>NW_026126517.1:4826250-5502500 GCF_943737965.1 Phodopus roborovskii | reverse complement strand
AACAAAATGTATGTCCACTATCTTCATACCTATTCATTATAGTATTTGGTGTCCTAGCTAGACCAATAAGATAACTAAAGGAAATCAAGGGGCTACAAATTAGAATGGGAGAAGTCAAAGTATCATTATTCACAGCTGATATGATAGTTAACAAACTTGATCACAAATTCTACCAGGGAACTCCTACAGCAGATAAACACCTTCAGTCAAGTGGCTAGATACAAGATTAATTTAAAAAATCAGTAGCTCTCCTATATAGAAATGATAAATTTTCTGAAAAAGAAATCAGAGAATCAACACCTTTCACAATAGCCTCAAATAATATAAAGTGTCTTGTAGCAACTCTTACCAAGCAGGTGAAAGATCTGTATGACAAGAATTTCAAGTTTTGAAGAAAGAAGAAAGAAGTTGGAGAAGACATCAGAAGATGAAAATTTCTTCCATGCTCATGGATATTGGTAGGATTAAGATAGTAAAAGTGTCCATCTTACCAAGAACAAATTTACAGATTCAATGCAATTCCCATTAAAATCCCCAACACAATTCTTTACAGAATTTGGAATAACAGTACTCAACTTCACATGGAAAAACAAAAAAGCCAGGATAGCCAAAATAATCTGGCACAATAAAGGAACTTTCAAAGGTACCACGTTCCCTGTGTACACATTCAAGCCCAGCAATAGTAATAACAACTGCATGGTATTGTCATTAAAACAGACAGGCAGATGAATGGAATCAAATTGAAGATTCAGACATAAATCCACACACCTGTGAACATCTGATATTTTTATTTAAAAAGAGCCCCAAATAGAGTGCATTCCCCAGGAGGGAGGGCCTAGTCCCTACTCCAAATGACTTGACAGATTTAGATGACCCCTCCTGGAAGGAGCCTATATGTGGACCCTATATGTGGAGTGTGGGGGGGGAGGAATAGGAGGGGAGGGTTCTCGGGCATGGGAGGGTTGGAGAGAAGGAGAGAGAAAGGGAGGAAGGGATGGAGGGAGGGAGGAAGGGAGGGAGAGGGAACTGGGATTGATATGTAAAATAAGAAAAAAAAGAGCCCCGAATATACGAAAAAAAGAAGGAATCTTACAAATGATACTAGATATTGGCATGTAGAAGAATGCAAATAGATCCACATCTGTCACCCTGAACAAAAGTCAAGTCCACATGGATCAAATTTCTCAACATAAAACCAGATACATTAAACTCAAATGAAAAGAACGTGAGGGAATAGCTTTGAACACACTGGCACAGGGAATTTCCTGAATAAAACATCAATAGCACAAACACTATGATTGACAATTAATAAGTAAAACTGAAAAATTTCTGTAAAGAAAAGGACACCATCAATAAGACAATGGGAAAAGATCTTCACAAACCCCACATCTGGGAGAGGGCTGGTTTCCAAAAATATATAAAGAACTGAAGAAATTAGATCTCAATAGAGAATTCTCAACAAAATAATCTCAAATAGCACTTAAAGAACTGTTTAACATCCTTAGGCATCAAGGAAATGCAAATAAACATGTCTTCAAAATTCCACCTTACACAAGTTAGAATGGTTAAGATCAAAAACACAAATGACAGCTCATGCTGGAGAGGATATGAAACCAGAGGAACACTCATTCATTGCTGGTGGCAGAAAATATATTCAACAAAATTACCCAAGTCTCTGGAAAGAGATGCCTATTAAGATGCAAGATACATATAGAACACAAAATAGATAATTAAAAAAACTCACCATGTCAAATAATGTTTGATATACCAAACAAAAATATTGAAAGTGGAAAAAGAGAAAGAATCACATATAAGAGCAGACTAGCTTTCAATGGAAACTGTGAGGGTCAAAGTAACCTTGACTTGTTTTCTACAAGTTCTAAAACAGATCCCAGCACGACCTACCAACGCAAGGAAACCTATCATTAAAAATCAAAACGTGAAAGAAAAAATTTCCATGATGAAATTAAATAAAATTGTGTCCACATGAGCAACTGTACGAAGGAAACTATAAGAAATACTTCAAGGAAAGAGGAGATTGAGTATAACCAAGATGTGTAACAACACAAAAACAAAAATAACAGGAATTAATAAACAATGTTCAGATATACTCCTCACTTTGAAGTTCTCTGCATCCTGCTATTTCCCTCCCAAACCACCCATCACCTATGGCCCCTTTCAAAGAATACCACAACTGGAAATAATTCAGAGATCAATAATTCATGAGGAGCCCTTTGTTAATGGCTCAGGAAGCTTCTTGGGAGAATGGATTGTAGAGCCAGAATACTAGAAGTCTGATGTGAAACAGTCTCTCCTATAAATAGCTACATAAACAAGACTGAAATGATGTCAATATCAATGGTCATGTTGACATCAAAGGAAGACTGTTTCTGGTTCTTTGGGTCCCACCTCTAGAAAAAGAACTAGAGACAACTGATGGCTGCTGAAGAACGAGAAATTATTTCTTCTAGGGATGAGCCCACTATTGGTTTTCCAATGCAGAGTTATTGGCCTTGATATGATGGTACCATTACATTGCAAAAGTATGTGACAAGAACAAAGAAAACGAAGCTATCAAATTGTGAATGGGGATATGAGAGGGTTTCAACAGAGGGTAGCTTGGGAGCAAAGGGTGGGGAGACATGATAAAATTACATTTCAATTAAAAAATAAGAAGCAAAACAAAGAACTCTCAATATTAATGATTTTAATTTCCTGATAATAAGACAATATCTAAAGATTGTATTAGAATACAAGATCCATAATTTTGCTTTTTCTAAGAAGAAACCTCACCATTAATGATAAGGCCCACTTCAGCTTAAGATGATGGGAAAAGTTGTTCCATGCAAATAAAATAAATAAATAAGCAGACATAGCCATCCTAATACCCAATAAAACAGACTTCAAAATAAGACAAATCAGAACATAGAAAGGAATTCCTTAATAATTGAAAGAAAAATCCACTAAGAGAACATTACAACTGTAGCATTTATGAACTAAACACAGGTACCCAATATCATAATAGAAACACAACTAGGTCTAAAATAACATGAGGACCACATCATAGTGATTGTGAGTGACTTCAATATCCCACTCTTACAAGGAGACAGTGAAGGAAGGATTTAAATAAGTTCACCAGACCCAAGATAAATGATAAATAGGTATTTATTAGGGAAACACACAGATAAGAATAAATAACTGCCACAGTCTTCCTGCTCCAGAAGATGGAATCTCTGCCATTCTGATGCTCTCCACAAAAAAAGAACATGAGCCAGTCCCTCCTCTACCTTATAAAGGGTAACACCTGTACCCAAAGGGTGTGGCCACCACTACAAGTTCACTGTCAAAGCAAGATGCCACTACAAGACAGATCATTTAGACATAGGCTAAATGGGTACTTTTGAGAGTTCAACTTGACAGAAATTTACCCATACATGACTGAATGCACTTTCTTCTCAGGATCACATGAAAATCTCTTCACAATTATCACCAAAGTAACTGAAGTCAAGGACATTGACAAAATCTTCCACAAGATCATGTAAGAAAACTTCCCTAAATTAAGTAAAGACACAAGAGGCACAGAAAAATAAAAGTAGACAGGACTGAATAGAAACTCAGTATGGCATATTATAGAAAAAACATAAACTATGTGGAACAAAAAGAAGATACCGAAGGTAGCAAGAGAAAAGGCACATCACAAATAAAATAAAACACATCAGAATTAAGACTAATTTTTCAATGGAAAATGTGAAATCCAGAAGAACCAGAAGCAATGCATATGATCTAAGAGGATGCTGATGCCAACCTAGACTTCAGTACCCAACAGAACTGTCATAGTGGAAGGAGAATCAAAAACTTTCCATGACATAAACAAGCCCTTAAGAAATATTGGAAACAGTAATTTATATTAGAGAAGGAAATAAGCATAACCAAAGCAATGACATTGTAATTATTGAAACACAAACTTTGACACTAACCAGCAAAAAGAAAAAAAAAAGCCCATGTATCAGAACTGAAGAAGGTTTGTGTTGAGAGAGAGCTGGTAGAACTCATTGTGGAAGTGTGGGTTATTAGTGGTACTAAACCTGGACTATGAGCCTGGAGATGACTGAAGGCTGGCTGACATCTAGTAGTGTAAAAGGAATCAAAATGAGCAGTTAAAATATTGTATCAAGGTGTGGAGTGCCACATACATGGTGAGACACCAAGAATGAGTGTGGGAAATGGGAGTGGAGAAGGGAGAAGTTGCTGCAGCTTCCAGTGGACAGGGAAGTACGCCCAGGGCCATCAATGACTTTCAACAACCAGGGAACAGGAGTAGTAACAAAAGACACCAGAGTAAGGGACTTTACAAAAGAAATGTTATCAGAATTAATAAATCAATCCTAATCTTATATGTTCACGAGAGAGAGAGAGAGGGAGGAGAGGGGTAAGAGAGAGAGAGTCAGATGTGAACCAGATTGAACTCATTCTGTGGAGCCAGGCATAGTTATTTATTTCTATTTTATCAGGTCCATCTTTCATTGCTTTTGAGCTTCTCTCAGGACATTATAACTCAGCTGTCTCAAACCTGAATGAAACTCAGTATTTCTAGATAGAGAGGGAGAAATTATCCCATTAAGAGCTAATACAAATGACTCCAATCTCTTAGTTGCTGTCATTCTCATACACCTGCTGTTTTGACTAAATTATTATTGTAGTTAATATTCATTTCACAGTAATTTCAGGAAGCAATGTCATTAATAAAATGCAAATATAGACATGTTGGTATCTCATTTACAAATGAGCTTCCCATTATCTTTACTTTGTCTTCACATTCCTACAAGGTTAAAATAATACTGTCTCTTGAATATTCCTTGTTAATTTTTATAGGCATTATAAGTTAATTTGAGAAAATAAGTTAAACTTGATTTTCCTTGGATACTTCAAAAGAAAACTTGTAGTTAGCAAATTCTCATAATTTCCCATGTGACTATATTTTCTGAAAATGAATTTGGGCTTTATTTAAAGTTCCCTAGTGTTCCTTGTAACTCATTAACTTATTTCCTTTGAAAAGTAAACAAAGAAAACATTTTCTATTGTGGTAGTGTGTAGAGAATCTGAATTTAACTTGCACATTTATAACTCTGTTGTCACCTTGTCAAGGCAGCCCCTACTAGCTTGAACTCAGGAGTCAGCACCATGACTATCCTGTTAGATATGTTTTGTAAAAAAGATGGACATTTGGTCAAAGGCCTTGCCCAAGTGCCACATCTTGCTTTCACAAAGTAGAGTACAAATGGAACAGTAGCTACTTACCATCATTGTATCTCAATCATAAATGGGTAGTCCTTATATTAGTAAATATAGTTGACTAACTTCCAGCTGCTGTTAAGATATTTAACATGCATTCACATTTCACCTATAACATGCTAATGTAAGAACACAGCTTTTACCTAAAAGACAATAAGGGAGAGTTTATTCTGGAGTCAAATATGAGTGAATATGGTCTGGGAACACAGATTTAGTTTTCCCCAAATAGGATGTTTAATGAAATCTTTTATTTATCGTCATAGTTTTATAATTTTATAGAATAAAGAAAGTCATAAGCCAAGGAATTTTCTAAACCCAATGCCAAAAACATCCAGTAGGCTGGTTAAAGCATAGAGAAATCTCTACATAGGTCTCAGAGTTTATATGAAGGTATTTTTAATCTTTGGGTTTGTGGAAGTTAGGGATCTGTTTGTATATTCCAAATTATTCCAAATGAATTTTTACCTGATAATCATAAAGTGTTAAGTCAAATATAAAATAGGCAATAAATGGTATTTATTGGGTAAAGGTAGCCCAAGATAATTTGGCTCTAGATCTGTAAGTTACTAGTTGTCCATATCCACCAAAGTTCTTATTAGTTCGTCAACCTTGGAATATCATTTTCTTGGAAACTCCATTTCACAGCTACCATTTTTTAGACAGATTCTATCATCAAACCAATTTTATATTTTGAATAAAAAAATTAGAGCCAGGGAAATAGCTTAATTGTAAAGTACTTGCCTTGCAAGCACAAGACCTAAGTTCAATCTTCAAAACCTAAACTCAACAGTGTGCACTTGACACTCTCAAGGATGAGGAGGCATAGACAAGTGGATTCTTGAGCCTCAGGAGCCAATCTAGCCTATTAAATGAGCTCCAGGTTAAGGACTCATCCTGTCTCCAAGACAAGGCAGATGGCATCTGAGGCATGATAACTCAGGTTTTCCTTTGGTATTCACATGTAAGATACATAGCCACAAACACAAATTCATTAGTGTATATCCATGTTCTATATACTGAGTTCCATGTAAACATTAATTTCAGTTATATACTTTGGCTACATTCATTCCTGCTCATTCCCTCCATTTAGACCTCCTCTTTGTGTCCTCTTCTGTTGCTTTCTTCTGACTAGAGATGCAGTGTGAACACCATTTATATGTCCCTACAGTCGTGACTTCACAGCCATGGTGCACTGAAACTCTAATTGTAAGAAAAACTAAACCATTACTTTTTTCAGATGCCTTCTCTCAGTCATGAGGGAAGAAACTGGGACAGGATATATACTGGAAGGACAAACAAAACTGGGGACATACCTTGAAATTTAGTCACTTATGTATGGCATGACATTACTCATATGTAGCTATTTTATTGTAATCTAGGAAAAGGAAAGCAACCATTTATTGAGAATTAGAGATGTTTCAGCACAGGAGAAACAAGAGATTATAAGTTGATGAGGCAGAGTAAAATGCAGTGAATTCTTGGGATATTTAATCTTCAAAGTCTCCATGCCATGAAGTTCTAAACACTAGAAATGCCTAAAGACAGGAAGCATTAAATATCATAATAAACAGAGTTTCTTGAAGAATTGTTTAATTTTAGATATGAAAATATTTCAAGATGATCTGCAACAACATTTGTTTTGATCTCAAAATAAATAGCCACTATCCATGTCAAAGCCACCTTGTCAAAGTGACTCTGGCATCTAACTGAAGAAGTTTATCTGCACAAAGTTGAGACAGTTTGAAAACTGTCTCAGGAGACAAACACACATAAGTCATTTAAATACAGGGGTGTTTAAGAAGACTAATAACAAAACCTTGTAAGTGGAATATGCCATTAATGCCAGCAGTAGGCAGGCAGAGGCAGACAGATCTCTATGAGTTTGAAGCCAACCTGGTCTACATAGTAGATTCCATGCAGTTCAAGGATACACAATGAGACCCTGTCTAAAAAAAATAGTTTTCTTTGTAATGTATGGGTCACATAACTACATTCAGGTCAACACTAGTGCACATAAATAAATAAATATTTAAAAACAGTAATACTAACAACGAACAGAAAAGGCTATAAAGTATATAATAATCATCTAATGATGTTGCTAAATTCTGAAATTTTCAAAAGCATTTACTCTGCTTTCTCATACTTTACTCAATTAGTAAGATAAATAATGAGGATTTAAGATGCCACCAGACCCAGATGGCCCACCTGTTCTCAGGAGTAGTTGGCCCCAGCAAATCAACTCCCAGCATTCTGGCATCATAGCTGAGATGAGATAGAAAAGCTCATGCTGCACACCACTAGAGGCAGATGGGTCCCTGTCATGCAGCCAATTTCTATGCACTGAGGGTGAGGCTTAATGCCCAGTGCATTAAAGGATGAAAAAGAGCACAAGAATGAAATAATTAGAGTCACATCCAAAATCATGGACACAGGGATAGAGGCTAGCCATGAAAATCTTGGCACGGACAAGTCCATCCAATCTTCTGGTCATGACCTCAAGCCTGCACTGGAAAGGGAGGGAGGAACCTGAGAATATATCTAACCATATGCACCCTATATGTGCAAGTTTTTGACAAGACAACTACTTGGTGAGATCAATTTATTTTCTGAGCGAGTCTCAGTTAAAATCCGCTTGTAAAAACAAAAACAAACAAATAAAATCCATGGGCCTATTTAAACCACAGTGATACAAATGTCAACCTGTGCCATGAACTAAACTACCCTTTGCCTTTGCATGTCATCTAATGAGCTCTGATTGAGAGGGCAGTAAGGCTTAATAGGTTTCAGAATGACATTTACTCCATAGCAAGAGCTTTGGTTACTAGACACTATTGTATCAGTGTTTGCAATATTATCTCATAGCATCTTTCTAGTCTCAGTTTCTTAACCTCATTAAAAAAGATCAGGGGTGGGTTCTTTTCGTATAGTGAGATTCAATCAAATTAAGAAATGATGGATTACTCTCATAGTATTTACCACTAATGTACTGGTATATCTTGAAGTAGGTTGCTGTTATAGCCCACGGTTCTTTGCTGATTGAGATTGATGGTTACATTTCCAGCAGCATATCCGGTGACTTCCAGCACTAGGGGCACAAGTCAGTAATTGTGAAATTTCTAGCTGGACACTAGCTTGATTTCTCCATGTTCAATGACATGATTAAGTGGTATCTTCAGCAACAGAGCCTTATAGTAATATTGTGGAGCCTTATCAATAGCATTGGCAATTGCTGGTAATGTTTGGGAGGATTTATGGGACCAGATAACTTTTAGCCAATAACTCAGCTAGTTGTAACTCATTCTTGGCACTGGGAATTTTACTTGGTAGCATAGTAGTCTAGTGGGGGTATTCTCTCCCCCATCATATGGTAACTCCATTTAATTTCCTTGTATGTATTTTTAGAAAATTTCTAGAAAAAAATAGGTTCCCATATGGCTTTTAAAGAGCTTTAGATTAATTATACCTCCCCATATTGCCCATAGTAACCTCCCTCCCTAGTCTCTCCCCATTTAATCCTCATATTCAGATCCAGAGGTTATTATACACATCTTTGTATATCTTATTTCTAACAACAACAACAACAGAAAAGTACTCAGTGGAGAAAAGACAGCATTTTCAACAAATGATGCCAGTCCCACTGGGTAGCTGCTTATAGGAGATTGAAAACTGATCAACATCTATCACATATATCTTCTTCTGTAACTTCTCGAGGCTTCTCCAGTCTCTGAGAATTGAGAGCTCTGTTGAATCCCAGGGGTGCTATGAGGCTCAGTTTTAAGAAAGAACCAACTTCAGAGTAAGCACTGGCTCAGTTGAAAAGCCCGGGATCCTCTTAGCAGAGATTTGTAATCCAGTGGAAGATTTTTTGTGTTCTACAAGAAAGCCAAGGCTGGTATTAGGGGAAGTTTGGTATAAAAGTAGGGATTGTTCAGAGCCTCCTAAGGACTGGAGGCTGCTCACAGGGGAGCCTGTCCCAAGGGATCAGCCTATCTGCATCCTAGAAACATCTCCACCCACAGGAGGGGTAAGCATGGGCCTGTTTCTTGCTCACCTTCCAGTGCCCTGCTCAGAGCCTACTGAGGATTGGGGACTGTGCACTGGAAAGACTGTTCCAGTGGACCAGACTATCAGGAGTCTGCCAGTATCCTAGCCCCAACTCCAAATAAGGAAGGAGGTAAGCATGGGTCTATATCTGGCCTGACATCCATTGCCCTTCTCAGAGCATCCAGAGGATTGGGGACTGCACACCAGGTAACCTAGTGGACTAGACCATTCAGAGTCTGCCAGCTGCCCTAGTCCTGCCATCATCCACTGGAGTATTGAACCTGCTTACATTCACCAGAAGAGAACCTTGGCCCCATACCTACCAGGAGAGGGAGAGACACCACCAGTATGCACTGGAAGAAGAGAGGGGTAGACAATAGTACAAGAACCCAGTCAACAAAAGAAAAATCAATATGACACCACAAGAAACTAGGGAATCCACACCAGCAAGACCTGAACACAGATGAAGCAGAAGAGAATGTCCCTAAAACAACTGCATGAAGATGATAGAGACCCTAAAGGAGGAAATGAGAAAATCCTTTAAAGAAAAGACAAAGCAAAAATTGCAAGAAACAATTCAAACAGTGCAAGGTTTGAATACTGAAACAAAGACAAAAAACAAAAGCAAACAAACAAAAAAAGCACAGTTTGAGAGAATTCTGGAAACAGGAAAGCTGGGTAAATGATCAGGAACTTCAGATGCAAGCATAACAAACAGAATACAAGAGATGGAAGAGAGAATCTCAGGTGTTAAAGATAAACGAGAGAAAATGGATTCATTGACAAAGAAAACCTTAAGTCCAACAAGTCCCTAACACAAAATATCCAGGAAATATGGGACAGACACTGTGAAAAGTCCAAACCTAAGAATAATAGGTATAGAAGCAGGTGAAGAAACCCAACTCAAAATGCAGAAAATACATTCAACAAAATCGTGGAAGAAAACTACTTTCCCAACCTGAATAAAGACATACCAATGAAAGTACCAGAAAACCAAATAGAGTGGACCACAAAAAAAAAAAAAAAAAAGAATTTAAAAAACATACCAGAAAATGAAAGATCTCCCATGCTCTTGGATAGGTAGGATCAACATAGTGAAAAGCAATTTACAGATTCAATGCAATCCCCATCAAAATTTCAGCACAATTCTTCACAGACCTTGAAACAATACTCAACACTATATGAGAAAACAAGACCCAGGACAGCCAAAACAACTCTGTGAAATAAAGGATCTTCTAGAGGCATCACCATCCTTGACTTCAAGCTCTACTATAGAGCCATAGTCCTGAAAACAGTTTGGTATTGGCACAAAAAAAGACAGGTCGACCAATGGAATTGATTGAAAACCTTGATATTAGTGCATACACCTAGGAACACCCACCTGATTGTTGACAAAGAAGCTAAAACTATACAATGAAAAAAAGAAACCATCTTCAACAAATGGTACTGGCGTAACTGGATGCTGGTGTGTAGAAGACTGTAGATAGATCCAAATCTATTGCCATGCGCAAAACTTTAGTCAAACTGGATTAAAGACCTCAACATAAATCCAGTCACATTGAACCTCTTAGAAGAGAAAGTGGGAGGTACCTTTGAACAAATTTGCACAGGAGAACCTTCCTAAACATAACATAGCACAGACACTGAGATCAACTATTAATAAATGGGACCTCCTCAAACTGAAAATCTTCTGTAAGGCAAGGGACACAGTCAATAAGACAAAATGGCAGCCTACAGAATGGAAAAAGATATTCATCAACCCCACAAATGACAGAGGGCTGATTTCCAAAATATACAAAGAACTCAAGAAGCTAGTCACCAAAACACCAAATAATCCAATTAAAAAGTAGAGTACAGAACATCTCAAAGAGGAATCCACAAGGGCTTAAAGACACTTAAGTCTCAACATCCTTAGCCATTAGGGAAATGCAAATCAAAACAACTCTGAGATACCGTCTTACTTCTCTTAGATGGCAATAATAATAATAATAATAATAATAATAATAATAATAATAAACACAAAAGATGTTTATGCTGGAGAGGGTGTGAAGAAAGGTAAACACTCCTCCATTGCTGGTTGGAGTGGAGTGCAAACTCACATAACCACTTTGGTGCTTCCTTGGGATAATGTGAATCAGTCTACCACAAGATCCAACAATTCCTCTCTTAGGCATTTACCCAAAAAGATTCACATTCATACAAGGACATCTGTTCAACTATGTTCACCTAGGTCCTGAAAGCAACCCAAATGTCCCTTAACTGAGGAATGGATTGAGAAAATATGGTACATTTACACAATGGAGCACTATTCAGAGGAAAATAAATGGAATCTTGAAATTTGCTGGCAAATAAATGGAACTAGAAGAAACCATCCTAAGTAAGTCACAAAAAGACAAACATAGTATTCACTCACTCATAAATGGATTTTAGACATAGAGCAAAGAATCACCAGTGTACAGTCCACACTGCCTGAAAAGCTAGGAAACAAGGAGGGCCCTAAGAGAAGGGGAAAAAGACCAAATCTCCCAAACAAATTAGGAGCTATGGGGGAGGGGAGAGGGAGTTAGGACAAAGAGAAGGGCAGAAGAGGAGGGGAGAGGAGGGCATGAGGGAGCAGGAAGATTGAGTCAGGGAAGAATAGAGGAGAGCGAGAAAAGTGATACCATAACAGAGGAAGCCATTATACGTTTAAAGAGAAATAAGGAACTAGGGAAATGTTGAGAGATCTACTAGGATGATCCCAACTAATAATCTAAGCAATAGTAGAGCGGCTGCCTTAAATGCCCTTCTCCTATTATGAGATTGATGACTACCTTATATGCCATCCTAGACCCTTCATCCAGTAGCTGATGGAAGAAGAAACAGACACCCTCAGTTAAACACTGAGCTAAATTCTTGCAATCCAGTTGCAGAGTGGGAGGAGTAATGAGCAAAGGGGTTAAGACCTGGTTGGAGAAACCCACAGAAAAATCTGCCTGAACAAGGGGGAGCTCATGGAGTCCAGTCTGATAGCTGGGAAACCAACATAGGACCCATCTAGACCCACTGAACGTGGGTGTTAATTAGGAGTACTGGGCAGTGTATGGTTCCTCTGGTAGTGTATCAATATATATCCTCCCTGGAGAGAGAAAAGGGGATGGGATGGGTATTGGGGGGAGGAGGGGAAGGTGAAGGAACTGGGATTGACATGTAAAACAAGCCTGTTTTCAATTTAAATAAAAATATGATCATAAACATAGGGATTGTTCATAAATAAAGAGACTGAGTAGACAGAAGATGGGAGAGGAAAGGAAAAGGGGAGAGACAGGAAGGAATGGGGTGGTCTAAGGAACTGCTCATAGAACTGGACAAAGAAGAGCATCTAAGTTAGTAAAGTTTCTAAGGTGTTCTCACAATAACAGAAGACTTACAGAAATCTCTATGTAATTAAGACCAACACGTTTGAAAGTGTCCTATTGCCTCCAAATGCAGATTTTCTCTTGTTAAGAGAAACTCAAGCCCTGTTGAACAAAGAGATGTTGTCAGCACATCCTTCCCTGGGTCCTGTCTCTTCCCCGTGTCTGGTATGGGCTTTGCCATCCTATGTTCACAAAGGACTTCTTAGGGGAAAAAAAAGCCTTCCCTGACTGGAAAGAACAGGATCCCTTCCTCCAGTCCACTAAGCACAGACATTCAGCTTCTGTGTATCACACGCTTACCCACTGCCAAGGACAGCTTTTCTGCTTCTATTGTCCTTTAGTGCAATGAATTCTGGCTTGTAAAGGAAAAAGAAAAAATGGACCATCTTATCTTTTAAAACACATTTCATCCAAGAGCACAGAGAGCTTTGAGGCCTCATTTGCATAATAAACTGCCCACAATGTGAGAATTCATGAAAGAACTGTAAGAAGCCCTTCAGAATTGGACTTAAGTAAGTGAATAAGTGACACTAGTCTGGCGATTAGCATGGACTGGAACAATGTCTCTGTGAGTGTGGCTACATAAACAACCCCTTTATAGATGGAAGCCCAGGCTAGGAGACAGGTTAGAGACTACTTTCTGGCTTCTGTTTCTGCTGGGATCATAATGCAAAAGCCTCTGGGGTGTTTCCCTTGACCTGGATTTGAATCCTAGCTTTAATCTACTGGGTAAATTATTATGCAAATTATATACGCAAAGCTCTCCTCATTTGTGAAAGGGAGGTTAAAATGCCTACTATGTGTGGGTCCAAATGTCCAAATATTCTGTATTACAAATAGTAAATAAAAATATTATTAAAAACTGCTGTCTACTGATCATGTGCTATGCTGTTTTTGTGCATTATGCTTCTAATATATATTTGCTTGCCTCACTTGCTTTTTTTTTTAAAATTTAGTATTGATTTGTTTATGAAAAAAACATTTTGTTGAAAATCCTCTTTTCTTGGGTTAGGTTTTGCTGTTGGCCCCATGTGTTTGGCTCTGCAGGGGATTGATCTTCCTTTAGGATGCCAAGAAAAAAGGAAATGGGGCCACTCCAAGGTTCATGGTACATTCTGAGATTTTTCACCTCTAAATAAATAGTCTACTCAAAATGATGTCTACGTGTCTGTTTTCTTTCTGTTGTAAATGACATAGAGTTAAATTCACAACTTTAAATGCAAAGAGGGCTTTCTGGAACTTTTCTGTAAACAGAGGTAAATTTGCTGTTGAAGAAGAGAGTAAAAGGGCATTTGAAGCTGGGTGCAGGCAGGGTGGGAAGTACAGGAAATGGCAGTGGTGATGGGAGAGAAAATACGGGCTTGGGGTGGTATAGAGCAGCTGAGAATGGTGCCACGAGTGTCCTGTGGAGAGGGGAATCCCATCACCAGGTGCCTGTATCAAACCATTGGTTGGCTTGACAGCCAGCTCAGAGGCACCTAGGTGTCCCATGGAGAAAGTTCAAGCCCAGCCTTCTGAGTGAGTCACAGCCAGGACTCTAGAGTCTCCATCCCACAGTGAGATGATTCAAGCAGGACTTCCTATATGCTTTGGGAAATTTTGAGACAGATGATGGCCAAGACCAGTGTTTCAATATAGCCTGTAGAACAAGATTATTTTCACCATCATGATAGCAAGATGCTGAAAAAAACACAGCATGGTTTAATCACTTCAGGTCTTAAAATGGCTGGTGGAGGCTGTAACATTTCTAGTATTGATTCTTTTATTTTTACTGTTAAAATTTCTCGAGATAAATAAAACAAATTACTCTGTAAAACCTCAGAGTACATGTGAGGTCTTTAAAATCCTGATCCAAGTTAATCTTCTCCAGATCATTCCTCTCAGGTCACACTCAGTTTTCCAAAAGCAATCCAGTCCTATTAAAGTTGCTTGACTTCTCAATACTTATCAGGATGTACATAATCAATTTAATTACTTGTATAATAAATGTGCCTATAAATTATCATTGCTGTGTGATCTCTAATGTTCTGTTATTAATTATGTTTTTTCAAAAGAAAAGAAGAAAAACAAATGTGGGTTTGTCTGAGAAGCAAAGTGATTAGTCCTGTCTATCTAAATTCCACTTGGGATTGGTTGCTCTTGGCAATGCATTTGGAATTCCCAGCACACCATCAGCTTCAAAGATGACTTAGAGAAGCTTGGGTGCTAAGCTCAGGAAAGCCTCTTGGGTATGATAGATTGTGCAAGCAGGCACCCTGAACTCTCCCTTGGACACCCTGCTTAGAGCTCCTAGCCTTAAAATATGTGCTATGAGGACATGGGTAGGAGAGGGGACTCATACTATACAGTTCTTTTGCCCAGCCCACCAAGAATACTGCCTAGAACCCCACATCCTCTCTAGCTCTATCCTTAGACTCCTTTCTCTTCCACAGGTCAATTCCTCTCTTGCCACTATTAGACTGTCCATGGTTTATTATTACTTGCTTGTTTATTTGCTTATTCATTTACTTTTGTTTTTTTCAAGACAGGGTTTTTTTTTTTTTTTTTTCTGTGATTCAGCCCTGGTTGTCATGGAACTTTCATTGTAGATGAGACTGGCCTTGAATTTGCAGAGATCTACCTGCTTCTGCCTCCTGAGTGCTAGGATTAAAGTCATGTGCCACCAACTGCCCAGCTTTCCATGGTTATCTGATCTAACATAGAAGGGAGTGAATTAAAGCATCTCTCACTATGAAAGCAATGTAGAGTCATTTGTATATAATAACCAGACTGAAGCAAGGCACACCATCCACAAGCCCAGGCTACAGAGAAAACTACTCAAATACTCAAGACTATCAGAAGTTCTTTGTTTCCCTTGCAATGGTATTTTGTGGTCAGACATACTAGAGAGACAAGAAGGGAGCCAAATCCCGAATACTGATAGTGTCTCTAAACACTTTGCCAGTCCAGAAGAATGGAAGGCAAAAGCAACTGCAGTAGGTTGTCATCAGGCATGAAGACAAACCACAGGATAGCATCCCTTAAATTCCCCTAGGGAATCCCACTTGAGCAAATAGGGACAAGATGAAGTACCCACTTGGGAAAGTGCCAGAGACAAGCATTATGGTTTCCTTCCCTAACTCTAGCGAACACTAATGAGCATGCTGTAAAATTTTTATTCTACTGCCTCTTCTTTGACAGTTGGCATCCATTTCTTAAGTAAATCTGTTGGGAGAATTCTCAATAGTCTTGATAAATTTGTCTTTTTCATATTCTTCTCCCACTTCCTCTGCCCTAGCAACATTTCAGATGTTGCCCTTGGGGCCCTCCTGCCTCCATCATAAGGAAACAGCACAACAACATGAACCTTCTAATCATGTGAGGTTTGGAGAAGATAAAGAGGAACCACACTGTCAGAAGAGTGGGACAATCAGAGACTGAGGCAGTGGAGAATTCGGTGGGAGTAAGAGGGACTGATAGAGAGGTAAACAAATGTTCTGGGGTGGGCTGCCAACAATGTTGTGATAAGTGAGAGGGAGGGAGATAGAGGACCATTTCTTGAGGGAATCACACATGTGTACCCAACAATACAATTATGTAGAAGCACTTTGTAAACTCAGAGTTTGCGATATTCTGGATTGAAACATACCCTAGCCATAGACACAACTAGAATGCTTCAGGAAAGCAGGGAACAATCAACAAATGCATTTATATGCTGGACCTCTAACTGCTGGAGCTTCTCTACAGGTAGAACTTGCCCATTTCTGTTTCAGTTTGAATAATGTCACTGTCTCTGAGAAACCGTGTCATGAAATTCTAACAAGAGAAACTTCTCAGTCATTCTAAGTGCTGCAATGACACAGGCAGACAGGCACAGACAGACATGGACACAGTCACAAAAGCATAGACAGACAGACACAGACCCAAAAACATTGTATTCACTACTAATAACCATTCTGGTCTAACCAGCATACTCTTACTGAATTCCTTCAAGGACATTACTCATGCACCTGTCTAAGGCATGCTCAGTATTCCTCCTTGGAACTGAGATGTATTGTTCCTTACAAAGCTGTGGCCATATCAATGATGCTAGAATTCCTTGTTATGTACTTAGAATTTCATGTCCCAAGAGTATAATGTCTCATCTTCTATGCCAGCTCAGCTTCACTGTTGGGTGAAATGATCTATGAAATATTTCATACCATTGTGTAGATGAATTATTAAAATGTTTAGAAATCATGTATGATCACACCATCATAGGTTGATAGGCCATCATCATTGCTAATGGAACCCAGGAGAACCCAGTTCCCATCACTAGTGCAGACCTGCATTTTGTGATATTATCTTGGCTTAAGTTGAGAACTTTTCTCTCTGAGATATCCTGAGAAAATGTGGTCAGACCTTACTCAGTCTTATGCAAACTTAAAAAATGTAAATTAAGGTGTTTCATAACAGCAAAATCATAGGCTCAATCACCCCAATAAATTCAAAATTACCTACCAAAGCAATTAATGTCATATAGACATTCCAAATATGTCACCAGCAGGACCCATGAGAAGTGTTGCAGAAATCTGATAGTCCAAGTTCAATGTCTGGAATGTATGTAAAGGTAAAAGGAGAGAAGCAAATCCACAGCATTGTCCTATGATCACCAAAGGCACATAATGACATGTGCATGCCATATTATACACCACACATACACAAAATACACATACAAAAGAAAACTAAAAAATAAAATAAAATGAAAATAAAACAAAGGTAATGCACAAGTTTTGCTTACTTAGCAACAAAATTACATTTAAGCTTGAGTTTTAGCACTCCCTTCTGCTTCCTAAACATAATTTCCTTTGCAACTTGGTTTACAAAAAAGTGTTTAACTTTTAACCTTGTTAGCTACATCTCTGAACAATGAACCCTCATCACAGAAGCTTCTTACAGAGCTTCTATTAACATGGGGAGCCACAGTTGGGTAATGTACAGTCAATGAGAGACCATGGCAAACTCAGCCCTAAATGAATGTCTCCTGTCTAGGCTCTGAGATCTGTGCAGAAGAGAAGGCAGAGAGATTTAAAAGTCAAAGGGAGTAGGCAACTCCAAGGAAACAGCACTTTCCAGACACAGCAAGGATGATACACATATACACTCACAGAGTCTGTGACAGTATGCATAAGATCTGCAGAAGTACAAACCATACAAAATTTCAGCACAGAGAAAGGAAGTGGAGACAAAATCCCACAACTAATCAAGAAGCTATTTGCAATCAATAGCTGTTAGGAGAGGGAAAATCAGTCTTCCTCAACTGAATGATCCTGGTTACATCAAACACACCCTAGGCCAGACCCCATGCTCAGAAATACTTATTAACACAAATAGACTCCATGTCTATATGTTTTGTTCTGTTTGTGCATGTGAGAGTATGTGTATGGTTGTATTTTACACCCACACTGCCCTTTAAGTTATCTTTCTTTTTGTGTCTAATAAAATCCATCTCTGCTTCATGTTGACTTGCCCTGAAGTTCTTTTGTTGAAGCTATGAGTTTCAGTTTTACTTGAGTGGAAGGAATCCCTGTGGAAAAAGAGAAATCTTCAGGCTGCTGCAGGGAACAAAGTCAGCTATGTCCCTGTCCCTATCACACTAATGATGCACCTTTTTTTTTCCAGATGTGTAATAAATGTCATTTCTTCAGTGTAGTGTTTGAATTCAGACTGGGTTGTTGGAAAAAGCAGCTTGTTGCTAGGTTGGGACTCTCCCCCTGTGCTGTGCTACCAGAAACCCATCCTCAGACCACACCCAGATAGTAAAGCTGTCACAGATAAGTTCATGATCAAAGACTCTAAGGAAGGAATATGGTTATTCTGCACTTTGTTGCCTCCTAGTGGCACACTTTGTCCCTGTGTACTACACTTGCATAAAGAAAGGGGATTTACTAGAGGAAGCAAAGACATGGGAGCATTAGTTTTTATTATGAAAGTGATACAAAAGCTAAACTTCTAGCTGTATTTATTACTTTATTGTTTTTATTGAACTGAACCTGAGCTGGGTTTTCATGCATGCCAGGCAAGACCTGCATTCTTAGCATTATTTTTGTTGTGTTTAATTTATTTGTGGTGGAAATTCATCTTAATGGAAACTGCTGTGTGTCACACTATCATACATCATTCATGAGAAAATTTTACTCACCTTACACCGGTTAATTTTATTCTTAAAAGATGCCATATATATTTGTAGTACACCTTGATTATTTCCAACTTCCATTCCATCTCTCTCCTATTCCCTAGAGATCCTTTTCCCAGTACATCATCTTCATAACTTCAACTACATGTTTGTTTGTTTTCCTAACACATTGAATCCAATCAGTGCTTCCAATACGTGTGATAAAGCACTGGGGCAAGGGCTACACATAAATGGCCATGTCACAAACACAGCTAGAGATGGGGCCCCTCCAACCTCCATGATGGAATATTATTGGCTTGATCTTGTGCAGGTCCTGTGCACAAAGAACAGTATTTCATGGTCTTCATCAACCAGCTTTTATGTTTCATTCTTTCCATGGCTGAGAACTTACTCAAAGCACTGCACAGTTATGAGCCTCTCTGTATTAACCATTTCCTACTGCAAAGAAGCTTCTCCAACCAATGTCAAATATGTAGACAGAGACACAAATATGTATATTGTGCTTGACAGCATGATATTAAGCAAAACAGAATCAATGAGTTCTCCCCTTGGGTCTGATTTCCCTAGCCATAGTTCCTAATCATGTTCACAGTACTAAACATTGATTTCCTACTATAGATCATCCTTCAAGTCTAATTAAGAGTGGATTGATTGCCACCCCCCCCCATAAGAGTCATGTCCACTATTGCACAGTGAGAACCTGGGAAGAACTATAGTGTGGCATGCAGGATCCAGTTCTTGGTAAGACCATTGATGCCTTTTCCCACAGCAGCCTGAATAGCACCTCCAGCATGATGAAAGCTGGATAGTAGGGAGAGTGTCCCCTAGTCAGTTCATGATTGATATTCCAATGCCCTACAATCCAAGTATATTGTGTCCTCAGCAGTAGGATTTTACCTTCTAGTAATGGTGGACAACCAAGAACAGTGGAATAGCCTCAAATGTTGGGGTGCCTCTGGGGCTTCCCTGATCAATACTCATAGGGGGTAACAATGCTGTTGATACTTCTGTTTTCATCTAATAACACGTGTTCTTTGAGCAGCATTGTTCACCCATGCAGGGCACCAGGGCACCTCTGTTCAAACTCCCTTTTTAGAATGAAATATATATATACATACATACATACATACATACATACATACATACATATATATATGCTTGCAAACTAATGAGGCTTCATATTATTTCTTCCCACATTCTTAGTTTTAGCTAACCCAGATTTTTTCAGCTAATGGGCATCTAGGTTGGTTTCTTTTATTAGTTACTATTTATAGAGCAGCAGTGAACATGGTTGTGCAAGTGTCTCTGTAGTAAGTTACAAAAACTTTGGGTATACACTCAGGTGTGGTCCAGCTGGGTCATACAGTGGCTATAGTTCTGATTTTTTGAGAAATCTCCAGATTGATTTGCAAAGTGGGTCCACTACTATAAACTCCCACCAGCATATATGCTTTTTACACTTAGTTGCCAAGATTAGCCTTGAAATCAAGTAGGTCTTGAATTTGGAATCTTCTGTGTCTGCTTCCAAAGTTCTGTAATCAAAGGGCTGTATCATTTGATCTAGATTGCGTGTATTTAGAAGGTGTGTATAAAGTGGGACTGTAGAGATGGTTCAGTAGTAAGAGCACTTCCTGCTGTTCCACAGTTCCCAGGACTTGCATTAGGCAAATCAGAACTGTCCAAAACTCCAGCTCTAGGAGATGTAATATCATATTTTGGCTTCTGCAGATACCCACACACATGGCATTCATTCACAGAGCAAACAGATACATATGAACAATTTTTAAATTAATATATATAAGGACAACTTATTTGCTATGCTCCCTGAAATTCTAACCTTTCCATGTCCCTGACATAGACATTAGATATCATATAGAGATTTAAATGTCAACTGGATTCTATGCAGATCTCTGGGAAGGATCTTGTATTTTCTTAATAAACATATGAAAGTTAATAACGAAAAAGTATGGTGATATATTTTGGTAATCTTTGCTGAAGCATGAACATGAGTCATGTATTCAATGATAGGCTGAGCCACATACAAACCTCTTTTCAAAAACAAAACAAAAAAATGGCATGACATTTCGGTTCATCTGTTCTTTCTAATTTAAAGATAAATAAAATGTTTCTGTTACAGTTTCAAGCCTGTGAATAAATTCTGTGAGAATGCAATTTGATTTTATTCTGAGGAAATTTACTTCTGAAATGATGCTCTGAAAGTGACTTCATGGAATGGATGCTACCTTGGTGCTTTGCTTTAGGACATGCATAGGACAGTATATGACATGTATATGATATTCAGTATACTGGGAACAGGTATATATCCATATCCAGTTGGTGATATATGATCAAATTAGACCTAGAATCTAGAACTCTTGTCTCACTGTGTAGTATGATGTTTTCTGGGGGAAAATGGGAGATAAGATCCTAGCATCTAGAAACTGCTCTCATCTGTCTTCCATCTCTGCTTGAGTTGAGTATGGGGCAAGCTCAGGTACAACACCACCTACCCTCTCCTTGTAACTTCCTGGGTTGGTTATGCATGTAGTGGACCTGTCCTGGCATACCAGACCATCTGGAGCCTGCCCTCATCTCAGTCTTGTCCTCCCTAAAACCCCTGCTTGAGGTGAGTCTGGGACCAGCTCAGATAAACCAGAGGAAATAGATTCATCAACCAAAGAAAATCTTAAATCCAACAAATCCTTAACATAAAATGTCCATGAAATATGGGAAATCTTGAAAAGACCAAACCCAAGAATAATAGGTATAGAAGAAGGCCCAGCTCAAAGATACAGAAAATATATTCAACAAAATCATAGAAGAAAGCATTCCCAACCTGAAGAAGGACATGTCTACAATGAAAGTACAAGAAGCTTACCAAATACCAAATAGATTGGGAAAAAAGAACCCCTCGCCACATAATAATCAAAACACTAAACATACAACATATAGAATAAAGAAAGAATATTAAGAGCAGCAAGGGAAAAAGGTCAAGTTACCTATAAAGGCAGAACTATCAGAATTACACCTGAATTCTCCATAGGAGCTCTGAAAGCCAGAAGGTCCTCAATAGATATCCTACAAACATTAGGACACCAGGGATGCCAGCCCAGACTATTATAGCCAGCAAAACTCGTAATCACAATAGATGAAGAAACCAAGATATTCCACAACAGAACCAGATTTACACAATACATATCCACAAATCCAGCCCTACAGAAAGTTCTGGAAGATAAACTCTAACCCAAGGAAATTAACTACACTCAAAAAAAACATAGGCAATAGATAATCCCATTTACCAAAAGCTAGAAAAAGGAAAAATTCACACACAACACCAACACCAAATCCAAAACAAACAAGAATCAGCAATCAATGTCCTTAATATCCCTCAATATCAATGGTATTAACTCAACTATAAAAAGAAACAGGCTAACAGAATTGACACTAAGAATCTATCCTTCTGCTATATAAAAGAAACACACCTCAACCTCAAAGACAGCCATAACCTCAGAGTTAAGGGTTGGAGAAAGGTTTTCCAATCAAATGTCCCTAAGAAGTAAGCTGGTGTAACTATCCTAATATCTAAATAATTAGACTTCAAAATTAAATTAATCAAAAGAGATGAAGAAGGTCATTTCATAATCATTACAGGAAAAATCCATCAAGATGAAGTCTCAATTCTGAACATCTATGCACAAATACAAAGGCACTCACGTTCAGAAAAGAAACATTATAAAAATTCAAATAAGAGATATTGAGAGAGAGAGGACAGCCTTGTCTTGTTCCTGATTTCAGAGGAATTGGCTTAAGTTTCTCTCCATTCAGTTTGATGTTGGCAGTTGGTTTGCTGTATATTGCCCTTATTATGTTTAGGTACGTTCCTGTTATCCCTGACCTCTCCAAGACCTTTATCATGAAAGGGTGTTGAATTTTGTCGAAGGCTTTTTCAGCATCTAGGGAGATAATCATATGGTTTTTTTTTTTCTGTTTGTTTATATGGTGGATCACGTTGATAGATTTTCGTATGTTAAACCACCCTGCATTCCAGGTATGAAGCCTATTTGGTCATGGTGGATGATTTCTCTGATGTATTCTTGAATTCGTTTTGCCAGTATTTTATTGAGTATTTTTGCATCGATTTTCATCAGGGATATTGGTCTGTAGTTTTCTTTCTTAGTTGTGTCTTTGTGAGGTTTGAGTACCAAAGTTATTGTGGCCTCATAAAAAGAGTTTGGCAATGAACCTTCTGTTTCTGTCTTGTGGAACAGTTTGAGGAGTAGTGGTATTAGTTCTTCCTTGAATGTCTGGTAGAATTCTGCATTGAATCCATCTGGCCCTGGACTTTTTTTGGTTGGAAGGCTTTCGATGACTGCTTCTATTTCATTGCGAGTTATAGGTCTATTTAAGTTGTTTGTCTGTTCTTGATTTAATTTTGGTACGTGATAGTTATCCAGAAACTTGTCCATTTCCTTTGAATTTTCAATTTTTGTGGAATACGGGTTTTCAAAGTATGACCTGAAAATTGTCTGGATTTCCTCTGTTGTTATGTTCCCCATTTCGTTTCTATTTTTGTTACTTTGCATGTTCTGTCTCTGCTTTTTTGTTAATTTGGATAAAGGTTTGTCTATCTTGTTGATTTTCTAAAAAAACCAACTCAAGGCTGTCCTCTCTCTCCATATCTCTTCAATATCATACTAGAAGTTCTAGCTAATGCTATAATACAACAAAAGGAGATCAAGGGGATCCAAATTGGGAAGGAAGAAGTCAAACTGTCTCTATTTGCAGATGATATGATAGTTTACATAAGCGACCCAACAAGCTCTACCAGGGAACTCCTACAGCTGATAAACACCTTCAGCAAACTAGCAGGATACAAGATAAACTCAAAAAAATCAGTAGCCCTACTTTTTTCAGATGACAAAGAGGCAGAGAAAGAAATCAGAGAAACATCACCCTTTACAATAGCCACAAGCAACATAAAGTATCTTGGTGTAACGCTTACCAAACAAGTAAAAGACCTATATAATAAGAATTTTGTGACTCTAAGGAATGAAACTCGCAATGAAATAGAAGCAGTCATCGAAAGCCTTCCAACCAAAAAAAGTCCAGGGCCAGATTGATTCAGCACAGAATTCTACCAGACATTCAAGGAAGAACTAATACCACTACTCCTCAAACTGTTCCACAAGATAGGTTAGGTAGGATTAAAATAGTAAAAATGGCAATCTTACCAAAAGCAATCTACAGATTCAATGCAATCCCCATTAAAATCCCACCACAATTCTTCACCAACTTTGAAAGGATAATAATCAACTTTATATGGCAAAACAAAAGACCCAGGGTAGCCAAAACAACCCTATACAGTAAAAGAACTTCAGGAGGCATCAGCATTCCTGACTTTAAGCTCTACTACAGAGCTATAGTTCTGAAAACAGCCTGGAATTGGCATAAAAATAGACAGGTAGACCAATGGAATCGAATTGAAAATCCTGATATTAATCCACGCACCTATGAACACCTGATTATCGACAAAACAGCTAAAATTATACAATGGGGCGAGGACAGCATCTTCAACAAATGGTGCTGGCACAATTGGATGAGGGTGTGTAGAAGACTGCAGATAGACCCATGTCTGTTGCCATGCACAAAACTCAAGTCCAAATGGATCAAAGACCTCAACATCAATCCAGCCACATTGAACCTCTTAGAAGAGAAAGTAGGAGGTACCCTTGAACAAATTGGTATAGGAGACTGCTTCTTGAATATAACTCCAGGGGCACAGACACTGAAAGAAAAAATTAATAAATGGGACCTCTTCAAACTTAGAAGCTTCTGTAAGGCAAAGGACACAGTGGACAAGACCAAACGGCAGCCCACAGACTGGGAAAAGATTTTCACCAATCCTATATCCGACAAAGGGCTGATCTCCAAAATATACAAAGAACTCAGAAACTAGTCAACAAAACACCAAATAACCTTATTAAAAAATGGGGTACAGAACTGAAGAAAGAATTCTCAATAGAGAAAATCAAAAAGGCTGAAAGACACTTAAGAAAATGCTCCACATCCTTAGCTATCAGGGAAATGCAAATCAAAACAACTTTGAGATACCATCTTACCCCTGCCAGAATGGCTAAAATTAGAAACACCAGTGATGACTTATGTTGGAGAGGATGTGGAGAAAGTGGAACACTCCTCCACTGCTGGTGGGAGTGCAAACTCATACAGCCATTTTGGAGATCAGTATGGCGGTTCCTCAGGAAAATGGGAATTAGTTTACCACAGTTCCTCAGGAAAATGGGAATTAGTTTACCACAGGACCCAGCAATCCCCCTCTTAGGCATATACCCAAAGGATTCACATCCATGCAACAAAGACATCTGTTCAACTATGTTCATAGCAGCACTATTTGTAATAGCAAGAACCTGGAAGCAACTTAGATGCCCCTCAATTGAAGAATGGTCAATGAAGATGTGGCACATCTACACAATGGAATACTACTCTGCAGAAAAAAAATAATGATATCTTGAAATTCGCAGGCAAGTGGATGACACTTGAAGAATCCATCCTGAATGAGGTAACCCAGTCACAAAAAGAGGAACACAGTATGTACTCACTCATATATGGATTTGAGACCTAGATCAAATGATCACCAGCCTATAATTCACATCAGCAGATGAACTAGGATACAAGGTATATTCTAAGAGATTCATAGAACGTCCCTCACAGAACTGGGAAGGGACAAGTCCCCCAGAGCTCAGGTGAAGTGGGGGAGGACAGCCAATGGAGAGAGAAGTAGGAGAAAATGAGGGGGAAGAAAAGAAAACATGTGCGACCAGGATATATTGAGCCTGGTTAGGAATAGAAGGTAGGAAAGAGAGAGAGAGAGAGACAGAGACAGAGACAGAGACCGAGAGAGAGAACATAAAAGAGTGAGCCAATATTGGTTTAAAGATAAAATTGAACACAAAGAAAGGTCGAGAGAACTATAAGACTGCTCCCAACTAACAAGTTGAGCTTACATGGAAAGGCTATCATAAATGCCCTTCCCAGAGAGTGAGATCAACAACTAACTTCTCCATGGAGCCCTCAACTAATGCCTGTTGAAAACAGGATCAAACACCCATACATAAACACTGAGTCGAACTAGAACCCAGATGCAGATGAAGAGGACAAGACCATGTGGCAGAAACACATAGAGACAGCTTACCTGAACAAGGAGGAGCTAACGGCCACTAGACTGATAGCTGGGAAGCCAGCATGGGACTGACTCAGGCCCCCCTGATTATGGGTCTCAGCCAGAAGGACTGAGCAGTCTAAGGAACCTCAGACAGTGGAGCCAGGATGTATCCCTGGTTCAGAAAAGGACTTTGCGAACATATCCACCATGGAGGGATAACTGCCTTAATCTAGAGATAGGAGAGAAGCCCTAGTCCCTACTTCACATGACCTGTCAGATCTACATGACCCCAAGTGGATGGCACTCCCCTACATATGGAATTGGGGTGGGGAGGGTGTTTAGAGTGCATGTGAGAGGGCAGAGAGGGTAAAAAGGGAGGGAAGGAGGGAGGGAGGGCTGGGGGGAGGGTGCGAGGAAGAGAGGGAGGGAGGGAGGGAGGGAGGGAAGGAGAGGGAACTGGGACCGACATGTAAAATAATATATTAAACTAAAAAAAAAAACTGCTTTGACTCCAAAAATTTAAGTTGAAGGACAAGTTACTGGGGTAAAGGATTTCTATTTTTGTTTCCACAGAAAATGAAAAGATGTGGATTCCTTCCAGACTAATGTGGTTTGATCATGCCAGACTGCCTAAAACAGAGTACAAGCTGATCGTACATTCAAAACAGCTGGACAAAACAGCCCTACAGACTACAGCCAGGATATCTGAATCTTCTTCGAATCCCCCAAGACAGCGCCCCTTACCAGCAGGAAATAGTTTGGAAAGAATGGCACCCAAATTCCCAAATATTGTGTATAAATGTTTGTTTTCATTTAATTGGACTGTTATATAAAATTAAATAAAATTAGAAATATATATATAAAAAAATTCAAATAACACATTAAACCCCACACACTTAAAGTGGGAGAGTTCAATACCCCACTCTCACCACTGGACAGGACAGGCACAAGTTTAACAAAGAAACAAAGAAACTTTGGGCTTAACAGACATCTATAGAACATTTCATCCAAACACAAAAGAAAATACCTTCTTCTCAGCACCACATGGATCCTATTCTAAGACTGCAACAGAAAAAAAAAACAAAAACCAAAAACAAAGAACAAACAAACAAACAAATAAAAACCTGGAATAACCCCCTGTATCTTATCTTCTCGGACCACCATGCCTTAAAATTAGAATTCAGTAATAATACATATTGCAAAAAAATCCTCAAAATCATGAAAATTAAACAATCCTCAACTGCACCACTATCGGGTAAAGGAACAAAAAAGGAAGAAATCAAAACTTCCTAGAATTCAATGAGAATGAAGGCACAATATACCCAAACCTATGGGACACTCTAAAAGCAGTGACTACATGAGGAAATTGGAGAATAGCAACACTAGAAAATTGACAGAACACCAGAAATCTCTAGAAGAAAAAGAAGCAAACTCACCCAAGAGGAATAGATGTCAGGAAATAATCAAATGGAGACATAAAATCAACAGAGAAGAAACAAAGAAAACAATACAAAGAATCAATGAAACAAAGAGTTGGTTCTTTGAAAACAATCAACAAGATATGCAAATCATTATCCAACCTAACCAAAAGGCAGAGAGAGAATATGGAAATTAACAAAGTCAGAAATGAAATGTGGGACATAACAACAGACACTGAGGAAATTCATAGAATCATCAGGTCATACTGTGAAAACCTGTACTCAACAAAATTGGAAAACTAAAAGAAAATGGAAAATTTTATGGATAGATCACTTAGCAAAATTAAATCAAGAACAGATAAGCAATTTAAATAATGTTTAACCCCTAATGAAATAAAAGCAGTCATCAAAACTCTCCCAAACAAAAACAGCCCAGGACCAGATTTCATGATAAAGGTCTTGGAGAGATCAGGGATAACAAGAACAAACCTAAACAAAATAAAGGCAATATACAGCAAACCAACAGCCAACATCATACTGAATAGTGAAACTCAATGTGATTCCTCTAAAATTAGGAGCAAGACAAGGTTGCCTCTCTCTCCATATCTCTTCAATATTGTACTTGAAGTTCTTACTAGAGCAATAAGGCAACAAAGGAGATCAAGGGGATAATAATTGGAAAGGAAAAAAAAATCAAACTTTCACTATTTTCAGATGATGTGATAGTTTATATAAGAGACACAAAGAATTTTACCAGGGAACTCCTCCAGCTGATAAACACCTTAAGCAAAGTGGCAGAGTACAAGATTAACTCAAAAATATTAGTAGCCCTACTATATATAGACAATAACGTAGCTGAGAAAGAAATCAGAGAAACATCACATTTTAAAATAGTCACAAACAACATAAAATATCTTTGGGTAACTCTAACAAAGCAGGCGAACGGCCTGTATGAAAAGAACAATGAGTTATTAAATAAATAAATTCAATAAGATACCAGAAAATGGAACAATCTCCCATGCTCTTGGATAGGTAGGATCAACATAGTGAAAAAGTCAATCTTGCCAGAAGCAATCTACAGATTCAATGTAATCCCCATCAAAATTCCAGCATAATTCTTCACAGACCTTGAAAAGACTATACCCAACTTTATATGGAAAAACAAAAACCCAGGATAGCCAAAAGAACCCTGGACAATAAAGGAACTTCTGGAGACATCACTATCCCTGACTTCAAGCTTTATTGTTTAGCTATAGTAATAACAACAGCTTGGTATTGGCATAAAAACAGACAGGCAGACCAATAGAATTGAACTGAAGATCCTAATAGTAACCCACACACCTATGAACACTTGATTTTTGATAAAGAATATAAAACTATACAAAAGAAAATAGAAATAATCTTCATCAAATGGTGGTGGCATAACTGGATACTAGAGTATAGAAGAGTGAAGATCCATGTCTATTGCCATGCACAAAACTTAAGTCCAAATGGATCAAATACCTCAACATAAATCCACACTGACCTTCTTAGAAGAGAAAGTAGGGAGGTACCCTTGAATGAATTAGCATGGGAGACTACTTCCTGAACATAATACCAGTAGCACAGACACTGAGATCGACAATTAATAAATGGGACCTCCTGAAACTAAGAAACTTAGTTAAGGCAAAAGACAAGCCAACAGGACAAAACAGCAGTCCATAGGATGGGAAAAGATCTTCACCAACCCCACATCTGACAGACGACTGCTTTCCAAAATATGCAAAAACTCAAGAAGCTAGTCACCAAAATACCAAATAATTCAATTAAAAAGTGTGGTACAGAACTGAACAGAGAATTCTCATTAGAGAAATTACAAATGGCTGAGAGACACTTAAGAAATCCCTCAACGTCCATACCCATCATGGAAATGTAAATCAAAACAACTCTGAGATACCATCTTATTCCTGTCAGAATGGCTAAAAAGAAAAGCACCAATGAGAGTTTATGCCCAAGAAGATGTGAAGAAAGGGAAATGATCCTACATTGCTGGTGGGAGTGCAAACTTTTACAGCCACTTTGGGAATCAATATGGCAGTTCCTCTGGAAAATGGGAACCAGTCTTCCTCAAGATCCAGCAATTCCACTCTTAGACATATACCCAAAGGGTGCACATTCATTAAACAAGGACATCCATTCAACTATATTCATAGCAGTATTATTTGTAATAGCCAGATGCTGGAAACAACCTAGATGCCCCTCAACTGAAGAAGGAATGGAGAAAATATGGTACATTTACACAATGGAGTACTACTCAGGGGGTAAACAACAAGGGAATCTTGATATTTGCAAGCAAATGGATGGAACTAGAAGAAACCAGTCACAGAAAGATAAACATGCACTGTACTCACTCACATGTGGATATTAGACATAGAGCAAAGGTTTAGTAGAATACAATCCACACCTCTAGAGAAGCTAGGAAACAAGGAGGACCATAAGTGAGACATACATGGTCCCCTGGTGAAAGGGAAAGGGGCAAATTGGGATCATTGGGTGAGTAGGGAGTAGGGGAGGAAAAAAAAGAGGGGAGAAAAGGAGGTGGTGGAGAACATGAGGGATTGGAAGATTGAGTGGGAAAATGAGTAGAGGAGAGTAAGAAAACAGACACGTCAGTACAAGGAGCCATTACTGGTTTAAGGAGAAATCTGTCACTAGAGACTTGTACAGAAATCCACAAGGATGACCCCTACTAGGAATCTAAGCAATAGTGGAGAGGCTGCCTTAAATACCCTTCCCCTATAATGATAATGATGACTACCTTAAATGGCATTCTAGAGCCTTCATCTCTTAGCTGATGGAAGCAGAATCAGAGATCCACAGCTAAGCTCTGAGCCAAACTACTGAAATCCAGTTTCAAAGATGGAGGAGTGAAGAACAAAGAGGTTAAAACCACCCTTGGGAAATCCACAGAAACAGCTGATCTGAGCAAGAGGGAACATATGGACCCCTGTCTGACAGCTGGGGAACCAACATAAGACCAAACCAGGCCTCCTGAACATGGGTGTTATCTAGGAGGACTGGGCAGTCTATGGGACATTTGGTAGTAGAACTAGGATATAGCCCTAGTGCAAAAAGACTTTGGGAACCCAATCCCCATGGAGGGATACTCCCTTAGCCAAGAGACACAAGGGAGGGCCTAGGTCCTACCCCAAATGACTTGACAGAACTTGGTGATTTACATGGAAGGCCTCACCCTCCCTGGGGAGTGGATGGTGGATGGGATTGAGGGTGCAGCCTGGGAGGATGGGAAGGAGAGGAAACTGGGATTAATATGTAAAATAAGAAAAAAATACTTTTAAAAAAGATCATAGCACCTAGATAGAAGACACAAATTAGCCTATAAATGACCACATTAGGGATACCATGCATCAAGGCATAGATAATCTTGTCTCCAGTCATAGGGGATGGAAGTTTGCATTCTAAAACTCATGAGTCAGATTAAAATCTTAGAAACAAAGAAGAAAAATTGCTATAATAGGGTTTAATGAACAATCTTAGGCTTATTGGCAGGATACATTCATTCTTTTAAGACTTCATCAGGGCTACTCATCAAGACTCCCCTGAAGACAATTCAGAGACTACATGGGCTGCTTCTTTGATATAAGCAGAGCTTCTTTTGTTTTGTTTTGATTGTTGTTGTTCGTTATGTTTTTCTTATTTTTGTTTGTTTGTTGGTTTGCTTTCTATTAATGCTGTCTTCTAAGAGGGCAGGAAAACCTATCATATTTCTTATGTTACAGACTCTTCCAGAGACAGCCAAATAAGCTTAATCTTTGCCATAGTACACCCAAAGGCAGAACTCTCTCTACAGTGGATATAGAAGGTCTAACGTTTCCCTCAGTGCATCATAAAGATACAATATTAAGCCACAGAAAAATTGTTATCAAGCCTTAGAATCTCATGGAGTTTGACATGTGGCTTGAGCTTATTTTAAATGCAGTGCTCATTTCTTCTTTTCTATTTGTCTCTTTTTAGAGAAATATTTGTCCTATCTTGTCTTACTTATCTTAAAAACATATGCCTTAATTGGGTTCAAAAATACCTAGATGCAAATTGATCTGTTTCATTACTAGTAATACCTTGACTCTTACCTGTAATTCATTTAGATGATATTTAATAAGATGTCAAATTTTAGACTGCAGTTTCATGTTATAGTGAATTGAGCTTTGGGTTGGGTATTGAGATATACTGAATGTGTGGAAGAAGAACATGTATTTGGGGAAGCCAGAAGCCAATGCATGCATTTTAAAAATAAATTATGATTGGGTCCTCACATTTGAGATTAACAGCTATATAGAGAAGATCCCATAAATATCTTTCCTTTCTGTCACATGGGAATACAACAACAGGGTGTCCTTCATTAACTAGGAGGTGGATCATCAATAGACACTGGCTATTTGGCCAACTTGACTTTGAACTAATACAACTGCCCTCAGATTATTGAAGCTTCCTGCCTTATGTTTTTTTCTAACTACATATCACCAACATGTAATCCATGTTGACTTCTGTCCAAGTTCACACAACATTGCCTCTAACCTTACATTAATACTATATCCAGAATTAATATTTTACATTACAGTGTCTAACTTAAAGATGAAGACCTATATTTTCGATACTTACATCTTTAGTGCATTTCTATGATACTAATAATTTAAAAATGTTTTATAGCACAAGTGATTTCCTTGTCTATTTGTAATTTTTTGAATTAATATTTTATGTGAGTATTAAGTTTTACCCACTTATTTGTATAACAGGCTTTCTCTGGGGCCTCAACATGCTCCCAAATCATGACATGGAGACTTATTATTACTTATGAATGTTCAGCATTATTTTATCCTTGTCCCACTAGCTCTAACAACTTAAATTAACCCGTTTATCTCCATCTACATGTTGCCTCAGGTCTCTTTACCTTTCTTTCATTCTTTATGTCCTACTTTCACTGCTTATTCTGTCTGTCTGGCCCCAGGCGTCTCCCCCCAGTTTTTTCCTCATTTTCTCCTTTCTCTTCTATTTTGAGCCTAGAATTTTCCTTCTAATTATTCTCTTTGACTGCCAGTCCCACCTATGCTATTGTTTTTGTTGTTGTTGTTGTTGTTTTGTTTTGTTTTTTTATTAGACCAATCCAATCAGGTGCCTTAGGCAGGTAAGGTGAAATAGCAACTCTTCTTTACATAATTAAACAAATGCAGCATAACGAATATAACTCATCTTTAAGGTGACATTCTACAACATATTTGTTTAAGTAAAATGTTCCCATAGTACCACATACATCAAATTTCACAGTCCCCTCCAAATAGCTAAGGGTAGTATCTAGCTGATTTCTCATAGATAATAATAGAAGTAGGGCTGTTTTATAAGAATTGAATAATACGGACATCTTTCCCATCTGTAGTCACAAAAGCAAGCCTCTAGGGCCAGGAAAGAATAGATAGTGGTAAAACAACAACAACAGAAAAAAATGTGGGGAGCCAACCACTTGGTACTGGATAATCAATTAGATGTCTCATCCCTGGAGAAGTTTGACTCTGCTTCTCTCAACAGGCACTAATTGCCCCTAGCTCTTCATGTAAGGGAGTAGAACAATATAACAGTTGATTGAAGATGATCAAAGCTTATTATAGTCATGTATAAAATGCCATATTAAACCCTGTTATCTTGTAAAATTAATAAATGGTAATAAAAGATTTTAGAAAGCATAATTGAAAAAAAGGAAGTAGACTGAGTTCACCATGATGCAGATATATGAACCTGATGAAAATCAAAAGCAAATTATATCACACCAAGAATACTCACTTAGCCTGTGTCGATTGGTCAACTGGTTGCTATGGCCTATAGGCCCTCCCAGGGCAGATGCTATGCCCTGTATGTTACTGTTACCATAAAGCATGGGGTTACTCTGGGTCCTTCTTACTCCTCCTGCTGTGTTAGACTGACAGGAACTAAGTTAATACAGCTAACTCATTAAAATGAAAAAGAAAATGAATGCTCATTTATAGTAGGTGTTAAACCCAATTTGTCCTCCTCTTCTTCCTCCTCCTCCTCCAGGTACTTATTTGCAAAAGACCCTGGTCTCCCCATGCCATTCAGTGTCCAGCCTAGTGCCTATGTGTGGATATCACATCATTTGGAGGAGGTGGGACTGGGATTGACTGCTTGATTAAATTGCTGAAAACCCATTTGATACACCATATACTTTTATTTTCAAAACTTCCCACACCTCAAAGAAATTATATTTGCCTTACAACAATGAAAACATTTAACATAATGTTTATTCAATAAATAATAGTTAATACTTAGAAAAAATATAAAATACCACTGCAGCTAGTATTGACAGTATTCCTGTGATTAATGTTCAAATATATGTAATCTATAGACACAAGAACTGGGGTTTTTCTCATTCCATTCATGGTGTTGATGTGAAAAGAGAATATTTCTTTATTTGGACATGTGATTTTTCAACTAGTCCATATCATCAATAAAAAAGAAAATTGGTTTAACCCAAGGCTAATGTGGAAAACAAACACCAAGTATCTAAAAGTCACTACGAATACATATATGAATGTATATATGAATTACCTTTATACATTCATCTATATGATATTAGGAAATCAAAGTGATTGGTAGTTATAATAGCAGCTTACAATTTGAAGAGTAACTTGAAAAGTAATTAGTAATATATCCATAGCAATTTTCTGGTGGTGTGTGGCAAGGAGAAAAAAAAATGGTCTTTAATGATCAGTCCTCTAGTGATGCCTCATTATTACTTTACATACCATCCCATTTAGTTAGTAAGATTGCCATGAGAGGTAGCCATATTTCTTTTACATAAAAGCAACCTGATATTCTTTTATTTCAATGTTGCCTTTTTCTTTTTTAATCACATTACACCTGTTTAATAAATACTATTTATTTAGACTGGTGTATATCTTAATGATAGAACATTAGATTAAAACAAATAAGACACCTATGGTAAATTTATGTAATAAATTAAGGGCTGATTCCATCTCACTAATTATAGCACTCACTCTGTCTTTTGAACTGATTTCATTCTGTTTGTTTTCTTGTTTGTTTTATGCATCATGATCAAGTATATTTCATCCCAGAGATGAAGGATTCAACAAATAGAAATCAATGAATGTAATCTGCCATATAAATAAACTGAAATATAAAAACTACATGATCAACGTTGTGTTGGTGGTATAGTGTTGAGCATAGCTGCCTTCCAAAAACAACATAATCTCTTTTAACAAAATTCAACACCCTTTATGGTAAAAGTCCTGGGAGATTAGGGATATAAAAGACATACTTCAACATAATAAAAACAATTTACATAATAAAAACAATTTACATAAATACCACAGTCAACATTAAGTTTAACAGAGAGAAACTCAAAGTAATTTCAATAAAAATCAGGAATAAGATGAGGTTGTTTTGTTCAGTATTGTATACTTATTCAATATTTTACCTAAAGCCTCAGCTAGAGCAATAAGACAAATAAAGAAGATCATGGGCATACAAACTGGAAAGGAAGAAGTCAAAACATTTTTATTTGTAGATAATTTTATACTATACATGTGACCCTGAAAGTTCCACCAGAAAACTCCTACAACAGATTAGTAGTCATCCTATATTCAGATGACAAATGGACTGAGAAAGAAGTCAAGGAAATAACCTTTCAAAATAGCCTCAAGTAATATAAAATATTTTGCTCCGGCAAAACAACTGAACAATTTGTATGAGATAAACTTTGGGAGATTGAAGAAAGAAACTGAAGAAGATATGAGAAAATTATTTCATTCTTTAGTCACTAACTCACGGTCAACAACCCAGCATTTGCCATTCACTGAGGTAAATTTTCATCTGAAAAGTGTAAAGCATCTGGCATGATGCTGTAGATCATGTAACATAAAAATTCATGTGTCTAATTGAGGAGATACCAATTAGTCTTCCAATTAGTCAATTACTGCTCACAGACACCTTTGTTCTCCTGTAGGAAGATAGCACTCATTGCACTTCATGCCACTTCTTCCCAAGATCACCTCTGTTGTTGTCTTGACAGGATCTCAATTTGTACCAATGCCAATGCTTCATAAATAGGACCATTTCAAAGCTTAGTCTAGCTCCATATCATTGAAGATATCATTACTAATCTTACTTAAAAATGTAAATTTTCTTTTCAGTACTTCAAAAAATTTTAAATGATGTCAGTATGAATATATCATTTTTTAAATGACCTTCTTATGTCTTTTCTCCATATTTTCTCATGTAGATCAATTCTATATATCACAATACTTTTATGTATCCATTATAAAAGTGGCACAATTAAATGCCAAACTAAATTATCTCTATTAAAACAACTGTTGATGAATAACATTGGGGAATGCAATGGAGTAAATGCCCTTTAAAAATTCACCCATTCACATGCACAATAAATTTTAGTCACAGATTCTGCTAAAATAATTAATTACATTTTTAAGACTCTGAAGATTTAAAGACTTACAGAAACCTTGGTGCATACATGTAAGAAAACTACTGGATTTCCATAGAAACAACGTACTGCGCTTCATTTTAACTCTCTAAACATATTTTCTTCCCATAAAGAGAGCTCAGTGTTAGTACTGAAGAATAGACTCAATTTCTGTTACAAAACCAACCAGGCCTGAAGATCAGTTCATTGAAAAACCTTTACCCAGCAATGCCAAAGCCTGATTTCCAGTCCCAGTGTTTCCAAAACAGACTCAGGATTGCTGTCTCTTAAAGCTCAGTTCAAACCCAAAGCTTTAATAAAGTCCTGCTAAACACCAAAACCAGATAACAATCTGGGGGAAAAATGATAGACTGCAGGGAACCACGGAATTTTCTTGGCCTAGCTGCCTGAGAAGCATGAAGGTTTTTCAGGTTGGAGTCTATGGTTCTTAGAACACAATCTGCATACCGGTTTCTGAGAGACTGATATACACCTTTAAGCAGTAAAGAGTTCAGGCCACTTTGTGATTCTCTGTATGTTCCCTTAGTACTCAAGAAAACATGATGGCTTGACAGGACATTTGGTTGTAGACATTGATATTGTGTGTCCTGCATATCTTGCAAACTTCATTGCATCCTGGCAACTGTAACTAATATTGATTCTGGCAACTGCCATTATATTCTGTTTCTGAATAGCATATAAAAAGTCTAATTGTTCTCAATAAAATTGTGACAGCTACATCTCAGTTCCTTCAGCATAGTCATATCAGATGACCTTGGCCCAGTAAGTAAGCATGGACACTTAGAATAGACCAATATTCCTGATTAACTAGAATGCAGGAATTCTTAAAACATTTACAAAAGAAATTTAGTAACAAATAAAGGACCATATATCATGATAAGACTGGTCTCATTCTGGGAGTGCAAGAAAAGGTCAACATACGAAAAAATAACAAATTTAAGGCAGAACATGAATGGACACAGAAATTACATGGACAATAGACTCAGCAAGGCCTTTGTCAAAAGTTCATTATCCCTTCAGAAGAAAAAGTCTGAAGAAGCTAGTAGAAGAAAAAAAACATCTCAACATAATAATGGTTATATAACAATCTTATTGCAAAAATGATCCTATATGTGGAAAAACTAAAACAATGACTATAAAACCATAAACAAGATAGTTGTTTCCTGCTCCAATTTTGTTCAAAATCTCAATATAGTTGAGATTATAGCCAGAGAAAGAGTACAAGAGAAAGCAATCAAATAAATATGTATCAAAAAAGAAATAAATACATAATCTCTACAGATGTTATTAAGTTATACTTAAAATTTTCAAAATTCCAGTGTGTCTTTGATACTTGCCTGTAAGGAGTAAGGTTTTTCTGCCTGCCGCTGCGCCAGCCCCAAGTAACGCACAGAGACTCTGTATTTGATATAATGCTGTTGGCCAGGTAGTTTATCAGCTAGTTTCATATTGGCTAACTCTGTCTTAAGTATTAACCCATTTCTATTAATCTAGTATTTTCACGTGGTCTTCTTACCGGGCAATGGGGCCGGCATCTGGTCTCCCCACTCTCTCCATCTTGACTCCTCCCTACTCCTTCCTCAAATCCTCCTTGTCTCCTAGTCCCACCTATCTTGCTTTCCTATTGGCCAACAGTGCTTTATTCATTAACCGGTATGAGAAACACATTTACAGAATGATATCTCCCATCACTTGCCCACTTTTGGGATGCTTTTCTTCCTGTGTTGCCATGTCCAACCTCAATTAGAGGGCTTTTCCCTTGTCATACTATAATTTGTTTTGTTTGGTTTGTTCTCTTGGAGGCCTGTTCTTTTCTGAAGATAAATGTAGAGGGGGTGGTCTTGGGAAGAAAAAGGGGTGGTTTGGAGGAGTGGAGGGAGGAGAAACTGTGTTCATAATGTATTGAATGAAAGAAGGATCTATTTTCAATTAAAATTCCACAATTCACCAAAAATCTCTTAATTATGATAAACCTCTTCAACAAAGTAGCAGAATGTAGAACCAATACACAAAAATGAATACATTTTCTACATGCCAATGACAATATTATTTCAAAATCAAGGAAATGGTCCCATTTATAATAGCTTAAAATATAAGTAAGAATAAACTAAGGCAGTAAAATATCTTTAAACTGAACATTTTAAGATAATGACAAAAGAAATTAAAGTATAGATGGAAAGAACTGTGATTATAGCCTGGCAGTATTAGTTTTGTTGAAAATGGTTATGTTACTTAAAGTAATGAACAGATTCATTATAATGTCCATCAATATTACAGTGACTTTCTATATAGAATTAGTAAATGCAAAGCTATAATTCATATGAAAGCATAACAGACTGACTTGGCAAAAGCAATCTCAAGCAGAAAGATTAATACTGAAGGTGTCAGCATACCTGCTTTCAAATAACAATTAAGACCCATAGTACCATAAAATATTAAATAGCATTGACATGAAAATAAGCACTTAGATTAATAGGATAGAATTGAGTTCCAACAAATAAAGCCACACAGCTACCCAATTTCTCACCAAAAACATGCATGGGAAAAAAGATAGTCTTGTTTAATGAATACTACTGGAAAACTGGATAGCCACATATAAAAGAATGAAACTGGATCCCATTTCCTCAAGCAATATGAAAACCAGTGGAAAATGGATCAAAGATGTTATCATTTCCTCAAGCAATATGAAAACCAGTGGAAAATGGATCAAAGATGTTATCATAAGACCCCAAACTCTTCAACAACTTGAGAAAACACCAAGATACAAGCATAGGCATGGGCTTTCTGCAGTATGTCCTATATATCAGAAAGTCGTAGTAGGGATTTATAAATGAGAGTGCATGCAATTAAAAGTCTTCTTCAGAGAAAAGGAAATAATCATTAGAAATAATCATCATCAGGCTGACTTCAATCTTTTGACCCTTCTGGCCCAGTCTCCCAAGTGCGGAGATCATGATTGTGAGAGAGAGAGAGAGAGAGAGAGAGAGAGAGAGAGAGAGAGAGAGAGTCTATCTGGTTTAAATTCAGATAGGATGTGGAACTGCCCTATAGGATGTTGAAGGAATATCATAACATACTCATCTTAACGTAGCTCATCAGCAATTACTAGGGCCTTTATTGGTTTCCTATGCTTGAATAAACACCTGAATAATCAGCTGACAATCTAATTAAAGAACACAACAAAAAATGTAGACTATATATAGCAAATTCAGGGAAATTACTGCACAAACATTTGCATCAATGGACCAACACACATGCCCCGAGGGGGAAAATATGATCTGAAAACCTCAGACATTTTGTTGAATAGAGTGGATAGTTTAAAAAAAGAACAGCAAAAGAAATGTACACAAAACAACAAGAGTCAATGATATGCAGAAAAAGGCAAATGGAAAGAGATCCTGAGGACACTCAGATATTACACCATTTCCTCAACTTTTAGTGATTATAGATAAATTCAAATGTCATACTGAAATAACTAAAGAAAATGTACATATTATTCAAACCAATATTGATAACTAAATTGGGTGTTTGTAAATAAACAAGTGGAAACTCTAGAGCTGAAAAATAAAATGACTATTTAAATATCTACTGGAAATACTTAATAATATATTTAAACATGCAAGGGGAGAAAAACTGGGGAATTAAGAAGTGGATTAAAATTTTCTTGCTGGCCTGAAGAAAGAAAATAAACAGGAAAGAATTAAGAAAAATGAACAGAGTCTGAGGGAACTTGTCGCCCCTTCAAGTGCTCCAAAATGTGTCTACAGCTGCCCATCAAGGAAAGGAAATAATCAGTGGAAATAGAAAGTACTTGAAAAAGTAGTGTACATTTGTCTAAGTTCGATGAAAAACATTTAAATCAAAGATGTTCAACTAAGAAATAAAGTTACCTTGAAATGATTCACAATGTGAAAAAACACATTATAATCACATCATCAAAAAACCAATGAAAGGGCTGAGGAGATGGCTTAAAGGATAAATATTTCCTGTCCAAGGATGAAGACTGAGTTCAGATCCCCAGCATCCACATTAAAACCTGGCTATCAGTGAGTGTAACCCTCACACTGGGCAGGGCAGAGACTGGTGTAGCACTGGCACTTACTGGCCACCACCTAGCTGAAATGGAGCAAGCTCTGGGTTTAATGAGGGAATCTATTTTCAGGGAGCAAGGGGAAGAGGTTAAGAGGAGGAATTGAACACTGACTTGTATACATTTGCATATTATGCTAGCTACTTTTATGCTAACTTGTCACAAGCTGGAGTCATTCAGGAAAAAAAAAATCTCAAATGAGAACATGTTTCCACCAGACTGGCTATAGGCAAATCTGTCAGTCATTTTCCTGAGTAATGAATGATGCAGGAGGGACAAGCTCACGGTTCGTGATGCCAGTCCTGGGCAGATGGTCCTGAATGGTATAGGAAAGCAAACTGAACAAGCTATGGAGAAAAAGCCACTAAGCAGTACTCCTCCATGGCATCTGTTTTGAGTCTTACTTAGTGATGGATAGTAGTCTATGAGGTGAAATAAACTACTTCCTCCCCAAGTTGATTTTGATCATGGTTTTTAATCACAGCAATAGAAACTCCAACTACACATAAACACAGGAACTGAGATGAATGGAGAATTGTAAAAACAGATAAAGAGAAGCTGTGCACCATACCAAAGGGATCTTCAGTAGCTGTAAAGAATAACTGATCCATGGAAATTGTGGAGGCCTTAAGAAAATACTGAAATAGTACAATGAATGAGCAAGGACTTGTTAATGGCAAATTTTATACTCAGTATGTTTCATGAAATTCCACACATTTCCTTGATGAAGATACCAATAAACTAGGAATAACAGATTTGGGGTTCATCTATATATTTATTATGGGATATGTTCTGAGGACTGTATCATCAGGCAATTTTCTCTTTGTGGAATGTGATAGAGTACACTTGCATACATTAAGATGGCTGTATTACCTCTCAGCAATGTGACTATTATTTTGTGTATGATTGTATACATTAGTCACTTAAATCTTTAAAACTTTTGAAATAATAATGTTCACTAAGGTCACAATTACATTGTGACACATCTGGGGTTTATACCCAAATATAAACTACCAAATCTATTCTCTTACACAAGTGACATCTGAACTACACTTTAAATTTTGTAAAGGACTTGACATGCAACATTTCACTTTAGCTAACAACCAAAAAACCAGACAAATGAACAGAAGAATAATTTCTACTTTATTTATGAGATGGCCAAGAATCAGGGATCTTAAAGTCACTTTTTCAAGATGGTCAGTTGGTAAGTTACAGGGATATGAACCAAGTTCTAATACCAATGCTAGAGCTGTGCTTTTATGATTGTATAAGTCATATTCTCTCCTAGCTTTACCCAAAGATCACAGCTCTTTGCATTGTGCACCTCTGAACTGAAAATGATACACTTACTCTGGTCTATATGAACCGTGGATTCACGCAGTTTTAATCACAGACAATCCACTGTGTCATTTAGAGGCTGTACGAGACCTTGGTCCCACTTGGAGATGTAAACAACAAGTTTGCCTACTGAATTGCCTTTTGCATGGAATGGAGCCCTGTGAATTAGGGGGAACAATCAGTAGGTTGCAGTCTAATTAAACAAATGTTTTTGTGTCTGTCTCTCTATCTTTTACCTTTCAATCCTAAGCATTCATCATCATATGAGCAAAGGACTTGGCAGAAATTCAAATAAGGCAGAGATAGATATGGGCTTGGGGGAAAAATAACAGAATTATTCTAATGGTTCACAAATAAAACAGAACCATGGGAGGACATTCTTCCTGAATCTATTTTCTTAAGATTAATGGTGCATCTTCTTAATGTCCTGGTCTCCACCTCACAGTTCACCCTTGATAAGCCTCTCCCTCAAGATGGGGGATCACTAAAGGATCTTATGAGTATGTCCAATTGAGAAGCCTACACTTTCAGCAATACAATTGCCAACAGTGTTGAAGAACTTGAAAACACAGTAGCAACTCTGGAAGTTGTGGTTTAATTATGATCATTACCATTTAGATTTGAGATAATGACTTGGAAAATGCAAAGAGTCTTTTGCTTCTCATACCTTGGGCCACCACTATTTGAAAATAAGAAATATCAAGGAGTGTGTTCCACCATTTCAAATCCAACCTAGGTAAACAAATATTTCTATTTGTTTGTTTGTTTGTTTTAAACTTAGGATTATGGCTATGCCCACAGCACACAAGTTGCACAATGCATCATGGGCCTGAATCATTCTGCTTACAAAATTTCTTCACTGTTTTGTTTATTTCCTTGTTTGTTTTGAGACATTATCTCACTGTATAGGTCTAGGAGGCATGGAATTCACTATATAGATGAGACTGGCCTTGATCTCACAGAAATTCAAATGCCTCTACCTCTTGGGGCTGCAATTAACAGTGAACTCCACCATGGCTGGCCAAGTACCATTTGCAAAGGACATACAGTGCACTCACAGAGCCAGTCTTTATGTCAGGCTGCAGGCTCATGTTTGGACATATTGTATAAAAGGTCAAATCTTGTGTATGTGTGTGGGAAAACAGATTTTTCAGGCCCTGTCCATGTCACCTATCTTGTTCAGGAAGAAGGCATTTATTAGTTCCAAACGAAGGCATCAATGCAACTTCCATGCCCTCTTCAAACTTACCATTTACTACTCAGGTGAGTGTTTTATCTTTATTTTCCATGTGAGGGAACTGGGATTTACAGTGGTTAAAATTCTTATATCAATTTCCCAAGCTAATAGCTGACAAAAACCATTCTCTGATTAACTGATTGATGTCAAAACTTCTTAATCAGATCATACATCAATCTAACATCTCATAATCCTAAATTATCTCATTGGTGATTTGGGAAAACTAACTGTGAAATGTACCAAATGCACACATGAATGGTCTTAAACATGAATGGTACTTTCACTTTGCCTCAGAAATAGACATTAAACCAAGGAGGTGGGTAGTATTTGCAACAAAATTATCAGACAAATATAAGGATTTATTATTCAAGTACTTACAAATAATATTCTTACTAGTTTCAGAAAGTACAGAAGTCAATCATAAAAATATACTGAACCAAGTATGATGGAGTAAAATATACAATTAATTGGCTATAGAATAATCAAGAAAATAATAAAAAAAGGAGGTAGGGATAACATTAATAGGACAAACATAACTAAACTGAATTGAACTAAACAAACTATCATCTGAGACTCACAGAGTTGCTCCTTGGGGTGACAATGCTGTTGTTAGCACACTGCGTGCTGGTGCCTAGACTGTGTCTTTATTTTGCTTCAGAGAGGCATAACCACTCCTAAGACACTATTCAGAGATTCTTTTATGGCAGTCTTTATCAACTGTGTGAAAAGAGCTAGGGCAAAAAAAAATGGTTCAGTTCTTTTGATTATCTTTATTATAAGCAGAAAAAAGTTGGTCAAAGCCAAATTAGAAAAGGCACTGCTGTAAGAATATCACGTGAGGCATCATGAGCACCAGTTTCTGTTGGTGATTGATACACAGCACAAGGACTTTCTTCATTTGCTCTGCAGTGCTAAAACTGTGTTTGCCACCCACAAATAACCTTATGTCTTTGTTTCCACGTTGGATCTTTGTACCTTCTTCAGTGCTCAAATGGTGGATTCATCAGGGACAGGTATAGAGGTATAAGAGAAAACCCTATTTTGGAGGAGTTATGAATCTGCTAATATGTACTATAAGCTACCTTATAATTGCTTTGGCATAAGGTGAGGTAGGACCCAAAGACAAGTCCAAAATTAGATTCCATAATAATTAAGCTTCTTCTGTCAAGGAATATGGTATTAGTATCAAGTTCAGAAGGGCAAACAAGGTATTGGCATCAGGCTGTAATGTTTTCGGGGAGCCTATGGGATCTTACTGTCCAACAATTCTAATAAAGGTAGCCCATACTTGGTACTGGATTTTTATTAGTTTGTGGTGTCCAGTAAGTTATTTGAGGCCTGAAATAGGACACCTCAACATAAACTCATTTAATGTATACATTAAATACGCATACATTTTATTAAGCATCTGAAGTAGTAGATTTCTAGATGACTTTCTCCAAATTTCTTTAATGTTAGTAATCTCCCCCATGTAGTCTCTCCTCTACATTGCTACTTGATCCCCTTTAACTGTTTCTCATCTTTCCTATATTGGAATCATCCTATGTCTCATTATTAATTTCTTGATCTCTACGGGTATTACAAATGGAACACACAATGGAATAATCAAAGCTAACATCCACATTTGAGATAAAACATGTGACTTGTGTCTTTCTATTTCTGAGTTACCTCACTCAGAATGATCGTGTCTAGGTCTATCCATTGATTGTGAGTTTCATGTTTTCATTTTTTTTCATTAGCTGAACTATGTTCCATTGTGAAAGTGTTAAATATACTTAATATCCATTCATCAGCTGATGAACATATATGCTGTTTTTATTTCCCGGATTTTAATAGACCACCAGTGAACATGGCTGAGCAAGTATCTCTACAATAGAACAGAGTGTACTTTGAACATATTTTCAAGAATGGCATAGCTGGATTACATGGAAGATATATTTCTAGCAATTCAAAGAACTGCACACTGATTTCTATAGTGTCCCACCAGTTTTCAGTCTCATAAAACATAGATACATGTTTCCCTTTTCCCCATCAATGACACCACTTGTCATCATTATTACATTGGATATTAATCATTTTGATTGTGGTAAAAGGAAAATTCAAAATACTTTTAATTTGCTTTTCTCTGATGGCTAAGGATGCTGAACATTTCAAAAAATATTTCACAGTCATTTATAGTCTACCTTTTGATAACTCTGTTTAGTTCTATGACCTATATTTTATTGGATTGTTTGTTGAGGTTTAATTTTCTGATTTCTTGTTATAATCTAGATATTAACCATCTGTCAGATATATAGCTCATAAATACTTTATCCATTCTGTAACCTTTCTATTCACTCAAATTCTGATGGCCTTTGCAGCACAGAGTCATCTTAGCTTAATGAAATCTTATTAATTGCTTGTTTTAATTCTTAGGCTATCAGGGTGCTACCAGAAAGTCCTTTTCTGTGCCAATGAGTTTAAGATTATTCCCCCACTCTCTTCTCTATTGGATTCATGGAAACACATCTTATTTTGAAGTCCTTGATTCATTTGGAAGTCTGCTTTATACAAAGTGAGAATTAAGGATCTAGTTTCATTCTTCTATATGTATCCATCCAGTTTTACCAGCACCATTTATTGAAAAGGCATTCTTTTCTTCTATGTGTATAGTTGGCTTCCTTTTCAAGAATCAAGTGGCTATAAAGACATACATATGTTCTATTCCATAATAAATGTGTCTGTTTTTATGTCAGTGCCATGCTACTTTTATCACTAATTCTCTGTAAGACAACTTGAAATTGGTGATGGTGATACTTTAAATTGATTTTTTAGTTGTTCAAGATTTTTTTTGGTTACCTTGCATATATATGTATGTATGTATGTATGTATATATATGTATATATATATATTCATATGAAATTTCAGAATTTTCAGAATTTTCCCAATATTTGTGAAAAGTCGCATTGGAATTTTAATGGGAATTGTGTTTAATTGGCATATTGTTTTTAGTAGGTCAGCCATTTTCAAATATTAATCATATTCATCATGTGTAGTCTTTTCAGAATCTGTGATCTTTTTCTATTTCTTTTATTTGTGTCTTAAATTTTTCAGCGTGCATCCATTTCTTGATTAGATTTACTTGTTACTTGAAGGGTTTCTTTTTGCTGATGTATATAGTATTATTTACCTGATTTCTTTCTTAATAGGTTTGCCATTTTTATATAGAAAGGCTACTAATTTTTATGTGTTAATTTGGGGTCCTTATATTTGTCTGAATGCATTTATTTTGTCTTTAGGATCTTTTACATATAAAATCCCATCTTCTGCAAATAAGGATACTTGGACTTCTTCTTTCCCTATGCTTTCTTGATAAAAATTGAATGCTTAGAGCAATAGAGACAACAAAGTATAGAAAAAAAAAGTTCAAGTATCTTTCCTAGGTAGTTCATGATTTCATCATTTACAATGACAAGAAGGAGACATGTCTCCTCATAACTCCATGGTACAATCAAGCTTTTTACAATCTGGGCATCAAACCTTGAACTCTCACATCCCAACTGTCCTTGCCATCTAATATCACATGGGGATATTTTGTTACCTCTGCATACAAGCTTTCTACCCCCTAGACAGATCAAGCTCTGTTGTTTGTCTTACCACCTACCACAGGACTCATGCAACATCTTCCACCCAACATATCTTTGGTCCTAGTTGTGCTTCTTTGGGTACAATTATATTATGTGAATTTTCTCTGAGACATACACACAAATGTCTAGCTCAGCTCAGATAAGGTGCAGACAACAGACAACAGAAATTATTCCACCCAGTATAGCTTAGCAAAAAACTGAGTTTACTATGATTATTCAAGGAGCATAGGTAAGCAGTTTTAGGAGCACAGGTGATTTAAGGAAAGCTGCATCACCCCAGCCTGGGTTATAACTTAAGATAGCTACATCCATGAAGTTCCCTGCACAATTTACAGGCAGTTTAGACACCCTGAGACTCTGCTTTCTGTAGCAATTGCTTGCCGTTTACCTAAACTTTGGGAATGTGAATTTTACAATGTTCAGGAGCTCCCTTGAGTGTCCCAAGATTCATTATCTTCCCAAGTTCTATGAGTCTCCCTCCTGCCTCTTCTCTCTACCCTCCAAAAGAGAGTGCTTTAATTTAGAGTACACATCTGGAATTGCAGGCATGTGCCACAACACCCTTCTGAATTTAACATTTTCATTGAGTTCCGTGAGTTCTCCAAGCAAAGAATTAAAGCTTAAGATTGTTTGGGAAACTAAGATGGTTTGAAATCAGCTTGGCATGTACTGGATATCTTGTGAGGGTAGAACCAGACATTTGGCAAAAGAGTCAAATGGAATTCAGGGGCAGGAGAAGGACACCTAGGCTTTATTTATTCAAAGATATCACTGCAAAGTGGGGCCAAAAGAGAAGGCAGAAGGTAAAGCTGCAGTCTAATTTAAGGGGCATTAAAGTGGAGAGATGCAAATTTACGTAATTGGAAGAGGTTTTGTCTAGCATACATAAGGCCATGGGTTTCATTCCTAGCAATGTAACAAATAAGTAAATATTAAACAACCAACTAGCAGGAAGCACAACATGCACAGACATGGACATTCACTTGCATATGTGCACCAAAGATAAACACAAGTGCAGTTTGCACTCATGGTATGCACACACACACATGTATCTGTACATGCACACATGCACATATGTATACACACAACACACATGCATACACACACACACACACACACACACACACACACACACGCACACACACCACCCCAGTAACTTGAGAGATGTTAGAGAGTCAACTATGTAATTAATTATCTTACCTCTAGGTACACAAATTGTATAGCTTTAGGTTTTCCAAAGCTTCATATGAGACTTTCTAGCATAGAAGGGAACAGAGAAAAACAGGAAGAAGACACTAAGAAGTAAGCACCGAGATATGGGGTGGGGTAGACTGACAGTGAATGTAACAAAAGTAATGGCCATGGCAGTAAATCTGGGCAGGCTCTATTAGCTCTCATCACAACACCAGAGCTATGTCCCCACCTCTGCAGAGCTACATCTAGTTTACCAGACATGGGATACCATCAGGGAAGCTCATGGGCCTCTGCTGAGAAGGACTACTTTTGCTAGGCTCTGATGGATGTTGAGGGTAGACATAGTGAGAGTACCAAGAAACAATGGTAGCTAATAGTGGGAGACCAAAATAAACAAACAAATAAATATAAAAAATAAAGCAATGATACGTGAGATTAGTAGCCAAGGAGGTATGATGGAGGACCAGAAATGTCACCCATTTCAAAGTTCATTTTGTATCTGGACCTTTGCTAAAACACTTAAACACAAGCAGAAAAAAAAATACATCACTAACATATCCTTTTTTGCAGAGGTGGGATGTCTTGCTAATGGGGCAAGGGTCAGCATAAGTTCAGGACTACTGGACATACAGCCATCTGCGATGGAAGCCCAATAGGATTCAAAGGGTTCATAGTGCCAAAGTGTGCTGTGTATCCATGATTTCAGAGGGATATTCTCCAGACTGTGCATGAACTCATCCCTGCCATCGCCATCATTAGCACCCAAGTAACATGCAAGAAAAGTCAGCTCCAAAGCCCGAGTCCTTACTTCCTTACCCAGATACCTTCCATCTGATTGTGCTGATAACTCCCGGCTCCAAATTTGTCCTTGATGTGCTCGGGTCACATGACTCAGAGTATATCCTGTCCTTGCTCGACATTTTCAATGCTGCTAATTATTGATTTTATTTTCAACTACAAAAAAGGTCAAACTAATTGACATGAAATTAATTTTTTAATTTTAAAGTTTTTGAAACTTTTATGTTTATTATATTCTCATCATTTTCCTTCCCTCTACCAATTCATCTAATATTCTCTGAACTTCATCTCAAATTTTTGACCTCTTCTTCACATATATGTGTGTGTGTGTGCATGTGTTTGTGTTGTGTGGCTGTGGCTGTAGTGTGTTGTGTGTTGAGTAGGAATATTGATTACTTTTCTCATTTTGGTCACTTACATAACAGCTCAGATTCTAGGACAGCTGGTTCTCCAGGAGGAAGTTTTATGATCAGTTCCAGCTAATACGGCAGTCTTATGCCTAAATTATAGGCTGCTGTCAGCATCGTGGTCTTAGTTTCGGGTACTGGGAGTCAAACACAGGCAATAACAATAGCCTACATTGTTTGGTGAGTCTTTGGCTTCACCCACTCAAGAGGCAGCTTTCCCTGCCTGGAACTTGGATTTTGTTAGGTGGTCTATGGTTTTTAGGAGGGGGCATTATCATTCCCTGAGGTAACCCCAGTAAACTACTTTTTTTCTTTCATAACTCCTATGTTCTACTATGCCCCTCTTTAGAGCTGCTTCTAGTAACTCTACCCATCCCTTATAGCCCCTTTTTACCTCCCTGGCTTTTAAATTTACTTCAGGATCTACAAATAAGAGAACATTTGGTATTGTCTTATGGACACATGTCTCAGTAAAATATTTTCCAGTTTCACACATTTGCATACAAATTTCATTTTTGTTGCTGAATAAATTTCTGTTGTGTGTGTATATATACCACATTATCCATTGCCCAGTTTAAAGATATTTAGGTTGTTTGTATTTCTTAGTGATAGTGAATAGAGAGGCAATGAATATGCCTGAGAAAGTATCTCTGTAGTCTGATATTGAGCCCAGTGTGATTGAGCTGAACAATTTGGTAGATCTATTTTCAGTTTTAAAATAATTCTCCACATAGATTTCCATAGTCGCTGAACCAGCTTGAAATTTCACTAACAGTGAATAAGTGTTCCCCCTTTCCCCATACTCAACAACATATCTTGTCAGCTATTTCCTTGGTCTTAGTGGTCCTGAGATTAAATGTTCAAGTAGTTTTAGTTTCTGTACTCAGTATAGATGCAGAACACCTTTTAAAAACAGATTTTATCTCGGTTTTTATTTTCCCTTTTGAGAACTCTCTGTTAAGATCCATAGTCCCTTATTTAATTCAGTAATTGTTTTCTTGGTTCTTTGTTTTTGAGATTTATTGATGGATTCTGGTTATTAATACTCTGTTAGATGTGCATTTGAAAAAGATTTTCTTCCACTCTGTGGGCTTCTTCACTTGATTGTTTGCTTTTTAGTTTAATGAGGTCCCACTTGTCAGTTGTTGGTCTTAATTTGTGAGCAAATGTAGTCTTCTGTTCTATTGTAGAGTCCTCTTCACATACAAACTTCTCAATAATTCCCACTTTGCTCTCTTCCCATTCTCAATCTCCTTCCTTCTCTCAACTCATTCCTCTCTTCTCCTCCCCCATTCTTCAGCTGGAACCAAGAAAACGAGGCTTCAGATGAGAATGGACATTTCCAAGCTCCAGGAATTGCCTGCTTGTAGCCTTGTTCCCTGAACTTTCAGGTTTCCACTCAGCCCAGATCTGGGCTGCCAATCACAGACCCTCGAGCCTCTGCAGTGGGAGAGCATTCTTCCAAGGCCCTGTGTAGCCACTGCTGAGAAGACAGAACCCATTAACAAGAGAGTAGAAGCTTTCTGATTGGCTAAGCACAGTGACAGAGTGTGGCATCTTGGTGACTTGGGTTGTCCTGTGAAAATGACATTGATCCTCATCCTAAGAAGACTGGATGATCCCTGTGAAGTTGACATTAATCCTTGATCCTTCTGTCCCCATTCCCCTAGGATGTTTCCAGGCCACACCTGGAAGAAATCACTGATTCAGCACACTGAAAATTATACACAAAACAGGACTTAAAATTGTATTTTTAGAGATAAGGCAAATTTGTTCAGAACCATGCATGGTCTTTAATTAGAACAAATAGTCTTAGCCACACAACAAAATAAAATTGATGACTTGCTGACAGCTAATCTCTTCCAAGAAGTAACAGATGCCCTTAAAATAAAGATATATTTCACAATGGTTTCTTACCTTCCCCCAACACTAAAAAATGAAAAGCACTTCTAGTTGATTGGATAATACATTATAATGATTAAGTTGTTAATTTCAAATATGTTGTTAAGAATTTATGAGACAATGTGTTCCCCGAGCAACCTAGGGAGGAACTGAACTGATAGTAAAACTATGGACGATAATAATCCTGGAAGCCATGGGTGATTCTGTTGTTTACAATGGGGAGACCCTGACAGGCCTCCTGGGCGGTGGATGGGCAGTTATTTCTGAGACAATAGACCTGAATCCCAGAGCAAACAGTACTCACAGGAGCAGTGGCTCTAAAGTACCTTCCCTCAAATCCAGCACCAAAGAGCACAATCTGTGACCTCAGCCATGAGATCCTGGACCAGACCATGAGGTGCCAGGCCTCCTCTCCCTCTGCCTGGCCTGTAGTAAGCAAAGGGCTCTAAGAGGATGGTTAACATGTGTGTCTGTGTCAATAGCCTGGACTATAAAGTCTGTCTGAGGACAGGGTATGCTAGAGGATATTGAAAGATGCTACTCAAGGCATGTTGGGTAGGAGATGTCCTCCAGCTTACTCTCTGATGCCACGGTTCTGTCCACATAGGAAAATTGAGCATTTTTTCTGATCCACTTGGAAAGCCTGAGAACAGAAATGCTGATAGGGTACAATCCCATGGGAGAAAGGCAGGATAAAGCTAATGTTCCATTTCACACACTCAGGCAGAAAAACATTCTTTGTCTTTCTGTTTTTTTCTGGAACCTCAATGGGTTGAATCATGCCATCTCTATCAGTTCAAATGTTCATCTCATACAGAAACTCCTTCATGGACCCCCAGGAGCAAGTGACTAGGTACATCTGATGTGCAATATTTACAACATCACCAGTTGAGTGTGAGTAAGTTGTATTCTTTACTGAGCTCCGAAGTCCCATGTGTTGAACTTGAGTCTGCATAGAGGAGTGCTTCTCTTACAGTTTCTTTCTCCCTAAGCTACTACTATACAGTGATGATTATTCTTAACATCACACCCTGCATTAGCTAGAGAGCAATAACAAATTTGCTCAAATGTCTCATCTGAATGCCAAGGTTTAATGTTTAGGAGCCAAGAAGTTTTAAGTAATGGAAAATTTCTTTTTGACAGCAAAGTTTAAAAGAACTATTTATTTATTTATTTATTTATTTATTTATCTATTTATTTATTTTTGTGGACTTTACATTGTGCATCGAGATCCTACTCATCTTCCCATCCCCTTGTTTCCTCCTTCTGTCCTTGCATTTCCTCTTCAAAACAAAATTTAAAAGTAAAACAAACAAAAAAAAAAACCCAAAAGTAATAAAAAAAACTCTTGGCATGGAAACTGTACTATCACCCATTATACCCATTAATTGGTCAATATTTCTGTATTTGTTTAAATTAAAACCAATCTAATTTTACATACTAATTCTAGTGTCCTCTCCCTCCTGCCCTCCCACTTCCCCCACCATCTCCCTATCCCACCCCATCTCTACTCCTCAGAGAGGGTGAGACCTCCCATGGGGAAATCAACCATCTGTCACATCATTTGGGGCAGGACAGAAACCCTTCCCTCTGTCTAGGCTGATAGTGGTATCCCTCCATAGGGAATAGGCTCCAAAATACCAGTTGATGCACTAGGGAGTCCATATATATATATATATATATATATATGGACTCCAAGAGTTCAGTCCAGTGCTTAGCTGTCCATCTCTGCATCTGTTTCCATCAGTTACTGGAGAAAGACTCTAGTTTGGCATTTAAGGTAGTCATCAATCTGATTACATGGGAAGGGCTGTTAAGTTATCCTTTCCACTATTGCTTAGATTCTTAGTTGAGGTCATCATTGTGGATTCCTGAGAATATCCCTAGTGCTAGGTTTCTCATTAATCCCTTAATGGCTCCCTCTATCAATGTATCTCTTTCTGTACTCTCCTCTGTCCTTCCCTCAACTTGACCTTCCTGGTCCCTCATGTTCTCCTCCCACTCTTCTTCTCCCCTCCCCACTCTCCTACCATCACCCCTTTCTCACCCTCCCAATTTACTCAGGAGATTTGTCTATTTTCCCTTCCTGGGGGAGGGCTTCCATGTATGTCTCTTTTAGGGTCCTCCTTGCTTCTTGGCTTCTCTAGGGTTGTGGACTGTAGGCTGGTTATCCCTTGCTTTATGTGTAATATTCACTTATGAGTGAATATATACCCTTTTTACCTTTCTGTGTCTGGGTTGCCTCACACAGGATGGTTTCTTCTGATTCCGTCCATTTGGCTGTGAATTTCAAGATGTCATTGTTTAGAAAATGTTGACCATATTTTCTTTATTTGTTCTTCAGTTAAGGGTCATCTATGTTACTTCAATGTTCTGGCTTCAGTGGAAAGTTATGGTCCACAATTAGTTCCTTGAAACTCTGTGATCAGGTCTACAAAGTTCTCCACATCCAACTTAGCTCATGTGCCTAGGAAAGAATCACCTAAATTTTTTTTGAGTGTCTGCTTTGTCCTCTCCCAATTTAGAAGGATGATATCACCAGATAGTGTTGTGCCCTCCTCTCCTGTATTCAGTAGATTCCATTGTATCCTCTTCTCCCCCATTAACTATATGTCCTTATTTATAGAAATCAAAGACAACAGTAGGCATCAAGCAAGCAAACCCAGGTATTTAAAGATTCTCTGAAGAGGGAACAAGAGGTACAACAAAAAGGGCCCTCTGAATGTGGGTGTCAGTTAAAGGGCCATTAGCAGTGGAACCAGAATTTATCCCTTGTAACGAGTATGGGTTTTTCCGCCTGCCACTGCTGGTCTTGTCCCGCCGCTGCGCTAGCCCCAAATAATGCACAGAGACTCTGTATTTGATATTATGCTGTTGGCCAGGTGCTAGTTTCTTATCAGCTAGTTCTGCCTTAATTACTAACCCATTTCTATGTATTTCCATGTGGTCTTACCGAGAGCAGAGGAATGGTGGTTCTGTTCTTTCCAGGCTCTCCATGTTGACTCCTCCTTCCTACTTCCTCTTTTCTCCTTGTCTCCTAGTCCCTCCTATCTTCCTTTCCGATTGGCCAATGGTCTTTATTCATTAACCAGAATGAGAAACATATATACATAATGGCATCTCCCATCAATCCCTAGTGCATCAACTGGCTTTTTGGAACCAATTTCCTATGGAGGGACACTCTTTTAGTCTATATACAGGGAATAGCCTCATTCCTTCCCCAAAGACTGTCACAGACTTTGATGGTTCCCCATAGGAGGCCTCACCCTCTCTGAGGAGTGGATGGGGTGTAAAGGGGGAGATGGTGGGTGGAGTGGGAGGATAGGAGGGGGAGGAAACTGGGATTGCTATGTAAAATAAGATTGCTTTAAAAATAAAAAAAATAGTAATAAAGTGTCGCAAATTCACTGAAAGTGTGTAGAGTCTATTCAGTGCTAGCTTGTGGCTTTACCTAATCTACATTGTTATATTGTCTAATTCTTTCACTGTTTCTAAATAGATATTATGTATTTTAAGTAATTGGTTTTGTTTTATTTTGTTTTCCAGATACAGCTAATACCTATAAAACCCATATTTGCTTCAAACTTTCTTTATAGTTCAGGTCTTGAACATTACCTACATGTCTCAACTTCTTACATGCTGGAATTACAGGTGAATGGCCCTAACCTAGCTGAAGATGGTTTTAACATGTTACTATGAAACATATTGATTTTAACTTAAATACTTTAAGTGTAACACATATTTATCAATTATTATTGCAGAATCTAGACTTCTGAAAAATAAGATCACCAAAATTAGACATGCACTACTATTGATTTCATGTATGCTTTATCAAAGATACTCTTGTACAGAAAGACTGCATATGCCAATACAAAACACTTAACAATAAAAATATATTCCAAGAAGCATGTTATTAGTCAGTTATGTCATGCACAAACTCAGAGTATACTCAAACAAAGTAAGATTAGGGAATGCCAATGGGCAATACAATCTTATGGGACCACATACATATTAATTTAATTTAAATTTAAATATTGCTGGCTGAAACACTGTTATGTGGAATGTCACTGTATTTAGGGAAACATATAGTGTGCATCAGTTGATTCCAAGTCAGAATAGACACAGACAGTTCTCTGTAGTTTTCTCTTAGTAGTTCTTTTTTTCCCCACTTAGAATACCTCTTTATTTTTAGCATCTGTATCTATTATGTAACTGGAATTTAATTCAACCTACTGCAACCTTTGTGTTTGCTAATCCTTTTAAATGAGCATGTATGGACACACTTACCTAGGTGAGCATGTAAGAGAAATTTCTAGCAGGAAAATATGACTTCCCACCAGTTCTCACAGCTACAGTTAGGACTTAGGTTTGCTGCTTAGAGCCCATTATCTAGACGATAAATCCTGAAGTAAACAGCTAAAGACAACTACTGGATTAGAAAGACAGTAGTGAGAAGTAGATGTGAGAACTGTGGTTGGAGTGCAAGATGAACTCTAAAAAATAAGCTTAAAAATGTAAACACATACTCAAAAAAACAAATAAAATAAAGACAGCAGTATAAGACTAACCCTATTCTTCTGTAAAATTCCATCTCTAGTTTTGCTTTTAGCTATCTTTTGCATTTTCTGGGAATTTCAAACAGTTGTTTTTGCCACAAAATTTTCACGCATTATTTCTTACATCACAAATATACTGTATACTGATTGTAAAGTATTTCCTCTCCTCTTAAATAAGAGAGTGAAATATTATCACCTGTAAGAGAATATAATTATTTATAATCAAAGAAGCTACCACAGCACATGAAATGGTTTTCCCATTTTCTTATGTTTACTTTAGGATGAACTTTCATTATCATAATCTCAGTATTGTTTTTAAATGTATGAATTTTTATGAAGTATTGTCAGGCATAAAAGTTACCATTTCTTCCACTCACTTTGTATTTAATCTGCTCTTTTAAAATAGTTTCCCTAAATTAATTTAAGTCATTTTTCCCTTGGCAATAAAATAAGTTGTATATTTCTATGGAGTTTTACTTTTATCCCACTAGTTCAGATGTTTTCATTTTATTTAGGTAGAAAATGATTTCATTTTCAAGGTAATCAGTGCGCACACACACATTGTACTTAATGTTAAACTCCATATATTATCTACCACTGTTCTTCCTATATTTTTATAAAGTAATTCTGTTCTTCCTATGTTTTTATAAAGTGTTTCTGTGGGGTTGACTGAATGTTTGGCATGTTTTATCAAGCTACTATGCCTTGACTTCAGCTGAGGGAGCTCTGAGGGGTCCAGGCAGATGGTAGGGGCCAGCAGGAAGTAGCTATATTAGAGAAGACAGAAGAGGGGATGTAGGAGATGAAGCTGTGTCATTTGCCGGGTGTGCCCCCTGCCTGACTGGAACTCTTCCAGGCTTGCCTATGGAAGAAAGCATGATGTTCAGTTCCTTCTCAGTATTGGTTGGCATATCACTAGGGATGGTCAAGAAAGAGTCTGACAACTACACAAATAAGTTGGGAAACAAGTAAGGCGACATGAGTGAGGAAAATTTCAAGGGAGGAAAAAAAAAGAATGCAGGTTGTACTAAATGAAAGGAAGAACATGGAAAAGGAAGTGTTTAATGGGGTGGAGGATCAGAGGACTGGGTACAGGAGGAAGTTCTCAGAGAGCTAGCTAACAATAAAAACCTTTTAAATGCTATATGGAAACTTACCAGCTTTCTAAAATACACATACACACACCCACCCACCCACCCACACACACACACACACACACACACACACACACACACACACACACATGCACATATATACATGAACATTTGAAAGGATTTTAAATAAAGTTACTTAATAACATAGAGGGACAGTGCCTTTTCAGATATCATAAACCATCAGGTATGAGCTACCTCTTTGAGTAGTTTTAGTAAGCAGTAGAGCTCCATAGTGCTCACAAAATATTACCACACAATTGAGCCAGGACATGGAAGAATCAACCTCAATATTTCGACTGCTCTGGGTAACTTCCATAGGCTGGATGTTTCTATTTATACTACTAAGGGTGACCTGGCCCAGCAAGTTAGTCTTCACTGATAGGCTTCTGAGAAGGAGGACCAAGAGATAATAAATAAATAAAAGAGGAAAGTTTGTGATTAGGAGGTCTTCCAGAAAATGATAGCTTATGAAAGCTTAAGAAGCATAGAATCTTTATACAGTTTTCAGGGGGGGAAATGGGACATAGTAAGCAGAACAGAATCATACAGGTGAAGTGAGCAGGAGCTATCATCAATGGAAACACAGAATATTTCAAGTTCACCAGTGATCAAGCACCCAGCATTCTTGGGACTGATAACCATAGCCTTGCATTGTGAGGAAAGGTTGAATTCCTAGGATCTGAAACCAAAATTCCCCTGCAAGGCCTTAGACCCCATTACTAGCTTTGCCAAGCTTGGACTTACACAAGAAACTAAGTACCTCCTATGTACATTCAGGGCCTCAGGGAAAGTCCTAGACCAGCCTGGCTCCCAACAAAGAGAAAATAATATTGAAAAATATTATCCATATGTGAACTCTATGAGCAACAATAATTACTAGCCTGGCAAGATATGCCAAATGATGCAACTGTTACATGAATAATATGAGAGTAATCAATCACTTTCTATTTGAATTGTCGTTGCTCCACAAGCCATAACTCATACTTGGTATTGTTAACTGAGCTACAGAACCTGTGACCACCTAGATATTGCCTTTAGGAGACATCCTAATTGTATTATTCACTTAAATTTACATAGCATTAAACCATACCCTAACTTCTTATCCTTATACTCATAGATCCATTAATTTCTGAACTCTTATCAATGACATTTCTTTCTGCATTAGAGGACAATGAAGACAGAGATCCACAATTGTTCAACTTGGAGAGAATAAGAAACTGTGTGAACATTCATATCATGTCCCCAAACACAGGCATCACCTTATACACCTTATAGAGAGGACAGAAAGAATGCAAAAGCCAAAAATAGTGAACTTCTTCAGTGAAACTCTATTTGCCTGACATAATAGGACCACTGAAAGCATGAACTCACAACAGACATGACTCCTTGCACAAGACTGAGACTGCTAAAAACCAGCAAGAATTGTGGAAGGACTCTCAAGGTCCTACCCATAGCTTAGAATATATTAGAAATTAACTGATGGTGAGAGAGAGCAAATTTTCTTGAAGTTGGAAGGGAAATGGTGAAGGACAGAGAAGAGTAAATTAAGGTGAGGGAATGGGTTTTGAGTTTTAGTCCACATTTATGTGCATGTATAAAGTTTTGAGACAATAAAATATTGTGACATATTAACATGGGAAAAGTCTATTTTGTTGTTTCACAACCTGTTATTGCACAAATCAAGCCTTCCAGATGGCTGCAGGGAGTTACATGAGCAACCAATATATCCCTATTCTAATGAAGCCACAGCCTCTGGCTCTGCTCTCTTTCTTTTGCAGTTACTGGAGGGTCCCAGGTCCCTTTGCACAATCTCACTGTAGAGTTTTCCTCTCTTCTCATCCTTGATCTCATTATGTCTGTGTACTAAATGAAGAAGAAAAATTTTATACTTAACTTTCTCAACACAATGCCTCTAAAAGCTTTGCTGATTCCTTAGAATTTCCTAAGCATAAATTTGTATTTCATTTTATTAAGCAAAATTCACATTCAAATGCATTTTAGATAATCCCTTACCTATATTAGATTTCCCAAGAGACTAAGAGACTGTGGTGGCTGATACCCTGAAGTTCTATATTTATTTGTGTTTGTCTTTTGCTTTGCTTTTTGATTAATGATTTATTCTTTTATTTTATATTTTTTCTTATTTTATATATTGATCCCAGTTCCCTCTCCCTTTCATACTCCCAAGCCGACCCTACCCATCTTCCCTGTCCCATTCCCCATCCACTCCCCAGGGAGGTAAGGAGTTTTAGGAGGACTTAGGACCTCCCTCATGTCTCTAGGCTAAGGGTGTATCCCTCCATGGGGAATGTGCTCCAAAAATTCTTTCATGCACCAGGGATATACCCTGGTTCCACTGTCAGAGGTCCCATAAACGGCCCAGGACTTCTAACAGAGACCCATGTTCAGGGAGTCTGGGTCAGTGCTATGCTGGTTTCCAAGCTATCAGTCTGGGATCCATGATCTCTCTCTTGTTCAAGTCAGCTGTCTCTGTGGGTTTATCCAGCCTGGTCTTGACCCATTTGCTCATCACTTCTCCCTCTCTGTAATTGGATTCCGGGAATTCAGCTCAGTGTTTAGCTGTGGGTGTCAGGATCTTTTTCCATCAGCTACTAGATGAAGGCTCTAGGATGGGATATAAGGTAGTCTCTCCACTATTGTTCAAACTGTAGGAGTTTCCTGGTAGAGTTTTTCAGGACATTTATGTAAACATTCATGTCATCTACAAATAGTGAAAGTTTGACTTCTTCCTTTCCAATTTGTATCTGCTTGATATCCTTTTGTTGTCTTTTTGCTTTAGCTAGAAATTCAAGTACAACATTGAAGACATATGGAGAATGTGAACTGCTTTGTCTTGTTCCTGATTTTAGAGGAATTGCATTAAGCTTCTCTACATTAAGTTTGATGTCGGCTGTTGGTTTCCTGTATATTGCTTTTATTATGTTTAGGTATGTTCCTGTTATCCCTGATCACTTCAAGATCTTTATTGTGAAAGGGTTTTGAATTTTGTAAAATTTTTCAGCATCTAATTAGATGATTATGTAGTTCTTCTTTTTCAGTTTGCTTTTTTACTTTTATTTAATTTTCTTGTTTTATATATTCATATCAGTTTCCTCTTCCACACAACCTCCCTCCCTCCCTTCCACCATCCCATCCAATCCCCCACCATCACTCCACATATAGGGTGATGCCTTCCTGGAGGGGTCGTCTAAATCTGTCAAGTCATTTGGAGTAGGAACTAGGTCCTCCTTCCTGCCTCTAGGTTAAGGGAATATCCCTCCAATGGCGATGTGCTTCCAAAGTCCTTTTGTGCAGCAGGGATAAATCCTGGTTCCACTGTCAGAGGTCCCTTAGATTTCCCAGGCTTTCTAACTGATACCCGTGTTAGGGGATCTAAGTCGGTTCAATGCTGGATTCCCAGCTATCAGTCTGGGGGCCAATTAGCTTCTCCTTGTTCAGGTCAGCTGTCTCTGTGGGTTTCTATTGCCTGGTTTTGTTTTCCCTGTCTGCATCTGGATTCCAGAAGTTCTCCTCAGTGTTTATCTGTGGGTGTCTGCTTTAGTTTCCCTCAGCTACTAGATGAGGGCTCATTATCAGGGAAGGGCATTTATGGCAGCCTTTCCACTGTTGCTCAAATTGTTAGTTCTGGTCAGACTTGTAGGTCTGTAGACATTTCTCTAGAAACCTATAATGGCTCCCTCTTTTATAGTCTCTCTCTCTCTCTCTCTCTCTCTCTCTCTCTCTCTCTCTCTCTCTCTCTCTCTCTCTTTCTCTCTCTCTCTCGTATTCCTCCCCTGACTCAATCTTGCTAGTCCCATGTGCTTTCCTCTCCTCCCCTTCTCTTTCTCCTAGATTCTCCCCACACACTGCCCCCACACTCCCAATACCCAATATGCTCAGGAGATCTTGTTACTTCCCCTTCTGTGAGGGGGATGAATCTTGTATGAATCTCTTAGAATACTTCTTGTGTCCTAGTTTCTCTGGCAGTGTGAATTATAGGCTGGTGATCCTTTGTTCTATGTCTAAAAATCCATATATGAATGAGTGCATACCATGTTTGCTTTTTTGTGACTGGGTTATCTAATTCAGGATGGTCTCTTCAAGTTCCATACAAGACTCCATTGATTTTTTTTTCTCATAGTAGTATTCCATTGTGTAAATGTGCAACATCTTCTTTATCCATTCTTCAGTTGAGGAGCATCTAGGTTGCTTCCAAGTTCTTACTATTACAAATAATGCTGCTAAACACATGACTTTGTTCCATGTGTATGGATCATGCCTAAGAGGTGGATTGCTGGGTCCTGTGGTAGACTGATTCCCATTTTCCTGAGGAACCTCCATACTTATCTCCAAAATGGCTGTACGAGTTTGCACTCCTACCAGCTTAGCAGTGTAGGAGTGTTCCCTTTCTCCACATCCCCTTCAGCATTAGTTGTCATTGGTGTTCCTAACTTTAGCCATTCTGGCAGGAGTAAGATGATATCTCTGAGTTGTTTTGATTTGCATTACCTGACAGCTAAGGATGTTGAGCACTTTCTTAAGTGTCTTTAAGCCTTTTTGATTTCCTCTATTGATAATTCTCTCTTCAGTTCTGTACATTTTTAATAGGGTTATTTGGTGTTTTGTTGACTATTTCTTGAGTTCCTTCTATAATTTGGAAATAAGCCCTCTGTCAGATGTAGGATTGGTGAAGATCTTTTCCCCGTCTGTGGGCTGCCATTTGGTCTTGTCAACTATGTCCTATGCAGTACAGAAGCTAATCAGTTTCAAGAGGTTCCATTCATTAATTGTTGATCTCAGTGTCTGTGCTACTGGATTTATGTTCAGGAAGTGATCTCCTATACCAATTTGTTCAAGGGTCCCTCCAATTTCTCTTCTAAGATATTCAGTGTGGCTGGATTTATGTTGAGGTCTTTGATGTATTTGGACTTGAATTTTGTACATGGCAATAGACATGATTCTATCTGCAGTCTTCTACATACTATCATCCAGTTGTGCCAGCACCATTTGTTGAAGATGCTTTCCTCCTCCCATTATATACTTGTAGGTGTGTGGTTAATATCAGGATTTTCTATTTGATTCCATTGGTCTACCTATCTACTTTTGTGCCAATACCAGGCTGTTTTCAGAACTATATCTGTATAGTAGAGCTTGAAGTCTGGGATGGTGAGGCCTCCTGAAGTTCCTTTATTGTACAGGGTTGTTTTGGCTATCCTGGGTCTTTTGTTTTTCCATATAAAGTTGATTATTATCCTTTCAAGGTCAGTGAAGAATTGTGGTGGGATTTTGATGGGGATTGCATTGAATCTGTAGATTGCTTTGACATGATTTCCCATTTTCCCATGTTTATCCTCCCTATCCATGAGCATGGGAGATCTTTCTATTTTCTGGTATCTTCTTTAATTTCTTTCTTTAAAGACACAAAGTTCTTATTATATAGGTCTTTCACTTGTTTGGTAAGCATTACCCCAAGATACATCAGGTTGTTTGTGGGTTGTGTAAAGGGTGATGATTTTCTGATTTCTTTCTCAGCCCCTTTGTCATCTGTATATAGTAGGGCTACTGATTATTTTTAGTTTATCTTGTATCCTGCTAGTTTGCTGAAGGTGTTTATCAGCTGTAGGAGTTCCCTGGTAGAGTTTTTTTGGGTCCCTTATATAAATGATCATATCATCTGTTTTTATGGCAGATTATATTGATAGATTTTCATATGTTGAACCATCCTTGTATCCTCGGGGTGAAGCCTACTTGGTCATGGTGGATGATTTCTCTGATGTGATCTTGGATTCAATTAGCCAGTGTTTCATTGAATATTTTTGCATCAATGTTCACAAGAGATTTGGTCTGTAGTTGTCTTTCTTAATTGTGTTTTGTGTTGGCTTGGGTACCTACTTAATTGTGGCCTCATAAAAAGAGTTTGACAATAACCTTCTGCTTCAATTGTGCGGAACAATTTGATGAGTGTTGATATTAGCTCTTCTTTGAATTTCTGTTAGAATTCTGCAATGAAATCATCTGGCCCCTGGTTTTTGTTTTATGTCTGTTGTTTTAGTTGGTAGATGTCTGATAAGTGTTTCTCTTTCATTAGGGTTATAGGTCTATTTAAATTGCTTATCTGTTCTAGATTTAATTTCAGTAAGTGATATCAACCCAGAAAAATGTCCTTTTCCATTAAATATTTAAATTTTGTGGAGTACAGGTTTTCAAAGTATGACCTGAAGATTCTCTGGATTTCTTCAATGTCCTTTGTTATTTCCACATTTTCATTTCTGATTTTGCTGATTTGCATGCTCACTTTCTGCTTTTTGGTTAGTTTGAATACAGGTTTGTCTATCTTGTTGATTTACTCAAAGAACCAATTCTTTGTTACATTGATTCTTTGTGGGTTTTTTTTTTTGTTTGTTTGTTTGCTTGTTTCTTTGTTTGTTTTTCTATTTTATTTATTTCAGCCCTCAATTCGATTATTTTCTGTAATCTACTCCTCTGGGATGAGTTTGTTTCTTTTTGTTAATTCTCTAATGTGACTATCCCCTAGCTTCTTCTTGTAGGCACTTCATGTTATGCACTTTCCTCTTAGTACTGCTTTCAAAGTGTCCACAAGTTTGGGTATATTGTGTCTTCATTTTCATTGAATTTAGGAAGTCTTTAATATCTTTATCTCTTCCTTGACCCAGGAATGGTGCAATTGCACATTGTTTAGTTTCCATGAGTTTGTAGGTTTTCTGTAATTTGTGTTGTTGTTGAATTCTAATTTTCAATCATGGTGATCATGGTGGTCCAATAAGATACAGGGGTAATATCATGTGTGTGTGTGTGTGTGTGTGTGTGTGTGTGTGTGTTGAGGTTTGCTATGTTGCTGAGTATGTGGTTGATTTTAGAGAAGGTTCAATATGGAACTGAGAAGACTTTATATTCTTTTGTGTTTGGATATCTGTTCAGCCCAATTGGGCCATAACTTCTGTTGTTTTGATTTCTTGCATTTTTTTTTTTTTTGGTTGTTTTTTCTCCCATTTCTTTAAGGGATTTTCTCATATCCTCTTTGACGGCCTTTATCATTTTCATGAAGTTGTTTATAAGGTCATTCTTTTCGGCTTCATCTGCATTGTTATGTTCAGGTCTTGCTGGAGTAGAATCCCTAGACTCTGGTGGTGTCATATAAGTCTTTTTGTAATTGGACATGTTCTTATCCTGTTGTCTTCCTGTCTTGTCTTCTACTGGGTATAAGTGGGGGGTCTTTCCCTTTTCTTTAGAGGAGATTGGAGTGGCAGGGCAGGAAAGCCCCCTGATGTTGGGTCCTTTGTTCTGCCTCCAGTCCATCTGGAGGATTAGGTGGCAGGAAGGGTATAGCAGCTATAGGTCAGTGGACTGGAGGGGAAGGGAGAAGTTGTGGGGGGGAGCCCCAGGTACTCAAACTCTCTACTAAAGGGTTGAGGGGCAGGGCAGCAATGGCGCCCTTGAGGGATCTGGAGGCAGGTGATTAATGTTTTATTCTTAGACAAAAACATACAGGTGTATATAATACATTTATAACATCTAGATAGATAGATAGATAGATAGATAGATAGATAGATAGATTTATATACTTATAAATTTGGTCTGTTTTACATTCCTATGATTAACCTCTCTCATCCTTTCTCCTCTCCTACTGAACACCTTGTTCTCCAACAATTCCCTATCTTATGTTCATCTCTTCTCATGTATATTTGACACACTGAAATAAGCAGGATTGTTTACATGGAAGTGGAAAAACTTAAGTGTTGATGGATTGGGGGCAAGGGAAGAACATATAGTAGGGCAAAACTTAGTAAAATTGAAGCTTGTTTTATTTCTGAGACAGATCCTACTAGCCTAGAACTGATGATCCTACCACCAGCTCCAGAGTGGTGGATATATCACAATGCTTAGATTATCCTGTTGAGTTTTAGTAGATATGACATCTTTCAGAAAGGGCCTTGATAATCACATATGAAACTGAATGAGACCCTAAAGATTTCTAAAGATTTTTCTTTCTTTTTTTTTTTTTCTCAGTCTAGACTGATAAGGATCCTTAATTTAAAATATTTTTAGGAGTCACTAGAATAAGAGAAAGTTTTATTTAACAACCCAACAAAATAAATAAATAAAAAGAATGTAAATATAAGAATAAAATATCAAGTATTAGCTCCTTGTTTTCCAAAAATACTTGTTGGAAATTAACATTGTCTTTGTATTTTATTCCCCAGTTTAATCTCTTTTTATCTATCCTTTATTATTCATGGCTGAAATAAGCCTCTTTATATTCTGAGCATTATTCCTAGCGATTGTATTGTTTAGATATGTCAGTTTATCACACACTGATTTAAAATTTTCCACTATACCCCAGGGAACAGCCTTGCTGAACTTTCTATTACTACATAACAGGATTTCTCAACTCTCTGCCCACTAATAATGTTTTCCTTGCTTTTCCTTAATCCTTCACCAGCATAACCCAAAGTTAGTAAGTTTCAAGTAATAATCTTTGAGACACCCTTCCGATTTCCAACCCCAGTCTGGTCTGAAATTAGTGCCATATTTCTTAGGCTTGTGATATGGCAGCCTCTCAAATCCAGGTGCAAAATTCTAGTTTCAGTGCTCTTATGGTATATAAATTGGCATGTAATTTCCTCACTTGAAATAATCAATTTATCTTGTTAACTTTTCTAAGGGTCAAGAATTTGGAAAGGGTTCCATTGTATGTTACTAGGGAATGTCCAATGGGATTGAAGTCATCTGAGGGCTTAGCTATGTTACGTGGACAAGTATCTTTCTTTCTGAGGTGAGTAGTAGAGACAGCTCTGGATGGATGTTCAATGGAGATATTAGCTAGAATACCTTCATTACTCTGTCCACAGACCCTCTTAGATCGTGGGGCTTTGAGAATTATGTGCTTGGTTTGTGTCTGAAATCTTTCTTAATTTGGGATATTGGTGCTAAAGATCATGTCAGGACTTTATGTGGCATCTCATCAACCGATGGAACACAGCCAGGAAGTTCTGATGTCAGATATTCTCTTTTCACTCTCATGTTAGGCATGTCTTCTATTCATACACTCTTGGTTCCAACTCTTCCTTCTAAATCCACTCCTAATTATTTAAGGTCCTCTCTAGGATGACATTTTTTCATCTGCAAGAATGGTCTCCAAACTTAAGATGCTGTTGATTTCTATCTTGGAAGACACACACATAACCATAGATTCATGAAAGTTAGACAGCTTGACTCAATCTGAAAATAGAGGTTAAGAGTGAGAAAGGAAAAATTATCAAGATAATTATAACAAATTACTATTAATATTTCTTCTTTATTGTCACATAGATAAATATTTGTGTGAACCAGAGATAAAGAAAAGAAAACATTTTGCTAACAAGTGCTGCTAAGTTCTGAATTTGGCTGCTATTAAGCACTGGTGTGTATCCTAAGGTAAATTAGTTAATCTCCATTAATGATGCTTTGGAAACCTGCATATCCTATGTGGATTCCTGCTCATGGGATGTGAAGCATTGTGGGGATTAAAGGAAGTAGTAATAGCTGGTGGACAGATTTTAGAACCTGTCTTGTAGTTATTAGCTATAGTGGCTGAGTTCTGTTAAGAATGCACAGCATTGGCAAATGTTTTTTATAAACTGGTCAGAAAATTTTTTTACACAATCTAGTATTAATTTATTGACAGGGTTAAATAAATTGCACTGTTACACTTGGTATAGCAGTAGCAGCTCCCACAGAAAGTCCTAATGCAGGTGAACAGTACTCAGCACTTTGAGAATGGGCTCTTCTATGGCCCCAGCAGAGAATATGCTGTAGGCATGGTCCTTTGAGGCATTATCTGAGTCCTATGTGATTGCATTCACCTTCCTTGGAACAGTACTCTAAAAATGCTTTACAAGCAAGAGATCACAACTTCTCCCTCAAAGTACCTCAGCAGCTTTTCTGTGAGGAGTTCTGGGCTCATGCCAGGCATTGACTTTGACTACTCCAATTTCTTCCCTGGCCAAGGAATTCCACAGAAACAAGGTGGGTATTAGCAAATGTTTTATATACCTGAAGGCAGGCGTTTATGAGTTGACCAGACCCAAGATAAATGATAAATAGATGTTTATTAGGTAAGTACTTACATGGATAAGAATAAATAACCACTGTAGTCTATCTTCTCAAGGAGATGCAGTCTCTTTTCTTCTGATGCTCTCTATGACTCAAGAGAGTATACCCCCTCCACTTCTACCTTATCAGTAGGTCACTTCTGCACCAAATCATGCACAAAGTGTATAGGTACTGCTACAAGTTCACTGGCAAAGCAAGAGGACACTACAATTTCCCTTTTTGTCTGAAGAAGAAGATTTTAAGCCTGATACAAAAACTATACACAATGGTAACAAATATCAAGTATATTCCAGGATGAGAGGTAAAAACATACACAAATTAAAACCTACAATGACGAAGAGCAACAGTGAGCAGTAGACACATTCTCCTTGTCCAGTCCCAGGGTAATGGAAAGTAACAGAGATTACTTTGATAGCTGTCCTAATCTGGAAAGTGTAAACTTTGGACCTAGTATTTTCTAAGATAAGAGAGGATACTAGCTGTGACAGTCTAATCTTCAACCTCATCAAAGACCTGAGAAGGAAAATAACATTACTAAGATAGGCAGGGAATAAAAGTTTGGAATTTCCTAATGGTGAAACTGAAGACAGAAACAGTTACCCAAGGTCTCACAGTAACTTCAGGGCAACCAACTTTTGGATGAGACCTGTTGAATCTGACAAACCAACACAGAAGCAGGAAAAATTAAAAGACTGTCTTACCCTGACTTGGCAAGGTTCAGCAGTCTCTGTAAATTTATCTCCTGCTATCCCAGTTAGAACAGTGTATCCAAATTCAGTGGTTGAGATAGGGGTAGTTCTTTGTCCAAAAGGCCAGTAGCCAAGAGGAGAATAAACTCAAATGGAGTGTTATTAGTGCCCATCATACTCTCAGGTATAGCTTGGTGCTGTCAGGAACAATTTTGTCTCATGTCAATGGAGTTCTAAGTTATTAAAACATTTAAGTGTCATATTCTGTAGGTCTTTGAAGTGTTTGAAGATCAAATATCTATCTTGGGTACATCTCCAAACACAAATAGAACCTGACTAACATCATCAGGTATAAGAAGCAGGTAACTATAATCTGTAATTTTCAGAAATAAAATTGCTCAATATCTTACGATTCCAAAAATACTTCAGTCTTAAAACTCAAGTGTAGCAAAAGGACAATGACCTCAAATTTGTAACTATATACATATATATGTAAATTTCTAAAACAGAGGTAGAACTGAAATGTCTTGACCAGAGGTAGAACTATATAATGCAACATGATAAAAATATCCTAAATTGTATCAATATACAAAATGTTTTAAGCATGTGTAGAAGCATACATATGTAGAATGTGATAAACATAGCTTTATATTTGTGTGCGAAACATTGTAAACAGAAAGAAGAAGCTATACATCATGACAAATATAATATACAAATTATCCAAGACAGGAATACGTTAATTTTACGTTTCAACATACAAGAGTCTAAAACAATGTAAGTTGTCTGTAGGTAATAATTGCTAAAACAGTTCACAAGAAGATATGTTAATCTACCTGTATCCCATCTCATCTATATCCTTTAAATTTTTCTAAAAAAAAGATCCTTGAGTGGAATATACTAGTTCAAAGACATCAAGTGGAATCAATATTGTGGGGAAACATCTTCTTTCTGGAGACTTTGGAAATTCATGTTAGGAAATTTTGTTGTTCACTGTTGAAGACTTAAGCATTAATATCAACACAGAAAGTTTAAATTTTATTGACTTGCATACTTGGAAAGGTAACAATAGGGATGAAAATAAGTATGAGGGGAATTAGGATTTTTGAGAGATAACAGAGTTTTGATAATAATAGTTCCTAGATTTCTGTTTTCTTCTGTCTCATACCAGTTAGCTCTTTTGACATGAGACAGAAACTCTGAATTTTTTCTTTTAACAAAATGGTTGGATTTAGAGAAGTAGAGCCAGAGTCAAACTCCAAAGCCACCTTTGATTTTTAAGAGAACTGGGAGGTAAGGAGGAGATATAGGTGTTCAGGTGGAGAGAGAGATTTACCATGCATAGACACTGGTACCATAAATCAGATTCTTCTGTTTAATGATTATTTCTGGATAGATATTCTTTCTTCTTTAGGCATCTACACATCTGATATGTTTTGGCTTCTTGAAGATGGGTATTTTCTATTTTCCTATAAAGACAAGAACAGAACCCCGACCTTTATGACATTTCCCTACAACTTGTAGGATTTACCTTGGAGGATGATCTATGATTTCTCCTCATCATGAGGTTTATCCTGTTCAGATCAAATCTTGATCAACTTTGATGGTATACATAGTTTTTATTCTTCTGTAGAAACAAAGACAAAACCCATTTCCTCTTTTTAAGGTGGTTGGAGATATAGCCATGGGTGCTACGAACATAACTCTTATATTTTTGGTTGTGAGCTTAACCAATGACTGAGCTGTCTCAGGTAGCTAGTACCTGTTGACCTGGATATTGTGGTATAATAAGGATCAGGAAAAACAATTAGGCTGAATAGATGTTTATTAGAGGAGAAATAATTTACAACATAGACAGATGAACACCAGCAGGTTCCTGGTACCAAGGATGTCTCTGGATTCTCTCCTGTCCATGTCCTGCCAGTAAGAGAGCACTCTTGGGATCCTCCTCAGACCTAGTTCCCCCAGGTCACATCTGCCCCTGGCTCCACCCCAAATTTGCGTGGTCAGTGCCACAGGTGCAGACAAAGTGAATATCTCACTACAATTCCCCTTTTAGTCTAAAGAAAAGATTTAGGCTTGATACAAAACTATATACAAAACAGTGAATAACAAGTGTGCTCTAAGAAAAGGGAATTTGAGAACATACAAACTTAAGACCTACATATCTAGTCCTAGGGTGAAGGCTTAATGGAGTTTACAATAGAATTGTCTTAAGCTGGAAAGCTTAAGTCTAGTACCTAATATATCTAACTAGGAAGAGAGACTAATAGTTGTGATAGTTTAATCTTCAACCTCATCAAAGACCTCAGAAGGAAAATAACACTAATAGGGTAGACAAGAAGTACAGATGGCCAGCTTCCAAAAGTTGCAGCAAGGACAGAAACAGCAAGCTACCTGGACAGTCACCCAAGGTCTCATAGCAATGTTGGTACAGCCAGTTTTGGCTAAGGCCTAGAGTAACTGAGAGAACACAACAAAAGCAGGGAGGTAGAAATGCTGTCTTCCCTTGACTTGGCAAGGATCAGCAGTCTTTTATGTTTGTCTCCTTTAAGGACATAGAACCACATGTCCAAATCAGTGCCGAGGTGGGGGCAGTTCTTTGCCCAAGAGGCCATTAGCCAAAGTGAGGATGGACTCCAGAAGGAGCAACAAAGGTGTCCAGCATATTTTTAAGAAAGTGCATGGTGCTGTCAGAGGAACATTGTCTCATGCCAATGGAGTACTAATATTAAAATATTTAAATGCCATGTTCTGCAAGTCTATGAAGTGTTTGAAGATTAAGCAAATATGTCTGAATAATCTCATAGGTATAGGAAACATGAATGAAGAATCTGTAATACTCCAGAACTTAGCTAAAAAGACTGATTGAAACTTCCCTAAGTAAAGCAGGGACAAATACCTAAGCAATATAACTATGTAAGTGTATATACATGTAAATCCCTAAAACAGAGGTAGAGTAGAAATGTCTAGACCAGAGGTAGAACTATAAAGTGCCGCATGAAAAAAATATCCTAAAGTGTGTCGATATACAAATAGTCTTAAACATAAGTAAAAGTATACATACATACAATATTGGAAGAATAATGTACATAAAACATCATAAATGGAAAGAGTTTACACAGTATGACAAAATATAATACAAAATTATTCTGGGAAGGGAATATAAACTTAAGTTTACATAGGTTACCACATAAAAGAATATATAACAATGTAAGCTGTACAATACTAATATCTCACTGTTACTAAAATAATTCACAAGAAGATATGCTAATACTATATCCCTGTCTAAAAAAGATGCCAGAGTCTAAGCATCATCTTCCATACCCAACTCTAAGTAACGAAAACTAACCCAAAGAAGTTGAATATTATCCTTAAATGCCAAGAGTGGGGAAAGGGGACATTGTTATCTAAAGATTACTTCCTGCTGAAATGGGATGATGGTTGCTCCAAGAGATCCTGTAGGAAGAACATTTTTATCAACCAAATTTTTCAACAGGACTGGCTGTGACATATGAAGTTAGTCACTGTGTGGCAGGAAATACTTGACTGGAGTTCTACCTGAAACTCTGGCCAGGGAGTAATAAGAAGGTGCACCATTACAGCTAGCTACTCAGGAATTGTCTTGAGCAAAACAATCTCAAACCGGCTTTATGGTGATGTTTGTCGTCATATATATATATATATATATATATATATATATATATATATATATATGATGAGTCCTATTTCTGATAGTATCTTGTTACTGTATAAACAGTGAAGTTAATTCTTTATCCTCAGGAATAAATTCTTCAGCCTTAATGTATAAGATTACTCTGCATAACTATATTGAGGAGTTGACGAAGTCTTAATTTACCTTTTATAATCAAGTCAGAGGGAGCTCCAGTGGCGCAATCGGTTAGCACACAGTACTTATATAATCAAGTCAGAGATCTTTTCTATATATGTTTTTAGTTTTTTACTCTGTTTATATGGTAGAAATATCCATTCCAATATATCTTCCCTCTATTCAAAATCCCTGAAGGCTATTCTCTAGATGGTAATATAACCAGAATACAGTCTAGGTTTGGATCCACATGGTCCACATGTGCTTCTAGTATCCAGTTTTCTACCCATTCTAATTCCTTTTCAGCTTCAGCTGATAGTATTTATGGACTATTCAAGTACTTGTCCCCTTTTAGGGCCATTTTCAAGTTTTTCAAATCCTGCCCTTCTACTCCAATAATGGTTTGCAGCTGAGAAATCTCTCCTAGTATTTTGAAGATCATTAAGAGTCTGGTATCAATCTCTCCTGGTCTGTACTTTTTGTGGTCTAATTTTCTGTAGACCTATTTTATATCCTAAGTAGTTGATGGACTCTCCTTTTTGTATTTTTTCAGGTGTAATTTGTAATCCCCAGTGAGGTAAAACATCCTTTACTTTCTGAAAATATTTTTCTAATATTTCTCCTTTAGAGTCAGCTAACAATATATCATCTATATAATGGTAGATTATGGATTGTGAAAACTGTTTACAAAATATTTCCAATGAATTTTGCACAAAATATTGGCACAGGGTTGAGCTGTTTAATATTCCCTGTAGTAAAATCTTCCATTGATATCTTTTCACAGGTTAAGAATTATTGTAATTAGGCACCGTGAAGGCAAATTTCTCTTTATCTTGGTCTTGTAAAGGTACAGTGAAGAAGCAATCCTTTAAATCAATAACTATAATAGGCCATTCTTTAGGTATCAAAGAAGGCAAGGGCATTCCAGCCTGTAGAGAGCCCATTGGCTGGATAACTGTATTGATGGCTCTCAGGTATATAAGCATTCTCCATTTACCAGATTTCTTTTTGATAACAAATACAGGAGAATTACAAGGGCTGGTAGATTCCTCAATATTTCCAGCATTTAGCTGTTCCTGACCCAGGTTTTCTAAAGCCTCTAACTTCTCAGAGGTCATAGGCCATTTTCCTACCCAGACAGGTTCCTCTGTTAGCCATTTTAAGGGTAGGGCTTTTGGTTGCTCTGTTTGTTTGGCACTTGTATTCTGTTTGTGGCACAGCCTGGATATTTGGTGTGTCTTGTATAATAGTTTATAATATATTTTCCACAACCATGAGGTTGTTTATGGTTCCTGTGTAATACTGAAGGAGTGTTAATCTATGTATTCCAGTGCTGTAATAGATCACGACCCCATAAATGTATTGCTATATCAGCCACATATGGTCTCAACCTTCCTCTCTGTCCTTCCGGTCCTACACATTCAATCCATCTCGTGCTCTGTTTTACCTGAGCAGGGGTCTAGCCCCCAAGAATTGAACATTTACCTCCTGCAGGGACCATCTTCGAGGCCAAGATTTATTACTTATGATAGCCACATCAGCCGCCATTCTACAATGCCTCCAAATAGTCTGTTATTCATCTTAACAATCAATCTAGGCCTTTGACTGTTTATAGAGGTTTGCCAAAATATAGGGTTTTTATTTCCTTCTGTCATGTTTGTTTAAACTTCCATCACTAGTTTGTCTTCCAGATCAGTATGAGTTTTTACTACAGGCACTGAAATTTCTTATTGTCCTGTGGGAGATTGTCCTCCACAGTGACAGAATGTTTGGACCACCTTTGACATGGGGGCCTTTGAGAGGCCTCCCAAGGAGTTTCCTAATTGTAAAGGGTTTCCTTGCTTGTCTCTGGTCAATCTACATTCATTTGTCCAGTGTTGGCCTTTGCCACACCTTCTACATAACCCAGAATGCTGAAGCCTTCTGTTTGATCCATTCCTGGGAGTGTTATTTCTAGAGATGTTTTGCCTACAATTTCTTTTTAGATGTCCTATCTTATCACAGTTAAAACATCTGACATTTTGATATTTTTTTCCAACTGTTGGAGATGGTTTCTGCTACCCAAGCTTATATGTCACCATAGTTAAGACCTCTGTTATCTTGATGTGTTCTCAGACCTTTAGATATGGCTTCTCCTACCCAAGCTTCAGTGTTATTGTCATTATACTCAGTGTTGGCTCTATATAGGACCCATTCATCCAAGGGTGCTGATCTGATTTTTAAAGGTCAAAACACTTGTTTGCATTGTGGATTCACATTCTCAAAAGCTAAAGATTTTATGAGTATTTGCCTAGAATCTGTGTCTGCTACCTCTAATTGTACTGCTCTAGACAGTCTTTCTAGGAATACACTAAATCATTCTCTGGATCCTTGCCTTATCTTGGTATAGGATTCTATCCTCTCCCCTAGTTCTTGAACCTTATCCCAAGCATTCAAAGATGCTGTACTATATAGATACAAGATGTTTTCATCATAGGCAGCTTGGGTTTCTGGGTTAGCATAAAGACTCACCAAGAATTTTATCTTGGGGAGCTTTATAACCTTTCTTTAAGCCCTGAAGTTCAAGAGCTTTTGCTTTCTCTCTCCATGAAGCCCTATCTGCAGTCTTCTACATACTATCATACTATCATCCAGTTGTGCCAGCACCATTTGTTGAAGATGCTTTCCTTCTCCCATTGTATACTTGTAGGTGTGTGGTTAATATCAGGATTTTCTATTTGATTCCATTGGTCTACCTATCTACTTTTGTGCCAATACCAGGCTGTTTTCAGAACTATATCTGTATAGTAGAGCTTGAAGTCTGGGATGGTGAGGCCTCCTGAAGTTCCTTTATTGTACAGGGTTGTTTTGGCTATCCTGGGTCTTTTGTTTTTCCATATAAAGTTGATTATTATCCTTTCAAGGTCAGTGAAGAATTGTGGTGGGATTTTGATGGGGATTGCATTGAATCTGTAGATTGCTTTGACATGATTTCCAATTTTCCCATGTTTATCCTCCCTATCCATGAGCATGGGAGATCTTTCTATTTTCTGGTATCTTCTTTAATTTCCTTCTTTAAAGACACAAAGTTCTTATTATATAGGTCTTTCACTTGTTTGGTAAGCATTACCCCAAGATACATCAGGTTGTTTGTGGGTTGTGTAAAGGGTGATGATTTTCTGATTTCTTTCTCAGCCCCTTTGTCATCTGTATATAGTAGGGGTTACCTTGTTATTCCTTGACTGTGATTCTATTAATTGCTTCACATATGGTTAGTGCATGGCATAAGAGACTACTGCTTCCTTTGTACTTTTAAATCTTTCATACATATTGGTTCCCACTGATATGCGATGATACCTTTTGGGTGTTTTTTGTTGTTGCTGGTTTTTCATTTCTAGATTCAAGGAAAGCTCCCCTGACCCTAAACAGTGTAGAAAACTTTAAGTCTCTTTCATGCCCTGTTACCTGTAGTTCTTCTTCTGATGTGTCAGATTGAAGTTCTTCTAAGGCCTGAAATCTATTCACCATTGCTTCTTTGAGTGTCTGAATTTCTTGAATCATATAACTTTCTAGAGATTTCATTGAATCAGTTTCTTACCTTCTCCAGCTATGAATGATTCCATGTTTTTAATATTCTCATCTTTAGATATTATCTGAATGGCATGTAAACTGCCTTCCAGAAACAATGTTCTGTCTGCTAGCTTGCCATTATCCTCAGACATGGAACAGATTCTATCTGCTAGTCTTTCCATCTGATGTTCCAGTTGTTTAATTTTATTGTTAGCTTTGTCCAACCAGGAATGAGCTGTTTCTGCTAGCGAGTGAAAGCATTGCATTGTTTCTATTTTGGTTATTGAGGCATCAACATGGCACAAATTCTGTTTTCTAGTTGGTCATTTTTATGTACCATGTTTTGTATTCTACCTGTCAGTTCTCTATTGCCATCTTCAATATGAACCTTGTTTTCTAAGCATTCCATGTTTTGTGTTCTGGTTTTTTTTTTCTCTCTATTGTCATTTTCAATATTTTGAATCCTTGTTACTAAGTCTCCTATGGTTTGAATAAGTTCCTTATTGTTTGCTCTAATATCAAGCCATTCCTTTAAGAATATAATATTAATGATGAAATCCATTGGTATTACAAAAAAATGTGTATATTGGTTAAGTCATGATTTTCTTGTGCTAAAATTCCTTTTATATATGAAGCTAAAGAATTCCTAAAGTCCTGCATTGTAAGATTATCTGCCATAGGCATGGAACAATTGATCTCAGATATTATATCAGCTTAAATTGCAAAGGATATTGCAATTACCTTAGGTGTAATTCTGCTGTCCTGGAACTTTAATGCTTTTAGTTGTAGATCTCAACTTATGGTAGTTAAACCTGGAGGTATACTACCAAATAGCATCTGTCAGCAGATGATCCTTCTGATTCCGGTCCCTGCAGAATAGCTCTTAACAAACTAAGGCAAGCAAAATTTTGTTAAATGAAGGAGTAAAACAAGCCTTGTACAAATTGCTAGGAACATAGGGCTAACACAAACGGGGCGGGTGCTGCAGGGGCTCTGTGCAAATGTGAGGGAATGGGCAGGAGATGAGCAGTGGTCTCAGGGCCACTGTGGAGATAAAGGAGTTGTAAGGCAGATACAAATGTCTCACAAGCTGCAGTGTCTGCCTGGTTAGGCAAGGGACATGCCTGTTCAGGGATGGTGGGGGAAGGGAATGGCATCTGCCACCTGGGTAAAACCCAGGTCCAATGAATATCTTGATCCCACTTCTGACACCAGATATCATGGTTTAATAAGGATCAGGATAAACAAGTAGCTGAATAGATGTTTATTCAGGGAGAAATAACTTACAACTTAGACAGATGAACACCAGCAGGTTCCTGGTCCCAGGGATGCCTCCGGATCCTCTTCTGTCCGTGTCCTGCCAGCAAGAGAGCACTCTTGGGCTCCTCCTCAGAACTAGTTCCCCCAGGTCACTTCTGCCCCTGGCTCCACCCCGAATGGGTGTGGTCAGTGCCACAGATGTGGACAAAGACCATCTTACTACACCTGGAAGAATGCTTGGATTTGTAAAACAAATGATCCTGGGGAATTTGATACTTAGGAGAACAGCTCTGTAGATCCTAGAAAATCAACCCAAAGGATACAGAAGACACAGAAGGCTCTGAGCCAACAGACTTAAGCTTTATTTTTTCCCATAACCTGTAGGGTAGTTTTTCTTCTCTGTCTCCTATCTACCAGCTCTCCATTTCCACATGAGAATAGTTCCACCCTATGTGGTCAAACAAGGCCTAAAAAGGCTAATGATCTGCCTGATGGGGCCAAAAGACTATAAAACACTCTAGGAAGTTGAAGCAAGTGCCATCTTCAGGTGTTGATCTCTTAATAGTGAAATAGTTAATGAAGAATGAGTAACTTTTGGAAACCATGGTCATAAATGGAGCTAAGAGAGACATGGTTAGATTTTCACCCATCAGTTCAGCAGCAATGACTAGGTACCCTCCTACCCTGTATATGATCACTAATACCAAGTATATGGAGTGTGATAAATTAGAGAAGCAAACTCTAAACCTTAATCAAAGAAGTCTCTTTTTCCATGGACAGGGTGAATCCAGACTTATGGTAGCACAAGGCACTCGGAATAATTGACTATTGCTTCTCAGTTCTAAGTAAGAACCATCTCTGCTAAGGTTCATAGGATATTGCAGAGGAGGAAGCAGAAAGAATTTAAGAGCCAAAAGACAGGGAAGGAGTCTGTGAAATACAATCTTCTGAACAAAACACAATTGTAGTGAACATAAACTCACAGCACCTACAGATGTCAGTATTGGGTCTATATAAGAATGAAATCCACGTCTCACATTTAAATGATGGGTGACTAATAGAGTCAGGAAAGAGGATGTCATTGACTTAGATGAATATATACTGTTGAACCCACCCATAGTGGATAGTCCTAATCTATTCGCCACACAAATGGCCCTAGTCAAACTAAACAAGTGATAAAAATCAAATGAAAAATCTTAACTATAGGAAAAAAAAAACTGGTAAAGATAAGAGGAGGTATGACATGGATGAAATGATAAAAACAGAGCTTATTTAGAGATAGTAATCAGAATACATTATCTACATGCATGCAATTGTTAAAGAACAAAACTTAATTGGAAAGGGAAAAAAGAGACTCAGAAATAACTGTGATTGACCACCAGGATGGTACTCCAAGTGCTGCTTCATAGAGAAAGGGTCTCCTCCAAACACAGTTAGCACAGTTAGTCAACCTACCTCAACTGTATGATGGGAGATGTCATTCTGTAAATATGTGTCTCTTATTGGTTAACTAAATAAAACACTGTTGGCTAAGCTAATAGGAAGGCAAGATTGGAATGACTAGGAGACATAGAGTATTCTGAGAGATGTATTAGAGAGGAGTCAAGATGTAGGGACTTGAGAGAAGAGGCCTGGACCTTCTCTCCAGTAAGATAAGACCACATGGAAACACTTAGATTAATAGAAATGGGTTAGTATTTAAGACAGAGCTAACCAATAAGAAATGTTAGTAACAGGCCAACTGTTTTATGTCTAATACAGCATCTCTACGTGTTATTTGGGGCTGATGCAACTCTGGAACCAGACTGGTGAGAAAGTGCTTGTAACAACTGTAAGAAGAATAGGAGACCATGATCAGCTAGAACCAGGAATTTGATCTCATATGGTTGGATGGAGATTTCTCCTGGGTAGAGTCAAAAGACAGGGCAAACTGGACCTCAAAAAGTTGATTGTCTTAATGGAGAGAAGGATGGGATAATGATGATGTTCATTATTTTATTTACTATTTTTATTTTATCATCATTACTATTATATTTTATTATTGTTATTATTACACCCTCTGGGAATAGATTCTATACTAAACAGGGCTTAGAAAAGTCCACAGGGAAGGTCCCTGATCAGTTCAATCATGTCCTCACTTCATGCTGGACTTCTTGGCCCTTGAGCTGTGAATAACAAAGTATAGGTAGAATCCAGTTAGGCTCCATGGGGGGAGGGAAAATTTACTTACCTTTCTGTTGCTCAAGTCAGTCTAGCATGCTCGCAACATCTGAATCACTCCTAAGTTTCCCAGAGTAGAGCTAAGAAAGTGACACTAATTTTTTTTTTATTTTTTATTTTTTTATTTTGAGGTGGGAAGTGCCTGAATTTCAAAAGGTGATGACTAAAAGTGAGATTCAAGGGAGAATTCTGCTTCTGTGTAGGAAAGCTACCCTGCAAACTAGAATCTTCTGAGAGGACTTGCCTCTTTGTCCAGAATCTACATGGCTACTGAAAGTTTCAACTTTCTCTTCTTTTATCTTGTCAAGGAACAATAAGTATTGTTCTGACTTGACCTCCAAGGCAGAGGGTTGGTCTGCCAGGTGACAGCTCTGAATTGCAAATGGTTCCTTCAATAGACTTCTCTTCCCCAGGCCTGGCTCTTCTGGGTTTTTGTTTGTTTGTTTGTTTTTGTTTTGTTGTTTTTGTTTTTTTATTGGCTAGGGAGCTCTGTGCTGACCTTGCAGAGACAATGGACTCTGCGAACTTTTTGGCTGCTGTGGAAATGGGCAAGATTGGTGTGAGTGCTGTGAGGATGTGGGTGGTGCTCAGCAGTAGGCTACCCTAAACATGCACAATACCAAGTGATCAGCCCTGATACATACAAGCAACTGAATAGATTCAGCAGTTGTAACTCTCTATCATAGCCCTCCTATAAACAGGTGACAAACAGGGTGAGAAGGATTTCAGAGAAACAGCTCCCTTCATAATAGCCACAAATAACATAAAATATCTTGGAGTAACTTTAATCAAAAAAAAAAAAAAAAAAAACTGTATGACAAGAACTTCAAGTCTTTAAAAAAAGAAATTAAAGAAGTTACCAGAAAATGGAACAATCTCCCATGTTCTTAGATAGGTAGGAGCAATATAGTAAAAAATGGCAATCTTACAAAAAGTAATATAGAGATTCAATGCACTCCCCATCAAAATCCCAGCACAATTTTTCACAGACCTTGAAAGAGGTGGTGATAGCCCCCAGATGATCCTATATTATATAGGATTGTTTTGGCTATCTTAGGTTTTTTGTTTTTCCAAATGAAGTTGAGTATTACTCTTTCTATTCAATATTTCTCGAAGATAGAGAAACTTAGGGTTCAAATAGAAGAATTCAACACACATATGGATAAGTAAATACCCAAATATATACAAGAATGTTTAAAAGAAAGCACTATACAATTATATGTTACAAAAGGACCACGTTAAATATACAAGTCATAAACACACTCAAAGTGAAAGGACATAAAACACATTCCCTGCCAATACTATCCTAAAAGGAGTTATAGCAACTATACTTTAGTAAGCACAATCAATTCTAAGGATGTAACTGTGGCATATGAAAAGATGTTTTATACTGATAAAAGTATGGATTTATGAAGATCATGTAAAACAGTATGTATTCACTAAAAAACAAATCTCTGAAATACCAGAAACAAAATTGAAGACAAATGTCATGTTTTTAAAATAACAGTTGGAAACTTAATGGTCTTATTTGTAATAATCAGTAGAAGAATAGAGACATAAAAATCCATAACTTAATAGAGAGTTGAATAATAGTGTAAACCAAATATGTCTAGAAGATTATATAAAACTATATATCAACAACACTAGAATGTATACTTTTTCTTTCTTTTTTTCAATTATGCAGAAACACTACACCACTTTATTAAACAGTCTTGAGTCTCCACAGCGGTTGGTATCTATGGTGGGGTCCTGGAACTAATTCTCTCTGGATCCTGTGGGAGAATAGTACATTCTTCAGTCATATACATGATATCTATACATAACCTGAGGACTCCATCATTTCCTTCCTTTTCTTCTCCCCCAAGTCCTTCCATATCATCTCCCCATCCCTACCTATCCAACTTAAAGTTCTTTTTCAATAAGTAAACAATAACTCAATACATAAAATCTCTCACAACCCAGAAAAAGAAAGAAACAACACTCAAAAAAATTAAAAAAAAAAAAAACACTAAACTATAATAAAATAAAAAACAGAAAAAAAATTGGAGTTTATCTTCTACAACTTTGATGTGGTAGGATACACACACACACACACACACACACACACACACACACACACACATATATATATATTGAATGAATGAATGAAAACCTAGCCACTAGAGTAAACACTAACAATTAAACTGTCATTTATAACTGCTTGGGAGAGGGAAAATCAGTATTTTCCAATGGAGCCAATGGAGTGACATTAGATATATCAACCATTCCAGGGTGGGCCTTATGTTCAGCAATATAATGGACTATGCATTTAGAAAAGTATATATCAAGCATGATCCAAGCAGACCATGGTTTTGGCTCCAAGTCAAAACAAGTAGATTTTGACATATTAAAATCATCCAAACTAATTCTTACAAAGTGAACTAATTCTAGAGATCAAAAATAGAAAAAGTGTGGGGTGATTAAAAAATACACAATGTATCTTTAAAAACAAATTGAAGAAAGTAATTATAAGGGAAAATCTCACAATGCAATAAAAATGTAACACAAAAATTATGAAATGCAGTAAAGAGCTCTTAGAAAAACTTGTACCTATCACAATATTCTCTTTGAGGAGAAAAAAAGAGCTGAAGTGAATAACCAGTACTGAAATTAAAGATATAAGAAAATGAGGATAAAAATACCCAAACTAGCAGAACAAAACAAATCTAATAAAAATTAGTTCAGAAATAAAGTGGATATTCCAAGAACAATAAAAAATAGAGGAAATTAAGCTTTGCTCTTTTAAAACATCAACAAAAGGTATAAATTTAGCTGAATTGTCACAGAAATAATAAAATAAGTAAAACAAAATCATAAATTGGAGACTTAGAGGAATGCAATGCTTTAAGAGATAGAAAGAGAGAGAGAAAAAAAACTCAACAAAGTTCAGGACCAGATAGTTTTCCTAGTGAACCTTCCAAATCCGCAAATTCTGAGAGAAGGAAGGGATGGGGAGGAAGAGAGAGACACACACAGAGGGTGGGGAGAGGGAGGGAGGGGGAAGAAAGAAAGAATGCAGGAGAGAGAAAGATGTGTGTGTGTGTGTGTGTGTGTGTGTGTGTGTGTGTGTGTGTGTGTGTGGAGAGAGAGAGAGAGAGAGAGAGAGAGAGAGAGAGAGAGAGAGAGAAAGAGGATGAGGGACTACGAAATACCCAGTTCATTCTGCGGCCATCACCCTTAAGTCAAAGAACAGTATGGAAATGCAATGCCAGAGATCACATTTGCATATGAGTGCAAACATGGACAGTGACAGCAGCCAACGCAGTGGTGTAGGATTAGTAGAAGTATGTACACTGTTCAAGTACCAATTCTCCAGGCATGCCGACATAACTTAATTCTTAGGTAGGGAATCACTGTGTAATGCATTACATTACTAGAATACAAAATAACAGATAGGTGATTATAGCAATTTGTTTGGGGAAAAAGGACACCTAAGGCTTAAGGAACATTGCTGAAGGGGAGTGGAAAGACTGTATGTGAGGGCCAGAGGATCAGGGACTTTGCTGTGAGATTTTGTCTCCTACTATCATCAAAACCTAAGCCTGTAAAGTCTCACAAACATGATCACCTGAACTTGAGCTAAGTAAAGAGCACACAAACAAACTTGCTAAATTGCATGCCAAACACTCATGAGCCATCTTACACAAGGACTACAGGCAACTGAGCAAAGCAGGGAGTTTGGATCCTCCCCAGGGATCTGTGCCAAGTGGACAGCCCTGAAAACGTTCATACATATGTACATACGTACATACATACATGTAACATTACATGCACTCAACAGGTTATATTTGGAAATATATATGTATATACAAATACATTCATGCAAAGAACAATTAATGAAAAAGAGACTATGAATTTGAAGGAGAGTGGGGGAGAGTTATACAAGATAGTTTTGAGGGAGGAAAAGGAAGGAAAAACTTTTAATTCAAATACAATCTAAGAAATTAACAATGAAAAGCCACCACTTCTTCACAATAAAAACCTAATCCTAAACTGAGAAAGAAGAGAATGTTCTCAATAGGATAGAGGGCACATGAAAATAAAAACTGAGATATTTGCATTTCCTGCTCTTACTCCACATTATTTTGGCAACACTAGACAGTCTAAAAGGAAGAAAAGATTGCCTACCAAAAAAAGAGTAATAAATGGCCTTAACATTCCTGGATGGCATGATTGCATATTTAGAAAATACCAAATAATAAGCAGGCACATAAAATGCTATCATGGTTCATTGAATCAGCAATGAGCCATAGAAAATTAGAACTACAATTCTATTTATAATAGCTCCCACAATGATAGAATAGGGATAGTGTGAAATACAAACCTACAAGAAGCTGAAAGTCTTGTATACTGAAAGCTATGCAGCACTGCTTTAACCTAAAAAAAAAAAAAAAAAAGTAGTTATTTAACTAGAGAACTACCCTGAATCCTGAAATTCAAAACTGAATATTGTTGGCAGAAATCATATCCAAATACACAGTTTGAGTAACATCCCTTAAAATTTCCAGAGACTTAGTTTTTCTTGAGAAGTAGAAGAGATGATTTTCAAATATCTATGAAATTATGGGGAGCTACAAATGGCAAAATAACATTGAAAAATTAAAAGTTAGATGTTATTTCAGTCTGAGTCCTTATTTGAACATAGTACAGAGTAAATCAATTTAAAATGAGGTCATTGTTTGGTCATAACCCAATCTGAGAGAGTGACTGATAATTATCTGGTTGATGACTGAAGAGGAACATGTACATGGGGAAATATTGCATGACAGTTAAGATGGGGAAAAGCAGAAGCCAGCAGGTACCAGGGAGCAAAGCTTCCTGTCCAGACTTTAGAGGGGATCAAACCTAGCTGTCACCTTGTTAGAGGTGACACAACTGCAAGACAACACATTTCACATCCGTTCATTCAATTTGTGCTGCTTTGTTATGGATACCCTAGAAAACCTTCTGGAAACTCACTTTCTGATTTAACATTTTCTGTTGAGCTACAGTAATCTGTGTGGTACTGGCATAGGATGGACATATTGGCCAAGCCAAGGGAAGAGAATCAAGAGTTCACTTACTTAGGACCAACTGGCTGTTTTACAAAGGTACCACAATAATTTCTCAAGAATAATCTCTTCAACAAATAATATGAGAGTAACTAGGTATCAATATGCAAATTATCTAACTGGATGTTTCTCATATACCATGTAAAATTTAATATATAAACTAAATATGAACACAGAACTTTTGGGTGAAATGTTATGGGCATATTTTCATGACCCTTCGATTTGCCAAATCTGAAGATAAACACAAAATATGCAGAGAAAAGTAAAAATAGACAAAATTGATTTAGTTGAAATAGAAACGTATGCACCTAAAACTATCTACCCATAAAATGAGAGAAAAATATTTGCATATAAGTTTATATTTATTGAGCTCTTGCTATCAAAAGGATACTAAATGGAAACAGTGAAATACTTGTGTCTCTGAAAAGGAAATAGAGTTTTGAGGTGTAATGAGAAGTATCATGAACAGAGAGGGACTCATACATGTCTGCTGTTGGATTAAAACCAGTAGACAACTCTTAAACATTCAGAGGAAGTAGGAGGAAGTACCAGGTAGAATTCAGGCTTAGTTATCTGTAGGGAGTTCCTGCTTCTATTCACATCCAATTTCACCAACAGTTAAAATTGTGTGTCTATGCTAGAAATAGACAGCTAAGGAATGAGAGTGGCACAAGTACATGGACTGGGTTCAAATCTGAGATAGTACATGGCTTCTCCCAGGGACACCTAAGCCAGGCTGACTTCTTTTCTCCAACACACACTCAGCAGCCCTTGTAAGAAAAAGCATATCTGCAGTTTCCAAATAAGGGCTTCTTGGGAGAATGCCTGGATGCTGGTGTGGGAGGAGGGGGTTATGGAAGGGCATAAGCTCACAATGCCAAACAAATTTCCCTTTGGAATAATACTGCATAATGAATAGGCTTTGGGAACCTGATGCTGATTTTCAGGGAGCTAATGCATGTAAAGCTATCCAGCTATAGTAAAAATGAGATTGCTTTCATTTTCCTGCAGACAATAATAGCTCACTATGCACTTTGAGAACCATGTAATTTTATAAAATTTGTTCCATCTATTACAAAAGTTCCTCACTCCTTCAGTATTCTGATTTTCTTTATTACTTTTTCTGCATTCTCTGCATTTGTTTCCATTTTTATGCTTTCTTTTCCTCCTCTCTGTCTTCCTTGTAGAGACTATCAGAGAAGTAATGTCATCACTTTGTCTCTCTGCTTCCATCTTCTCTATCTCCATTTTTCTCTCCTCCAATTTCCCCCTTTGCTGCCTAGACTGGTCTGTCATAGAATAAGCCAGCCATAAGGTCCCAAGTAGATCTCCTCTGTCCTGTGCAGAGACAAGGGCCAGCCCAGTGTCCACTGTGATTGTCTAGCAGAGGAAGGGGTTGGACACATAACTCAGATGCTGCTCAAGTGTGGGTCTGAGGAGATACCTGAGGCATGCAGGGGCAGGTGGAAGAAAAACATCACACCTGTTGCTGCTCAAGCCTGAAATGCCCCCAGTCCTTCAATTCCACAGTGAGCTTTTTGTTTCATAAGTTACATAAATTATGGTTAAATCTGGAGTTACTCTCTCCTCCCACCAGTTAGGAACCTATATCTCATCTCATCATTACCGGAGTGAATCTGCTTGCATCTCACTCATCTGCATTGTATTAGGAAGGACAGCACACTAAGGCTAGCTTCACCATTTTTCTCTTGTAATCTAGGCACAGTCACCAGGTCTTCGAGGACTCCAGCCCTTGTCCATAACTTTCTCTTCTTTCAGCACAGTTCCTTGTTTTAAGTTTTTATTTATTTGTTCCTGTGATGTTTGAGACAATGATCCTGAAGTAGATGAGCTGGTCACCATACTTCTTCTGTCCTAATGTTCTCGATTTGACTGCATCTATCAAGGCAATTCCCATGAAATTAAACATCTAATGGAAAAATCAAAAATCAGTTTAGACAATCATCTGAGAAGTTTCTAATAACCTGGCCAGACATAGCTATTGTCTCATTATGTTATGTGTCATCACTAAAATAAGTGTACAGAAATAAAATTGTCCCAGCCTGCTGAGCATAAAAACAAATCCACTTAAGATAACAACCCAGAGCGGGAACATCCCTGGAGGCTTAGTAAATGGGTGGAACTGTTAACAGTTTACGTTTTTTGTTTCTTCCTGTAATATACACAAAGGCACAGGCATGTAAGCATTGATCACAGAGGGTCTCCTGAGTTGTGGAGGTAGATTTGCTCTTGCCACTAGGGCTATCAGAAAATAGCAACTGATCTCCAGGAGCCCTGTAAGAATGTGCAAAATATCCAGTGTCATTGATTTCTTGTTTAGTTTTATTTTCAATCCTGTATATGTATTACAACTTACATAAAAATGAAAATAAGTTACCATCAAGTTGCTACCAGAAATTCCATCTAAGGTTAGGGGTGGCAGATCTCTAGCTTAGGCAGCTCTGGGTTAGCTGCAAACAGAAGGATGGGAAATGTCTTTGGACTGAGATCAGGCAGAGAATGTTGCCATCCATTAGTGAGCAATCTTTTGAAAACAAACAACAACAAACACAGAAGTTACTATCCTGAAAAATTATCTGTTGCAGAATCTCATACTCCACCCTCCCCACACTCCAGCAGGGACCAACTTTAGGCACACAAAAGTATTTAATGTAAATCATCTTTGTGCATACACTGTCTGGTTGGACAGTAACCATGCTGTTACCGTGAATGTCAGAGAATCCTGGACATTAACACGCTGCCCTTTGCAGTCACCTTCTCATTTTATACTCCACTGGATTATTAAGCACCAAATTCTGTGCTACACTCTGGAGACACAAAAATTACCTTCATAAAGTGATTGCATATTATTATAAAGCAAACATGTAATGCATATTATAAGGGATAAATTATATAAACACTTAATTAACTTCACATTTAATTAGCAAAACCCTGATCAAATATTGCCTATCTGTAGAACAGCCACTTAACCTCTGTGTACTTCAACCTCATTCATTAAATTATTTCAATATTCCACAGATATTTATGGAGACAGTAAGCATGTTGGACATGGGCTGGATAATATTGGACATGCCCAGAACAAATATGACTTTATTCATGAAATTCACAGTCCAGCAGAGAAAAAGTTTGAAAAAGAAGTACATGTAAGATATTTCATTTTTTATTTTGTCTGATTAGTCTTACTTGGAGATATTTGGAATGTTCTGTGCAATGAAAGAAAAACTGATAAGAGATCTCTTGTGTTTGACTCATCTGTATCCAGTGATAGTATCCTGAAAAGCATATATTATATTGATAACTGATAGTGGATTACAGCATATTTCCAACCCCATAAAAATTCCTGTCTACTTGAGAGACTTCAGTTTCTTTCAGACATTGTTGAGAACAATTTAGCTTTGGTGGTTTCTAAGACAGTAAAAAACAGAGTTGTCATACGACCTATTATTTCTATTCATAATTATGTATCCAGCAAACTTAATTAAAGGTAATCCAAAGCTTCATCAATGTGCTCTAGGAATTCTGCTCACCTGATAAGTTTGTGTTTTATTTTGTTTCCGAATTCAGCAAGCTACATACCATCACCTCTAAGTGTTTAGAACCCTCTCCTCCCTTACTCTTACACATATGCCAGGCCTCTGGTCCCGAGTGATGCTGACCTCCCCTGGCTTCCTTTTTACTAAGCACTTGTTCTTTTTTTCAGCCCTGCACACACACCCCGAGCCTCATCCCTGCTCTTGATTTCTCTAGTCACTCTGGTTGGACTGACAATTTCTAACTGTTTATTATTTGTGGCTTCCATTTCTTTGCTCCCTTGATTGTCAAACTTTTACTCTTAGTTTATGCATGTCTTTCCTGGTTATTTGAGTTTCTGGGGGATACAATCCAGTCAGGTTATGTCATTTGATTGGTGAGATAAGGCCGTTTGAATTCCATGATGTAATTGAGAAGGGTTTGTAAGGAGTACGGGTTTTCTGCCCGCCGCCAGTCTTGTCCCGCTGCCGCGCCAGCCCCAATTAACACACAGAGACTCTGTATTAGATATAACTGTGTTGGCCCGGTATTAGTTACTTATCGGCTAGCTCTGTCTTAATTATTAACCTATTTCTATGTATTTCCACGTGGTCTTACCGAGAATGGAGGAATGGCGGTTCTGTTCTCTCCAGGCTCTCCATCCTGACTCCTCCTTACTACTTCCTCTTCCTCCTTGGGACTACTTCCTAGTCCCTCCTATCTTCCTTTCCTATTGGCCAACAGTGCTTTATTTATTAACCAGTATGAGAAACATATACAGAATGACATCTCCCATCAAGGGTTTGCTGTTATTCTTTTCCTTGGTTATTGTTCAGGTTTCTTGGTTAGTTACTCATTTCTTCCTTTCCTAGTAGTTCTTAATGGTTGCTGGTTTGTTGTGCTGAATATGACTGATTTCATTCCAGTTCTCATATGTTTCTTAACTGCTTTTTTCCTTGTTTTCCTGTATGTAAAACTATTCTTTTGTTTATAGTATCCCTTAAGAATTTTCTGGAGTCCTGTCTTCATTATTATGAATTTCCTTAACTTTTAGCATAAATATTCTTAATTATCTATCTGGATATAATAGTCAAATTTGGCACATATTTATTTTCAAGACTTATTAACATATTTTTGGATGCTTTCCTGGCTTTTGGGATTGCTACAACAGATATAATGTCATTCCAGTGCTATTGCCTCTGTATGTTAGTTGGTGTTTCCCATTACAGTTTTTAAATATTTTTGTTAATTTTTTAATTTCACACACATGCACACACACACACACATATATGTATATATACAGATATATATGTATATACACATATATACATACATATATATATATATTATATCTTAATCATAGTCATCCCTCTATCCCCACATCCAACTACTCATCACATCCCTCTCCCAAATTTATTTCCTCCTTATATAATTTTTAATTAACTTTTAACTCACAGATTCCAGGTAGTGCTGCCCATAAGGCCATGTGTATGGGGTCATCCACTGGGTATACAGAACTCTTAGGGAAAAGTTAAAATCCTTCATCCAAGAGTCATCAACTGCCTATAGCTCCTTAGCCAGGGATGGGGACTTTATGAGTCCCTTTTCTTCCAAGCTAGATTTTCTTTTAACTGACTTGATCTTGTGTAGGCAACCATTATTGGGTTCAGATGTATATTGAATGGCCATGACGTGTCTGGAAGACAGCATCTGACAGCCCTCCTGTTCTTCATCCTCAGCTTTTCCATTCTTTTGACTCCCTCTTTGCTGCAGGGTGGGGAAGGGTGATGTAGATGTCCCATGTATATCTGAGCACTCTCAGTTACTTATTCTCAGCATTTTGAACAATGGTGTACCTTAGGCATTAACCATTATCCAGTGTAATAAGCTTCCCTGACAAGGTTGAGAATAGCACAAATCTATGGGTATAAACAAATATTCAGAAGGCAATTTGATAACATGAAAGTTTAGCAAGACAACAGTGAGTTCTCTCATAAGATCCATGGCTTTCCAAACCAAGGATTTTGACCATTTTATTACACCATAAATGAATGACCTAACTAGGCCTTGGTAGTTGGCTAGGTTTTTAATGCCAGGCATGGTTTCCCTATTGTTAGGTGAGCTTTAAGTTCAATTAGAAAACTATTTCTTAGCATCATTATATTGGCACCATGACTGCACCTTTATAATTATCTTACCATGATTGCCATTGTTGTGGTTCATATGAATTGAGGATGGATAGAAGTGTTGATTGCTTGCCTCCCTTGGTAGCATGCCCAGTACTTTCATGTACTATGAAATGTATACCACAGGATGGATGCTTGCAAGCTAGATTCTGCTCGGTTCTTCTGAGTCCTGTGTCTAAATTATGTAATGCCTTCAACAATAGAAACCTACATTCGACCTCTGAAAGGCAAGCAAAGGTAGTAAACATAACCTATTATGGGAGTCATTTGGATGACCCTTATCAAGAACTCAGATGAAGGTTTCTCATGGAATTAGAGCTTATGTTAGATAGTTTTTGTTCTTATGGAAAACTAAAAGCTATATATGACAAACTCAAAGCCAACATTGTCTTAAGTGGAGGAAATACTTAAAGCAATCCAATTAAAACCAGGAAAGAAATAAGGCTGTCCATAATCCCTAGTCCTTTTCAATATAGTGCTTGAAAGATATCAATGAGGTAAGATATAGAAATTAAGAAATTTGGGAGCTGCACCACTGGAAAAGTAAAATCATTCTTATTTGCAGGTGATACATTTTTATACAGAAGAGATCTTTAAAAACATGTAGAAATGACTAACAATATCAGCAAAGTGCTGGAGATAAAATCAACTTACAAAACTCAGTAGCCTTTTATTTACCACCAACAAACATGTTGACAAAGAGCCCAGGTACACACTCTTATTTACAGGACATTCAAAAAATAAAATATATAGAAATAAACCTAAACAAGGTGAACTAACTCCATGATTAAAATATCCAATCTCTGAGGATAAAGAAGATTGAGAAAGACATTACAAATGGGAAAGACCTCCAAGGCTCATAAAGTACCAAAATTAATATTATGAAAATTACCATTTTAGTAAAATAAGTTTATAGATTCAAGTCAATACCATTCAAACTACCCCCATAATTCCTCATGGAACTAGAAAAAATATCCAAAATTCACAAGCAATCAGAAAAGACTCCATACATCCCAAGAAATCCCAAGAAAGTGGAAGAATACTGTAGGGATTATTATCACAGATTTCAACATAAATTATAGAGCTATTGTATATTTGTTTGGAAAAAAGACAGACATAAGAATATTTTCTATCCAGGTATTAGCTAATAAATTCAAAATTATATGCATTTGGGGAAATTCAAATTAAAAAATTAAGATTGTAAATTATATAAACACAAGTGAGGAATAAGATAGAACAGAAGGTATTATGTTGTGTTTCTTCCTGGATGAGAAGCACCTACCCCTTGTAGCTACTTTTGTTCAGTACATCAGCTTGTATGTCACCAATTTCCATTACAAATTTCCTGAGACCTTTATAGCTCCAACCTGCTGCAGGCAGACTCAGGTGGTTGAGAATGTCTCTGGTCAGCCTCTCAGGCCACATCTCAGCTGCTCTCCAAGGTCTGAAAACTTGCAGTCTGTTGCTAAATGTAAACAATGCACCTTGTTCCAAGTTCTGCTGGTGGTGTTCTTACCCTGAGGCATGTGAGGTGCTTCTGACTTGGGGTTGCCCCCTTTGGCTCTGGTCAAGCTGAAGACTAGAGTCCTTCAGAGCCCTTTCCTCTTTGGCCTTAGTGCTTTGATGGCCTGTGAGTCACCTCTTGGCCTTGTCACCTCTTCATTCCCTGCCCTATCTTGTCTGAAGCACAAAGTCACCATGTAAAGGCAGATGACAGCCATCCTTCAGTCCACAGCTGCTCCTGCCACATACACTTCACTTTTTAAAACTTTTTTTTTTAACTTTGGCAAATGTTATCATCTATGCAATCTGGAACTAAAACATCAAAATCTCTCCTTTATAAGGGTAAATAAACACACAAGCAGGTGTAAATGCTACTACAAAGTACCTGTCCTGCTGGTAAGCCAAGACCATGTGGAAACATTTAGATTAACAAAAATGGGTTAATATATAAGACAAAGCTAATAAGACAAACACTAATAACAGGCAACAGCTTTATATCTAATACAGTGTCTCTTGTGTGTCATTTGAGGCTGGAGCAGCTGTGGGACCAGGCTGGTGGGAAAACCTGCTTGTAATACTCATCATTGTAGAATGAACTGAGAAGTTATCATGAAGGAAACACATGAGGCAGTAGTGATGGCAGTGGAATAACAAGAAGGCAAAGATATGGAAGTGATAGAGACACTGTAGCCAATGGCTTTCACAAACTCAGAAGAGCCATGAGAATAGCAGCTGAGAGGCAGCAGCAATAATCGCAGAATTAGCATCAGTGGCAAAGAAATGGAGATAGATGTCACTTCACCAGCAACAGCCTAGATGGCAGCCATAGAAACATCTAAGGCAGCTGAAAAGTTTGGGAGGATAGCCATGGCAGGAAGAGAAAGGAGAGTAGAAGAGGAGGTGAGAGAAGCCAGAAAGCTGAGACAGAGAAAGGCAGATGGCAGTGACGAGCCAGGGACTGAGAACTGCAGGCCCCAGTCACCAGAAGTATCAGAGAGTGGATGTGTATTAAGTCTAGAGAGTCTCAGAGACTCCAGGAGCTCTAACACTGGACACCATCTAGAGCTGGGAAATCCAGATAATCTCCAGGCATGGAAGAGCTCTTCACTGTCACAGGCCAAGAAGCCATCACTTCATGAATCTCCAAAGGGCTGTAATACTGGAAGGAATCCCTGGCTGCTCCTGGCAGTCTTCCCCCTTAGCAGTTCTTGCTAAGGGCCACAACTGCTGCAAGGACCAATGCCAGAAGAACTTCTCCTTGCCTAGCCTCAGTTTCTATCCAAGTAAAGTGAAAGCAACCCATAGAGCAGACTAGTAAACAGCCACATCTCTCTGCCATGGAAAGACATGGGAACACCAGGTTGCAAGGAAGCCAAGCATCCCTACCCATACATGAGGTGAGAAATAACAACAAAGTAGGAGTCAAGGTGAACTTCAGGCAAGAGTAGGTACTCACCTCTATCAGAGTTGGAATGGGATTCCACAGGGGTCTTCCATAGAATCCAGATAGCCTATAACCATCTAGCCAAGCATCACTTTCTGACTGGGAATATATGTAGTTTAAATACTTAGAAATGGAATCGAATTGAAAATCCTGATATTAATCCATGCACCTATGAACACCTGATTTTCGACAAAACAGATAAAATTATACAATGGGGCAAAGACAGCATCTTCAACAAATAGTGCTGGCACAATTGGATGAGGGTGTGTAGAAGACTGCAGATAGACCCATGTCTGTCGCCATGCACAAAACTCAAGTCCAAATGGATCAAAGACCTCAACATCAATCCAGCCACATTAAACCTCTTAGAAGAGAAAGTAGGAGGTACCCTTGAATAAATTGGTATAGGAGACCGCTTCTTGAACATAACTCCAGGGGCACAGACACTGAAAGAAACAATTAATAAATGGGACCTCTTCAAACTTAGAAGCTTCTGTAAGGCAAAGGACACAGTTGACAAGACCAAATGGCAGACCACTGACCGGGAAAAGATTTTCACTAATCCTATATCCGACAAAGGGCTGATCTCCAAAAGATACAAAGAACTCAAGAAACTAGTCAACAAAACACCAAATAACCCTATTAAAAAATGGGGTACAGAACTGAAGAAAGAATTCTCAATGGAGGAAATCAAAAAGGCTGAAAGACACTTAAGAAAATGCTCCACATCCTTAGCTATCAGGGAAATGCAAATCAAAACTACTTTGAGATACCATCTTACCCCTGCCAGAATTGCTAAAATTAGAAACACCAGTGATGACTTATGTTGGAGAGGATGTGGAGAAAGTAGAACACTCCTCCACTGCTGGTGGGAGTGCAAACTCATACAGCCATTTTGAAGATCAGTACAGCGGTTCCTCAGGAAAATGGGAATTAGTTTACCACAGGACCCGGCAATCCCCCTCTTAGGCATATACCCAAAGGATTCACATCAATGCAACAAAGACATCTGTTCAACTATGTTCATAGCAGCACTATTTGTAATAGCAAGAACCTGGAAGCCACCTAGATGCCCCTCAATTGAAGAATGGTTAATGAAGATGTGGCACATCTACACAATGGAATACTACTCTGCAGAAAAAAAAATGGTATCTTGAAATTCGCAGGCAAGTGGATGGCACTTGAAGAAACCATCCTGAATGAGGTAACCCAGTCACAAAAAGAGAAACACAGTATGTACTCACTCATATATGGATTTTAGACCTAGATCAAATGATCACCAGCCTATAATTCACATCACCAGAAGAACTAGGATACAAGTTGTATTCTCAGAGATTCATATAAAGTCCCTCTCAGAACTGGGAAGGGACAAGTCCCCCAGAGCTCAGGTGAAGTGGGGGAGGACAGCGAATGGAGAGAGAAGTAGGAGAAAATGAGGGGGAGGAGAGGAAGGCATGTGCGACCAGGAGGATTGAGCCTGGTTAGGAATGGAAAATAGGAAAGAGAGAGAGAGAGAGAGACAGAGACAGAGACAGAGAGAGAGAACATAAAAGAGGGAGCCAGTATTGGTTTGAAGATAAAGTTGAACACAAAGAAAGGTCGAGGGAACTACAAGACTGCTCCCAACTAACAATCTCAGCTTCCGTGGAAAGGCTATCATAAATGCCCTTCCCGGAGAGTGAGATCAACAACTAACTTCTCCATGGAGCCCTCAACTAATGCCTGTTGAAAATTGGAGCAAACACCCATACATAAACACTGAGTCGAACTAGAACCCAGAAGCAGATGGAGAGGACAAAACCATGCGGTAGAAGTGCATAGAGGCAGCTTACCTGAACAAGGAGGAGATAAGGGCCACTAGACTGATAGCTGGGAAGCCAACAGGGGACTGACTCGGACCCCCCCCCCCCCGAATATGGGTCTCAGCCAGAAGGTCTGAGCAGTCTAAGAGACCTCAGACAGTGGAGCCAGGATGTATCCCTGGTGCACAAAAGGACTTTGCAAACATATCCCCCATGGAGGGATAACTACCTTATTCTAGAGATAGGAGAGAAGCCCTAGTCCCTACTTCATAGGACCTGTCAGATCTACATGACCCCAACTGGATGGCATTCCCCTACATATGGTATTGTGGTGGGGGGTTGGGAAGGGAGGGTGTTTAGAGTGCATGTGAGAGGGCAGGGGGGTAAAAGGGAGGGAAGGAGGGAGGGAGGGCTGGAGGGGAGGGAGGGAAGGAGGGAGAGGGAACTGGGATCGACATGTAAAATAATAAATTAAAAAAAAAAACGCTTTGACTCCAAAAAATAAATAAATAAATACTTAGAAATGCAACTTCAAACAAATGTCTATAGTCCATTCTTCACAAAGTCCTCTCTTAAAGATAAGAGCAATAAAATGAACATGTACTTTTAGCTGTGTGTAAAAGTCATGAGAGAGAATGTTCAGTGTGAGTATCTAAAACAGTAGGCATCTATGTTCCTAATGCTGCCACATTTTAAAGCGTTTCTTCCTGTTGTGCTGACCCCAACCATAAAATTATTTTCATTACAGCTTCACTCCTGTAATTTTGCTACTGAATGAATCATAATGTAAATATCTGAGTTTTCCAATTGTCTTAGGCAAACCCTGTGATGGGGTTATAATCTACAGGTTGGGAATGGCTGATCTAGAACCTCTGGGATCCCACAACCTGACAGTGAACTGGGAGCATTGACAGCAATGCCTGGTGTTTTCCAAGAGAATTCCAGTCCCACTCTTGGATATTTTCCATTTCCTCTTGCTCAATTGGTCCTTCTATTCTCTAGCCTTCATTCAAGTCCCCTTTTGCTACATCTCTCCACTTAAATTAGACTTCCTCTTGAAAAGGCCCTGGTTGACTCTAGGCTGAAAACAAACAAACAAACACACCTGCACTGCATAAAAGTTGCCAATAATCCACAATTCTTATAGTATTTGTTGTATGCCACCCATGGATAATCATTTAAACTCTGTGACATTCAATACCCGTAAGTGCCTATTTTGCATAATAGAATTAATCACAGAAAATAAGTTTGTTTGTCTTCTATTATTGTGACAGAATATCTGAGAGAATCATCTTTTTAAAAGGAGATCTTTATTCGGCTCACAGTTTCAGAGATTTTAGTTCATGGTTATTTTCTCTTACTGCTGTGGTTTGTGGTCCAACAGTACATCCAGGCAGCAAAACCCTGCTCATGGGTCTTGGAGACCCATGAGTCCCTGGCTCTCAGCAACTGTGGCTCATTCCTTTGTTGTAAAGACAGGATAGGAAAGGGAAGATGGGTGGAGGCAGGGTCCTAAACTCCTTTCTATCTTTCCCTCAGGTCCCATATGCTTAAGGTTAAACCACTTTATAACAGTCCCAAGTGCCAGAGACCTGGCCTTGTACACACAAGCATTTGGGGAACATTTGAGAGTTGAGTATAACAGAGGTTGATACAGTTTCTGCAGTCACATATCATTTATGGCTCAACAGAATTGGACTAGTTTTCCCCAAATTGTGTACTACTCTAACCTGCCCCTCCTGGAGAACAACCTGTCCATCTGGCGACCATTAGTGATACTCAACCATATCTACAGTCCCCTAGACATTGATGCAGAGATGATCCTGGCCTGGGCATTGGGGGGTCTTGGGTTCTTTCCCTGTCTGTGTCACTGATGGCAAGTCCTATCTCTAAACAGCTGCTGTTATGAATTTCAGGGGCCCATAGCTGACCCTCTAGCCTTTCTGCATGGTTTGCAGGTGATTCTGTGCCTTTCTTCCATGCTATCTGAGGGTCTCATGCGTGTACTCTGAAGTTCTGAAGACCGGTCTCCTTGTGGCTCTTGTTCACTTCCAGAGTGAGCCTCACCTCACCCCTGAGCCTAGTACAGTCCCTAGCAGGACACCTGTCCTTATTTATTATGGTATTAAATTGCCTTTTAGCTATAAACTACTGTAACTCCATCAACCAAAGCCTCTGATTTCTTAGTATTTCAGATGTTCAGTTTTTTCAGGTTACAAATCAATAAATACTATGAAAATATTAATTTGAAAAACCCTCAAAATTCTTAACTACTTCAGGTCAAGTCCCATGCATTTCAGATAAGAAGTATTGAATGCTCTGTTTGATTCACAACAATTTGGTAATAAAGACTTCTCTTCCTCTTCATTTGAAGAGGCAAATTCAAAATAGTAAGTCAATACTTGAGTTCCTACAACTAATTAAGAGTGATATCTGGTGACAGACCATGTGTTAACCTGTAATGCTGCAGTAGGCTTACCAGTACAACTTTAAACAGCAAGACGTTATTCTAGAAACTATGTGCTGTGTATTCAGGGATCATCTTTTTAACAAAGACTGTTAATCAGTCAGAAACAAAGTGTATCTGTTAGACTGTTAGTATAAAAGTATTTGAAGCTGGATAACATAAAGAAAAGAGGTTTATTTGACTCATAGCTCAGGAGACTTGATGGCTAGGTACTAGTTTCAACTTGGCTCTGCTGATGGCATCATGGAAGATGATATGATAAGGACAGGTATATGTATTAAAGGAAGTAATAACTCAAATTACAAGACATGGATAAGGTTATGACACCAGGGTTCCACAGGAGCTCCTAGTTTCCTTTGAAAGTATACACATGATAGCCAGAGGAATATTCAATAAGCCCCATATCTAGAAGGTTTTACTCTGTCTGATTACCATATCAGACACTAAGCTTTCTACAACATACTTCCTATAATGAGAACTTTAGACAAAATTTTCCTCTTTGATTGCAGTGAGTGTTTATATCTTTGATTTGGCTTTTGTCAAAACAACTCACCTAGACCTAGAAAAAAACAATGTCATATCCATAAGGGTCACACAGTATCTAGGAACAGAACAGTAACTTCAGTGATTGCACATATAATGCCACACACTCTGAAAGCCTGGGACACAAGTCATGTTAGTAGTAGATTCACCTCACAGAGCATTTCTACTTAAAGTGATTCAGGAGTGGGCAAAGTGAGCCTGCAACAGGTATTTCAATTAAATTTAAAATAATATTTAAAAAAAAAAAAACAACACCCTAGCCCAGTGAAATGGTTCAGCAGATGAAGACACTTGGTGTAAACCAGGCAACCTGAGCTTGATGTCTAGGACACACATGGTGGAAAGAGAGAACTGATTTCTGGAAGTTGTCTTCTATCTTTACACACAAGCTGTAAATGAGCACAATGACACACAGACAAGCAAAAGTAAGTGGAACAATTTTGTTTTATTAAAACATCATATGCAGCAAAAGAAACATGTGAGCCTTACACTCAGACAGAAGTCTCATGGCTTTGTATAAATTTCTCTACTCTTATTATCCTTTCTCTTTGTGTGTATATCCTTCAGTTTAACTGCAATCCAAACCAAAAATCATAACCTGTTTCCCATCGTAACTGATAGTCATATCTGTCATGCAATAGGGTGTCCTGGATTTGTTCAAACTGAACTCCAGGAAACTAAGGTCCTAGAAGTTTTTGTTTGCTGGCTGTAAACTTCCTCAGATTAATATGTGTTCCCACATCATATAAACAAAGAAAGAAAACATTCATACTACCTTTTGTTACATGGTGAGAAACTGGTAGAGCCAGCAGCTCTGGTCCCATTCCAGATACACGGCAATCTGTGAAACTTTACCTGCTGGCATCTATCAGTCTGCCTGACCCCAGTGGCAGAAGAATGATGGAATACATCATTCTGTAAATATGTTTCTCTTATTTGTTAATGAATAAAGCACTGTTGGCCAATAGGAAAACAAGATAGGCAGGACTAGGAAACTAGGAGGAGAGGAAGAAGTAGGGAGGAGATTCAACATGGAGGATGGAGAAAGCAGAACACTGTCCCCTCTCTCTGGTAAGATAAGAACTAATAACAGGCATATAACAGGACCAGGCCAGTGGGAAAACATACCCGTAACAGGAGAGGACCTTTCAAACGGGGATTGTCTTGCTCACTTTCCTTCTGCTTTTCAATATTCTGTCTTCACTTTTCCTTACACAGTCTTGGTGACAGTGTGTAAATGAACAGGCAAGGTGAGACTCTGGAGCACCTAGGAGTATTTTCATGACAGCAGACATGAACTCATCCATTGCTCTTGCCTTCTCTCTAAATTATTCCCTGTGGCACATGACATTGGGCACCTGATCACTCATCATTGCCTGATCATCACCCCACCACCATGACATATTCTTCTTCCTCCTTTTTTCCCCCACACAAAATGAAACCTTCATAAAAAGTAAAATAAAGCATACTCTCTATCGACAAATACAGTGTTAGCATATTTTCTTGAGCAGCTATCCACCAGCCTTGCAAAACTGTCTGAGGAGATATAAATGAAGTGGCTATGCACGTGCGCATGTGTGTGTGTGTGTGTGTGTGTGTGTGTGTGTGTGTGTGAGAGAGAGAGAGAGAGAGAGAGAGAGTGAGGGACAAAGCATGTGTGTATGTTTGCCTGCATGCATCTTTGCTCAAGTAAATATATACAGTTTGAAACTACAGATATTATTACTACATGACTGATCACTTTTCCCAAATATTAACAAAAAGAACTTTGCATTGCAGCATTGATCATCCTGGTAACTCTGATAAAAAGGGTTTTGATGGCAAAGTTATATCAGAATTTAACAAAATTGCTTGAAGAAAGAAATAATGGGTCTTACACCACTGAGAAGTTAGCTGGTGGATGGAGTTAGGTTCAAACATGAGCTTGAGAATTGCTATCCCTAACTCCAGATTATTTCCTAAAATGAGGTCTTGGAGACCCATGAGTCCCTGGCTCTCAGCAACTGTGGCTCATTCCTTTGTTGTAAAACCAGGAAGCTGTAAGCTCCCCCCCCCAGAGGGCAGGACTATGTCCCACAGCTATAATCCAATCTGCCAATTGTTTTTCTTTTTCAAAGTGGGATAATGTATTAAATTGACATTTGTTAATAAATAAGTCTTCTCATCTCATTAGGTATGAGGCTGCTGTGATTCAGTACTTTAAAGGGGTAAAGAAATAGGGTTGAGTTAATTTTATGATAATTAAAGACAACTCAGTGAATTAGTTGGATAGCAAGGACTCAGACTTTTGCTTCAGGTCAAAGCATCTCTGTGAACATGCTCTGTAATTACAAGGACTCACACAATACTATGCTCCTTTAATAACTCAAAATGAAAGAATTAATGAAGGAGGAGGGGAAGGCAGGAAAGACACTGTCAAGATTATCCTTAGTGAAATCCATCTTATTGCTTTACCAATGACCCTCTCAGTGTTCCTTTACAGCCCATCTTAATTTCTTTGGGTCAACTGTCAATCTTTAGAAACATTTACTACCAGAGAACCCCCAATGGCTACACTAGAGGAAGACTCACAAGCATTTTCTACCACAGACTCTGTAGCTTACACACTTGCCTAGGATCCAGAGAGAGCAACAGCAAACAAAGAATGGGATACACACCCAGAAAGACAGGACCAAATACTGACACAAAAGAAATGCCTCAAACAAAGATACTGAAGAAACCCAGAGAATCATAAGGACATATATTAAAAACCCATTCCTCACCAAAATGGAAAACCTAAAAAGAAATGGATGGATTTCTTAATATATATGGACTACCAAAGGAAAATCAAGATCAAACAATAATTTAAGTAGACCCATAAACCCTAGTAAATGTAAGTAGGCATTGAAAGTATCCCAAGGAATAAAAGACCAGATAAAAGACCAGAAAGAGGGACTCAGCACAAAATTGTATCAAGCCTTCCAAGAAAAATGAACATCAGTACTCCTTAAATTATTCCACAACACAAAAAGTGGGAGGAACCTTTCCTGATTGTTTTTATCAGACCACTTTTACTCTGATAAAAAAAAAACATACAAAGACAGAATAGAAAAAGAAAATTATATAGCAATATCCATTATGACCATCAATCCAAAAAAGTATCAATAAAATGCTTTTAAAACAAAACCAAGAACACATTAAAAAGATTACCCAACATGAGATCAAATTGGTTTCAACCCAGAGTTCTGGGGGTCATTCAATATATGCATATCAATAAACATAGTTCATAATATAAACAGACTGAAGACAAAAACAACACACAATCTCATTAGGTAAAGAAGAGCCTTGGACAAAATCCAACATTCATTTATGATAAAAGTTCCCAGAAGGACAAGGGAGAAAAACAACACACCTAATCATAATAAAGGCAATTTGCAATAATCCCACAGTCAATATTATCATGAACAGAATGAAAATCAAAGCATTTCCAATAAAATCAACAGCAAATCAAGATGTCTACTCTCTCCTTGTATATTCAATATAGTACATGAAGTCTTAGCTAGAACTAAGAGAACTGAAGGAGATCAAGGAAATATACATAGGAAAGTATTTTATTCTCACTACAAAGGAACACCATGACCAAAATCAGCTGGAGGAGGAAAGTGTTTATTTGCCTTATATATTGTTAGACATGGTTCAATGAGGAAATCCAAGGCATGAATTCAAACCAAGAGGATACCTGGATGTAGGAGCTGATGAAAAGGACATGATGGATTGCTGCTTACTGTCTTTCTCCTCATGGCTTTCTCAGCCTGCTTTCTTATGGATCCAGCCACCAGCCCTGAGATTGCACTGTCCACAATGACCTGGACTCTCCCACACATATTACTAATTAAGAAAATGCTATTGATCTCACTAGAGTCTCATCTTCTGTAAGAATTTGCTCAATTGAGGTGCCCTCCTTTCATATGACTATAGCTTGTATCAATTTGAAATAAAACTACTCAGTACAGAATGAAAAAAGTTCAAATATTTTAAAATATGTATCAATTATATATAAAATGTTGTAAAATCTCTACCAAGTAACTTCTACAGCTAACAAACACTTCTATCAAAGGGAAAAATTAACCTACACAATTAGTATCCTTCCTATACACAAATAGTAAGTAGACTGATTAAGAATTCACAGAAATAGTATCTTTTACAATATCCTCAAAAATGTCTTCAGATAAGATAAATGAGCAAGTGAAGGACTTGTATAATTTTAAGACGTTGAGGAAAGAAAAAGAAGACACCAGACAATCATCTATGTTTATTGATTAATAGTATCAACAGAATTAAACTGAAGGCCTGTCTTTAAGCCCACACAGTACTATGAACACCTGATGTTTTTAAATAATGAAGTAAAAGTACACACTGGAGAATAGACAACATCTTGAACAAATGATACCAGTCAGACTAGAATCATGCATGTAGAAAATGCAAACAGACCATATTTATCAACATGCACAAAATTCAACTCCAAATGGATCAAGGACATTAATATGAGGCCAGACATCTTGACTTTTATAGAAAAGAGAGAGAAAATAGGTTTCAAGTCGTTGTCACAGGCAAGGACTTTCTGAACAAGACACCAAGCACAAGCATTACGAACACTTACATAGGGGATGTGGGGGTGAAGAGGTGCATTGGTCGTGCCTCAACTAGATGATGGGACAGACTTAGTAGCCTTACCCTCTCTGTGGAGTAGTTGGGATGAGGAGGGAGTGGGAAAAAAGGAGGGAGGGGAATTGGGATTGGAATGTAAAAAATGAATTAATTTAAAAAAGAACAACAATTAACAAATGGTATCTCATGGAGCTGAAAACTTTTTGTACACCAAAGAACACTGTCATTCAGGCAAAGCAGCAGGCTACAGAATGGGAAAAGGTCTTTATCAAATATACATCGGATGAAAGGTAAATATCTAAATTATATAAAAAATTAAAAAAATAACATTAATTAAAACCAATAACCCAATTTAAAATGGGGTATAGAACTAAGCAGAGCATTAACAAAAGATAAAACATAAATCACTGGGAAACACTTAACATGTTAAACACTTTTCGTTACTAGGGAAATGTAAATTAAAGCCACTTTGAGATTTCATCTTAGTCCATTCAGAATGGGCAAGATCAATAAAACAATGCCACTCATGCTGGCAATCATGTAGGGAAAAGAGAACACTTATTGCTGGTGCAATTTCAGACTTGTACAACCACTTTGGAAATCAGTGTTGTGCTTCCCCAAAAATTAGAGCATAAATCTACTTCAAGATCCATATATAATGCTCTTGAGTGTATGCTCAAAGTGCTCTACATTCTACTATAGATAAAATTGTTCAACTATGTTTATTGCCACTCTGTTTATAATAGCCAGAAATTGGATACAGTCTTGATGTTTATCAATTGATAAATGAATAATAGAAATGTGGTACATTTATGCAATGGAATATTAGTCAGCTGTTAAAAATGAAATTCATAGGTAAAATGACAGAGCTAGAAGAAAAAATCATCCCCAGTAAGGTAGCACAGACCAAAATTTCAAATTTGTATTTTCTCTTATATTTGGATTTTAGCTTATAAACCTTCAATATGTGTGCTACCATAGAAATAACCACCAAATTTAGATTTCTTGTAAGGGACTAAGAGTTGAGCAGAGGATTTCCAAAGGAAGAGGAAATAGAATATATTGTTTTGGAGAGACAAAGGGGAAAGTAAAACAGTAGGTTTAAACAGGGAGAGGATGGAAGAGAAGAATAAAGAAGGGATTATAGAGAAGAACACTAACACTAAAAGCCACAAAGCCATATGTTAACCTACCTCTGTAGAAGCTTCCTAAAATATGTGCATATAATATATGAAAAGAATGCAAATAGAATCACTAAATAATAAAGGAGACAATGCACAAATTGGATTTCTTATGTCACCAAGTGAAACTTCAGTGCTGGATATGGTTATATCTTACTAAGTCATTTGCCAAAAAGTCTCCATGGAAACCCCCAAACACTACAGGTTATCTCAAAGCCAATTAGATATATTTTACACAACAAGGTAGTAAGGTCTTATTGCTGCAGATAACATTTAAATATGTCATCAAAAATGGAGAATTTGAGCTGATATCTAAGAAGCTTCTCCCCATTGACTAGTGTTCATGGAAGGTACCCTGCACACTAAGGGAGAATAAGGATAGCCACCAATGCAATGACAAACCTGCATCTTTAACATTGGTGTGCCTGCAAGATAAACATGCAATAGTGGCACAAGTGCTATGGAAGTAACCAAGTAACCAGTTGCTCATCATCATCATTGGATTTAAGGCTCACTCCATGAGATGAAATGCTTACCTGGCATTAATAAAGTAAAAAAATAATAATAATATGAGATTAGGTAGGTCATGGGAAAAGGGAAACATCTAACACCATTATTTTGCTAAAGGAGAACAGCAATAAAAATACTCTTAATGACATACATACCCATAGTTTAGTGCCTCGCTCATGAGAGAAGATTTTTCAAGCAGTAGATGGGAGCTGACACAGAGACCCACAACAGGACAATGTGCAGAGAGTGAGAGACTTGGGGACACTAAGCACCAAATCTCTATAAAAGAGGAGGCAGGAAGACTGAGCTCCAGAAGTGATGTATGTCTTCCAGGAAACAGATTTCTAGACAATATGAAGTCACATATAAATCCACAGAGACTGACAGCATGCACAAAGCCAGCACATGTTCTAGCCAAATGGGATCCCAGAACTGAGAGAGGAAAGTGGATGCAGGCTTTTACCCCTAACCAAGGATCTATCTGCAATTGTTACCCTTTGATAAAGGAAAACTCCATTTTCTCCAATGGAGTCTTTTCAGGTATATATTAACCATACTTCATAGAAAGATGACACAAAATGAATTCAATGGTAATTTTGTAGATGTTTTGCTTCCTTTGCTTTGTTTTTTCTATTTTTGTTGAGTTTATTATTTTTATTTTGTTTTGTTTTGCTTGTTTTTTGTAAAGAGAGAAAAAAACATAAATTTGAGTGGGCATGGAAATGGGGGTTATCTGGGAGGTGTTGGGGAAGGGGAACAACATGATCAAAATATATTACAAGAAAAATTCTAATTCACAAAAACTTGTCCTTACCATCCAATGAGTATAGGCTTACTCCAACAACAGATGGCTCAAGGGATAGTTAACTGTTTCTTTCCTCCCTTTGACAGCAGCTAACATCTCTTTCCAGGGAGATACCGATGTAGAGTGGCTAGTGTCTGAGCTCTAGTTGTGAGCAACAGGACAGAGTTTGTCAGGGCCTTCCCCAGAGCCTATCAGCATAAGCCCTTAGATTTGCAATTGCCAGCCCTCACTTGCTCAACTTCCCTATATCAAACATGACCTAATTCCAGCTGGAGAGCATTTTAAACATGTAGAATCCTAGTCACACAAAGAGGTGAGTGAGTTCATCTTCAAAAGTCATCAGAGTAGGAGCAGTGCAAGAATGGAGAACATATTTCTGCAACATGGGCTCTTCTTATGCAATAAAATAGCCAGCAGCCTGGACAGCAGAAAATGTCCTTCTCTATCTTTATGGTGACCTGGAAATAAGCAAAAGCTCCCAGTTCTATGTAGATCCAGAGACGAATGCACTGTCATTGACAACATGAATGGGCTAGCCAGGCCTGGGGCTGACCATGTGAGTATGAGGACACAACTCTCTCACCTCCCTCATCCAGCATGTGGCAGGAGGTCCAGAGAATATTCTTGGTCTAGGAAAGAGCTCTGTGAATGGTTTCTGGGTTTCACTATGTCATGAAGAGAGAGCAGGGCCCAGTGTAGGGAAAGTTACAATGGGTATAAACGACATTATGAAGTTGTACATTGACAGATATTCTACCTACAAAACAGGTGAAAGGACTTAATCCTAACAAGTCTATAGTTCTCTCATTACAATTAGATGAATGTGATTTTTATTATCATCTGACAAGGAGCACTTTGAATTTTCATGAACTTATCTGTCTGACTCAAAGTCACATTTCTACAGGGGGTACCTTGTAGGGACTGTATTCTAGGCTACTCACAGAGTAAAAAATATATTCCACTGACTCAATCTTCCTATTCCCATGTGTCTTCTCTCCTTCCCTTCTCTTTCTCCTAGTTCCCTACGAGTCAGGGGAGGAATAGATGAGAGAAGAGAGAGAGAAAGAGAGAGAAAGAGAGACAGACAGACAGACAGACAGACAGAAGGACAGAGACAGATAGAGAAAGAGACCATAAAAGAGGGAGCCATTATAGGTTTGAAGAGAAAACTGACCTAGAGAAATATCCAGAGACCTTCAAGACTGACCCCAATAAAATTTGAGCTACAGTGGAAAGGCTACTATAAATGCCCTTCCCTGATAATGAGATTGCTGTGGAGCTGTATCCCACAGATGATGGGCACTGGTTGGTGAAAGTATACAGAGGACTCAGATGCAAGTCCAACTGACATAGAAACACCCCTTGAAGACATATAGATCTTAGCCTACAATCCAAAGCTTCTGTGACCCACAGGCAAAGGCAAAATACTGAGCAGGTGCTGAGGGCAGAGGCTTATTTTATCCTCTTCCTTTCCTGCCCATTGTTTGCAGCCAAAGAACTCAAATTCAAATTTCAGGCTTGCAGGTTTCCTACCTGTCATGGGCTCAGGGTCAAATGGGCATGGCAGAGCAGGTCCTATTTAATTAGTGCATTTGCTCAGCCATTATGCAGGCTCTTCCAGCAGGTCAAATTTCCTGCATATCCCTGGGAAAAGCTGTGGCCTCTTAATGAACTGGTTTAAATAAGTGCCAATTAGAAGCATTCACCAAGCTCAGCACTGCCAGCCTCCAGTCTATTGGTTACCCAGGGCCAGCCATTAAATTAAGGGTGGCTGCTGAAATGCCATGCTGAGAGCCATTCCTTGTCTGGCGATTCTCCTGCCTTTCTGGCCATCTGTGCACTAAAAGGCTCAAGAAAAGGAGCACATTACCTAGAAAACATTTCTCCAGAGATGGAGAACAGCTACAGAGAGATAAAATTTGATCCAAGGCTACAAATTGAGGACTCACTATTTTTTTAATAGATTTACAGCCCTCTGAAATGCTAACTGTCATCTGTTGGAGAATTAGTATGTAAGCATTTGAAAAACACTGTAGCTGTGTATTTACTTCCTCTAATCCTTGGGAAATATTCTTATCCACATTTTATAGTCTTTAACAATGACTCAGAATAGAAAACTACCTGGTCCATAGTTATCAAAATGATAAGTAATGAGACAACAGGATGAAACCTTGCTTGAGCCTCTTATTCCTGAATCATTTGGGACCTGCTTTTCTCAATAAAAGTAAATGTGATATCCAGGCAGTGGTGGTACACACCTTTAATCTTTGCATTTGCGAGGCAGAGGCAAGTGGATCTCTCTAAGTTCCAGGCCAGCCTGGTCTATAGAGCAAGTTCCATGAAAAATCTACACACACACACACACACACACACACACACACACACACACACACACAAATTGTCTCAAAAAACCAAAATAATAAAAATTAAATGTGAATATTTCATTTGAAACCCTAAGACCTGGTGCTGCTCTGAGTGTTCTGCACAAGTCAGCTGGATTAATAATCACAAGATAATTAATGAATAATGTGCCATTATATTTGTTTTGCTTGTGCAGATAAGACGAAAGCCTGACTGGGGAAATGTGTACAAGTCCTGCATCACCAGGTATGTGACAAACTATGAACTCAGAACCCTGGTGCTGGAAAATATTCTTGTAATGTTTCTACTGAAAACACTTAAGGACATCTATAATGTCTGTTTAGCTGAATACTGGCATGAGAGTTCACATCACTACCTGGGAGGTAGTCAGGAGGACCATGAATTTGTGGCCCACTTCAGGTATCTAGGAAGATCCTGTCTAAAATGTAATGTTTTGATTTTAGCATCAAAATGTTGGTCTGAAATTCAAAGAAATTCACAACTCCATGTCTCTTAAGTATGTCTGCCACAATCTTTAATGTACAATGGATTGATCATGACATAAGTTTATTTAGAATCTTGAGTTATAAGTGTTCACCCCTGTAATGCTCATTGAATTCAGGATTAGAGCCATTTTCATTTGAGTCAGGGTCTGTTATCTCTACCTCTAACTGTGGAGCCTGATTTAGGCACATTATGTTCAGGGGCAAGGTAAAAACCCAGTGCAATGGAAACTCCCTGAAATCTACAAGGATGATCCTACTAAGTCTCCAATAATGGGGAATATGAAACCTGAACTAGCCATCTCATGTAATCAGGCAAGGCTTCCAGTGGAGGGATTGGGATAACAACTGAACTGAAAAACCTTCGAACTACAATCTGTCCTTCCCAAAAGATATGCTGGGGTAAAGGTTAAGCAGAACTTGTGGGAGTGGCTGATCAATGACTGATCCAGCTTGAAACCCATCCATGGGAGAGAGCCCATACCTGACACTGTCTGGAGGGCCAGAAATCAAAGGATAGATAGCTCACAGATCTAGCATAGAATCAAACATGACTGGCAGAAAAATAAGTCAATGCAATAATTACAGCTGGGTTGTTGTGGTGCACACCATTAATCTCAGCACTTGGGAGGCAGAGGCAGTTGGATCTCTCAGTTTGAGAGCAGCCTGATCCATAATACAAGTTCCAGGACAGCTAGGACTTTTGCACAAAGAGACCCTATTTCAAGAGAGAGAGAGAGAGAGAGAGAGAGAGAGAGAGAGAGAGAGAGAGAGAGACAGAGAGACAGAGAGACAGAGAGACAGAGAGACAGAGAGACAGAGAGACAGAGAGAGAAAAGAAAAGAATAAAGAAATAATTTCTAATGATACTTTGCTATATTAGTAGACTGAAGCCTACCATAATCATCATCAGAGAACCTTCATCTAGCAGATAATAGGAGCAGATGCAGAGACACACAACCAAACATTAGAGAGAGCTTGGGTAATCCTGAAGAAGGAGGCGAGGAAGACAGAGAGGTCAAGAGGACTATTAGAAAACCTTCAGAATCAACTCACCAGGACTCACAGGAGCCCACAGAGACTGAACCAACAAACTGGGAGCCTGTATGATATGACCTAGGTCCTCTGCATATATGGTTATATAGTTTGGTCCTCTTGTGGAACTCCTAATAGTGGGAGTAAGGACTGCCTATGACTCTGTTACCTGCTTTTGGGACTTTTTCTTGTCCTACCAAATTGTGTCAACCAGTCTTATATGAATGGATATATGCTTAGTAATATTGCAACTTGATGCCCCTTGTTTGGTTTTTATACCTGGCAGGGTTGTTCTTTTCTCTGGGGACATTGATGGGGGGATGTTCTTCTGTATATATGTTTCTATTATTGGTTGATAAACCACTGATTGGCCAGTAAAGGCAGGAAGATAGGTGGGACTAGGAGAAAAGGAGAATGCCAGGAAAAGGAAGGCAGAGAGAGACCTCAAAGAGTTTCCATGTGGAGACCAGGAAGATAGGACGTGCCAGGCAGTCTCTGGTATGATAAGGCCATGTAAAAATACATTGATTAGTAGTTATGGGTTAATAATTAAGACAGAGCTATCCAATGAGGAGCCCTAGCCATCGATCATTGGTTTTATAATTAATATAGTGTTTGTGTTTTTATTTGGGGCTGAAAAAGCTGTGGGACCAGGAGGGACAAGAACCTCTGCTTACAGGACACAGAAAAAGAGTGAATAAAAGGAAGTTGAGGATGAGGGACTTGGAGGAGAATAGAGAAAGGAAACTGTGGTCAAGGTGTAATATATGAGAGACGAATGAATGAAAAAAATAAATATTGATGGTATTCCTTAAAACCAATGGTATCTGTTTTCTGCTTAGCTTAGGATCTTTGCTCATGGTGAAAGAAAATGCTGGTACTTGATCACTAGTCTTTTGTGGAATGATGCTGGAAATACTTCAGGGACTGAATACACACCATTGTCAGGATTTTCACTTCCTACTTAAAACTTCTTTATCAGTCACATGAACGATTTCATTTTTATATGCAAATAATTGGTCATTTTTGAAGCAAAGTAATTAGCCATGATTGATTTTTTAGTTCATAGAGATGACCCCGTTATGGTAAAAAAAAAAAAAATGGTTATTATACCAAATAGACACTTTTTTTTTTTTTCAGAAATCTATCAGTACTTGATGGTTGTTTGGATAAGAACATTGCCAGAGATGGAGAGGAATGCATAAATCTTAGGAATGAGTAAAAAGAAAGAATTAATCATTGAATTGGATGATGGAGTAAAGGAAACAAGGAAGCAGAGAGGAGTCTTTGCATCTAGCATGTGGCTACAAGTTCATTTATTTATTTTGTTGGCAGATATTTTCAGGAAGAGGTTACATTTAAAGCAATGAAATGTAGAAGACAAATTCTTAGAAACTTTTGTCTTTTTGATCTCTTGAGACATCCAAGAGGACAAGCCAACAAACAGGAGGGTCTAAAATTTAGAAAGAACTGGACTGAGGATAAACACTTCTGCTACCTATTGATAGAGGTGGCAGGATTCATAGGCATATATGAGACACTCAGAAGAAAACCTCAGATGACATGCCAGGAACAGTCAACTTGGTACCTAAGTTGAAAAGATTTGGCCATAGCGTGAATAGAGGAAGTTGAACAAGGATGAAAGGCATGTCAAGTGACCCCCTCTATCTTCAGATATTAGCAATTCTCTCTCTCTCTCTCTCTCTCTCTCTCTCTCTCTCTCTCTCTCTCTGCTGCCTTTGATCAGAATATAGTTCTCAGCTATTTTTCCAGTACCAAGCTGTCATACCTGCCACCATGTTTCTTCTCCCTGCCATGATGATAATGGACTAAGCCTCTGAAACTGTAAGCAAGCCCCCAATCAAATGCTTTCCTTTGTAAGAGTTGCTGTGATCATGGTGTCTATTTATAGCAATAGAACAGTGACTAAGATACCTCTAACATTTGTTAGTCTACCTAGAGACATATTGCATCCTTACCTCTGGTTCTGCAAAATCATCCTTTAACTAGTGGTCTAACAAGGTGGTTAAAATAAGAATAAATGTATTCTTTTTGACTGTTTCTAAGTCTGCCAACTCAACCTTAACTAGTAAGGATTCTTCCCTCAGTTTTCTTTTTCTTCTATTTCTGCCTCTTTTTAGAACACAGTATGAGACAGGTGTCTGGTAATTCCACATAGAGCTCATCTGAGAGGTAGAAGTTGATACCTAAGGGATAGTAGCAAAAATAAGGTTCTATAGCAGTCAAGTACCTGGCTAAGAACATTTCTGAGGACCAGCTATTCTAAATGTTCCTGGAGTTTATTTGTCTTGTTATATTCTTCCAAACTCTCACTGACATACTATCTTCTATTGAACTTTAAGCATATGTTATTTTCAATACCCTTATATAAGATCACACACTTAGTGGATAATGGTGTTCTTGGCCTAAAGTTCTGATGTAGGTCACCAGAAGTATTTGGTAGGGTTGTACAGTGGCCGAAGGCCAATTTAAAATGGGATTGCAGCAGGGGGCTGTGAGCAAATCTCTGTAGGATGTTCTGCACTGAGGCTGAGAGATAGAATGAACTCAGGGAAGATGTAGATGTGTGTGACTTTCCTGTAATCAATAAGGGTTATATTGTATGAACTTGCATCTGGGATCTAAAGATTCCATTGTCCCTTCAAAACGCTGAAGCTTCATATCACTCTACTTGAGATGGTATGTTCTTATGTATCAGGAGATTAAACAGTCTGAGTTCATCAAATGGAGAAAGGAGAATATCTGTTAGCAGTCAGCTGGATGAGCATTCTTTTGCCCTATATGGATGGCAAGTGTACATCAGCAAGCAGATCATTAAGTGCTGATATCTGGAAATTTCCATAATCTCCAGTGCTGGGCAGCAGCAAGCATTCACAATGGACAGATGCACATAGCATCTTACTGCATTATGGAGCCCTTATATATCAGGAATCCTAACCCTGTAGATGTTACAGGTCTTGTGTGGACCCAGGAAGATGGATTCTTTGTCCTTGAAACCAGCCACTGTTGTAGCTCTTGTGTAGGCCTAGGAACATGAGATTACTCAGCTCTCAACAGCAGTCACCTATAGCCCACAGCCCTGGGTCTGTGACTCTTGTTCCTAAAGTTATTATAGCTTTCTGTAACTTCTATGGTAGCAGGCTTCAAGGGTTCTCCTTTCTGGGTCCTCATAACCTTATACTCCTCTTTAGCTTCTGTTGTGGTGATATATTACTTGAACTAATAAAGCTTGTCTGGGCAGTCAGAGAAGAGGCAAGCTACAGCACACCTTACCTCCTAAGCACCTCAGCAGACAAGAGATATATCTTCTGTTTCTCCCTGTTTCTAACTTATTTTAGCCCATCTACCTCACTTCCTATCTGGCTGTACTGACCTCCAAACCTCTATGGTTAACTAGTTGGCAAGCTCCATTTTCTGACCTACCAGACAAGCTTTATTGGTTCAAACAAGATATTACCACACTCTGTTCTCTGCTGTCTCTCTCCATCACTGTTTCCTCTGCCCTTCTTCCTCCTGCCAAGACCACACTTCAACTGCTCAGCTCTTTGACATTCTAGAAGCAGTAACCTCTGTTTTGGCTCCTTTATCTTCACTCTCACTCTTGCTGTCACTGTTGAATCTTTCTTTGTTATCAGCTCAGCCTGAAAACTAATACAGTCAAGAAATGGCCATCTGAGAGAAGCCTTCATGTTACAAAATCATGGAGTCAGGACAGGAGCATGTCTATTGGCCATCCCAAGTGAATATGAGCAACCACCTCTTTTTACACTTTAAAAACTGGGGTTTTGATTGAATTATACATGGATTTTGTAATCTTTAAGTGTCTTTTGGTAAAATGGATCATTTTTACAATATTAGTTCTATTAACATGAGCATGAGATATTTTTCCATTTCTAAGTGTCTTTATCTCCTTCTCTAGATGTTTAAATTTTCACTGGAAAGGTCCTCCCTCTCTTTGGTTAGGTTTATTCCTTGATATTTTTTTTGAGACTATTGTTAGGGAAGTGTCACTTATGGTCTCATTCTCCATATATTTGTTGTTGATGAAAATTGATTCTGTACACTGTCATATTGCTGAATTCATTTATCATTCCTAGAAGTTTTCTGGTAGAATTTTAGAGATCACTGATGCATGCCATCATGTCATTCTCAAATAGGGATAATTTGATTTCTTCTTTCTTTAATTTTGTTACTTCTCCAGTTAGGTTTTAATCACAATATTGATAAACAGTGTGGATAGTGGGCAACCATGTCTCATTCCTGATTCCTTCAAGTTTTTCTCCATTTAGGATGATGCTTACTTTGATTTTTTCATATATTAATAGCTTTTATGGTGTTATGGTATGTTTCCTCTAGTCATACTTTCTTTAATACTTTTATCCTGAAGGCATGTTGGATTTTGTTAAAGATTTTGGCCAATTATGGCTATATATTTGGATCACTCACAGCCTTGTATTTTGACATCTATTATAGCTATTGAGAGGCTTGTATTTTGAATCACTTAAATTCTTCTGTTTTGGGCCATTGATAGCCTTTTTAGTACCCATTACACACATTAAAGCAGAAGATTTTGACTAATCACAAACTAGCTTCTTGGCAACTATTATGGTGGTTCCTCTGCTAGACCATTAGAAGAAGTGCTTAGTCTAGGTAAAAATGGTGACAGGATCATCTAGAGAACATTGAGACATATGATATCAAAAGACCAGATACTATTTCAAATTGCCCTGGTGCAGGAAACACCTTCCAGACTTAGAGCAATCACCTATTATCATCATTGTAGTTTTATCAAGGTGTCTATAAAATGTTTCATGAAGCTGCTGCTGGTATTAAGATGGTCTGCCAAGCTATTTGTCCACTACTTACTTTTTGCAAACATCTAGGGCAGCAAGGAAATATCTAATTACTGCCAATTAAAGATACAAATGGTCCCATTCCTACTACATCCCACTATCTTTAGTACAGATATCTGTAGTGCTTACAATACAAATTCAAGGGAGTTATCCCTAACATGAATAATGACTTCAGTAGATTTTCTCAGCACTTCCCAGTGTTTATACCTGCCCTATGTCCCTGGACAGGGGTGGTCACCTCTCATCTCATTTAGTTCCAGATTGAGGCATGGCAATGTCATAACCAGCAGTACCTTTCAGATAGGTTCCCGAATGGAAAGCAGCATCATGTATGTGGGGATACAGACTGTGGCAACATGTGGTATCAGTGTTTGTGTTATAAAAATATAGTAATCTAGAAATAGTGTTTTTAAATGATTCTTGGAACTGAAAGCAGAATGCTCCTTATACTGAGCAAGAAGTTGACTGGTCTCAAACTTCCATTCTGCTGCTTCAAGTTCCAGATTGCTAAGACTGTAGGTGTCCTCTACCATGCCTAGCAAAATCTTTAAGAAAAATAGTTTTCTTTTGAATATCCAAGTTCACTTAAATAAATCACCTTATGTGGATGTGGCTGATTCTGTGGAAACAGATAACCACAACAGCTAACTTATACTTTCTTTCAAGAGAAATACCTTATGTTACTTATGTTATCAAGGTTTTGATTGAAGAGATCCCATGACCTTGGCAACAGTTATAAGGAAACATTTAGTTGGGGCTGGCTTTAAGTTCTTAGATTAGTCCATTATTGTTATGGCTGAGAGCAAGGCAGGATGCAGGCAGATACAGTGCAAAGAAGATAGCTGAGAGCTCTGGACATGGACTGCAGGCAGGAGGGAGAGTGAAACAAGGTCTATCTTGAGCTTCTGAAACCATGAAGGCCACTCCAGTGACTCATTTCCTCTAACAAAGCCACACCTACTCCAACAAGGCTACATGTTTTAATCCTTGTAAACAATGCTGTTCCTTATGAGCTTGTGGGAGCATTTTCCTTCAAACCATATCACTCAACAGTGACACCTTCATTTCTAATGTTCTCAATGAGCCTGCAAATGAGCATCCTCATTTCTATGTCCAGTTAAGAGCTTCAAATCAGAGGAGAAAGTGACATGGCCAAAGTTCCAGTAGACAAAGACAGATATGGAATTTGAATATCTCTTTAAAAACTGGAAGTTCTATTGTCTGACTAATTAACTAGACCAGGAACGTATCTAAACTGAGAGAAACATAGGGAGCTTTAGGCAAAATGTTGAGCTGTGCTCTTTCCAAAGTTGCCAAGGGCTCTGGGCATAAGGGCTCAGTTGGGTGTCATTCCCTCCCTCTGCCAGCATTTCCTACCTTATCTCTTTCATGTGTCTTTCTTCCTTCCACATGGGTATGCCTTATCTTCCATGTTTTTCTTCTTTCTCTCTCTAGAAGACTGTTATTTCTTCACCTGTTTTATCTTTTTGGTCTGTCCCAACATCCCTAGCTGCTCCACTTTGCTCCTCCTTCTTATCTCACAGATATTTACCCTGCTCTCCTGGTGTGCTCATGCTGTCCTTTTCCTGGCTCTAGTTTTTGCATTTCAATTCTGTGCTATACTTTCTCAAGGACCATATGCTCCTCTGCCTTGATCCTCAGCACACTCACTGTTCCCTGCATACATCACTCACTGAAGTAGGTCATAAGGGTATCTTCAGGCTGTCCTGGTTGGAAAGTAAACTATAGGGAAGAGGGAGAGACAATATTCCAAAGGAGGTAAATGATTTCATACATCAGAGTTCCTTAGTCCTTTGCAGCAGTCCAAAAGCACTACATGAACAGTTGATGGACACTTCAGGGACCACATTAACTGCTGTTTCTAAGGAAGAGGGTTAGATAGTGATACAGAAGTCTACAGTATTATCTCCTGTGGTTCAACAAAGGATCCTGCCGGACACTTGCAAGCAGAGGTAACTCTGATCTTTAGGGACTCACATCTTTTTGAGCTAAGATTTATTGGTACTTATTTGGACACAGTACATAATCACCTTTTTTCACTCTTGATAATGAGCCATATGTTATATAAAAAGCAACCCATGCCAACTTTTCTTCTTTATCCAATTTTGCTGAGATAATGCCTAAGGAATAGGATGAGTATGAATATACTTCTACTTCCAGCAATTCAAGAACTTCCAGGATCACTACACATATGAGATTGGTTCCGTAAGTATAAAAGGCTTCTGTAGGCAGAAGGAATCATGGGGAAGGGCTCCTACATAGGCTGGTGTGAATTCATGAATTTAGGGCTGTGGTAAGAAACTAAAATGGGGCTTGTTTTAGTTTCTTTACTCATAACTTACATTTCTTGTCTAGAAGACTCAGTAATGCTTGACTTGCCTTGCCTTGCATTTAGATACTCTAGGTGTCTGTTAACCAAACTGTTTATATCACTGTTCCGTCAAACAATGCTATTTGCCATTTCTACTGGAACTCAGATTTTAAAATATATCTATTGAGATTTTCTTGTTTACCATCAGAAACAGCATAACAAATACAGATACAATGCAAGAAGTGTTGAATAACTTTTCTCTACATGAAAGCCTAATACTTTTGTTTATACACAGAACACCCATGAGATCTGGGCACATAGACTGGGCTGTGTCTCCCATTTCATAATTTTAAACTCTACTATATATTTCATCCCAAAACCTCAGGAGATCAGGAGAGATGAAGACTCCTAGAGAATACAGGTATATCAACACACTTCCAGAGAGATTCTGTCCAGGAACAAGTTTCAGAACCTTGATACTTCTCATGGCAGTGATGGAAATCAATTTATTGTCTTGTTCTTGTTGGACTGTAAAGAATAGTAGTTGAGCAGCCAGAGTTCTTCAGCACACCTCAGACATAACTGGGATCAAATCGTTCCTGACTCTTAATAATATATAATATTTATTGTCCTCTTCCCACTTTGATTGGTCTTCTCTTTCACTTTTAGGCACTACAGAAGTATTCTGGAGATAAAGGAATGGCTCACTATGGGCTGAGCTATGCTCCGCCCCCCCCCATAAAGAGGCTACTTTCTTTACTGACAGCCCAGAAGTAGAGACCAGGACCTGCATACCTTGAGTTGTGATGATATAACCAGTTAAGGGGAACACTCCTCCACTGCTGGTTGGATTGCAAATTTGTATAGCCACCTTGGAAATCAGTATGGCAGTCTCTAAGAAAATTGGAATTAATCTACCTCAAGACACAGCGATACCACCCTTGGGCATATCCCCAGAGGTTGCTCAATTATACCACAAGGACATTTGCTCAACAATGTTCATAGCGGTACTATTTGTAATAATAAGAAGCTGGGAATAATCTAGATGCCCCTCAACCAAAGAATGGATAAGGAAAATGTGGTACATTTATATAATGGACTATATTAAGATGTTTAAAAAAAGAAAAACAATGACATCTTGAATTTGCAGGCAAATGGATGGAACTAGAAAAACCATCCTGAGTGAGGTAACCCAGATTCAGAAAGACAAACATGGTATGTATTCACTCATAAATGGATATTAGATGTAATGCAAAGGAGAACCAGACTACAATCCACAGCTCCAGAGAAGCTAGGTAAGAAGGAAGATCTTAAGAAGAATATATAGATTGCCTTGGGAAGAGAAATTAGATGAGATCTACTGGGTAAACTAGGGATGGTATAGGTAAGAGACAGGGGACTGGGAATGAGAACATGAGGGAATGGGATGGTTGAGATGGGGTGGGATGCTGTGGAAGAACAATGAAAGAGATATCTTAATAGAGAGAGCAACTATGGGCTTAGGGAGAAACCTGGTGCTAGGGTAATTCCAAAGAATCCACAAGGAGGACCCCAACTAAGACTCTTAGCAATAGTGGAGACGGTGCCTGAACTGGCCTACTCCTGTAACCAGATTGGTGAATACCCCACCTAACATCACAGAGCCCTCATCCAGTAATTGATGAAACCAGATGTTGAGATCTACAACCAAGAACCAGGCCTAGCACCAGGAATCCAGTCCAAGAGAGGGAAGAGGGAACATATGAGCTAGTGAGGTTAAGGTCATGATGGAGAAATCTACAGAGATAGCTGAACCAAGCTCATGGAAACTTACGAACTCTAGACTGACCATGGTAGAGACTCCAGGGAACTGAACTAGGCCCTCCATATGTGGCAGACAGTTGTGAAGCTTGAACTATCAGAGGGGCCTCTAGCAATAGGACCACTATACAAACCTTGTACATGAGCTAACTTGTTTGAGTCCATTCTCTTTGAGAGGATGCCATGCTCAGCCTTAATGCATAAGAGAGGGACTTGTCCCTGCTCCAAAATATTGTACTAGAATTTGTAGACTACTCATTGGAGCCCTTACCTGTGAGTGGACTGGATATAGGCTGGAGGAGAGGAGAGGAGGGCATAGGAGGAATGGGAAGGAGAACTGTGTTAGAAATGTAAATTGAAATTTGAAAGAATAAATAAATTATATAAAGAGGAGTTGTACCTGGTGGTGGTACATGTGCTACCCTGCAATGCTGCAGCAGACCTTCCAGGACATTTCAAGCATGGTTTTCCTCTTAAAACTCTTCACTGTGTATTCATGAACCATTTTCCTAACAGATATGGTCATCCAGTCTGATGAAATATGTATTAGATTATATTAGTATAAATATAATTAAAGCTGTGTAATTTAAAATAAAGGAGGTTTATTAAATTCTGATTTAGAATTCTCTGGCTGCAAACAATGGGCAGGAAAGGAAGAGAATAAAATAAGCCTCTGCCCTCAGCACCTGCTTGGTATTTTGCTTTTGCCCGTGGGTCACAGAAGCTTTGGATTGTAGGCTAAGATCTGTATGTCTTCAAGGGATGTTTCTATGTCAGTTGGACTTGCATCTGAGTCCTCTGTATACTTTCACCAACCAGTGCCGATCATCTATGAGATACAGCTCCACAGCAGGGCGCACAGCCCCTTCATGCTAAAGTGGAAGAAACGAGGGGGCCCGGTGCTCTCAGGAGCTGTCTGGTTCACAGTGCCCTAGAGTCTGTCGAATGGCCTGGAGATTCCCTCAGCCTCTTGCAGCAGCTCTGTTTCAGGTGTCTTCAGGGGCCGGAGGGATTCTCAAGGCTCTGAAGCACTCTCCAACACTCTCAGTGCCCCCAGCTCTTGGGTTTTTCCAGGTGCTTGGAATCCTCCCAAGCTCTCTCCAGGGTGCTCCCTAGTGCTCTCAGAGATGATCTTAGGGAATTTGGGGCTCTCAGCTGTCCTCGAGCCATCTCAGGAATCAAGGAGATTTTCGTGTTCAGTGAGGCTGTGAGGCACCCTTGGGGACTTTCACATATTCTCTGGTGTCTTCAGATACCTACATGTATTCTCAGGTGCCCCTAACTGGGCCCTAGGGGGAAAGCATGCGAAGAGATTTGTGGAATTTGCTTTTTACTCTGTGACTAGCCTAGAATACAGTCCCCACCAGCTACCCCCTGTAGAAATGTGATTTTGAGTAAAACAGGTTAAGTTCTCCAAAACTCAGAGACTTCTTGTCAAATGATAATGAAAATCACATTCAACTAATTGTAATGAGAGAATTCTTAGAATGTACAGCATTTAGTCCTATCTACTGTTTTGTAAGCAGGGTGTCTGACACTGCAAAGCTTGATTGTAACTTCTGCTCAATGTAACCTTTCTGACACTGGGTCTCTGCTCTTTTCCCATGACAGTGAAACATAGAAACCATGCAGAGAGCTCTTTATCAAGCTGTTGCTTTCTATATATATAGAACCACTTGGGTTCAAATCTGGTTAATTTATAATAAGATTTATTAAAGGCAATATACTTAAATTTTCTAGCCTAGATATTTGCCAATGACAATCACTCCTCCCCCAATTGTTGCAAGCTTAATTTGAGATAATAAAAGGAAAGAAAAATTAATTGTGATCATAGGTTACTGCAACTGACTGACTAGATATTGATGCTTGCCACTACCATAATTACTAATTACAGGTATTTCTTGAAACTTTTCCATGAACATGAAGGTGTGAAGGTTGCTGTGGTCTTATTTCAAGCTATGAGGTCCTGTAAGATTTTGGAGGCTGCTAGTGAAGTACCACTATTTGTAATTTTGATTATATTTAGCTTCTCTGTAATAACCCATCCAATTCCTACAGCATCCAAAAAAGCCTAGCCTAACATGGCAGTGCAAAAACTAACAAAAACAATGGCAACATCTTCCTGGAAAGCACAATAAGTTCTTTTCTATATAAATATTTGGGGATATTAGAATTATGGTTTAGGGAATACCTTAGACTTTTGCTTATTTGTTTCACTGAAAAGGTTCTAAGTCAAGAAAATGGTTGTTAATTTTAATATATATATGTGTGTGTGAGAGAGAGAGATAAATAAAGAGAGAGAGAGACTAAAATTACCGAGGCCTAATGAGATTGATGACTACCTTAAATGCCATTCTAGAGCTTTCATCTAGTAGCTGATGGAAGCAGAAGCAGAGATCCACAGCTAAACACTGAGCCTAACTCCTGGCATCCAGTTGTAGAGAGGGAGGAGTGATGAGTAAAGGGGTCAAGACCATTCTGGGGAAACCCACAGAAACAGCTGACCTGAGCAAGTGGGAGCACAGGGACTTCAGTCTGACAGTTGGGGAGCCAGCATAGGACTGAACTAGGCCCCTGAACATGGGTGTCAGTTAGGAGGCCTGGGCAGTCTATGAGGCCTCTGGCAGTGTAACCAGTATTTATCCTGAGTGCACAAATGGACTTTGGAAGTCCATTCCCCATGGAGGGATACTCTCTCAGCCTAGATACACGGGGTTGGGCCTAGGCCCTGCCCCACATGATGTAACAGACTTTGATGGTCCCCTATGGAAGACCTCACCCTCTCTGGGGAGTGGATGGGGGATGGAATAGGGGGTTGGGGCAAGGGATGGAAGAATGGGAGGGAGAGGGAACTGAGATTGATATGTAAAATAATGTTTCTAATTTAAATAAAAATGTATTCAAACAAAAGAAAAGTGAAGTTAAAAAACTGCAGTAAATTGATAGACTTAGAATGCATAATATTAAGCAAGCTCATAGGTCTTACAAACTCAGCAAGAAAAAGCTACATGTCCATTCTCACATAGGTTGTCTAGCCAATAATATACTAATATATGCAAACAAATGTACGAGAAATATTTTAAATGGTGAACTCGAAGTGCTCAGAAGTATCTATGTAGCTGTCTCCTAGCATCTCCAGCAGCTTTTATTCTTCTTATTTGAGTCATGGCTGGGGCACCTTCCTAGCAGCTGGGTACAAAGTCTACAGTATAGAGAAGGGGAAGAGAGGCTAACTCTAGGACTATGGCTGGGCAGAGACCTTTTCCTCTCAGACCTGTCTTTTCCTACTGTCAAACCTTGCCTGCCCTGGCCAGCTTGTAGCATTTTCCTCACAGTTCTGGAAGATGAAGACTGAAACCACTTTGCCCAGGCTCCTTTGGGGGGTCACTCACCTCTCCAGGTGGAGCTACCAGTGAGGTTGACAACCAATGAATCCTCCTAACAAGGTGCCCTGCACTCATGGACACTTTAATGAGCCTGATGGGATTTGTGGCTGACACTTGGCAATCACAGAGAAAGAATGATTGGAGGGCTCTGCCATGGGGACAGGGAGGAATCATGCACACACTCAGGGAGCCAGCAGGTTCAACTGGACTATAAAATCTCAGCAGAATCAAACCTTCTCTGGGGACATGAGGGTAACTGACAGATATTAGGATGTGAACAAAGGGAGAGAAAATAGATTGCACAAGGGGAAATTCCTCACACAGCCAGCCCCCACTATAGTGAAGTGTCCCTTTCTACCTGTTGCCTTGTTAGCTTCTCAAAATGTGGCTTTGGACTTTTGAGGAAAATCCATCTACCATATATAGAATGTGGCATTGAGCCTCTAATACATGACCTTTCCAGATAAGAGGGGATGATGAAGGGCCGATGGGCATTGAGAATAAGGGAGGCTCCTCTTCTGAGAACCAATTGTGGCAATATGTGAAAACCCAGCTCTTACCAAATTGCTCTCCCTGCAAATGAGACTATTCAGATAGGTGGGTCACTATCATTGGATTCTGAGCACTTGAGAACCAACAGGTATGACACAGGATTAGTTTGTCAAACAAAGGGAAATAAACTAGAAGGAGGAGCCAAATCACAGTACAGGCGTAGTCTGCCTCTGTGAAGTGGTACCTGGGACAGTTACTGACTGGGCCTGTCCTTAAAACACGGAAATATTTTGTTGTGGTGTGAGGATGTCGTTACAAATGCCAAGTGCTGAGTTTGGTTCCTAACACTATCAGCCGTATAAACTGTTCATTTAGCATATGGAAGCTGTTTTTTTCCTGTATTTGGGGGGTGGGAAATTAAATAATAAAAAAGACTGTACTACCTTCACTTCCTGTTTGGTGGCTTTTATTATCTGGTGAGGCATGACCCAGCCAGGTCCTCTGCTGACAATGGAGATAGGACAAACAGAAATGGGTGAAAGGAAGAGGAGAACGCATGAGATGGATTTTCAGAAAAGTACAAGACTCTAGATAGCACAGTGAGTTTATTTGGGGAACATGGCTGGGTTGTCAAGCAGTGTTGCAGCAAACATTATAAACACATGCAGATGGCAAACAGGCAGGTAATGTTTCTTCTATGGTCAGTGGACAGCAAAATAACAACTCAGTGAGACTGAGATGAGAAAGTTCAGTTTATCTATCAGAACCAGAGATATATGGTGCATAACAAAAGACTTCAAGAAGGATGGATGGAAGGATGGAGGGAGGGAGGAAGGAAGGGATGGGCATTTATAGTCATGAACAGTTGATGGCAAGTCCTGATGACAATGACTGGCCATTGCTACTTGAATTCATACATGTTAGAGATGTAACAGATCTTGATGATGCTTAGATCATGACCATGGATGCACATGAAGAGCTGTGAAAATGTCCTAATGGATGAGATAAATGAAGGTTGAGAGGCCAGATATAGACAGGTGTTGTAGCCAGGAAGGGCTTCAATGAGAAAACAAAAACAGGAAACAAAAGGGAGACCATGAGTAGGTGCTGAGGTCATCAAGGTATAGGGATAAAGGTCTAACAAATCAGAGGGACTGTATCTGCAAGGCAAGGCACGGGCTTCTAGAGGAAATTATGGAAGGAGCTCCAGGAAGAAAAGGAAAACTAGTGTCCCACTAACGTGCTGCTACATGCCATTGCCATTGTCACAGTCACTGTCTTATTCATACAGCTGGTGGCTTTGACTTCTTGTCTATTGTGCTTTTTTATTCTAGTGACACAATAGTTTCAGGAAAAACTTTATTTAACAAAATGCAAATCTATTCATTTTGCTGCCTCATTTACTAATGCAATTTCCCCATTAAAAGAAACTGTCTTAATATTCTTACAAGGCTAAAAAGGAACAGAAACATTCATTACCATTTTTAATGTGTTTCATATTAATATTTGAATAGATTTTGGCCTTCTGCTTTTCTAAAAATGACTGTCAGGAAACAAACTTATGATTGTCACTGGATGAGGCCCTTCGTAAATCAAAATCTGTTTCAGCAGCAGGATACACCTGTACTAGTTTAAAGATTCTCGGTCCCTTTTAATTAGAACATTTCTTCAACTGTAGTGTGACACTTGGGAGATTAAAGGCAACAATATGCCATGGAGAAGATCTGCAGCAGTTTGCAGGCTAATGCTCAGGGCCACCTTGGCAGTGCAGACTTGGTTATTTATCTTTTGGAGGTCACCACCTCCCTCAGAATGTGTTATGTTGATTATGTGACTTCAGCGCCACTTTTGATAGGGATCCTAACCTACACAATACATACAATGTTTTACAAGGTACTGACATGATGAGTATCAGGTTTACAGGACAGTGGCTCTTGTTTAACATTTTCATCTCAGGTGATTTTGACAGTGATCACAATCATAAGTACAAAGTCTTCAGCATGTGTCGCCTATAAAAATAATAAGCATGCAATTTGCATACATTCAAATGGATGCGGATGCTATAGTCATGCTAAATGAAGGTATCATGTTGTGCAGCAGATAGCTTAAACTTACCCAGCATGCAAATGTGAAATGTATACCGGGTTAAAACAGCTGCTCCCCTTTTCTTGCTCTGCCCAGTACCTGAAAATGATCACACTACTCTGACTCTGTGAACTCATCTACTTTAAATACGGTATATAAATGGGGTCCACCACATTTGCCCTTTCTGTGATTGACTGATGTCTCGCAACAAAATGTCCTTGTAGTTCATCAGCATTATTATCCAAGGCAGAATCCCCTTTTAAGTTTAAGACTGAGTAATATTTCATTTCCAGTTATAACATATTTTCTTCATCCCTTCATTTACCAATGGTCAATTGGCTGCCTTCTGTATCTCAGCTGTTGTAAATAAGTGTGTATTCACATTTCATTTTTATAGCACTTTTTAAAATTAGATATCCAGTCATCCTTGCTTTAGGGAATGAGACCACTGAGTTAAAAACTTTGAGCAGGAGCTCAGAAGTCTCTCCACTCTTGCAAAGTAGGAGTGAGGATTTGGACCCAGGGGTCTAGAATCAAAGACTAAACAGTTAGCACGTCTGCTCCAACAAGGTTTTCCTCTACATTCCGCACCAATTCGTGAAGCTTGTGAGTCCCCTCCTTCCTCCCTTACCCTGACTGGCATTGAGAGAAAAGGCTTTTACATAGAACTGAGAATCTTTCTTTCCCATTCAGAAAGGAGCCCTGAATGTATGCATTTTGGCAGCTGGAACACCAGGGTGTAGCTGGATGAATTCCTGGTGTCTTTCTGCCCAGGCCCTCCTAGAGGAACAGAGTCAGTACAGTGGGACACGCCCACAGAAGCTAGAGACCTGAAAGTGGTGGCTGCATGCTTCTGATGTGCTCTACACAACAATAAAGGTAAGAATATGCAGAAGCCCTAGAAGAAAACTCACTTAGATCAGGGTTTTTAAAAACTGCAGAAATGCCCCTTACCCGGGAGATCCCATAGTTCTAAGGACACTGCTAGCCATGACCCCCATCTTCTTGTCACTGACACCAGAGACTCCTTAGAGAAACACACAAACTGCTGCCTCTCTGCCTATCAACAGAGCACAGCTCCTCAAAACCCACTTTTTAAATACATTTTTTTAATTTAAATTAGAAACAATCTTGGTTTACACAACAATCCCAGTTCCCTTTCCCTCCCCTCCTTCCCTGCTCCCCCACTGACCCCCTATCTCATCCCCTTTCTGCTCCCTGGGTGAGGTCTTCCAGGGAGGATCTTCAAAGTTTATCACATCATTTGGAGCAAGGACTAGGCCCTCCCCCATGTGTCTAGGCTGAGAGAGTATCCCTCTATGGGAAATGGGCTCCCAAAGTCCATTCCTATATTAGCGATAAATACTCATTCACTAACAAAGGCCCCATACATTGCCCAGCCATCCTAACTGACACCCACATACAAGGGGTCTAGATCAGTCCTGTGTTGGTTTCAAACTATCAGACAGGGGTCCATGAGTTCCTCCTTGTTCAGGTCAGCTGTTTCTGTGGGTTTCTTCAGCCTGGTATTGACCCTTTTGCTCATCACTCCTCCCTCTCTACAACTGGATTCCAGGAGTTTGGCTCAGTATTCAGCTATGGGTGTCTGCTTCTGCTTCCATCAGCTACTGGATGAAGGCTTTAGGATGGCATATAAAGTAGGCATTAATCTCATTATAGGGGAAAGGCATGTAAGGTAGTCTCTCCACTATTGCTCAGATTCTTAGTTGGGGTCATCCAAGTATATCTCTGAACATTTCCCTAGTGCCAAATTTCTGTATAGACCTATAATGGCTCCCTCTAATATGGCACCTCTTTTCTTGCCCTCCTTTATTTTGCCCCCTACTCAATCTTCCTGCTTCCTCATGCCCTCCTCTCTCTCTCTCTTAATTTCTGCTCCCCTCCCCCATGCTCCCAAGTTGCTCAGGAGATCTTGTCCCTTTCCCCTTCTCTGGGGGACCATATATGTCTCTCTTAGAGTTCCCCTTGCATCCTAGCTTCTCTGGTGGTGTTCAAAACTCAATTTAGCTCTCAGAATTTTTTATGTCACCAGAGCCTGAGGGAAACAGGATCATTTGTATTTTTCTTCAATTATACCTTGCCTAAAAATTACAGCCACATGTGTCTTACCTCACATTCTTCCTGCACTGTTTACAAGTGAGAAACTGACTCCAGACCATCTGAATATTCATCTCATTCATCTGTCTCATTCTGCAGTCAGTTGTTGCTACACTCAGACTTCCTGTAGGATGTGTTCCCCATTCATCAGCTCTCTTATCCTCATAAGACCAAGCTTTCCTGCTGAGCCCTGGCACAAAGGATCAACTTCAGTCATGGTTGACAAAGATGACAGGGGCTGCCTTCCAGAGTAGGGTTTCTCCCTATTATGACCCACTAAGCCTGGCAACTGAGCCCCAGAAAAGTGAAATAGTTTTTACACAAGTGAAAGAGAGTGGTGGTTACATAATATGAACCAGGCAGGCTGTGTGGTTCTGCACTATTAATATAATATAACCCTAAGGGATCTTCCCCCTAAGATCTACATATAACAGCAAGTAAAAGTGTCTCCAATACATTACTGTAAGCCGATAGCTAAATAAAATCTAAAGTTTTAATAATAGTGAAATAAAGTATTCATGATACCAATCTCTATTGGCTACAGTTTATTGTCATATCTCTGCCTTGAAACAAATACATTCTGAGGAATTTAGTTGTGTGTTCACTGGCCTATCACTAGAGGCCTTGAGTTCTTCTGGGAAGGGGAATTTGGGTTGCCAGATCCCTTTGGGTTTTAAATCACAATTTAATATGAGGAAAACTTGCCACAGTAAAAACAGAGCCTTTTGATGTCCAACATCCCATTCTATCTATCTATACCCTTTTATCACCCCTGGAAGATCTGATGGGGCCAACTCAGCCCACAGCAGCAATGTTATTCAAAGTGTCCTCAGTTAAGTACTCAAATGAAATTCTCAAAATGGTGACACATAAAGTCAGAAAGGTAATTAAAATGCATTGTGTTGTGGAAAATTCTATTTCATGCTGGAGACTTTGAATTGAGTCCAAGTGCAACTAGAAAATATGAAATTCTTAAAGCATAAGAGGCAACTAAGCTGGCACATACTTTAGGGTGTTTCTGTCTACTGTGTTGAGGCTGGGTATGTGGTTGGTGATGGTAAATTCTCAATGAGGTGGCTGCTGCCACGATCCAAGATGATGATGAGAGTGGCAGTGAAATGGAGATAAATAGAGAAATAGAATTCAGAGGTGGACATGTCTGGGCAGAACCAAGAAGACTCACATATTGTTATGAAATGTGAGTGGGAAACATCGGTATTTGACATGGCTCTTTAGTTCTTAATGTCTGTGACAGACACACGAGTGTCATGGGACACAGAGTTGTGTCTATTTCTTAGGAAAAGTGACTGACCAATAGGGCTAGAGTTTCCTCTTGGAGAATTCATCATAGCACATTGTCTGAGCTGTTATTAAGTGCTTAGCCCTGGGATGTAGACAAGGTCAGGCTTAAATAATCAAGCCTGTGCAAGAGGTTTATGTGCTCAGTGGGAAAGTATACTGACCATAGCTGAGAGTATAGTGACAGAACAGCTACTGGCACCATAGATATTGAGGTCGGAATAAAATAACAAGGGTGGAGAGTAAGACTCTCAGAGAGCTCCATGTGATAAGATGGAAACGAACTGAGCCTAGGAAATGGGGACATGGCTAAGTGGACACATGAACAGGAGGTTCTTAGAGTGGGTATCACAGGGTGAGTATAGCCTGGGAACAAAACCAAGGTGAAGTTGAACTGAATTGAGAAAGAACTTAGAAAGCTCAGAGTATTATTAAGGATCAGGGAGGCTGAAGATATCAGCTCTATGCTTGACTTCCATTAGCCTCAAGACTACACACTGCATATAAGATCAATTTCTGAACAAGTCCAAACCTCAGTACCTTACATGCTAATTAATGCTAGGTTTGTCTTTGGGACATTAATAGAAACTTTGAATTGAAATAAATGAAGAATTGGGGCAGGAGACAAGAAGTGTCACAATTAAGCGGGCTACATTAAGGTATGGTCTAGTTGAATGTTTCAGTTTAGGTTCTTCAAAGTGGCCTGAAGAAGCTATTATCACTATCTGCACTGACATTTTAAGTGAAGGTAGAGTGAAACCACTGAACTTGACCAGGCCACAGGTGGGAAGAAGGCTTATTGTAAATATGAAACTGCCATATAGCTATCTCTCAGGTAGTAGAGATAAAGAGTATCAGACACAGCCATCATGGATGGGGGATATTAAAGCTGCCATGGTTACCTCCGGGGGACAAAGTGAGTACCAAAAAGGTGGGGAATGCCTTGCCAGTTATAAAGAGGGAAGGTAGCTGTCAGGGGCAGGGGGAGGTGTGCAAGCCTGAAAAGCCTGGGATCTTAGAGTAGTGGTGGAGGAGGTGAGAATAGGAGGCGTGCTGCAAGTGTTTATAGAGACCTAGATGCCTCATTTGTGAGAAAGGAAGTAGTGACTTTTCCTGGTGACAGAAACCCATTTTACAGCTATCTTGGGAATGTTGAATTTATATCTATCAGTCAGCAATCTTTCTTTTTACTCTGTCAGAGTCCAGCCTGAGCTCAGATTGTCATTTTTTGGAAACTGTCAGTGGCACTGTCATTTTGGGGACTTGGGGGTAGAACCCAGCAAAATCACTTGTGGGTACAGATCTGGTTTCTATAACTAATTAACAGTGTTCTCAGAAGACAATGGCAAGTTTAAGACACTGACTCTTATCTCTGGCCTTTATCCATGAAAGGTTGTGGTATAGGTTGTGTATCATGTTTTTTTCAGGACTCCTAGAATGTCTATGATCAGTCAAGGGGGAATCTAACTCAAAGTGAAAGGTATAGATATAAAACAAAGGCAAATGTGTCAAGACTTCTTTCTATTAGTAGGACAGTCTACCCGTGCTTGGGCATGGACTTCTGAGGGATGATAGTGTCTTAGCTCTAAGAAGTGGCACATGCAGCTAAGGCTGCCTTGAGGGTTGTCTTGACTCCAAGACTAAATCCAAGGCAAACATCTGGCATTATATTATGTTTCTGAAGCAACAGCAGTAGGAACCAGAGACAGATGGGCCATTCTTCAGTCTCCTCCAGTCTGCCATGTTGGCAGAATGGAATGGAAGCCAGCTGACCACTGGCCTCACAATATACAGTTTATAGTCATTCAGCCCCAGCACCAGAGTTCAGAAATGTTAAGAGTGGTCTGCGTGGAGAAGTACATAGCTATGTGATGTCCTTGAGGATATTTAACTGGTAAGGACTGAAGGGGAACCAGTAACACAATTAGCAAATACCTGCCCTATAATATCATCATGGTCACCACTAATATTATTCTGATAGCCATGTACATTTCCCAAGCTGCCTTCAGTTTTCTAACACATTCACATCTATTTTCACACTGAATTCTCAGGATCCTCCTAGCAGGACAAACCAGTAAAGACACTAAATTTCAGATAGATTACAATGATAATGTGCTGCCTGGATCTCTAAGCCAGATTAAGGGTTAGATCATCTTTTGATGTGGAAAGCTAACATGGGTTAATACAGGCCAGAGTCATTGCATAAAGATTAAATACATAATTGTTCCCCAATTACAATACCCCCCACCTTTGGTTAAATTCATTCATATATATATATATATATATATATATATATATATATATATATATATATGGACTTTAAACTAGAAAAAGGAAGACTTTAATTTGCTAAACTTAAAAATATTCTTACAAATTAAAGAATGTTGTAAATCTCTCTCTCTCTCTCTGTGTGTGTGTGTGTGTGTGTGTGTGTGTTTGTGTGTGTGTGTGTGTGTGTTGAGTCAGGGAAGGAGGCAGACGACAAAGATGACATCTCTGTGATTTTCCCTTCACTTCACTTTCTTTTGGTGTCTAGGTGTCACCATTTCTGGGCAGACATCCAATCATAAAATGTTACATGTTATTTCATGGGCAATTCTCAGAGAGAATTGCCAGCTCAAGTGGTTGCTAAGAGACAACACTCTAAACCTGGCTTTAGGCTGCAAAACTGCAAACAGCAAGGAAAAGACAGATCTCAGCATGCTGATACATGCCCATAGTCTTGACACTCCAGGACTCAGAAGGCTGAAGCAGGAAAATCAAGAGGCCAAGATCAGTTTAGATTAAAGAGCAAAACTGCCTAATGGCAATTCTTGGTTGTCAACTTAATTTGCTGAAACCTGAATGTCTGGGCACAGCTGGGAGGGTATTTTCCTTCATTAAATTATTAGAAGTGGGAAGACCCACTTCTAATCTCGATCTTTGAAACAGGAAGATCCACCTGTGTGGACCACAGTTTCTGCTGGCAGTCTAATAAAGAACATGGGAGAAGGATGTTTGCTCTCTTTCATGCTTGTTCTTGCTCTTCCTAAAAAGCCCACTCCTGTGGATTATACAACATGCTAAAATTCAGCTGAGACGTCCAGCCTCGAAAACTCTGTTGGTAAACAGCCATTGTTATACTATCAGCTGTACCACAGCCTGAAAGTCATTCCAAATAAATTGCATATATGTATGTATATGTGTATATATATATCATATATAATATATGAATATCACATATATATTCATTCTATAAGTTCAGTTCCTCTAGAGGAACCTGATTAATATAGACTCAGGTACAAGAAGTGGTTTAGAGCAACATAAATATGAGATTTTAGAGTACCTGGAATAAGCTTTCCAAGTTGCAAATACCAGCAGTTAACTGAAGCTTCTCCAGTTGCTGAAGCCTTCCATGGAAGCTCAGGCAGTAAGGAAAGGCCATGGTGAGAGCCATTTAACAAACGAAAGGACAAAGGCATTTGATTATCCCGATTCACCAACTGTGAAAGGCAACAGATTTGGTGAGTCTGAATATACAACTTTCCACAATTTGTGGAAAAGTAAGAAAAGGTGTGATGCTGGGCCATCGCTCCTAGCAAGTCTCAATGGACTGACAAGAGAAAAGAATGAACAGTGGCAAACATAACTGACTCCAGACATGCAAAAATAGTCTAAAGGCTTTTCAGTGTGCCTTGCAAGAGAAACTTCTCTCCAGCAACCACAGAGCTCAAGTTGGAAAGAACAAAATAAAACAAAAACAAACAAACAACAACAACAAAAAAAAACCCTCAGGACTCATTTTAAGACTACCTGAATTAAAAAGAAAATTCAAGTCTTGGCCTTGGAGAGTGGAGAGTGGAGGCAGTTAAAGTAAGGGCATTAATTGGTAAGTAATGGATCCTGTAACCTGGGTTGGAAATGTGTAAGAGGACTCTAATGAAGCTGAGAAAGTTGAACCCTGAGATTCTCAAGGGTTTATCTCACCAAAGGAAGTAGTCTCTCCACCCTCAGCATAAAATGTACTCCCATCCACAGCACCTGAAATATATAGCCTTCTCTGCCTTTGTCTGAGGAAATCAATCCTTCCTTGTCTATTAAACCAGCTGTGACTTTCTCTGAAGGAGATGTCAGGCAAGATAATACTGATGTGTAGTGAGTTATTTACTTTGTCTCCTTCTGTGGCACTGACCACGCCCATTAGGGGGTGGTTTGAGACTGTTTTGCTAGAGACAACTCATGACTAGCTAGCTATAATGGTGCACCTTCTTATTACACCCTGGCCAGAGTTTCAAATAAAACTACAGTCAAACATTTTCTGCCACACAGTGACTAGCTACATATGTCACAGCCAGTTCTGTTGAGAAATTTGGTTGCTAAAAATTTTCTTCCTACAGGATCCCATGGAACAATCATCATCCCATTTCAACAGAAAGTAACCTTAAGATAACGACGCCCTTTCCCTACCCTTGAATTTTGGGATAATAGTCATCTTCTTTGGGTTGGTTTTAGTTATTTAGGGTTGGGTATGAAGGTGATGCTTATGCTCAGGTTTATCTTTTAGACAGGAATAGGGTATGGTTGGGAAAGATATGGTTTAGATGGGATATAGGTAGATTAGCCTATTTTCTTGTGAATTTGAGTAAGAGTGAGATAATAGTATTTTACAGCTTACATTGTTATATATTATTATATGTGGTAAACTATGTAAAATTAAGTTTATATTTTGTTATACTGTGTGAAATCTTTCAACTTATGATGTTTTATGCACATTATTTTTACCATATTCTATGTATGTATACTTTTCTTGTATTCAAGACATTTTGTATATTGATATAATTTGGGATATTTATCATGCTGCCCTTTATAGTTCTACCTCTTGTCTTGACATTTCTACTCTACATCTATTTTAGGGATTTATATGTATGTATATGCACATAGTTATATTGTTTAGGTATTTGTTCCTACTTTACTCAGGGAAGTTTCAATCAGTTTTTTAGCTAAGTTCCTGAGTATTACAGATTATCTTCACTCATTTTTCCCGTACCTATGATATTAGTCAGTTATAGATGCTTAATCTTCAATTACTTCATAGACATGCAGAACATGGCATTTAAATGTTTTAATATTAGTACTCAGTTGACATGAGACACTGTTGCTCCTGAAAGCACCATGCACTTTCCCGAAAATATGTTGGACACTGTTGTTGCTCCTGCTGGAGTTCATTCTCACCTCACCTAATGGCTTGTTGGGCAAAGAACTGCCCCCACCTTGATCACTGATTTGGACATGCAGTCCGATGTGCTTGCAGGAGACAAATACAGAAGACTGCTGGACCTTGCCAAGTCAGGGTAAGACAGCCATTCTACCACCCTGCTGTTGTTGTGGTCTGTCAAGTTCTCTTGGCCTTAGCCAAAACTGGGCGTACCAATGTTACTGTGAGACCTTGGGTGACTGTCCAGGTAGCTTGCTGTTTCTGTCCTTGCTGCACCTTTTGGAAGTTGCCCATCTGCACTTCCTGTTTACCCTATTATCATCATTTTCCTTCTCAGGTCTTGATGAGGTTGAAGATTAAACTATCACAACTATCATTCTCTCTTCCTAGTTATATATATATTAGGTACTAGACTTACGTTTTCCAGCTTAGGACAACTCTATTGTAAACTCCGTAATGTTTTCATCCTAGGACTAGATATGTAGGTCATTTTGTTCTCGATTTTCCTTTTCTTAGAGCACACTTGTTATGCACTGTTTTGTATATAGTTTTGTATCAAGCCTAAATCTTTTCTTTAGACTAAAAGGGGAATTGTAGTGAGATATTTACTTTGTCTCCTTCTGTGGCACTGACCAGGCCCATTGGGGGTGGAGCCATGGGCGGAAGTGACCTGTGGAAGGAGGTCTGAGGAAGAGCCAGGGAATGCTCTCTTACTGGTGGGACTGGAACAGGAGAGCATCTGTTGGAACTTGCTGGTGTTCATCTGTCTAAGTTGTAAGTTATTTCTCCCTGAATAAACATCTATTTGTTTATCCTGATCCTTATTAAACTGCAATACTGATGTCCCTCAGGGCCCACCAATAGTTACCTCTAGACCTATAACCATACTGAAGGCTAAGCAACCTCCTACAGAAAAAAAATAGTATAATCTATGAGAAGGTGAACTGAAAAACTAAGTGAGTTTGGCAGTTCATTCAAGCAGAAGTCTGGAAAATATATGTGGGAATGGATTTTAAGTGTGTGGGATAATGGTGGAATGAACATAAAACTGGATCAGGCTGAGTTTATTGATATGAGCGCACTGAGTGAATATTCTGTTTGTATAGGAGGAGGTCACAATTTTTTTTAAAAAACAGTGCCAAAAGTTTACTTGAATGGTTGTTTGAAGCATGTGTCAAAAGATGGCCTACTGGAAAGGAGTTGGAGATACCTGATGTCCCTTTCCTTTGGGTTGATTAAGGCATTCTAAGGCTATAGGAAAGAGTAATGCTAGAATGGGTATGCTATTTAAAACCTAATCCTCCACAATGGGAAGGCCCAGAAGACTTGCCCTTCACTAATCTTATGAGGCACAAAATAGTGACAGAGGTACAAGCATATTTGAGGAGCTTTCTTTTCACCCTGCCCAACTTTAAGTTTAAAGGCATTCTGTCTTCAATAAATTAATTATTAAATTGGAATTGGATTAATCAGGCACCGAAGAAGCAGCACCAAGGCAAGGTGATCAGAGTCATTATAATGGGCAGCACAGACAAAGCAATGTCCATAATGGCCTGATCCATCATAGGCAATACAGGCAAAGTCATTTTTGTTGTGTCATGATTTGTACGGACCTTTGGTAGTGGCTAATTAATTATTATATTTCCAGGCACGAAATAGATAAGAAGCCTACTGCATTTTTGTATGACTGTATAAGTAGAAAAATTCTCAAACAAATAAAGGAAAAGCTGCATTAGAGTGTGACTAAGGAGAATATCACCCCATGAAATCAATTATCAGACTTGAGTAAGTTTGCAAACCCAGAATGCCTTGAGTGAAGATATGGCCAGGTTCCTCTGAGGAATGACCTTGATAAAATACCTAAAAGCTTTACTAGACTTTGTCAATTCCTTCCCCAGAGGGTCTTCTGACCCATTTCAAGGATAACTACACAATGGGGGAAAGGAAATAACCAGAGATTCTTGGGTCTATTAGACACCTCTTCAGAATTCATGCTGATTCCAATAGACTCCAATAAACATTGTGGCCCTGCATTTCAAGAAGGGGCTCATGAAAGTCAGGGGATTTACAAAGTTTTGAATGAAGTAGGACTCACAGTATGTCCAAAGGGTCCAATCTCATCCTGTGATTATTTTCTCAGTCACAGAAAGTATTATTGGTGTAGATAAGCTTAGAAGTTGGCAGGATTCTCACATTGGTTCTCTGACCTGTAGAGTGAGGGTTATAGTGGTTGGAAAGGCTAGATGGAAACCCCTATAGTTGCCCCTGCAAAGAAAATTGTGAATCACAAGCAGTATCTCATCTCTGGAGGAGTTGCAGAAATTAGTGCCACCATCTAGGATTTAAAAGATTCAGGAGTGGTGGTTCCCACAACATCTCATTTTAAATCCCCTGCCTGGCTAGTGCACAACACAAATAAATCTTGGAGAATGGCAGTTGCCTATCAAAAATTCAGTCATGTACTGATTCCAATTGCAGTTGCCATACCAAATGTGTTCTTACTTGAGCAGATTAGCATATCACCTAGTACATGATATCCAGGTACTGATCTATTGTTCTACTTTTTTCTCAGCACCTGTCCTTAAGAATCACCAGAACTTTCAGTTGGCAAAGCCAGCAGTATATATTTACAGTATTACATCAAAGATACATTAACTTTCCAGGAAAGTGTCATAACTCATTTCAAATGGATCTTGATCATCCATATGTCTCTTCTACAAAATATCATGTTGATGCACTATGTTAATGGCTCTATGCTAATTTGATCTAGTGACCAGGAAGTAGCAACCTTTTTGGACTTATTATTAACACACATACACATTATTGGATTCAAACCATTCCAAACAAAATTCAAGGTTTGCCTATGTCAGTGGAATTCTTAGGAGTCCAGTGGTAAATGTCATACAGAACTATTTCTTATAAGGTAAAAGGTAAGTTGTTGCATTTGGACCATTCTACCATCGAGAACAAAGTGCAATGTAAATATTGAACCTTTTTTGATTTTGGAAATTACACATTCCTCACTTAGATGTGTTGTTCTGTCTTAGGTAGCTGCTAGCTTTGTATGGGTCCAGAATGGAAGAAGGCTCTTCAAAAGATCCAAGCTATGTTGCAGGTTCTCTACCACTTGGACCTGATGGCACTTTAAGGTATTAGTGGGAGATAGAGATGTTGTTTGGCACTTTTGGTAGACCCCTATAGGTGAATCACAGAAGGGATCTCTGAGATTTTGGATAACTATTCTTCCTTTGAGAGAAAAGGCTTTGCCTGCTATTGAACCTCACTGAAAAGAGAACATTTGATAATTGGCCACCAAGTTACCATGTGCCCTGAGCTGCCATCATGAGCTGGTTGTTCGTAGTTGGCTTTTTTTTTTTTTTTTTTTTTTTTTTTTTTTTTTTTTTGAGCTGCCAACAAGCTCAAACTTATCATTAATTATGAATGTGCAGCCTTAGCTTAGGGTTGTTTCTTAGGCTTATCCCATGCTTATTTAGCTTAATTTAACCCATTTCTGTTCATCTATGTTTTGCCTCAGGGACTTTTCACCTTCTTTCCTTCTGTATGTCCTACTTTCCTGCTTCCTCTGTTTCTGGCTGACTTGTTCCTGGCATCTCTTTTCTTTCTTCATTTGAGAGCCTAAATCCCTCATCCTACTTACTCTCTCCATGCCTGGAAGTCCCACCTATACATCCTACCTTGCTATTGGCCATTCAACCTTTTATTTATTTATTTATTTATTTATTTAGTTTTGATCAATAAGGTGCCTATGGATGACAAGGTAAAAGAGCAGCACATCTTTACATAATTAAATAACTGCAATACTTCTTTACATAGTTAAACAAATATATTCCACAACTTAAACAACTATAACACATCTTTACATATTTAAACAAATGCAGCACATCTTGCACAATTGAACAAATATTCCACACAGCAGGTATTATCTGACCCACCATGCTATAAAGAAGGACTGGCACAGAAGCAATCCATTATCAAATGGGAGTATTATATTCCTTACCAGTTCAAATCAGTTCCTGAGGGCACAAATAAGTTACCTGAAGAAGTTGCTTCAATGAATATTATTTCTACAACCATTACAATGCTGTCTGATGTCAAGAATGAAACTATATACTTATGTAGTGTGTCCTATGACCAACTGACTGACAAAGAGAATATTAGGGCTTCAGGCACCTCCTAGAAGTGGACAACTGCAGCATTAGAAAACCTTCTGGGACAACCCTAGAGGACACCAGCAAAGGAATATCTTCACAGTGGGAATAACATTGGGCAGTATACTTGGTCATCCATTTGGAAGGAGAAATGGCTTGATGTGCAATTCTTCATTAATCTGTGGTCTGTAACTACTGGATTGGCTGGAATTGTCAGGGACTTGAAAAGAACACAGTTAAAAGATATGTGAGAAATACATCTAGGAAAGAAGTTTTATGGATAGATCTCTGAAAATGGGCAAAGTATATGAAGATGCTTAACTCCCATACTGCAAATGCTCATCAAAAGTTGACTTCAGCTGAGGAGCAATGCAATAATCAAGCAGGTTGGGTTACCCATTCTTTAGACCGACAACTACTTTCCCCAGTTATTCCTGCCATTGCTCCAAAGGCCCACAAACAATGTGGCCACAATCACAGATTGGAGTTGTACATGAGCTTACAAATATGGACTTCCATTCACTAAGTCTGACCTGCTACAACTGCTGCTGGCTTCCTAATCTTCTAAGAGAAGAAACCAACACTGAGGCTCAGGTGGCACCATTCCTGTTGTTAAGTTGACTATATTGAGCCACTTTTTCCTTGGGAAGGACACTATTTGTCCTTATTGGAATAGATAGTCATTCTTGTTACAGGTTAGCTTTCACTGAATGTAATGCCTCTGCCAAACCAGCATACATAGATTTAGAGAATGCCTCTTCCACTTTCATGGTATTCTACACAGTATTGATTCTGACCTCACTTCACAGCCAGAGAAATGCAACTTGGCTCAATTATCATAGAATCCAATGACTTTTGCCATGTTATTCACCATCTTGAATCAGCTAACCTAAAGAAAGGAAAAAAAAGATGGAATAGTGTAGACAGAGTTTCTGTTCTGCCTAGTCCAACCCCTTCAGTCCTGAATAAATACACTGAGGCTTATATTAATTATAAACTGTTTGACTGATAGCTTGGGCTTCTTATTGTCTAGCTCTCTCTTAATTATGAACCTTTTTCTATTAATCTATGTATTTTCATGTTGCCTTGGCTTACTGAAGAATTCCCAGACGTCCTATATTCCCAGTAGCTACATGGCATCTCTCTGGCAGCTTTTCTCTGTGTCCTCTTCCCATAATTCTCTTCATCTTGTAGCCCCACTTATGTTTTCTGCCCAGCTACTGGGCAGAAATCAGTGTTTTATTCATCAACCAATAAGTGGAACATATATTAACAGCTTACATGAGAACATACCCATCAGACTAGCCTTTTGAAGATACACTTTAAGCACCAGTCTGGAGGGCTGAGGCAGGGATCTCCATAAGATTGTATATGCTCTAAATTAGTGTCCAATATATGGTATGCTTTCTCCACACAGATCAAGAAATCAAGGCAACATTTGGAAAAATGCTTCCTTCCCATTTCTAGAAAGAAAAGTTAAGTTCCTCTAGCCTAGAGGTTTTAGTTCCAGAGGGGGAAACCTCTTGACAAGAAACACACAAACATTCCATCAACCTGGTAGCTCGCACTTCCCCCTGGCCACTTTGGGCTCCTGATTCCTTTAAACCAACAGACGAAGAAAGGAATAACACTGTTAGAAGGTATGATTGATTCAGATTACTAAGGGGAAATTGGATTGCTTCTCCACAATGTAGGTAAGAAAAACCACATCTAGAGTGCAGGAGACTCTTTAGGGAATCTTTTGGTGCTACCATGTCCTGTCATTAAAGTCAATGGGAAACTATAACAACATAATCCAGAAAGGATGTCAAAGGGCAGAAATCTGAATAGATTAAAGATATGACCTCTCCTCCAGGAAAAAGTCATGGTCTGCTGATATGCTTGTCAAGTGAGTAGGAAATATAGAATGGGTAGTAGAGGAAGCAAACCTATAAATACCAGTTAAGGCTATGTATCCAGTTTTAGAAATGAGGATTATAACTGACATGAGTTTTTCTACCATAGTTTGATATATGTATTTGTATAGATATTTATGTTTTCTTTCTTTGATTTCTTTATCATGCAAATAAGGGTTACCATATTTAAGTTTGAGATATTAAAAGAATCTCCCATAAGGGACATTGCCACTTATTCTAAAATGTATAATGAATTTTTGGTTATATGGGGGACAGTTATATATTGCTGTGTGTAATTATGAACTGATTATCATTTTCACATAGTAATTGGGTATTACATAAAGAGACATGATTGTGTGTCAAGATTACAAGGGGTGGACTTACGATGTCTATTTTTGATTTTCAGTTTGACTACATATGCAATTAACTAAAAGCCAAATGATTGGGCACACCTGTGAGGAACTTTTTCCATAATTAAATCATTTTAGAAATGGGAAGACACATGTCTAACTGGATCTTGGATGTAGAAAGATATACCTTTAACCGAGATCTTTGATGTGGGGAGATACACCCTTACTCTGAATCACACTTCCTTCTGGCAGCCTACTTAATGAACTTAGAAGGAAGGTTGTTCTCTCTTTGCCTGCTCTTACTTGCTCTTGCTAGCAAGTCTGTTCTTTCACTGGCATCATTGCCTTCTTCTTTGGGATTCTCATATATGGTGAAGACAAGCTCAGACATCTAGCCCTCTGAACTTAAAAACTACTAGATTCTTGGTCCATTCATTGGTAGATAGCCATTGTTGGACTGGCTGGAAAATAGCCTGTAAAGTATGTTATTATATTATATATTTCTCATAATATTATATATTTAATAAATCTGATAAAAAATATTCTGTAAGTTCTATTTCTCTAGAGAACTCTAACAATACAGGTGAACCCTTTCCTAAAGACATTCCTCTAATTAGTATTGAGTCTGCTACCTGACAAGTTTAAAGAGACAAACTATACAAATTTAGGTCACTAAAATTATTAAGAAAAAATTTAAATCACTGTCTAGTCCAGCAGACTGGTCCATCCATGCTTGAAAGGAGGAGGAGTGTGGGCTGAGTAAATAAATAGAATAGAAATAGAAGATAGAATCAGGAGGTTATCCAGGAAATACTGTGATTAGCTCCAAGTTTATTACCCATATTTCTTACATACCCCAATCAAAAGGGGGCAGAGGCAAAAGACTTCCTTACCATGATACAAAGAACAACCAAACATAATTATCTCTTTAATACCCAAAATATCAAGTATCAACACCCTTAATCACATATCCTATTGTTTAAGCAAAGCATTCAGTTAGTTACCATTGAAGGATAAATAATAGGTTTGAACTCTCTGACTTTAGGTCAAGATGGAATGGAGCCACTTTCATGGGGACTTCACAAATTATAAAGGAATTATACCTTGTCGGGAATCCCATCCTACAGAGTCCTTTTGAAGTTATTTTGGAAACTGTACTTGACACTGCTAGAAATGGATTTAGCAAAAGTTTGGAATCAAATGTATATTGTCATCAGGGAATTGACTGCAAGTTGTGGCACATGCACAGAATAAAGTGATATATAATCCTAAAAAGGGATCAAAGTTCCCATTATGAATGTGAAACATAGCTCCTTTCCAAAGGTAATAACAATTTTTATCTTGTAGCAAAAATGAGTGACCATCATCCTGGAACACAGATTCAGTTATCCCAGTTGTCACATCCCACTGTGAATTCAGTTCCATGATATAACCATATAATAAAGAAAATCATCAACACATTTGCTAAATATATTAATGAGAAAGTTTGGCAGGAAGGTTATAGCAAATTGGGGTATCTCTACTATAGGCATCAGATGCTATCTCCTCAAATTCTTAGCTTAGGAGCTGGACTAGTGATCTCCTAAGTTAATACATGATCACAGGTTTTACCTAGTCAAAATGATAGTCAGATACAGTGGTGATTAATTATGGTATTAAGGGAACAATAGATTGCCCAAGATAATTTTGACTCTTATTATGCATCACTGTGACTCCGTACAATCACAAATTTGTAATAATAAATCCGTGTGGCCCTTTCAAGGAACTTCAGATCATATTTCATGTGGATGTTTTTTCTAGGATACAATGTACAATAAAAATATAAAGCAGAAATTGTGTTCACAGAAGGCCACCTTTTCTCTAAGAAAAACATAAAAAAGAGTTTAAAATGATGGACTACATATAGACATAATCTTCTAGAACATCCAGGAAATAAACTGGTGAAAGATGGATGACAACTCTCAGGATATAGAAGTGATGCTAAAGTGGTTCTAGCTTTAATACAATGTAAAATAAGAAACTTTACAATGCAGGAGAAAAGGATTGGATTCTGTCCCAGAAGAATGGTTTGGTTTGGGGAGCTCCCTAATCCTAGTAAGAGGGAGCAACAAGGAAAGATGGCAGGAGCCATGGCTTCTGACAGGGAGCATCAGAAAATCTGTACTGTACTTTCAGTAACTGATGCTTCACAGAGTAGGAAATATGAACTATCCAGACACAAGTTGGTTTGGTAGCACTGACAGAGAAAGGGAAGGCACTAAGGAAATGAACTCTTCTTGGCACTCAACTGAGTACTTGTAGAATGACCTTTTATAAAGAAACTTGCTGAGTCAGTGGCTTGGCACCTCTAGAACTTCCGTCAGCCCCGCAGTCAGGAATCTAAGAGAAAATGTCACAAGACTATATGCTGAATCCTGAGCAACAGAATATCTCTAGACTTGGGAAAGACATTAATCACAGCCATGCAGTAATTCAGCAAGGAGGAGATGTGGATGGAGCCAGAATATGAAAGGTCCAAAATGCCAAAGTAGTATGCCAAGCATTTGGAAGGAAAACACAGACAATAGGAAGGATTGCACAGGGGTGAAATGAACATTCATAACCTGGCCTATGAAGTAGTACCAGCACCTGAGACCAGTACCTGTTCAGCAGGAGATCTGAATTTGCAATAAGATTTCTTCAGGTTAGATCATCTATGGCTCAACCTGTGAAAGAGCACTAGCAAAAAAATAAAAAAAACATAAACTCCCAAATGAATCCCAAGAGAAAACAAACAAAAATTTCAATTTAAAAAGAAACTTGACACAAGATATGGAAGTGGAATCCAATAAACAGAAATACTAAACATAAGACAAATTGAAATTCTTGGAATGAAAAATTCAGTAATCTAAATAGAATATTTCATAGAAAGCTTTACTACATATAATGGATCAAGTATAGGAAGGACAATTGGGGCCTGAACAAAAAGGTACAGACATGGTAGTTATAAATTAACTTTTGTTCTTTTTTTAAACATTTTTTCTTAATTTCTATTAATTTATCAAGTATTTTTTCCAACCTGACCACAATTTCTGTTCCATCCCACCTCTTCTCCAAGTCCCTTTCTTCATCATCCTCCCATTCTACCATCCACTGGCTCTCCCTTCTTTTAGAAAATTGCAGGCCTTCCATGTGTATCAGCTAGCCTTGGGATATAAAGTTGAAGCAAGACCAAGCACCTCTTCTTCTATTAAGGCTGGATTAAGCAATCCAGTAGGGGGAAAGGGTCCCTAGATAAGACCAGGCAACAGAATCAGAAGGAGCCCTTGCTCCCTCTGCCAGGAGTCCCACAAGAAGACCAGGCCACACAACTGCAACACATGTTTGGTGACTTAGTCTCTTCAAATCCTATGAGCCTTGGTTAGTTGACTCTGTGGTTTTTTAGTTTGTTTGTTTGTTTTTGTTTTCTAAGGTGTTTGTTTTTTGGGAGGTTGGAGGGGTTGTTTTGCTTTTTTCTTACTTTCTTTCTTTCTTTCTTTCTTTCTTTCTTTTTTTTTTTTTTTTTGTGTGTGTGTGTGTGTGTGTGTGTGTGTGTGTGTGTGTGTGTGTGTGTCCTTGACTTCTCTGGCTACTATAAACCTTCCTCCTGCTCTTTCACAGGATTTCATGATTCTGCCTAATGTTTGGATATGGGTCTTTGCAACTGTTTCCATCTGTTTCTAGGGTGATGCTTCTTTAATGACAGTTGTGCTAAGTACGCATCTATGAGTATAGCAGAGTATCAGTAGGAATTACTTCATTGATTTTTTTTTCTTTTTTTGCCAGTCATGTCCATCCTCTGGGTCCTGACCCTCAAGGCATTGTCAGAAAAGGGCTCCCTCTATAGAATGAGTCTCAAGCTGGTCCAGTCATTGGTTGGTCATGCAAACAATATCTGTGCTACCTTTGTCCCAGAATATCTTGTAGTTAGAGTAAATTGTAGATCAGAGATTATGAGGCTGGTTTGGTTCCCCAGTACCTCCACTAGAAGACTTGCCTAGTTACAGGAGATGACTGGTTCAGGATCCCTATATCCCCTATTGCTAGGAGTCATAGCTCACTCTCATGGATCCCCAGAAACACCCATTGCACTAGATGTTCCTAGAGATGCCCCTGATTTTAGTTGTCTTTCTCAGTACTCTCTCCCATAACCCTTCCCCTACCTGATCCCTCCTGTTCTCATGTCAACTCCTCATTCATACCTCTTTCCACCTGCTGTCTACCTGTGATATCTATTTTATTTACCCTTCACAGTGAGAGTCATGTATGTTCCCTTTAGCCTTCCTTGTTACTCAGATTCTCTGGATCTGTGGATTGTAACATGGCCACAGGCTTTATGTATAAGTGAGTACATAACATGTTTGGTTTTCTGGGTCTGGGTTACCTCACTCAGGATGATCTTTTCTAGTTCCATCCATTTGCTGCAAATTTCATGATATTATTATTTTTTAATGGATGAGTAATACTCCATTGTGTAAATACACATTTTCTTTATCTGTTCTATGGTTAATGGATATCTAGGTTGTTTCCAGTTTTAAGCTATTACAAATAAAGCTGTTACGAACATAGTTGATCAAGTATCATTATGGTATGATAGAGCATTCATTGGGTATATGCCTTGGAATGGCATATTTGGCCCTTGAGATAGATCTATTTACAATTTTCTAAGAGACTGCCATATCACTTTCCAAAGTGTCTGCATGAGTTTGCACTTCTACCAACAATGAAAGAATGAAAGAATATTCCCCTTGCTCCACATGAGCTGTCACTTGTGTTTTGATCTTAGTCATTCTGAAAAGTGTAAAAAGAATCTCCAAGTCATTTTGATTTGTATTTCTGTAATGTCCAATGATGTTGAACATTTATTTAGGTGTTTCTCAACCATTTAAGATTCCTCTGTTGAGAATTGTCTATTTAGATATATAGCCCATTTTAAACATCTTCAGCAAAGTGGTTGGATACAAAATAAAACTTAAAAAAAATCATAGTGTTCCTATACACAAATGATAAGTGGGCTTAGAAAGAAATTTGAAAAACAATGTTTCACAATAGGCACAAACAATGTAAACTGTCTTGGGGGTATTCTAACAAAGCAAATAAAATACCTATAGAGCAATAATTTCAAGTACTTGAAGAAAGAAATTGAAGAAGATATCAGAAGATGGAAAGATTCCCTCCATACTCATATATTGATTTGGTTTACATGATAAAAAGATACAACTTTCCAAAAGCAATCTACAAATTCAATGCAATTCCCATCAAAATTACAATGCAATTGTTTTATAGAACTTAAAAGAATAATACTCAACATCACATGGAAAAACACAAAACCAGGATTGATAAAACTATCCTGTACAATTATAGAACTTCTGGAGGTATCACTATCCATGATTTCAAGCTGTTCATAGTCATAGAAATAAAAACTATATGATATTTACTTAAAAACATACAGGTGAAACAATGGAATTGAACTGAAGCTCAGAAGTAAACCACACAACACCTCTGGGCACTTTATCTTTGACAAAGAAGCTAAAATTATACAATGGAGAAAGGAAGCATCTTCAACAAATGGTGTTGGTCTAACTGAATGTCAGCATGTAGAAGAATGCAAATCGATCCATATCTATGGCCATGCACAAAATTCAAGTGTAAGTGGATCAAAGACCTCAACAGAATCAGACAGATTAGTAAATGAAGAATAGCCTTAAACTCATTGGTACAGGAGAAAACTTCCTGAACATAACACTAGTGGTACAGGCACTAACATCACTATTAAATAAATGGGACTTCATGAACTGAAAAGATTCTGTAAGGCACAGAACACCATTAAAATAACAAAATGGCAGTCTACCAAATGGAAAAAAAATCTTCACTAACCCCACATTTGACAGAGGGCAGAGTTACAAAATATATAAATAACTCAAGAAACTAGACATTAGCAAAGCAGATAAATTAACTTTTAAAACTACAAAAAGAACAGAGGTATATTATAAAATCAATGAATTATGGACACAAAAGAAAGAAAAGTGCTCCATAAAAAATGAATAGGACATATTTTTAGTAAATTTAAAACAAAAAATTCCCCTCAAGAGAAGGAGATGCCTGTCCAAGTCTAGGAGGATTTAGAATGTCAAATGGACAATACTATAAAAGAATCTCTACACAATATAGTACTATTAATACACTAAATGCACAGAACAAAGACAGTATATTGAAAGCTACAACAGAGAATTTTCAAGTTGCATAAAAAGTAAGACAAATAGGACAATAGATTTCTTAGCAGAAAGTTTAAGATAGCATGATTGAGGATGATATTCTTTAAATTTTGAAAACCAACTGCCCAGGATCCCAGCAAAACTATCTATCATAACTGAAGGAGAACTAACTTAACATAGACAAAGATTATTTGTTACCACTAACCCAGCTCTTCAGAATATATTTAAAGACTGCTTCAACTGAAAACAAAGATAAATTCATCCATGAGATTACAGGTAAGAATGTTTCAAACCAACAGAGAAATAGGAATAGGAAAACATACACAAATGCACAAATACATACATATAGGAATTAATATAAATATTTAAATTATAATTCTAAACATTAATGGTCTAAATTTCACAACCAAAAAATACATACTGGTGAATTGTATTAAAAAAATAATTAATTTTATCTAGTTGTTGCTTCTAAGAAATAAACATCAAACACAGATGCAACCTTCAGGATGGAAGTATAAAAATAGTATTTCAAGCAACTATAGCTAAAAAACCAGATGCCACTATTCTAATATGAGACAATACATTTCAAGCAAAAATTATAAGAAGTGATAGAAGCAACCAGTTCATATTTACTAAATAAATAAGTTGTAAGGAGACATCAACTTTTTGACATATGGACATCAAAAAGAGAAACAAGTTTCATGAAACAGACAGCCCTAGATGTAAATACATGAACTAGCAACAGCACGAAAGTAGGTGACAAGTAGGTGACTTCAATACCCATCTCTGACCAATACATAAGTGATATTGACAAAAATAAATCAACATCTGGCTTAAATAATATCATAGGTCAAATGGACCTAACAAATATGCTGGGAGGGAAAGTGTGGCAATGGGTATCAGGAACAGGACACTGTCTGATGATGAAAGGCAAAAAAAGTAAAGTTAAAGAAACCCCCCACTTGAAATGAAGGACAGACTAACCTGGAAAGCTAACCCAGACCAATATCTGTTCCTTGGAATTTGCTAACTTCTCCTCACAGGGCCCTGAGATAACAATATCAAGAATTCACACTGCCACTCCTTTCTTGTGAGTCAGCAGGTGGTGAATAGGGTCCTTAAGAAACAAAGAAATAACTGTACCTCCGGTTTGCCCAGCCAAGATTAATTAGCCCTGAGGCCCTAAGGTATGATGACCCTAATAGCGAGACCAGCCAGCCTCAAAGGGTCACATATTCAATGGACAAAGGGTCCCACCCCCTCCCTAAGCTTGTGGGTTTTGCCTTTAAAAACACCTGTGCCCAGGGGATGGGGCTTCTCTCTAGCCTGCTTGCTAAGGGAGCCCATTTGCGCAAATGTTTCCTGTTCATTAAAGCCTCTTGTGTGTTGCAGCAACTGGACTGGGCATTGAGTTCTTGGGGATACCGACTGAAACTGGGAGACTCCTCATTTTGAGGGTCTTACAATGACATTTCCATCCACATACATGAATCGTAGAGAGAACAGAAAGTAAGACAAGGCTAAAACCCCTCAAATCCCACATCCAGAGATGTACTTCCTACAAGACAGATCTCCTAAAGGTTCCATAACTGTCCCTGTCACCATTTGGAGAACAAGTGCTTCAACACATGCTTCTAGGAGGGAGAATTTCTCTTACAAACTGCAACATTCCATCGCTTGGTCCCCATAAGCTTGTGGCCATATCATGATACAAATTCATTAAGTCCAAGATCAAAAGTCCCCATAACTTTCTAAAGTTTCAACATTATTGAAAGTTTCAAGTCTCTTCTGAAACACTATAAAAGTCATTAATAAAAAGAAAAAGTACAGGGAAGAATGAGGAGAAAATTGGCCATTGTGATGGTTAGTGCTATTAGTTTGACTAAATCTAGAATAATCTAAGACATGAGACTCTAGGCATGTATAAGGGATATTTTATTGATTATTTCAATTTATATAGGAATAACATCCTTTTTGAGATTTTAATTTAATTACATTGTTCTCTCTTCTCTTTCCTCTCTCCAAACCCTCTCATATGGTCCTCCCTGCAATCCTCAAAATTCATGACTTCATTGTTTTTCACTAATTGTCACTGCATGCATATATGTATTTGCATATACATATATATTCCTAAATGTAACCTGTTGAATACATATAATGTTATTTGTTTGTGTGTTTTCATGGCTAGCTATGTGGCACTAGACAATGAATTTGTGTGCTCTTCCTTAGGGAGGATCACTACTCCTAAGCTTTAGTTGTCTACAGTACTTTGTGTATGGTTGAATCATCATGGGCTTTGTCCCCATACAGTTTGGCATGTTCATGGGTGCCCTCCTTGTTCAGCTCACATTAGAGCAGTCATGTTGATGAGAATTCATGAATATAACTTCTCATGGTACTAGGCTATACAATCTCACAACAAAGTCCCTGATCCTCTGGCTCTTTCAATCCCTTCTTTGGTGTTTTAAATATACTAAGAATGGGCTTCACAACTCTGCATTTTGATTGGTTGCAGTTTTCTGCAGTAGTCTCCATCTGTTCCAAGGAGAAGTTTCCTTACTCTGGGGTGAATACTACACTTATCTGTGGGCATAAGGACAAGTGTTTATAGATTTTTGTTAAGGATTTACTATTTAATTAATTCACTGTTTATAGATTCTCCTCCAATAGCTTTTATTTCACTAGTGCACAATAGTTGTCCAGGTTTCCAGTACCAGGAATGGTTTCCCTCTTCTTTTTTTTTTTTTTAATTCCTAGAAATTTTTTTATTTATTTATTTTATATAACCAAAGCTATGTATGTATGCTTATACAGTGACCTATATGAGTTATAGGTTTTTCTTTAGGCAAATAGCTGATGATAGATTCTCTGTGGCTTTTTCAGTCATCCATATTTTTAGATTTTCTGTATTTAGCTATCATCCCCTTCTCTATGGAGCTCTCCTTCCCCCTTTTCCCCATCAGATCACTGGTATCCTTCTGTTTCACTTTACCCTCCTCCCACTTCTGTATTTACCTCCCACCCATCTTTCCACTTCCTATGGAGCTTCCTGCTTTCCCATTTCCTTCATTGTGTGGCTTATATTTTGCTTCTGCTCCCCATTCTAAGCTCTTTAAACCTCCTAACAAGACAGTGGCCCTGTTATTACAGTCTATGTACTTACACCTTAAGAGTTGGAGCTAGGAGCCTCCAATAAGAGAACATGTGATATTTGTCTTTCTGGATTTGGGTTATCCCATTCAGCATGATCTCTTCTAGTTCCATCTATTTACCTACACATTTAATTTCATTTTTCTTTACAGTTGAATAGTGTTTTACAGTTAAATAGAATACATATTCATTATATATTCATTGATTATAGCACATTTAGGTTGTTTCTGTTTCCTAGCTGTTATGAATATAGCAGTGAACATGGTTGAGTAAGTATCTATGAAGTATGATGTCAAGTCCATTAGGCATATGCCAAGAAGTGGTATAGCTATGCCATGTAATAGATTTATTTTTAGCTTTTTAAGATTTTTCTACACTGATTTCCTCACTATTTTGCAACCCCACCAACAGTAAATGAATATTCCCCTTTCCCACCCAACCTCTCCAGTATTTTATGTTTGTCATTACATTAATCTTTGTCATTTTCACAGGACTAAGATTAAATCTCACAGTTGATTTGATTTTTATTTCCCTAATTGTTAGAGATGATGAAGATATTTTTTGACACACTTCCTAACCATATTTTGTCTTCCTTCAGGAACTCTCTATTCAGGTGCCAGGCCCATTTTGTTTTGTTTTGTTTGGGGGTGACTTTTTTTTCAGTTCTTTAAACAAAGACACTATATCTCTGTCAGATTTATAGCTGGCAAATATTCTCCCCAACTTTGTGAGCTTTCCTTCCACCCAGTTTATTGTTTCTTTAGCTGTGAGAAGCCTTTTAGTTTTATGAAATCCCATTTGTCAATTGTTGACCTCAAGTTTTTGGGCAGATGTAATCCTATTCAGAAAGTTCTTCCCTATGCCTATGTCATGGAGGACATTGCCTATATTTTCTTCTAGCATTTACAGTCTTTCAGGTTTTATATTAGATCTTTGATCTACTTAGAGTTAACTTTTATACAAGCTGATAGATATGGGTCTAATTTCATGCATCTGTATGAAAACATCAGGTTTTACCAGCACCATTTGTTAAAGATGCTTTATTATACCCAGTAAATGTTTTTGAAATCTTTGTCAAATATCAAGTAACTGAAGTTTTGTGTGTTTATTTTTGGGTTTTTGATTTTGGTCCATTAGTCTACATGTCTATTTTTGTGCCACTGCCATATTGTTTTTATTACTATGAATTGATAGCATATCTTAAAGTCTATAATTATGCTCTTTTCAGTATTGTCCTTTTTGCTCAGTATTGTATTACTCATCTATGGTCTTTGTAACTCCATATTTATATTAGAATAGTTCTAATTCTTGAGAGAAACGAGTATTTTGGTTGGTGTTGCATTATATCTATAAATAGCTTTTGGTTGAGCAGTCTTTTTCACAATATTAATTCTACAAATTCATGAATATGAAATGTTACATCTTCGCATGTTTAAAGTTTTTATTGTAAATATCCTCCATGTCCTTGGTAGGTTTATTCTTTGAGGCTATTATGAATGAGAGTTCATCATGATCACATTATGTGTGTGTTTGTTGTTGGCTTATAGAAAAGCTATTGATATATGCAAGTTGATTATATAATTTGTCATATTGCTGAATTTTTTTTACTATTTCTTGAAGTGAACTGTACATCTTTGAAAGGTTTGAAGAATACCTATCCATCTCAAATACATCTTGAAAACCCAACTAACTTTAGACAATCTGGATACTGTATGGTATTATATTGTCTGTATATCATTTGACTGCTGAGGAAATAACTGTTAAAAGAAATGCTGCAGGATTAATTCAATTTATATATTTTTAAAATGTTTTGACTTCAAAATTTAAATCTAAGGACAGGTTACTGGGGAAAAGAATTTCTATTTTTGTTTCCACAGAAAATGAAAAGCTGTGGATTCCTTCCAGACTAGCATGGTTTGATCAAGCCAAACCCCTTGAAACAGTGTCCCAGGTGATCCAACATGCAAAACAACTGGGACAAGGCAGCCTTGCAGACTACAGCCAAGATTTCTGTGTCTCGTTAGGATCCCCATGGCAGTGCCCCCTACCAGCAGGAAGCAGTTTGGAAAGAACAACGTCCAAATTCCCAATGGTTATAAATGGTTAATGATCACAACCAATATCTTTAAAGGTAAAAAGGTATAGATATGGTATAGATATGAAAATTTCCTTTGGAATGGATTTTCTTGTATTGATACAATTTTGTGATGTGTATATTTCTCCACTTGCTTAGGTATTGTGCTTATATAGTTCATTTAAAAATGTGGTTTATAATTTAGTACAGATTATAGATAATTACCTATAATAGTCAAAACTTTAGTTAGGTGAGTGAGGTTTTCTAGATATACAGAGATGTATTTAAGATGGAGAGGCATTCTTACGGCATTTAAAATGGTTTAGGATTTTTCTTGACAATGAGGCACAACTGATCCTGGCAAAACCACCTGTATCAGAAAGGAAAATGGACATCAAAAAAAAAAAAAAAAAAAAAAAAAAAACATGTTATGGGGTTTGCCTCCAATATGGCAAGACCAGCCATTTGGACAAGATATTTCTCTGGACTGGTTGACTTTATGCTGTATAAACTGGACATGCAGGACCCACAGAAAAATTACTGTTATTACAAGATGGACATTTCTACAGGGTTCCTGCTTCTTGGAAGAATCTGCCAGACATTCTGCAGGACACAGAGAAAAGTGACTGATAAACTGCCAATACAGGTAGAAAGTTTCCTGCTTTGCTGAGGAGTCTGCCAGACACACTATGGCCTACAGACAAGATGTAACTTTACAGAAGAACTTCATATGACCGACTGGGCAATGAGTTGTCTCTGTCATTTCTAGAGTTTATAAATTATCCTTTTGTGGTATTTGATGGAGTTGAAGACAGATAGTCATTGTTATAGTTTTCTTAGTTAGGATTAACATAAGTTACATATAGGACTTTAGACTCACAAAGAAGGATAGATGATAGAATATTTTCTTTAAATCTTACTAAATGTTAATGGACTAAATATTGTTAACTGTGATTTTTATTTGATAACTCTCATGTGATATATTTTGCTATGCTAAGGTTAAAACCATTCTTTTTATTTTAGACAGAAAAGAGGAGATGATGGGAGATGTCATTCTGTAAATATGTTTCTCGTATTGGTTAATTAATAAAGCACTGTTGGCCAATAGAAAAGCAAGGTAGGCGGGACTATGAGACAAGGAATAGAGAGGAAGTAGTAGGGAGGAGATTCATCATGGAGGGGAGAGAGAGAGTAGAATGCCAGCCCCTTTCTCCATTAAAATAAGACCATGTGGAAATACTTAGATTAATACAAATGGGTTAATATTTAAGGCAGATCTAGCCGATAAGAAACTAGTACCTGGCCAACACAATTATATCTAACACAGAAGCTCTGTGTATTATTTGGGGCTGGCATGGTTATGGGACCAGATCAGCAGGGAAAAAGTATTCATAACAACTGCTTCTACTCCAATAAGGTTACACCTTCTAATAGTGCCACTCTCTATAAGCCAAGCATTAAAACGCATGAGTCTATGGGGTCCATATCTATTTAAACCATCACACTCATACACATTATGTTAAATAAACATATTTTGAAAACAAAATATTCACTGAGACAAATAAAACATGAAAACAATCTCATCAATAGGATGGACCAAGGGAATAATAGAATATCAGATCATGAAGACTAGGTAGAAGAACTGAAACATTGAGAAAAGTAACAAACATAGTGAATAGTAAAGAACAAACAGAACATCCACATTTTCTGGGATACTATGAAAAATCCAAATCCTCAAACCATGGGAATAGAAGTGGAAAATGTACATGCTCCTGAATTTACAATATCCTATTAAAATTTCCAAAATCTAGGGAAATAGTTATCCATCTGTGTATAAGGGCCATTTTGAACAATTATAATCAAAGCTCTAAATATATAGAAAAAATGAAGTATATTCAAACATGTAAGAAATGAAAACTTACAGATATAAGCAAGTCTTCCCTCACCCTTTCCCCATTAGAGCCCTTTTTACCTATATCATCATCCTGCTTTGACAATGAGGGCAGAACCTACAATATCGTTTAATTCAGAAGTCAAAAAGAACACCAGCAACATCTTGTTCTCTAACTCATAGACTGTTTTGTGCCTTTGTGTTACTTTAATGTTTTAAAGACTATCTGTGGGATGCTAACTGCTAGACATTACCTTCCCTCTGCCATTTATCCTTTCAAGAACTCTTGGGTGTTTTTCTGTACTTGCTGATTAGTGGGACAGTTTAAAAAAGGGAGTATTATACTTTGGTTGAAATAGCTGTGTTAAAATGCTTTTCTGCTAATGAGTGTGTTAGCTATCAGGCTTATTTTTTTCCTGTTATTAATCTTTTCAGAGGAATGGATGTGTAGAATGTGAAACTGGTGTCATTAATTTTTCAGTATCTCAACAAGAGGTATGAACTTTAATGACCTAAAGGAGTATTTTCACTTCTCTTCTTTTGTTTCGGTAAGCTCAATAATGTTCTAACTGCAAAATTAGAGTTGCCCTCATGGTTCAATAACCCTAAATAAAATCTGAAGTAGGAATTTTCTCTTAGACAAATAAAGACAGTGTAGGTGGATTTATGGAACCATGCATTTACTGACAATTGATGTAGGTTATTAAATGTGTGGCCTCTGAGCAGTTAATAACACATGAAAGAATTTATGGACAGTACTTAAAAAAATAAAAGTTATTCTGTTGTTAATCTACTGATGAATATTCCAGACTTGCTGATACTCTATGCCTTCAAAAAATTGGAATAAGAAAAAAATCAATGGAGGAATTACTTCTTATCTTGAAAACTAAGAATATAAAATGTTACTACAAGTATCACTGTGACCTCTATTGCTTCAGATACAGCATTCATTAGAGACTTTTCAGGCATGTTACCAGTGGCTTTGACAGGCTGATAACTTTGCAATCTCAGAAACATGGGAAACTCTCATGTTCTATTAACATTGTCCCATCTTTAATACCTCAAAATTTTACACTGTCACTAGTTACCAGTGGCTCAACAAATGTTCTCATTAGACTTTAAGACAAGGTACAGGGGTTGAGTTATCTCTCATTTGCCTTAAAGGGAAGTTTGACTCATCTTAATCATCCTTCAATGTAAATTTATGGTATAAAAATATCACTTCCAAATAAACAAAATGGAAAAGAATTTCACAAGATGTTTGTGGACATTTTACTTGAGAATGTGCAAGTACAAATTAATGACTTCAACAATTTTAATAGAGTGTCAAAAAATAAAGAAAATTTTATAAATGATAAATTTATAGAGTTCACCAGACTATTTATCATGGAAAGCATCCCTTCCCTCTCACATTCCTTTCTCACCTGCCCTCATCTTCATAACCACAGATCCAACTCCAGGCCCTGAACCTACAGAGGGAAGGATAAGAATGGGATGAGCCACCAAACTGAACACTCTGGAACAAAGCTGGTCATTCATGGGCCAAAGGCTTTGAGGAAGACCTATAGATGTGGAGGTGGCTAGGGTAATGGGAGAATGGGGACAAGGAAGAAGCAACTTACCCATCAAAACCTGCATCCCCTGGTCCAATTAAATAGCTCACACGGTAGCTTTACTAGCTCTAGTGTCAAATCTCATGAACTGACCTAATCTAAGGCTGTCCATATTATCACATCATACACACACAACCAAAGAATGAATTCATCATACCCAAGTAACATCTCAAAAAAAATAATGGGTAATAGATTATATCTCACACACATCAAACCTACTATCCCCATGGAAATATTATCTAATAACAATGGCATACATGAACCCCCAAGGCACACAAATTAAAAGAACAGTCATGTAATTTATCAAGGAATCGAGGAGGTGCAAAGAAGAAAACAAATCAATAAACATAAAAACATTAAAGTGAACCAAACCCAATACATTACAAGAAAATATAAAAGGTCAGAAGTTAATTAAAAATAAAGCAATACAAGAAAGAATTGGAGAATTTAAGATCTAATTCTTTGAGAGGATAAACAAGATTGACTGATCCTTGGATCAACTAACCAAAAGAAGGAAAGAGATGACCCAATTATGAGAATCAGGAATAAATGAGGTAATATTACAACAGACACCAAAGAAATTCAGAATATTATGAGAGAATTGTGGGGAGCCAACCTGGCCTAATTCTTTCTCAGAGGTTTAGTTCTGTGTCCTTGTCCAGAAGTGGAATTCACAAGGCTAGTGTAGGGCTAGAGCCTTAATAAAGGTTGTGGATTTAAGGGATCTTACTCTTAGCCCCTGTGCTGTGGTCATCAACCCTTAAGCAGCTGTGTCTGAGAAATTCCATGTTTGCTTTGCCAGCATTGTCAGACTTAGCTCTCTGCAATTGGGAGGCAGAGGCAGGCAGATCTCTGTGAGTTCGAGACTAGCCTGGTCTACAAGATCTATCCTGTACCAGGATAGCCTCCAAAGCCACAGAGAAACCCTTTCATGAAAACAAAACAAAACAAAAGATTGGTTTAACCTAAATTTGATATTCATGTCAATGATAAATGATTCTATATCAAACTTGTTTTAAATAATTACACTTACCAAGAAATGGAGATTCATGCCTTTGATCTGAGCACTCAGGAGGTTGAGGCAGGCAGACCTCTGTGAGATCAAGGTCAGCCTGGTCTACACAGTGAGTTCTGGAACATTTAGTGATGCATATAGGAACCCTGTCTCAAAAAATAAAATGTCATTATTCCCCTTACAAAGGAGAAATATTTGGAAAAGCCAGAACCTGGGCACTAGTCCATATGCCTGTGAGTCAGCAAATCTAATTCCCATTTTGATTATTTTGATAAATGACAAAAATCATGTTTTAGGTTCAGTTAACTGGAATATTTTAGGCCATATATCTAACATTTTCCAGGTTATATAGACAGACAGAGAGACAGACAGATGTTTTACTAAAATATTCTTTATGGCATTTATATTCCAAGGAAAATTATTGGTAGAGAAATGTGTGTAATATGTAATTTGTCCAGATTAGATTACATTTGGGAAGAGTAGTTCTGAAGTATCTCCAAGCAGTTGATAAATTAATTGAAAGTCCTTAAAAAAGCTCTTAGAATAGGTAGAAAAGAAACACCCCTTGGTTTTTAAAAGGAATAATTTTTAAAATACTTCAACAGATAAGTTTATTTTTTACAGTTAAATATTAAATTTGTCAATTTTAACATTGCTTTTGGATTTGAAATAAACTTATGCTACTCTGGTAAGAAAATTGAACTCTTTGCTAGTGAGAATGTTAACAAGTATAATCATTATGGAAACGAGTATGGAGGTTCCAAAAAAAAAAAAAAATCAGAATATATCAAACACATGATCCTAGTTCTCAGTATCCAGACAGAGGATTCAGAGTAAATGTATCTCTGAGATCCTTGCACATGTGTGTGTGTGTGTGTGTGTGTGTGTGTGTGTGTGTGTGTGTGTGATAAATTAATCAACTTATATATTTTAAAAATGTTTTGACTTCAAAATTAAAGTCTAAGAACACATTAATTTGAAAAAGAGATTTTATTTTTGTTTCCACAGAAAATTAAAAATTGTGAATTCCTCAAGATCTCCTGAGCATATTTGGAGGGGGAGGCAGTGAGTGAAGAGGGAGCTATGAGAAAGAGAAGAGGAGGAGAGGAAAGCATGTATGACTAGGAAGATTGAGTCAGGGGAGGAATAGAAGAGAGGAGAGAGACAGAGAGAGAGAGAGAGACAGAGAGAGAGAGAGAGAGAGAGAGAGAGAGAGAGAAACCACAAAATGGGGAGCCATTATAGGTTTGAAGAGAAAACTGAACCTAGAGAAATGTCCAGAGACCTACAAGGACAACCCCAATTAACAATTTGAGCAACAGTGGAAAGGCTACCATAAATGACCTTCCCTGATAATGATGTTGATGACTAACTTATCCACCATCATAGAGCCCTCATCTAGTAGTTGATGGAAACAGAAGCAGACACCCACAGCTAAACATTGAGCCAAACTGGAATCCAGATTGAGAGAGGGAGGACAAGACCAGACCACAGAAACCCACAGAGACAGCTGACCTGAACAAGGAGGAACTAATGGACCCCAAGACTGATAGCTGGGAAACGAATATTGGACCGATTCAGACTCCCTGAACATGGGTCTCAGTTATAAGGCCTGGGCAGTCTAAGGGACCTCTGACAGTTGAACCAGGGTGTATCTCTGGTGCACAAAAGGACTTTGGGAGCATATTCCGCATGGAGGGACACTCTCTTATCCTAGAGGCAGGAAGGAGGGCCTAGTCCCTACTCCAAATGACTTGACAGATTTTGTTGACCCCCTCCTGGAAGGCATCACCCTCCCTGTGGAGTGGGGGAGGGAATGGAATGGGAGAGTGGTCAGGGGGCATGGGAGGTAAGGAGGGAGGGAGTGAGAGGGAACTGGGATCAATATGTAAAATAAGAAAAAAAATTAAAAAAATACCTAAAACACACACACACACACACACACACACACACCAAAGCTATGGATTCCTTCTAGGCTAATATGGTTTGATAAGCAAGACTCCCTGAAACAGTGGCCCAGGTGTTCCAACATCCAAGGCACATGGGATGATGCAGCCATACAGACAACTACAGCCAAGATTGGGACAGGTTACTGTGTTTTCTCATGATCCCCATGGTTCTAACAATGTTCCCAAACAGTAGGAAGTAGTTTGGAGAGAACAACACCCAAATTCCTAAATATTGGTTATAAATGTTTGCTTCTTTAAAACTGGGTTAATTATAAATAGTTAATGATCACAGCCAATCTTTTTCCTAAAGAAAAAAAGGGGAATATGATATAGAAATGAATACTTTGAATTGGTGTGGATTTTGATTTATTGATAAAAATTTAAGGTCCATTTTATTATATGTAAATTTCTCCTCTTATTTAGGTATTGTGTTTAAATAGTTCATTTAAAATATATAATTTAATACACATTATATAGAATAACCTATAATAATCAAAACTTTTAGTTAGGTTATTTAGATTTTCTAGATAAATGGAGATATATTTCAATTAGATAGGTATTCTTCAAATCTTACAAAGTCCTATAGAACATGGCATTTAAAATGTAGTATGGTTTTTCATGGCAAAGAGACACAACTGCTCTTGGCAACACCACTTGCTTCAGAGAGGAAGATGGGCATCAAATAAACTTGTTATGGAGTTTGCCTTTGACATGGCAAGACTAGCCATTTTGGCAAGAAACTGCTTTTGCATAGACTGTTTGTTTGCTATATAAACTGGGCATTGAAGACCCATAGGAAAGTGACTGCTGAAAATTCAAAAAAACAAGATGGGACATTCCTACAGGGTTCATGCTTCACTGAAGAGTCTAACAGATATTCTGTAGGACACAGAAAAATGACTGACAAACTGCCAATACAAGAAGACAGTTTAAAATTTTCTGATTTGATGAGAAGTATGCCAGACACATTATGGCCTATGGGCTGAAAATGGATGCCCCAACATTACAGAAGAACTTGGGGTGGCTGTCCAAGCAATAAGATGTCTCTGTCAATTCTAGACTTTATGTATTACCCTTCTGTGGTCTTTGAAGGAGTTGAAGACAGATAGTTATAGTTATGATTTTCCACAGTCATGATAAAAGATAAATTACATATAAAACTTAAGACTCACAAAGATAAGATAGATGATAATATATTTTCTTTAAATTTTGCCAAATGTTAATTGACTAAATATTGTAACTACAGTTCTTGGTTAATAACTGTTTTGTTATATATAATTTTACTATGTTAAAGTTAAAACACTTCTTGTTATTTAGACAAAAAAGGAGATAATGAGGATTGTCCTTTGCATATATGTTTCTTTTATTGGTTAATGAAGCCAATGAAGCAGGAAGATAAGTGGGACTAGGAGATAAGGAGAACTTTGGTAAAAGGAGGCAGAGAGGGCCTGCAGAAGGGTTGCTATGTGAGCCACCAAAGGAGTTAGAGGTCCATCCTCTGGTAAGATAAAACCATGTAGAAATACTTAGATTAATCAAAATTGGTTAATAATTAAGACAGAGCTAGCCAATAAGAAGCCCAAGCCACCATCCAACAGCTTTATAATTAATATAAGTCGTTGTGTACTTATTTGGGGCTAAAAAGGCCAGCAGGACCAGTAGGGACAAAGAACCTCTCACTACAGAATTTAGCAAAAAGAACAAAAGTGAATTCAACAGTTCATAATCATATCAAGCATATTAGGCAGTCCTAGAAATGAGATCATGTTTTCCCTTATTGTGGTTTGTAGATTTTACACATGTATGTGTGATGTATATATACATGTATGTGTGTGCAAGTATGTATACATGCATTTATACATATGTGTATGCATATGTATAAATGCACACACATTTATACAAGAAATTAGAAACAAATCTGTGCAATGGAACAAAGAAGAAAACAGGGAAGGGAGGGGAGATGGAGATAAGATGGAATGGGGGATGTGTAAATGGTCACAATGTATACATGTCTAAAAATATCAATATATAATGAGTTACTACATATGTAGCAAAATTTTAATCAAAACCATTTTAAATAAAAATAGTAAATTATTATTATTTAATGTAAATATTTGTAAAACCACTTGAGTTTGAACTTGTCCATAGATAATATACTAGGTAATTTCACAACCAAATGTTGTATGTGGTAATTAAGCCTTTTAAAGAGATAATTATTAAAATATTTGTATCAAGATATATAGTGAAATGCTTTGAGATGTTATATTACTGAGCTTTCTTACTCTGTAACAAACTAAGATATGGGGAAAATGGAACATTCATGCACTGTTGGTCATATTGCAAACTGGTTACAACCATTCTGGAAAGCATAGTAAAGAATTTTTAAAAGCTAAAAATAAATATACCATAAGTCTCAACTATATCACTCCTTGATATATGTAGAAAGGACTGAAAATCCTATTCCACCAAAAATTACAAATCATGTTCATAGTCATTATATTTGCAATAGCTAGGAAATAAATGAATAATGGGAAATGTAATGTGCATACACAATGGAAAACTATTCATCTGTAAGGAAACATGAAATAATGAAATTTGCAGGTAAGAGATGAAATTAGAAAATACACTGAGTAGGGAAACCCAGACCCAGAAAGATAAATACTAGATTTTCTCCCTCATTTGTGATTCCTAGCTCCAAGTTTTCAGATTGAGTATATAACCTGGAGTAACTAAAGAATACAAGAAACTGAAAAGCATCCATAGTGGGGAGGGATGGAGATCTTGAGAGGGATTAGCCAGATACAGGTGAAATGACTGGAAGGAGGAATAGGAAAAGCAGAAGGGACTTTAATTGAAAACAAAAGGATATCGAAAGAGGGTGGGATAAATACCACTAAGAATTGTGGAAGAGAAGGTAGAAAGAACATAAGAGCAAGAGGGATGAGGGACCCCAAGCAAACATGGCCTTCCCAATCAACAGATTTATGCACATATGAACTCACAGAGACTGAGGCAGCATGCACAGGGCCCGCATGGTTCTGCAGCAGATGGGGTCCTAGAGGTGAGAAGGGAAATAGACACATTCTCCCATCCCTATCCTGGAAGCTATCTCCAATTGATAATGACATGCAAATGAAAATTTAATAAATGGCCAACAGACAGGAAACTCAACAGATTTGCTGGAGGCTTCTTGTGTCATAATTTTGGGTCACAGGTTGTACTTTTTTTAAACTGCATCTTACTTTCTCTTTTTCCTTTATTCTTTTTTCTTCTCCTGTCTACAGGTCACTTATTTATATATTATGTCTTCTATTTTAGTGTTTCTATGAGATTTCTCATTGTGCAAACAAGTGGGTCTCGGCATCTATATTTCTATCTTGTGTCTCTTCTCGGACTCTTTTCTTTCTGCTTACTCATTTTGCCCTATTCCAATGAGTTAATTTTTGGTTTCCCTTACTTTGTTTTATTATTATCCCTTATAATCTTGGTTTTCTCATGAGACACAGAGAAGTGGTAGATCCAGGTGAGAGATGGGGTACTGGGAGGGGCAGAGAGAAAGGAAATCATAATCTGGATATACTATGTGAGAAAAAAAAACTATTTACAATTAAAGAAAAAATACACAAAAATTAACACCAATAATGTTATAAAAACCCAGAGAAAATTATGTTAGTTATCTAATATATATGCATGTCATATGTGATATATAGACGCACACACATATACACACACATACATATACATATACATATACATATACATCATATACATATATATGTGTGTGTGTGTGTGTGTGTATGTAGTGCTCTATTGGATAAAGTACCTATATTTTATATAGGTACTATATAGGTTATAGAGTATATATTTATGTTATTGCATGATATATATTTTATGTGTATACTATATAGAGATTATATATTTTAGCGATGTATAAATAGTATTATATTGAATGAAGTAATGTCATTTTAGGTGATACTGGTTCCAAGAGTCATAGACTAACAAAATATCTAGTACCAGTCATGAGAAACCAGCTTCCAAGATGTTGATCAGGGAAGTCCAAGAAAATCTAAATACAGTATAGGCAGTTACTGTTGCCCTTGGTTGCCTCCTAGAAGTTTAAGGTTAAGTTCCTGATGCTGAAGATAACACACACTTCAAACACAGGACTCAAAAGATTTAAACTGGATCTGACTTGAAAACCTCCTCCCTGAGGCCTAACTGGAAGTTGCTATGAAGGTTGCATATGAACAATAACACTGACCAGCATGGTAAGGACATATGTATGTTGGATGTAACAAAAAGATGTCTTATTGAGCGAATATCTGCTCAACAGAGGGAGATTATGGAACTAGAAACCCAACCACCTACCCATGGCTATAAAGGTCATGGATTGTTAATGAGAAGCTATTACTGCCACTTTCCCAAACCAGTACAATCCCTAACTGCATTATAAATACATATTCCCATGCCCCCAGATAAATGCAGCCTTAACCATCATTAAGAAAGCATCTTTGTGCAGAATTTGGAGATGTTAGAGAGATCCATAACTGGTCAAAATTCAGAGAACAACTGACTGTGTGATACCTGTCCCTCATTTGATATATCTACATCATAAACCTTATATGTAAGGCTCAGAAAATATTATAAAAGGGGCAGAAATATTGTAAGAACTAGAGAGCAAAGAAGTCTGTTGTGAGATTGTCTTCTACATGGATATGGATTCTGAATCCATGAAATCTAAATAACATGGCTGCATCAAGAACACCTAGACATTGACAGCATCAGTTATATTATGGGTATTTATCATGGCTAGGAAGTCCTGAATTTGAGAAGGATTGTGGGGGATATGGGAGGGGTTGATAAGAGCAAAGGTGATGAATGAAGTGGTATAATTATATTTTGCTTACAATAAAATCATTTTTAAAATTAAACTGTTCAAAAATATGGCTCAATTTGGGGAGTTTCAGTTCACTAGTAACTGATTCCATTATTGTGGGCTTGTGATATGTCAGAACATCATAAAAGAAGTGCTACCTCATAGTACTGGAAGCAAAAGAGAAAAACCAAATCCACCAAAGTCCCTGAATCTCCCTCAGGAAAATGTCCACAAATATTAACATCTCCACTAGATCCTATTTCTCAAGGTTTCCGTCACTTCCCAATGATATCAACCTAAAGACTAAGGCTTTCATATATAGGTATTTGACTCTGGCATCCAAATATGGATAGATTAACAAGAGAGAGAGGGGGGGGGGAAGGAAACTGAAAGAAAAGAAATATATGGTAGTGATAATCTGGCAAATTTTTAACAGTTTTCCATTTCAAACCTCATTGTAGTTTTCAGTGGTTAAACTAAGCTTATAAACTTGCATTTGGACCTAGAATCATAGATCTGACTTTTATTTCAAGCATAAAATAATATTTAATATGTAATAAGGTGGCTGTCCTAGGACATTATGAGTCATACTCAATCAAATTAGACCTAATTGAGTGATAAACAACAGGTCAGTTTTTCAAGTGGTATATGTGTAATTTCTCAGCTTTAAAATGTTCTATTGGTTTTCTGCCTAATCACTTTAGCTTTCACTGATGATCATTGCAAAAATCTATTATTTCATTAATGGTAAAAAAAACTATTGATTTAAAAATTCTGTAATTTCTTCTTTTTGGTTAACTTGAACTACTTTATTCTTTAACTATTTAGACACTGTACAGTAATACCTATGTGGGAAAAGGCCAAAATAGGTAGTAAAATGATTTCCTTTTGATCATATATATATGATGAACTTATATATTAGCTTTGGTCAAACTCAAGAATAATTTTAAAATATCTCAAATATCTTTTTGATGCACAGACTGCTTATGTAACCTAAAGGCAATTCTACCCATTGGCATCTGTGTCTCATTCAACATATTGCTATTTTATGAAACAAAACTCTTTTCAGGATTTGTCTTGTATACACTGCTTCACAGGAGACTAGCAATTCCTCCCCCAAAGTCCTGATACCTTTTAGAGTGGAAGCAGTATTCAAAAAGAAGAATCTAAGTAATTGGGATGCTTATTTTTACTTACTACAATTATGAAATCTATTCAATACATTCATCCAATTTTACTACATTATGAGGACCATGAACTATAGATAGATTTCAAGGCAATAGAAAGTCAGTTACTAGAATCAGTCATTGATGTAGAAAAGGTTTATAGGAACTTGAGCTCATGCCTTATGGGAAAAGTGACCTGTACTGGTAGAAAACTAAGTAAAGTAATGTCCAAGGGTAAGAGGTTGTGGTATTTTAGTGACATCCAAAAATCAGAGCCTAAGAAGTACTTGTATCACAATTGTTTACCAGAAGTCCTGGAAAAGTGACATAACTCAGCAGAAATGTTAGAGGTTGAGTCAAAGAAGGCTACAAAGCTGTCTACTTTAGGCTCCAGAGGTAAACTCCATATCAATCTCAGCAAAATACATAGAATCACTCCAAAATTAAATCTTAACGGCAATCATCTTATCTTTTGACCTCCTCTGCATGTATTTTCAGGTACACTACCCTCTTTGCACTGCTATGTCTGACTGGTATTGAATTGTCCAAAGAAAGTTCTCAAGCTGAACAGTAAAGGGAAGAAGTGACACTTTGATTAGAACCAATTCAATGCTGGAGTATTCCTGTCAATTTTTTCAGAGATAACTTTGCCATATTGTGGCACTTGGAATTAGAGTAGACCATCATAAGTTCATATCCTTGAGTACTAGGTTCCCAGTTGTTGGAACTGTTTGGGAAAGATCAGGAGGTGTGGCCTTGTTGGAAGAGGTGTAATACCAGGGGGTAGGCTTTAAGGTTTCAAAGACTTATGCCATGCCCTGTGTGTATCTTTCTTGTGGAAATATACTCTCAGTTATTCCCAGTGCCATGCCTGTACTCTGCCAAAACGGACGTTAGGCCTCTGAGACTGTAAGTCAAATTAAACAGTTCTTTTTTTTTAACAGTTGTCTTGGTGGTAGCATTTTATTATAACAATAAAGAAGACAAAAGTCAGCAAAAGGGAATGGCTATTATTGTAACAAATGGATCACATAGGTTTTATAGGGTTGTGGGAGACTTCTGAACATTGGACTAAGAAGCTGAATATTTTAAGTTGGGTTTAATGAGCTAACCTAGCACTAGCTCAGAATACAGTAGTGCTGAAAGCAATGTGGACTTTAGAGACACAGCTCAAGAACAATATTAGCAGGTGACCATTTTTTTTTTTTTGATATTTTTTACAAAGAAGTGTTCTGCTTTCTGTCTTTATTTCTAAGAATTCCCCTGGTGCTAAAATGGAATGTGAAGGACTAATTTCCTTGGCAGAGGAGTTTTCAAGACAACTTAATAGTAATTACACTGTGGTTTTCAGTAATCCCTCATATGACCGTCTACAATGAAAAAAAGCAAGTAGGGTCAAAAGAAACACAAAATACACAGTTTAAAAAGGAATAATGCCAGGAAATTCAATGCTAGAGCCCAAGTATGAAAGATATGAAAAGACTAAAGAGAGGTCATATAATTCTTTCCCAACTTCTTACTAATTGTGGCAGACCCTTCTCACACATTGAAAGAACAAAAGGAAGAGGAAGAAGCATAAAACAAAAGGAACCAAGACCCCACAAGCCTCTTAGAATATTCTTTTTTGTACAGTGCCATTTCTGGGAAGGATACAGTAATTTTTCCTATTGTTAGAAGTTTCAGTAATTTGGGCTATGAAATTGTTCAAGAGAAAATTTACTTCATGAACAGGAGCATTACATTAATAAGACATAAATAATCAGTAACTTACCCCCAAAAGCTTATGTAACTTTTTGAGTGGGAGGCAGGGAAAGAAAATGATTTTAGGAAAGATGAAGAAATACTCAAAAGAATAGGTAGTAGGAAGCTTATAACAAAGAACTTTTAGTATGGTGTCTACTTCCAGTTTCTCCAGTGACAGAGATTAATTTTTCCTTGCTAATAGGCTTTTGGAGGGGTATAGAACTTATGATAATTGCATGTCTGTGTTTAGCCAGAGAGGACCTCTTTTCTTGCATTTGATGTTCTCTAGGTTTTCACAGTTTGGAGTAATTGTCACACCAAAGTGGTATACTATGAGGTATCACATTCAGTCTCAAGATATATGTTGGAATAGGATGCTGTGTGTATTCATGCCCAATAGTGCTTATTATATATTTTTCTATTAAATGTTATGAACACTATGACATCTGCAGCCAGGTCTTTTTTTATATATCTAAGACACTGTAAAGTAACAATTCAATAATGAGCAATAGTTAACAACAATGATACTGCTGCCTAATTTGTCTTCAGAGGAATAGGTTGTTGCTATTTTTAGAAAAACATTTCATTTCCTAACCAAATTATTGAGTTTCCACTTATGACTCCCTTTCAGGTGTGACATCAATAAATTGCTTTCCATTCTGAAAGGACATTAAAAAATGAGCAAACCCATTTGAACATTTAACAATTCCCAGAAAAGTTATGTTACATTTAAATAAGAGCCAACTATAATGCTAATATCTGAGAAGTGTTTTCTACAGAAAAAGATAATCTTAGGCTACCCTGAGTTGACTTACATTTTATTTGTCTTTAGTATCATCCAATGTCATTACTGTCTCTTATCAAATCTTGCACACATCCTATGAATACATGGACCTCAAGATTAATTTTATGATATGGCCTGACTTGTTTGGCAGATTCTGAAACCATCACTTCTTTCTAAGTTGCTTCACAGCTCTAGATATGATCTCAAATATGTTTATCTGTTTCTTCCATAAAGAGATACCACACATTCTCATGGGTGTTTTGTATAGATACCCATGACCCAGCTTCCATTTGTCCCAGACCCTTCTGATGAGAAGTCAGCAATTAACTAGACAACTTCCTTTCCATTCTTAGGCTACTTTTCCAAACTAAGTCATTATGTAAGGTAGCCATCTCTTGTTAATACACAATCTCTACCTGCAATGTTATTTTACAGCTGTACATACTCCTATTGTTTGTATATGCTACATTTTCATTAGCCAAAGGGACCTTTAAGCTGTTTCAATTTCCTAGTTTTTATAATAAAATGGCAATGAACATAGCTGAGCCGGTATCTGTAGAGTGCTATGTCAAGGCCTTTAGGAATCAGCCAAGGAGTGGCGTAGTTGAGCTATACTGAAGATATATTTTAGTTTTTGAGAATTATGCATGGTGATTTCCAGAAGAGGCTGCACCAGTTTGCAATCCCACCAACAGTGAATAAGGGCTCCACGTTCCAACATTTTCACGAATATTTTTTTCAGTTTTTTTTTTATCTTACCTATTCTAACTAGGGTGAGATAAAAGTCTCAAAGTTCTTGTGCATCTCTGTACATTTCCCTAATGTCAGATTTCTCTTTAAACCTATAATGGTTCCCTCTACTATGGTTATCTCTTTTCTTGCTCTCCTCTGTTCCTCCCCTGACTCAGTCTTCCTGATCACTCATTCTCCTCCTGCCTCCTCATTTCCATTTCTCTTTCTTCTAGTTCCCTCCCCCCCAATACTCCCCCATGCTCCCAATTTGCTCAGGAGCTCTTATCACTTTCTCCTTCTCTGGGGGATCATTATGTCTCTCTTAGGGTCTTCCTTGTTTCTTAGCTTCTCTGGAGGTGTAGATTGTAGGCTGGTAATCCTTTGCTCTATGTCTAATATTCATATATGAGTGAGTACATACCATGCTTGTCTTTTTGTGCCTGGGTTACCTCACTCAAGATGGTTTCTTCTAGTTTTCCATTTGCCTATGAATTTCAAGATTTCTTTCTTTTTTTTTTTTTTTTTTTTTTTTTTTTTTTTTTTTGCCTGCTTAATAGCACTCTATTGTCTAATAGTGGAGAGGCTACCTTAAATGCCCTCTCCCTATAATGAGATTGATTACTACCTTAAGTGACATTCTAGAGCCTTCATCAAGTAGCTAATGGAAGCAGAAACAGAGACCCACAGCTAAGCACTGAGCCAAACTCCAAGAATCCATTTGTAGAAAGGGAAGAGTGATGAGCAAAGGGGTCAAAACCATGCTGGAGAAACCCACAGAAACAGCTGACAGGAACAAGTGGGAACAAGTGGGAACAGTTGTAAAACTGGGGAACCAGCATTGTACCGAACCAAGAACCAAGCCTTATGAATGTGGGTGTCAGCTGAGGCATGGGTGGTCTATAGGACCTCTGACAGAGGAATGAGTATTTACTCCTAATGTACAAATGGACTTTGGGAGCCCACTTCCCATGGAGGGATATTCTCTCAGCCTTTAACCCTCCCCAAATGATATGACAGACTTTGATGATCCCCCCATGGAAGGCTTCACCCTCCCTGGAGTGTGGATGGGCGGGTGAAATGAGGGGGTCAATGGGGAGCATGTGAGTCTGGGAGGGAGAGGTAACTGGGATAAATATGTAAAATAAGATTATCTCTAAATTTAAAAAGATAAAATCTCAGTCATTTTATTTTAAATCACTCTAATTGCTAAAGATTTCAACAGCTTTTAAAATATTTCTTCGCCACTTTTACTTATTCTTCATACAGTCTGGGTATGAATCCTCTGCCAGGTTATACCAAGCAGAAATGCTGTGCCACTCTGTTGGCCACTGCTTCAATTAACCCATCATCTTGATATACAGAAGCACTTATGAGTTTATTATTTTTTTATATTATTCCTAAAATAATTACAACCCCCATTTCCTTCCTCCATATAAACTTGCTCATATGCCCTTCTTTGTTCTCTTTAAAATGCATGACCTTTTTTTTCATTAATTGTTAATGAGGTCCCACTATTCAATTGTTGATATTAATTCCTGGGCGAAAGAAGTCCTATTCAGAAAGACCTTTTCTAGTCACTTACATCTTATAGGATACTGCCTATGTGTTCTATTCACAGTTTAAACCTCAGGTTTCACAATTACATTTTTAATCCACTTGGAGTTTGGTTTTATATAGGGTGCTAGATATGTGACTCATTTAATTCTTCTATTTGTATACACCCACTTTTTTCACCACTATTTGTTAGATGCTGTCTTTTTTCAGGTGTTTGTTTTTGGCATCTTTGTCAATTGTTAGATGTCTGTGGTTATAGGTATTCATATTTGGAACTTCTATTTTTTTTCCATTGATCTACATGTCTTCTTTGTAGCAGTACCAAGCTCTACAATATTGATTGAAATCTGGTTTGACAATTCCTCCAGTATTGTTATTTATTCTCAGGACTTTTTGGCTGTCACCACATAAGAATTTTAAAAATTTTTTCATCATTCTGTGACGAATGTCCTGGGCATTTGGTTGTAATTGTACTGAGTCTGTAAAATGCTTTTGGTAGCATGGCCATTTTCGCAATATGAATTCTATCAATCAATCCATGAGGATGGAAAGTCTTTTCATCATCTAGTATCTTCCTTAATCTCTCTCTTCAGAGTTTCCAAACATTCATTGTAAAAGTCTTTTATCTCCTTTGTTATGTTTATTCTTTGCTATATTATTTAATTTTATTAGAGCAATTGAAAATGGAAGTCTTTTCTCAATGAATTTATTTATTGGTGTATAGAAAGGCTACTCACTTTAGTAAGTTGATTTTGTTTCCAACAATTTGCTGAAAGTGTTGATCATTTCTAGAAGTTTTCTAGAAAAGTGTGTGTGTGTGTGTGTGTGTTACATAAACATATCCCACTATATATAATAGCCAACTAATAGGAATAATTTGACTTTTGAACTCCTATTCATATCTCTTTAAGTTCTTTTTGTTTTCTTCTACTAGTGCTGTAACGCTATATTGAAAAAGAATAGGGCTGACTGTGGCCCTGGAAACCAACTGGTGGTACTTTTCCTCAGAAGAGCCCCCTCTGCTGATCCCACCTTTACTCATTGGCATCTTCCTTGTTCAGCTGATGTTAGGACAGTCATGTTTTTGAGGTCTTACAGTATAGCTGTTGGTGTTACTAGAAGTCACAAAATCATTAATCCCCTGGCTCTTAAAATATTTCTGCCCTCCTTTCAGCAATGTTCCTGCGTCTTAGGCATGGGGTGGGGGTGTATCTGTTGGGACTAGACTTCACAACTCTGCATATTGATTGGCTGCAGTTTTCTGTAGTGGTCTCAAATGATCAACCCTGAAAACATTCATAAAAGTAACATACAGACGAAACAGGTTACATTGAGAAAATATATGTATATAAAATACATACATGTACACATATCATAACATTTGACTAAAAAAAGAGATCATGAGTTTGTAGGAGACATGGATTCGGAGAGAGAAAAGAGAAAGGAGAAATTTTGTAAATAAAACACAAACTAAAAATAAATAAATTAATTAATTAATAAACAAGGGGTAGTAATGACAATCCTGTCTTGTTCCTGATTTTAATGGAATTTCTTCAAGATTTTTTTCTTGCCATATGTAACTTTCTTTCATTATGTCAAAGTAATGAAAAATAAAAAGAAAAGCAGCATCAAAATTAAGTGTAAATATATACCAAATGTACCTCAAATATATCTATAGAATATTCTATTCAAACTCTAAAAAATTGTCCTTTTATCCGGCAATTTAAAGAAGCCTCTCTGAAATGGGTTATATAATGGGATGTCAAACAAATGTTAACACATTCAGAAAAATTTAAATAAATCTGTGTATCTCAACTGAACACATGCAATAAAGCTTAAAAACTAACACCAAACAAATCTCTAGAAAATGCACAAACACAAAGAAATTAAATGCATATTCTTGCATTCCTTAGTGATGAATTGGTCAAAGAAATAAAAACAAAAAAGAAGTTTTTAAAACCTGAATGAAATTAAATGAAAATTTAAAAAGCACAACAAAACCTTTGTGATACACTGCAATAGTTCTAGTAGGGAGAATTAGGGAATTATTTTCAAAGCTTCATCCCATTCGTTAGAGTATCTAAAAGAAATGGGTTAATTCATAGATTCATCCAAATCACCAGAGTTAAAAAAAAGGAGACATCAGGAACTTAAACAAACCCATGACCCATGACAAATAATGAAATCAAAACAATAATAAAAAGCCTTTTGACTAAAAAAAAAAAATCATGCAAGCCCAGATGGATTACTAGTAGAATATTAGTCTTTAAAGTGAGATCTAGAACCAATGCCTGTTTTATTTTTCTAAGACTCCTTAAATTGTTACAAAAAATACAAACAGAGGGGAATATTTCCAAACATTTTATATGGAGACTCTAAGGCCAAAATCTGATAGAGTTAGAACAAGATTATAGGTCATTCTTGATGAACATAGATGCAAAATTTTCCAGTAAAATATTCAAACAAACATCAAAAACATAATCCACCATGATCAAGTTGGTGCCAGAGATGCAGGGATTGTTCAACATATGTAAGACAATAAATACAATATGTGATATAACTACATGTTTTGTTTATTCAAAAGAGTTTGGAAGATATTTATGAGGCAGGTTGGAAATTTATTTTAATGTGTTTATTCTTTAAACAATTTTATATGTGCATACAATGTATTATGATGGCATATATTTCCCATTTCCTCTTCCAACTCTCCCTGCATCCCAATCTCCCTCTCTACTTCATGTCATCTTTTAAACCTCACTGTATCTTATAAAATTAAACAAAACTCACATAATCCTATAATGCTCTTCTTGGACATTTGTCCAAGTGAATTGAAAATAAACATTAACACAGAGCTCATTATGTAAATGTTTATAGAAACTTCCTAAACACTTCATACAGAAAACAAATTCATCTAAACTAATTCTGGCTCATCTTTATTATGGAATTCTACTCAGCAGTAAATTGATTCAGCCACATAAAAGAATTTTAAACCCCCAAAGCTGTAAACATTGAGTAAAATTATTGTTATATTCTAGGGAAAGTGCACCTATAGGAGTAGAAACATCAGATGAGTTCTTGCCAAGGGTGAGGAATGAGGCATGGCATGTTGTCATGATAAACACAGGGGATTTAGTGGTATGGCTATTTAGTATGACCCACTCCTCTGTACCCACACACAAATTCAGATGCATCTACAAATTTTGCCAACCAACTAGAGCTAGAAGATTAACACTCTACAACAGTGGGGACAAACAGCATACAGATCTTCATTTCTAAATAACATTGTTCAGTAAAAGGAAAACAGGTTTCTTAGAATAGAGGCTCATTCGAAGATTAGAAGAAGCCAAATACAATCTTGGAATCTAGAAAAAAAGGCAGTAAAAGCAACAGCTTCATTGCCAACATAGATGAGATTTCAATATTTTGCAGATTAATTAATTGTGTTGGACCACAATGCAAACCTGGTACATTTGCTAGCTTGTTGGAGCCTACTCCCTATGGTAGGATGCCATGCTCAGCCTTAATGCACGAGAGAAGGACTTGGCACCGCTGCAACCTATTGTGCCATACTTTTTTGACTCCTCATGGGAGCCCTTACCTGTGAGAAGAGGATTGGGGATGGGCTGCGAAGAAGGCAAGAGGGAGTGGGAGGAGGGGTGAGAGGGAAATGTGGTTGGAATGTAAAATGAATTTAAAAAATAAATAAATTTAAAAAGTTTTGTTGTACCAGTGTAACTTCCTAAGTTTTAATTAATATAGTATTGTGTTTTTAGACATTGGCACTAAGGGACCTGGGTTGAAGGTGTATGGACACTACCATCTCTGCAACTTTTCTGAAAGTAAATCCTTAAAGAGCTGCAGTGAAATTTAGATCTTCTGTCTTAACTGACCTCTAAGATTCAGAAAACCTTACAGAGTCGCCAACCAAGTGGTACCTGAAGCGATGAAGCATCAATTGGTGAAGTCAGTTCCAATTAGCCTCTGAAAATGTTGCAGCTGACTTGCTGTTTACTGTTCATCCAGAAACACAGGTTATCCTTTACAAACCATACATGAATTGACACCTACTTTAAACGTTAGCTCTCCTAGCCTATCACAATTTTGCAACAGATGCTTTAGGAGTAAAATTTCCATGATCAAGTGAATCTAAGAAGTATGCTGCCCAGTGGTACCTCTGCCTCTGCACTTGAAAGTCAACTCTCAAAGACCTCCAAACTAGCACTTATTTTTATATTGCACTACTATCAGTTCTAATCATGACTGTTAACACAAAAATAGTTTACTTTGGGGCTAGAGAGATGACTCAGTGGGTAGACATTCTGAGATCTAGGTTTAATCCCTGAAACCCACATGGTGGAAATTGAGAACTGGCTCCAAAATGTCTTCCAGTTATCACACATCACCCTGGTACATACACACCCTAAGAGTATGCATGCACAAAATAAAATTTAATAAATTATTTAAGTGTTAAAACAGTTTACTTCCAGGTTTATTTTGTAACTAGCTAAGATGAGATATCTTCTATGAGATAGTGTCTTCTTGACTTAGTTACGGTTTCTATTGCTATGATAAAATATCATGACCAAAAGCAACTTGGAATAGAAAAGGGTTTATTTGGCATTACACTCTCAGATAACAGTTATTATATAGTAGATTTAGATCATATTCTTTCCCCTCCTCATACTCCTTCCTTATAGCACCCAGAATCACCAGCCTAGAGGTAGCACTACCCAAAGTGAACTGAGCCATTCCACATTGATCCCTAATCAAGAAAATGTCCTGCAGATTTGCCCACAGGCCAGCCTGCTGGGGACTTTTCCTAGCATGAGGATTCCTCTTCCCAAATGACTCTAGCTTGTGTCACGTTTTCACGTTTAGATGAAATTAGCCAGCATAGTTCTGTTTATGTCAGGGAAGCTGCACTCAGGAAATCTCAACAGTATGGTCTCCTAAACAAGGCAAAAAAAAAAAAAAAAAAAAAAAAAAAAGCCACACCAATTGACATGCCAGTGTGGAGGAGGAATTCTCACAAGGCTTCACCCATAGAAGAGCTACAAACAATAATTGGTTGCTGAGAGAGGGAGAGTCAGTGTTCTCCTGGAGAAAGCCCCCTGGTATCTCAGCCAATTCCTGAGAGGTCAGCCCTAAACTCACATGAGCAATACCAAATGATCTCAGCAGCTTGTATCTCTAAACACACACATTCATGTAACATACATATATATGTAAATATTATATTATAATTACAGTATAATGAGGCCATGAATTTGAGGGGTTGAAGGGTCATGAGAAGAACTAGAAGGAGGAGGAGGAAGTAAAGTAATTATATATGAAGTTCTCAAAAATTAAATTAAATAAAATTTAAAGACATTTTAAACAACTTGGGTAGAAAAGGGTTTATTTAATCTCACAGGTTCAGGTTAAAGTCCATCATCAAGAAAAGCCAGAGTAGGAACTCAAGCAAGAAAAAAAAATTACCTTCCTTTATCACATGGCTTACTGATCTACTGCAGTAACCTATAGAGGTCATTTTTCACCCCCACTGTAAAATTTTCTCTACAGTTGGAATACATACTGAGTACAAGTAAATTCATAATTAATTGAAAAAAAAAACATTATTGTCCTTAGTCCATACATTACCAACAGGTCCCTACTGCCCACAGAGGAAGAAGTGTGCTTCTTGATCATAGATTCTGTTCCTCCAGTTGCCACAGCACATAAACAGCTACATGGGATGTCTGTGGTTTTAATTTTAACAAGGGAGAAGTGGGAGTACTTACAAAAATAAATGCATTAAAGTGGCTTTGGGGAGTTGATACAATAATGAAAGAAGAAAACAGATTAAGAAACGCTGTTCTAAAACACTAGTTCTCAACTTTTATGCAATTATAATTACCAGGAGACATAAAAAGTGATGAAATGAGTCTGTGCCTACCGATCCTGACAAATTAATCTTGTATGTATCTTGAGCACTGAAAAAAATTGAAAGAATAAAAACCTATCCAAGTGCAGTAAAGGCAGAGAAGTACTCATTTTCAACTTAACACTGTAATAATTGGACCAGTCGCAACAGCAGCTTTTGGAAAGCTGTGATGAAGTTAAGATATAAACCCCACCCCATGTCTGTGGTCTCGGAATCTAAATTTACAGGTTCCCAGGTAATTCATTCGCATAAATACAGTGAAAGCATTGAGCTATACTTGTGTTTGTTAACCTGTGTCCTTGTCAGCATAGCTGCTGGTCTAAGAACTCAGAGCTCTAGCCCTCTCTAGAGCCATTGAATCAAAAATGTTGATCTTGGGCACTCACTCCACTGGTTTCAGGGATTGTGAAGAAGATTCTGGTGTAGAGCTCTGGATGAAGTCCATGGCTGGAGTGCAGAAACATTATACTAATTATAATAGAGTTAGAATGACTTACTCTGTTTAAGGATAATGAATGGTGATAATAGAAGTTTATAAGGATTTTCAATGCAAATGTCCTTCAGAGAACAGAAAAGATTGACAACTGCTTAGCAAGCACATATACTTGAAGCCCAAATAAAGAACACATTGCAATATATGCAGAGTTACAGTGTCAGAAACATAAATATGTGTTGACAAATTGGTATCCTTCCACAGTATCAGATTTTGCTGAATGACAGTAAATTCACAAATTACTTTAGTTCATTGAATGTAATTCACTAAATAATCATGATTTCACCAGGTGATGGGGCCATTGGACATCATGGGTTCTTTCATTCCAATCTTAATTACTAATATTAACCCTCAGACCGTGCATTACATTTTGCACATTGATAAAAGGGTGAGAAAGGTAACTAGATTAGATGGACTACAGGGCTCGTAGAGACCGTATTAAAGGTAAAAACATGGAACTGATGAAGATAAAAAGGAAAAGGGTCTTTAAGGGGTTAGAAGATTTTTCTGCAGGTAAGAACAGCCCAGGTGCCTGTAGAACTTCCTGAAGAGTGTTTATGTCACAGAGTTTTGCCAAATAGATTTGGAACTGTGGAATTCAAGTTAACTATACCAGACAGTGGGGATATACTGAGCTGAAACTCCAGAACAAGTACAGAGACTGTCTTGATACTGTAACACACATACCAAATGTACTGAGGATAGATTTGTGGGTAGCAATAAGACACAGTACAAGCAATCCTACTTTTTATATGATGTATCCTTGAGTTATGCCCCTATTATGGTGAAATATCAATGAGGAAACTGTGTGAGACTGGCCAGTGATGCAGTATCAGGAATTTGAATTGAAATTAATCAGTGTTATGCAATATTTACACCTTTCAAATAGGTGTAAAACTGTCAAATATTCAAAAACTTCAAGGACTTCTTGAAGAATGCATTACATCTAAGTTAAGCCACCTTAAAAGAGTTTTGATATTTCATTAAATAGTTTCTTGTACTATGCACTATTATTAACGAGCTGAAATCATGTCATTTATAGGAAAAGACATTCTACTGGAAATCATCGAGACAGAAAGAACAGGAAGCTTCCTGAGCAGATTTCAAACCAACACAGGGAGCAGAGAGAGCAGGGGATGAGATGTGACTATCATCCTGCAATGCCTTCTCCCAGTAATATTCTTCCCCCGCAAGATTGCACCTCCTAACCAAACTACCACAAACTAGCTAAAGATTGATATCAATAATATGCAAAATCTCAAAATAGGAAACAGCAAATTGAACAATGCAGTCAGTAAACTAGCTAGTAAGCAGACATTTCCAAAAAGCACAAAATACAAGTGGCAAATCAACATATGAAAAAAAAATGTTCAGCCTGACTAACCCTTGCATAATGCAGGTAAGCGGTAATTTGGTCCCATCGAAATCCAGGCAGGGTAGCAGTTACCAAGAAGAAAAAAAAATAAATAAAAGGAAGAACAAACTGTGATGAGGTCACAGAAAAATGGGAAGCATCAAACAGTACAGGTGGGAATGCACACTAGTAGTCCACTGTAGAAAGCAATACAGTGAAGTCTCACAAAAAGCCAGCTCTATATATGATAAAATGAAGAGATTAAATATATCCAAAAGGACACAAACTTAAATAAGCTTTTTCTCCCATAAATTGTTTTTTGTAATAGCATTTTATCACAATACAAAAGTAAAAATGCACCAAATTAACTAAAAGAGAGAAAAGACCAATATTAATAAAAGCAGAAATGAAAATGGAAACATTATAACATATACTGCAATGTAAGTTTCCAAAACCTCTCAGACATTCACCACTAGATGATCCACCTTGAGAAGCCTCTACCATGAGCTAAGGGCTGCTTTATTCTTTTTCTAGGTACCTTTCTTTCTATTTTTAATATGTTCCAACTCTACTTCATACTGGTTCATCCTGAAATCCATTTCTGTGATGAGTTCGCCCTTCCAGCTTCACCTGAGTAGATTAAGGGACATCCTTAGGCTGTTGGCAGCAGTACTGGGACCGCCCTCCAGCTACATCCTTCCTGGAAAAACTGATGAAAACTAATCAAGCATAAGCTTTACCACCTAAGCCTATGTTTTTGCAGAGGAAACAATTTGGTCTTCAATGCAGTGAACAGAAAGTTTGTTAATTACTCTGACTCTTTGGATCTTATAGAAGATTTACCCATGTGTTTAGTGAAAGAACATTGTTTGTCTAAAACAAAAACTGTGGAATTGAGTGAAGCGTTTGAGTATTGAAGATAAACATTTTGTGTTTGATGAATGGACTAACGTGACTCTGTTTAATACAGAATCAGCAGGTATAGAGAGGAACTGGTGGGACCTATAGTTGGGTGCTATAGTTTGGATGTGGAATGTCTTCCAAAGGTCTATGTGCTCAAAGTTTGTTCCACCAGGTAGCTCTACTAGGAAGTGGTAGAAGTCCTAAAGGGAGAGGTATTGTAGGTGGTTTCAGAAAATTGGGGTATTCTCTTCCCTGCGTTCTCTGTCATTGTTTCCCAGTGGTCATAAGATGAGCAATTTAAACATGACTGCTGAAACATAAGCTGAATAAGAATGTCACCAATAGACATGCCATAGTTGACCAGGAAAAACTCATGATATACAAGCAGTACAAAAGAAATACAAGTAACTGAGGAATGTTGAGAGTGGGAAGAAATAGTCTTCCCCAAGTATGTGCACCCATTGGTTATCCAATACCAAATGGTCAGTCCTGAAAACATACATGCAAGTAATATATTACAAACTTATCATGTTATATCTAGAAATATACATATGCATATGCAAATACATATGTGCATGCAATGACAAATAATAAAAAGGGAGACCATGAATTTTACAGAGAGCATGGAGGGTATACAGAAGCAGTATATAGGGGTATATATGGAGGAAGAAAACAGAAGAGACAAAAGTTTTGATTATGTTATAATCTCAGAGATAAAAATAGAAAACAGATGGCACCATGTGCCCCTATCATGAAATGCTCACTAATCGCAGGCCCAAAAGTTGTAGGAGAACTAGCCATGGATAGAAACCCCCAAAACTATGAGTTAAAGCAAACCTTCCCACTTGAAAGTTGTCCTGGGTATTTTTATAGTAATAAAAAGCTGACTAAAATCACCAGTGATTTCAAAACACAGAAGGAAAAACAAATGAGTGGCAGTCCTTACATCCCCTTTGGTTTCTAAAATGCCAAAGATTGATTGGCAAGCCAGGAGCCTCGAAATCTCATTGTCACGTTGCTTTTCCTTCCCTGATGCTGCACACAATTGTTTTCAGATGTGAAATAGACATGATCTAAAGGACTTTCTCTTCTGCCTGATCACATACAATCAGTTAACATTTTGCAGAGTGATGAATCTGCCCATCAAGAAATTCCAAGAATTCTTGATAAGACTTGAACTCTCAACTCCCCTTTCTCTAAGTTGCTCGTACCCTTGAAGAGTTTGCTCTTCTTTCTCAAGTTTCTTGCCAGCCTCTGACATAGAACTATGGGCTGAAAAACTTTGGTACTAAGAGGATCAGTCTTCAGTGGAAGAAAGACAGAGCAGCTGGGGTTTGGGGCTGTGGAAGAATGACAGAAACAAAAGGAAAGTGTGAAAACTAAGAGGAAGCTGAAGAAAAGTGAGAACGGGCTCCAAGATAAAAAATACAGCTTATAAGAAGTAAATTGAAAGAAGACAGAGAAGGAGGCAACAGAAGTTGGAAGAGCAATGGACATTAAGGAGAACATAATTTTCAATGCCTTCAAAAATCAACTTAAAGAACATAAAACCAATTAAAAATACATGTAAATAAATTCATAAGCTATAACCATACTCAAATTACTTAAAGAACTCTCTAACAATCTATAAATATGCAAAAAAAAGTACAGATCAGGGAATAAAAGCAAACCCGACAGGCCCCACCTTTCCCATGCCTCCTCCAAAATGTCAAAGCAAGTTATTTTCAAGTGATGAAAAACCTCCCTCAGAGACTGATGCTCATTTTTATTTTCAGTCTTAACAAATTCACAATTTATGTGCTTGCCTGTGTTTATGAAATATCCTATAAATGGGACTTTTCAATCCCAGATATAGGTACTTTTGACAGCTCCCCATTTCCTCAAACACCAACACCTTCTGTGGGCTTGGGCAAGTGTCAGTCCTCTGGGGCCCATTCCCAAAGCCCTGACATTAGACACACTCTGGAAAATATGGATCTATTTCTTCCTTTGGGCATGAAAAATATTTTTTCTTAGGTAAAGGAGTTATTCTCTACTTTCAGGTACTTAGGACTACATCCCACGTCGTTAAGATATAAATAGAAAAGTTCTGCTTCCAATTTATTCCAGTAGAAAATGAGCGTCACAGATTACTTTTTAAAAATAATTTTAGGTTCAAAACCTCAAAACATTTAACAGTTAATATGATTTATCACATAGTAACACAACTTATCTGAGACTGCCTTCCTCTACCATCCATCCCCAAAAGCTGTTAGAACAACCCATTGTACAATGGTACAGTACATGACTTCTGGTGGGCTATTGAAGAACACAGGTGTGTAACTCATGGATACTTTTTTCTGGCTGTGTAAGCAGAAACCACAACAAGAAAGTAGCCAGGCACAGAACAATCTGTGAGGTAGGGTGCCTTGTCTAATGGAGCAGATCACTAACTGATGCAATGGAGAAATATATTTAGAATGGTATACATACAAAAGCATCTTCAACTGGTTTTTAAGTGGAGGGAGTGAGAGAGGATGAAATGAAAAGTAAAAAGGCTGTAGAGTTCCCCAGGCAAGGGGAGCTAATAAATGCATCTGACTGAGACACAGAACATCCGTTAGAAACACAGGAAAGGTGTGATGAAGCCAGACCTATCAGGCCAGAGAAGATGTCTTCATGAGTCACAGGGGATATTCCCAAGATTCTAAAATGAATGAAGTTTTCCAAATTTGAAAATGTGGAAGATCAGTGACTGATTTCTTTTTGTTCCATTTTGAGTAGATTGTCTACAACTATGTCTGTTCTACAATTGTATTTTGGAGAAAATGATGTGCCTACTATTTTCTGAGATGCAGATACAAATAGAGAATTTTATCTAAGATATAATGGATTGTCAAGTTGAATTGATGCTGTTAAATCATTAAACTTTTGCAACATTAAATGTTATAAATGTATTTTGTATATCAGGTGAATGTGAACCACTAGCATGGAGAGGTGAGTCTAATAAGCTAAACAATTCACTTCTACCAAGAGGGTTATGTTTTGGTCACCAGAGTAGGTGTGTATGTAACCTTGTATGTAACATTGCCTAGGGATTTAACAACAACACAGTCTAGCCAATAACTTGATTGTAACTTAGTAAAATGTATTTCTTGTTCCTAGTCTCTAGAACTGTGACATAATAAACTTGCACAGATTTAAACTGCCAAAGTATGAGAATTTGTTACACCAATAAGAAATTAGTACACCAATCATGGAGGAAGGAGTGAGCAGAGTAAAGTCTCCATTTCCATGGATAGTGATGTCAAGCTGTCATGGGACGTCTGGTACCAGTAGTATCTAGTATCATTCTGGCTGTGGGGTGGTCTGGGGACCTCTTTGTGGCTATAGCAAGAGCAAGAGATATTATTCATAACAATGCACCCAGCATCCTCTTTCCATTACAAAACTGACAAGGGATGTGTAGGACAAAATAGCCTTAAAATGTCCACGTAGTCCTTTTATGCTAAATATGCCTTGAGACCTCTCCTTAGATAGCCTTGCACTGCCTGACATCCTTAGCAAAGCCACTTCCTCTCAGTAGTGGCTGAAAACAAGATATGATCATTAAGTAGATCAACAGCTGTTTTCACTACTCCAAGAAAACTCCGAGAAGCCCTGTGCTTCATTTCTAGGATTATGCTGGTATGCCGAGAATGAGGCTCTCTAACTAGAGAAAAATGCACATCAATATCACAGCAATGGTGAATGTAGTGTGTAGATGGGAGTACATGTCCCTCTAGGTTTTGGGTATGAAGCTTTCTTTCTAATTCTTCAGAGCCAACAACTCTTCCTTCTCCCATCAGACAATTCTTCATTTCCCTCCCGAATAAGAAACCCAGGGTTAAGTTATCTACAAACATTTAACAATGCCTGATTCCACTCAGTCTTTGTAATGCAAGCTGCTGTTGCCTCATGGAGAGTATAACATGAACAACTGTTAGACCCCCAAATACCCAAGGCCCTTGCCCATCATCAGATAGGAAGACAGGGAACATCTGTCTTTGCAGTCCCCCACCAAAATGGAACAGCAGCCCAGGTTGTCTGTGTAGGAACGAGAATGATCAACCTCTGCTATTTCAACATCAATGTCCTGGCTGGCTCCAAGAGCCAGGAACTTCCCATAGACATACACAGCCTAGTCAGTAGCTAAATTTTTTACTTCTTTGCTCCAAAAAGTTTTCTGAGACTCACTCTGGTACCTGATGTCAGGCTCAGCTTTTCAGCAAAACCAGACTGTCTGGAAGCTCCAAGTGCTATACTAGACCTCTCCATCAAGAAGAGGGTCAGAAACAGAGAATGAGAATTGTTCATTAATATACTCCTAAAACTATCCCTAGGTTTAATACACACAAATATTTTAAGTTCACTGAAAGTCTCCACTCTGTTCTTTTGGTACCCCAATGTGTGGCAGATGGTGAGTTGAGGGATCATGTCAATTATTGAGAAAGTATGGCCAGGTGTGATGATGCCCACCTTTACTCTTCAGGATGCTAAAGCAGGAAGATCATGAATTTGAGGTCACCCTAGACCACAGAGTGTCTTAAAGTAAAAGTGGTTTGAGACTGTAGAACACTTGCCTAGCATATACAAGTCTCTGGCTTCCATTTTTGTTATCAGAAAAATAAAACTGAAACTCAGTGAGTTTATTTTATGAGTAAGGCTGCTTGAAATTTAGATGTTTAAATGTCAACATGAATTGTGGTAAATGTGTGTGTATTTTGTGGGAGGTGTTAATACTTGCAACATCTGACTGACTTTATAAATGGATGCACCAAATTGTAAAATGATTTATTTTAAAGAGAGTTGAGGGTCTGTGATATGGCTTCATAAGCATGGCTACCAGTCACTAAGCCCGATACCCTGAGTTTGATCCCCAAGATCCATATGATAGAAATAGAAAACCACCTCCTGCAAGTTTTCTTCTGAGCTCCATACCTACTATAGGGCATGTTACACACACACACACACACACACACACACAGAGAGAGAGAGAGAGAGAGAGAGAGAGAGAGAGAGAGAGAGAGAGAGAGAGAGAGAGAGAGAGGAGCATATGCAGGCTTATAAGGTTAATAAATAAAATGTAATGGAAAAATTTTAAATAGCTAACTATAAACTAGGAAACCATACTCAGATATTGCATGTAAGAGTGGGCAGGGAAACTGTTTATATCAGTATAGTTTATGAAGTTTACCCACAGCACCACCAGTTCACCAGTGTCACACTAGTGTGCATAGGATGTATGAGATAACTTTTCCCTAAATCTACAGTTAAACATGAGGTACTGAGAAAGCAAAAGTCTTCAAACTTTTACTGAGTTAGAATGAAGACCTCAAATTCTTATTTCTGATGTATTGAATTTCTGTCATGAACTCTACTGTAATAATCCCAAATGAATTAGAGCAAAATGTGTTTGCAATTTGGAATGGCAGTCTTCCTTTTAAAAAAATCCATCTACAAATCATCATGTGTATGTATATGAATGCGTATATGTATGAATGTATGTGTATATGTATGTGTATGTAACATCACTTCTGAATTCAGAAAGCAAACCTCAAAGTGGACTTTAGAGGTACACACCTGGCTCCCCTAAAATCCCAGCTGGCATACAGTTAGTTTGAAACCAGCTCACACTACATGAAAAGTCCTTTTGGTGTCAGGGATACAGAGTGGGTGGATGAGAAGGGAGCTGGATTCATGCTGGGAGATGGGAGGGAGAGAAGGAAAGAATGATTAAGCCTGAAATCTCACAATAGAAAGTATGTGTGTGCTACTGGAAGCCAGAGTTAAGGAAGGATAGCATTTGGATTTAATCACCCAGATTCATATTCTTAAGGCTACTGAAGCTGACTCCCTTTGTCAGGAGTGTCCATAAGTCATTTATTTGTGCTAAATAATGACATATATTCATTGGATGACTAGGATTTTTTTTCCTTCCAAACTGATCAAATCAGCTTTATTCTTTTTTTTTCCTACTTTGAGTTCAGAAATTATGATAGCATATGAAAGCTGTCTTTTATAGATGATTCCACAGACATAACAGAAATACTAATGGGAACAAATGGAAGCTATCTAAATCGGAAATAATGTCACCATGCTTATCTATAGGTTTATGCTTTGATAAAATAATAATTTATAAATAATTTCCAACTTGATATACATTGAAATTTTAGGGTCACTGATGTGATCAGAAAATTTGATTGTCACCTAAACAAGATATGGTGCTAAAATGAGATGAGGTTTAATTAATAGAGTTGACTAGACCATTACCTAAGAAACAATACAGGTAAGTGCATAGCAAAGTCTACATCTCAACAGACTTTTCAGATCTTATTCTCTGGGACTACCATCTCCTCCTCCCCTCTCATGGAACTTTCCCACCCAAGGCAATGCTAAATAAATCAAAATGTTCTTCCTAGATAGATTACAAGGTCAGAGATAACCTCATGCTTGGCTTGAATGAAGGAATGAATGATGAATCATAACAAAGAATGAATCAGATGACTGACACTCATAGAACTATCCACCAAATTTTCCATATCCACAATTAGTTTTGTTAATTATTCTAGCATTTTACTTGTTTTAAGCCCTGAATTGCAGAATGCCTGAAATTTCGGCAAAGTTCCACATATCTTCTCTACTGCATCTTCCTTCATGTATGCCGTGTGTGTGTGTGTGTGTGTGTGTGTGTGTGTGCGTGCGTGCGTGCGTGTGTGTGTGTGTGTGTGTGTGTAAGCCCTCTGAACGTGGGTGTCAGTTGGGGGACTTGGACAGTCTATGGAGCTGCTGACAGTGCAAACAGTATTTATCATTAGTTCATGATGGGGCTTTTAGAGCCCATTATCAAGGAGGAAGAGGCCTCCCATGGGGGATTATCAAAGTGTGTCACATCACATCATTTGGGGCAGGATCTAGGTCTGTATTTAGACTGAGAAAGTATCCCTCTATAGAGAATGGGCCTGGTTTGGTCTTATGCAGGTTCCCCAGCTGTCAGACTGGGGTCCATGAGCTCCTACTTGCTCATGTCAGCTGTTTCTGTGTGTTTCCTCACTACTTCTCCCTCAGTAATTGGGCACAATTTCTCTTGTTTTAATTGGAATCAATTATTTTTAGCTACACAAAAATTAAATCAAGACTTTGCTTTTATCGTATTTTGCTTTTTTCCTTTATTTTATCACAATATGTACAAATCACATGGCCTCAGTTCTTTTTCTTTGATTCATTCCACAAATGTCACTGGATTGGAACAAACTTGTTTTCTGTGTTCTTCTGCCCTAGAATACTGGGTGGTCTTAGGGGAATCTTATTCTTGATTCCCCCACACAAATGAAACAGTGGTTCTCAACCTATGACTTGTGACCCCTTTGGAGATAGCATATCAGATGGCCTACATATCAGATATTTACATAACAATTCATAATAGTAACGAAATTACAGTTCTGAAGTAGTAACAAAAATAATTTTGGGGTTGGGGTCAACTCATCATGAGGAGCTGTATTAAAGGGTTGCAACATTAGGAAGACTGAGAACCACTGCTCTAGACCAGGGGGCTGATGAAGGGCAGCAAGGTATTATATCGCATCATAGCTACCATTTTCTGCCCTGCTTCCTTTCTGATGCTGATTAAACCCCACTATATTATTTTCACTGTGTACTTTTCTCTAAGTACTATCTACTCTCCTGTAAAATATAATTTTCATGATTTTAGTCAGTGTAACTGTTTTACAAAATACATCTGTTGGAACACAATCCAAGCATGGAGTTGTGTGAGAATTCTGAGTGTTTGTGAGAGCACTCCAAGAAAACAAGACAAGTTTGTGGCCTCAGTTTCTTCCAAACATGTGATTGTTCTTGGAATGCTTCTGTGTTCCTCCCAGGTGTGATGGATAGGAGTGACTTTACTGCCAATGACTCATCATTGCTTGCTGGTGTTATTCAACTAAATGTTTATTTTTTTTTCTTATTTTCCATATTGATCCCAATTCCCTTTTCCTCCCTCCTTCTCTCCCTCCCTGCCTCCCTGACATGCCCCTCCCCCAACCACCCTCCCATCCCACCCCACCCCACCCCACTCCACAGGGAGGGTGATGACTGTTTAAACTCTCCTTCATATGAATCTATGGAAAAACATGGTTTTGCCACATGTGGCTTGTCCTTGTGCTGTATACAGCTTGAACTCATGAGAATTTTATTCATGTGATCTTCTTAGCCCTCAGAGGATAAATGGTCTGAGGCTCTGAATGAAGCTGCCTATTGCATGAGACTTTAGTCAACTTCATTTATCAGCTCCAGTCCCCCAGCTTCTGCTTCCTCTACAGCTGTGACACATATCATCTTCACTTTGTGAAAGTTGTGGCAGTATCTACCCAAATCAACTCTTAGACTAATTCAGTTAATGGTGTGGATATGGAGATGGTGAAAAGTAAGGAGAGGCATAGCCACATGTTCCAGTGTGCATGTTATTTGGATATGCATTTAACTGCTGGCAGCAAAAGCACTGAGCAATAATTTTATATAGAACTGCCCAAGTCCTGCTCAAACAGCCCTTTCCTGTACCAATGAGCTCAGGTTTATTTCCTAATTTCTTCTATATCATATTCAGGGTACCAGATGTTATGTCAAGGTCCTTGATCCATAGAATGGGAGATAATAATCTAGATTCTTCTACACATAGCTGCCCTGTTTGACCAGAGTCATTTGTTAAAGGTGCTATCTTGTCTCTACTGTGTATTTTTAGCCTCTTTGCCAAATAATCAGGTAGCTGTGGTTAGTAGACTTATATCCAGGTCCTCAATGCTATTCTCATGATTAATTTCCCTGCTTTATTGCAATAGTTGTGTAATATAACTTAGAATCAGGTATGGTGATGCCTTGAGAAATTCTTTGGGTTTTTTTAAGAGTGAGTTATATTTTGGCTTCCTGAGGCCTTTTCTGAAGCCATAAGAAAATTAAGAATATATTTCATTTTCTGTGAAGAATTGCATTGGAATTTTAGTACAGATTGTTTTGAATTTCTATATTGCTTTTGGTTGAATGGCTATTTTCTTCACAATGTTAATTCTACCAAGCCATGATTATGGAAGGTCTTTCCATCTTCTGATATTTATTTTTAGAATCTTAAAGTTTTCATTGTACAAGTCTTTTACTTGTTTAACTAGACCTTTTTTCAAGGTGGTTTTTGAGGTTTCTGTTCTTTGGATGGTATTGTTTCTCTCATTTATTTCTTGGCATGTTTGTCAATTGTCTGTTGGAAGTCAACTATTTTTTAATTAGTTTTATAGAGAGAGAATCATGTCACCTGCAAATAAGGATTCTTTGACTTCTTCCTTTCCTGTTTGTATCCCCTTAAACTCTTTCATTTTTCTTATTTTAGCACTTCAGACACTATACTGAGCAGCAGAGGGAGAGAAGGCATTCTTGTCTTAGTTCTGGTTTTAATGGCAATGTTTTAACTTTTTTTGTTTGTTTTTGATTTTGTTTATCAAGATGCTGATGTGGTCTAATTGTATATTGCCCTTATTATGTTTATATATGTTCTCTGTTCTGAAATTCTGCTGTATTTTTATCATGAAAAGATGTTGGATATTATCAAAGGCCTTTATGCAGCTAGTAAGATGATCACCCCATGTGGTGGATTATGCTTATTGATTTGTACATACTGAAGAATCCTTGTATCTCTGGAATGAAGCCAAATTGATCATTGTGAACAATCAGTTATATGTGTTCTTAAATTCTATTTGCAAGTATTTTATTGAAAATTTAAGCATCCATGACTTATCAGAAACATTATCCTATAATTTTCTCTAGGGGAGTCTTATTTTGGTTGGTTATCAGGATGATGCTGTATTCATAAAAACAATTTGAAAATATTTCTTCTTTTTTTTCTATTTACAAAATAAATTGAGGAGTCTTGGTATTAATCCTTCCTTGAAAGACTCTAGAATTCTGTGATAAACTCATGAGGCCCTGGGCTTCTTTTAGTAGCAAGGTTTTTTGATTGCTTCATCTATCTCATTGGATGCTCTGGGTTTGCTTAATAACTTGTATTGATTTAGTTTTGGCAGATCATATATATCCAGAAATTAACACATTTTATTCAGATTTTCCAGTTTGCTATCCTCAGTATTGTGAGGACCATCACTGTGAACATCTCTGCTTAGTATTAATTTGGATCATCTCTCTTGGTTTTGGTTAATAAGACTGAAGTTTTGACAATTTCGGTTATCTTTTCAGTGAACCATATCTTCATTTCATAGATTCTTTGTATTGGTTGCCATTGTTTCTATTTAATCAATTATAGCTCTGTTTTTTATTATTTTCCCATCTACTTTTGTGTCTGGTTTGTTTGCTTATGCTTTTTCAAGACCATAATTAATTAATTTCAGAACTCACAATTTTTTTTTAATGTAAGCACTCAGTACCATAAACTTTCCTCCAGGACTGCCTTAGTTGTGTCCCACAAATTTAGGTATGCTGTGTTTTCATTTTAATTCAATTTTAGGAAATCCATAGTTTCATTCCTGATTTCTTCCTTTAATCAAATCATTCGTGTTTTGTTTATTTTTCTTTCTCGGATGATTTGTATATTATATTTTGTCATATTGTGTAAGATCATCTTTCTTTTTATGATGTTTTGTACACAATATCTTTATCATATTCTATGTATGTATACTTTTACATATATTCAAGACATTTTGTATATCAATACAATTTAGGATATTTTTATCATGTTCCACTATACAGTTCTACCTCTGGTCAAGACATTTCTATTCAATTCTATCTCTGTTTTAGAGGTTTACATACATGCATACATAAACACATACATGCATACATAAACACATACATGCATACATAAACACATACATGCATACATATGTACATACATACATAACTAAAACCATTGTCCTTGCTAATTACTTAGAGAAGTTTCAACCATTAGTATAGCTAGGTTCCTGAGTATTTCAGATTATCTTCACCCAGGTTTCTGATACCTGTGAGATTAGTAAGACATAGATATTTGATCTTCAAACACTTCATAAACCTGGAGAACATGGCATTTAAATGCTTTAATATTCATACTTTGTTGACATGAGACACTATTGCTCCTGACAGCACAGAGCATTTCCCAAGAATATGCTGGGCACTGATGTCTCTCTCACTAGTCCATTATGTCCTTGGCTATGGCCTCTTGGGTGAAGAACTGCCCCCACCTCGACCACTGACTTTGGACATGCTGTCCTATGTGCTTGCAGGAGACAAACATAAAAGACTTCTGAAACTTGCCAAGTCAGGGTAAGAAAGCTTTTCTATCTCCCTGCTTCTGTAGTGGTCTGTCAGTTACTCTAGGCCTTAGACAAACTGGTTACCCCAAAGATGCTGTGAGACTCTAAGTGACTGTCCAGGTAGCCTGTCTTCGGTGCACTTTTTGGAAGCTGCTCACCTGCATTTCCTGCCTACCCTAATATTGTTATCTTCCTTCTTAAGTGTTTGATGAGATTAAAGATTAGACTGTCACAATTATTGTTCTCTCTTCCTAGATAGAAATATTAGGTACAAGATTAAGCTTTCCAGTTTAGGACAACTCTATGGTAATCTCTGTTATGTCTTCACCCTAGGACTGGATATGTAGTTCTTGCCATTTGTTCCTGTGTCCTCACTGGCAATAGGTCTTAAGTTTGTATGTTCTTAATTCTCCTTTTCCTAGAGCATACTTGATATTTACTGTCTTTGTATATAGTTTTGTAACAAGCCTAAATCTTTTCTTTAGACTAAAAGGGGAATTTGTAGTAAGATATTCACCTGGCTTCATCTGTTGCACTGACCACACCCTTTGGGGTGTGGGGACAGATTCAGGCATGACCTGGGGAGACTAGTTCTGGGGTCCTAGACCCCAGCTCGCTCTCTTGATTCCTGGTCAGAAACAGAGATCATCCAGAAGCATCCTTGGGATGGGAACCTGCGATGGTCATCTGTTTCTGGTGTGATTTCTCCCCAAATAAACATCCATCAGCCTATCATTTCCCAGGTTCTTATTTACCACACTATATATTGTGCCTTACTTCTTCTAATTATTTTTGGTTTAAAGTCTATTTTGTCACATATTACACTAACAACATCTGCTTGGTTTTTTTGTTTGTTTGTTTACTTTGTTTTTAGTGTAACAACTCCTCAAACAAGGTCACAACTTCCAATTCTCCTCAAACAGATCTCCCAACTAGGGACCAGTATCAGAACACATAAGCCTATAGGAGGCATTTCATTCAAACTGCTACAGGGAGTCAGTGTCATTTTACTTGAGAAATGAGGCCATTGATGTTCAGACGTATTGTTGGAAGATATGTAGTAACTCCTGTCATTTTGTTGACTTTTGTGCTTTTACCCATATCTTCCTTTGTTATTTCTTGCCATTATTTGTTCCCTGTGGTATTTTAGATGTGTTTATACTACTCTTTTTTTGGAGTATTCCTTTTAGCACTCACTATATGCCTGTCTTTGTGGTATTAAGTTCCTATAATGAGGTTTTTTTTACGTGAAATATTACATTTCTCTTTAAATTTTAATAGATGATTTTGCTAAGTATAATAGTCTTCGTTGACAGCTGTGATCCTTAAAGGTTTCAAATTCTTCTTACCAAAACCTTTCCAGTACAAAGTTTTCTATCAGAATATCAGGTAGGCCTATTTTTATAAATGATTTCTTCCTTGTAGCTTTAGATTTCCTTTCTTTATTGTGTTTTTAATATTTTTAAAATGTCGTGAGAGAATTCTATTTTGGTATTGTCTATTTTCTGTAGACATCCTGTACCTGGATGTTCAGCTTGTTCTCTAGGTTTGGGGAAAATATATAATTACTAAATATATCGTCATACTGCTATAGTAGTCATCTCCTTCTCCCATAATTTGAAGGTTAGGTCTTTTTATGATATTTATTGTAATGAATATTAAATATTCTTCCTTATTTCTTCTACTTAATTTTGGTTTAAAGTATTTTTTTATATATTAGACTAGCTACACAGACTTTCTTTTTAATAAAACACTACCTCTAACAAGGCTACACTTTCTAATCCAACCAAAACTCTCCCAAAATACATTCATTTTTTATTCTCAATATATCAATGTCAATAATAAGTTAAATTTAAAAGGGAAGACTAAAACATAAATTCCCCATGACATCATTAAAATTAAAGGCCACACCTTCTAATCCTTTAATAATTCTCCCATAATACATTCATGTTTTTCTTTTTAATTTATGATTGACCTTTAAATTCATGTTTTCTTTTTAATTTATCACTGATAATTACTGAGTAATCCAATTCCTTTGCTTTTCTTCCATCCTTGAATCTCTATTTTTGAAATCGCCTATTCTGTTGTTTGGCTTTTTGGTGAGGTTCTTAATTGTCTTATTGGGTTTTTCATTTCCAAAATCATTCTGTTTGGGTTTTCATAAAAATATTCAACTATTCAACTCTATTTTTGTCTTGGATTGATGGATTAACATCTTTATTTCATTCCCATTTTTTTTATTCTTTGAATTGTTTGATCATAGTTATACTCAGTCTATTAATTCTTTTTGTTTGTTTGTTTTCTTATTTATTTAATTAATTTTTATTTTACATGTTGATCCTAGTTCCCTCTCCCTCCCTCTTGCCCTCTCTTCCCCCTCACATGCACCCTGACCACCCTCCCCTCCTATCCCCCCACCCCCATTCCACATGTAGGGCTATGCTATGTGGGGGGGGGTGTCATGTCAAGTCATTTGAAGTAGGGACTAGGACTTCTCTCCTGTCTCTAGGTTAAGGGAGTATCCCTCCATGGGGGATGTGTCTACAAGGTTCTTTTGTGCACCAGGAATACATCCTGGTTCCACTGTCTGAGGTCCCTTAGACTACTCAGTCCTTCTAGGTGAGACCCATATTCAGGGGTTCTGAGTCAATCCCATGCTGGATTCCCAGTTACCAGTCTGGAGGAGGGCCCATTAGCTCCTCCTTGTTCAGGTCAGCTGTCTCTATGTGTTTCTGCAACCTGGTCTTGTCCTCTCTCTCTGCATCTGGAAAGTGCTCAACATCCTTAGTTATCAGGGAAATGCAAATCAAAACAACTTTGAGATACCATCTTACTCCTGCCAGAATGGCTAAAATTAGAAACACCAATGACAACTCATGTGGGAGAGGATGTGGAGAAAGGGGAACACTCCTCCACTGCTGGTGGGAGTGCAAACTTGTACAGCTAGTTTGGAGATCAGTATGGCCATTCCTCAGGAAAATGGGAATTAGTTTACCACAGGACCCGGCAATCCCCCTCTTAGGCATAGACCCAAATGATATACATCCATGCAACAAAGACATATGCACAACTGTGTTCATAGCAGCATTATTTGTAATAGCAAGGACCTGGATGCAACCTAGATGTTCCTCAATTGAAGAATGGATAAAGAAGATGTGACACATCTACACAATGGAATACTACTCTGCAGAAAATTCGCAGGCAAGTGGATGGCACTTGAAGAAACCATCCTGAATGAGGTAACCCAGTCACAAAAAGAGGAACATGGTATGTACTCGCTCATATATGGATTTTAGACCTAGATCAAAGGATCACCAGCCTTAATTCATACCACCAGAGGAACTAGGATACAAGGTGTATTCTAAGAGATTCATATAAGATCCCTCACAAAAGGGGGAAGTCCCCCAGAGTACATGGGAAGTGGGGGGGGGGAGTGAATGGAGAGAGAAGTGGGAGAAAGAGAAGGGGAGGAGAGGAAAGCATGTTTGACTAGGAAGATTGAGCCAGGGTAGGAATAGAAGACAGAAGAGAGAGAGAGAGAGACAGAGACAGAGACAGAGACACAGAGACAGAGAGGACATAAAAGAGGGCGCCATTATTGGTTTGAAGAGAAAACTGAACCTAAAGAAAGGTCTAGAGACCTATAAGACTGACTCCAACTAACAATTTGAGATGGTAAGGCTACAATAATGTTCTTCCATGATAGTGAGATCAACAACTAACTTATCCACCATCATCTAGTACCTGTTGGAAACAGAAAGAAACACCCATAACTAAACACTCAGTCTTTTAATTCTTTATGTGAGAGTTTTTCCAGACTACTTTCATTGGAGTCTCTTACTATGGGATTTGTATTTTTTGGAGTAGATGTGTTAATTTGATATTTCATGTTGTTGGATATCTACATTGGTATGTGCATATCTGGGGCTAACTCTTAGTTGAGGTTTTCTTTCTTTTCAGTGCACCTTTCTTCTTTTGGCAGAAATATTTACAATGCTCAGGGAAGGGGATAAATGCATAGGATTCTGGTATCAATTTTCTCTGATTGCCTGGTAGGTACTTGGTGCTTTAGATTCTAACAGCTTGTCAGCTAAACTCTATTGCTTTCAATACTTTGAGAGAGAATCTTGGAACGTTTTCCCTCTCAGACCAAGCCTAGCCCTTGGTCTCAAGATCAGATTAAGCAACTGTGGAGGGTTCTACTCTGGCAACTAGAAGAGTTCTTGTTTTCTGCATCACATATGGAGGCTGGAAGTTCTTGGGATGGAGCAGGCTGGTATCTGGCAAGTTCCAAAATTAGAAGGGGACCAGTAAAAGGTGGCAGTCCTTGGCAAGCATCCATGGAGCTTTAGTGACCTGAATGGAAGGGAACCAGGAGGGGAAAAGCACATAATCTACTGAATTCTCTTGGCCACCTTTTGTAGCTAGAGTCCTTGGAAGGACACAGGCTAGGATCTAGTGAATCGCAAAGGGAGAGAAATTAATTCCTTAGAGGAGATTGGTAATCCATGGTAAATAGGCCCACAATATGATTAACCTATGTGAAGGAGGAACAGACAGGAGAATAGGTAGCCTTAGTCTTGTTATTACATGAAATGGACGACTAACTTATCCACCATTATAGAGCCCTCATCTAGTAGCTGATGGAAACAGAAGCAGACACCCGCAACTAAACACTAAGCCAAACTGGGATCCAAATGCAGAGAGGGAGGACAAGACCAGGCTACAGAAACACATAAAGACAGCTGACCTGAACAAAGAGGAGCTAATGGGCCTCCAGACTGATAGCTTGGAATCCAGCATGGGACTTACTCAGACCCCCTGAACATGGATCTCAGCTAGAAGGCCTGGGCAGTCTAAGGGACCTCATACAGTGGAACCAGGCTGTATCTATCCCTGGTGCACAAAAGGACTTTGCGAGCACATTCCTCATGGAGGGATACTCCCTTAATCTAGAGACAGGAAAGAAGTCACTATTCCAAATGACTTGACAGATTTAGATGACCCCTCCTGGAAGGGAGCCACAGTACATGTGGAGTAGGGGGGATGGAAGGGGAGGGTGGTCAGGAGGCATGAGAGTGTGGGAGAGAAGGAAAGAGGGAGGGAGGAAAGGAGAGGAAACTGGGATCGATATGTAAAAGAAAAAGAAAAAAACTGAAAGCAAGTTTAAATTGTTTTGTCTTACTTAATCAAGTGTAATTTTCCAAAGCTGGGACATCATCTTGTTACCAATTATTACATAGGCATTTAGGATATTACATATTGCTTCAGTCCTTCTATCATGGCATTTCATAGTTAAATTGGAGGACTCTGTCCACCTGAACCAGAAATTTCTACAAATCAGACAGTATTCCTGATTCCTTACACAAAGAGTAAGGCAGACCTGATGTTTTCACTTTCTATAAAAATGGGAAAAGACTGCATTCCTCCTACCCTTCTCCTCCTTAGCTTTCATCTCTCATGATTTCAAGGCAATGAAACATCAAATGATTCCAGATTTTGGACTTGTCAACCTTCTCAATCATATAGCTGATTCTTAAAAGTTCCTAAAAAATCTTTCTCATGTTTTGATTTAAACTGTACATGAATACTCATGCATACATTCAATACACACATATGAAACATTTATATGTATATGTAAATATACAAATATACAAAATTAATAAGAGATATCTATCATCTACTTATCTATTTTATGTCAGACTTCCATCACTCTGACAAAATTCTGAAACAGACAATTCACAAGGAAAGATTACTTTGGCTCACAGTCTTAGAGGTTTCAATCTATGATCACTTTGTCCTACTGCTCTGTAGCTATGGATCCTACATATGTCACACATGAAAGTGTTCACGTCATGGTCAGAAAGCAAAAATAGTCAAGTGAAAGGAAAGGGTCAAGATTTAAAAAATCCTTTCCAGTGCCATGTTAACTCACTTCCTTTCCCTAAACTACAACTCCAGAGGCTCTGGCTCCTCCCAAGAGTACCATAGGCTGGCAAAAATGTCTCTATCACATAGATATCCCAGATGCCAGGTGAGTGTCTATCTATATTAAAAATGTTATGTAAACATATATATTCAGATACTATGGAAACCATGAGTGATATAGTAAATTAGGAGGAGAGTACATGTGTGAGGATAGAAAAGATAGTGTTCTATTTCCAAATTGTATGATCATGCAAGAACTAGAGTCATCTAAAAGAAATGTCTATGTTTTATTTTATGTGGGGGGGACGGTTGGTCTTGTGTTTTAGATAGGGTCTCATTGTGAAGCTGGCCTTGGAATCATGCTTCTTCTAACTTAATCTTAGCCTCCCAACTGCTAAGATTATAGCATCTCCAACTCATGAAGCTTGTCAGGACATAACTTCTTTAGAGCAAAAAATAGCATCTTCTGCATGTTACCTCTTGAGTTCCCATTTTACTAGGGATACTGTGGTAAGTGAAAAGAAAAGACTCCTCAATATGCTGAGACAAATCCTGGACTGTGTGCAAGCAGGTTATATGTGTGATCCATTCCTCAACTCCTGCAATAACCATGAATGGATAATGGCATCCTCATCTTATAGATGAAAGTGCTCACATGATCATCCACACCCACAGAAGGATGCTTGCTCCCCAGAACTCTCCTGTCTGCTGGATATTAGTCCCTAAAGAAGCAAGGAGGTGAAGAGTGGAGCATCCAAGAACAATGTGTTATCTATTGTTTATCTTACTCTGGAAACAAATACTTGAATGGATGTGTGCCTTTGGGGGAGGGAAGGAATCTGTAAGTGAGTTGGAAGTAATTCCATGTCAGCTATATCCCTGACACTCCAAGTCAAAACTCTCAAGGAAGCTCTCTGATTTCCAAAATAGGAGAAAACTTATTTTGTTCTTTAGAGACAACTTCAGCTCTCCTGCAAAGACAGACCGGAAACAGGAAAAGAAAAGCTGGTATCCCAACCCAAGGACAGCTTTAGAAGCAAGAGGAGAATTGAAAGGTGAGGGTATGTTCATGCCCAGCACTCAAACATGCTTTTAGCAGCTGGCAATAGAACCTCTAGCCCACCATAACTTAAATCAAAGGTAAATTATTTCCCCTTAAGTGAAATCTCTGAGTATATATGGTAGCTCAATAGTGTCAAACCTAAATTTCTACAATTCCTGCCACTCCTTCCTCTTTATTCATAATACGGAAGTCATGGCCTCATATTCAAGAATGAGACATGTTGAAGACCAAGGAGGTTTTGCTTGAGAAAGCTAAGGTTCTTCGCTCATTGAAGATGTGTCACCTGCTTGACCCAGCTTAAGAAGTGGGGGTATGACCTTCTAGACTTCATACTGTGAGTTGAGTATATACAACAGGACTGTATGTTAAAAATAAGTATATCAATTCTAAACACTCCCAGGCTCCAAGAATGAACATTTTACAAAGCACTGAGCTTCTGTCAGCTACAAAAGATGAGAGGAGGAGGTGAGCCATTGTAATCTGGCTGTGAATTTGGCATCCTATGCCTCCCTCTGCTGGTAGATACCTGCAGATTTTTATTAATGTGTTTCTTCTGGAAGGGCCCTACTCGTATCTTCAAAGAGGCAGTCCCTACTGCCTCCAATCCCTTATTTTTTTTTCTCTTGTTATTGACAGAGCTTTAGTTAGGCTTCCTTCACTAGCACTCAGCCACACACCAGCCTTCTAACTAGCCTCATGTCAAGACTTCTGCTTACAACTCTGCCTTCCATGCAGAGTCCAGGTTGATCTGAGATATACATTTGACCCCATTGCCAAGATACTTCAAACTCTAAATAATCATGTAACTATGGACAGATTTGTCTCTGTTCTATCAACCTGCACATATTTTAAACAGAAATGTTTTCCCCTAAAGGCTTTGATAATTAAAAATATCAGTTTGTGTAAAATAATTCAGATAATGCATTTTTCAACACCAAAGAACTGGACATTTCCTGCTTTGAGAAGTTAAGAGCAAGATGCACTTCATCGGGGTCATTCTTGAGTTCCAAGTCTGATGGTTACAGTAGAATGATCATAACTGTCTGTGATTTCAGTCACAAAATGAAAATAATAATCCAACTATCATGTGGGGGGCATGGAAGGAACAAAATTGGAACATGTACTTGCATACCTAACACCACGTCTGGCTCATGCAGGAGTTCAGTACACATTGACTGTTCTTGTTCTTGTTAATACCCCTGAAGACAGTCCAGATGCCCTCTACAGGATTCCTTCTCTTATAGCATTACACTCCTGTCTCTGTGCTGAGAGAGCCCTCTAGTGTAGCCCCTTCTACACTCCATGCAAATGCTACATTTTCATCTTGGCAGATATAATAGCCCTAGAATGAACACTCAAACTCTTGTATATTGGTAAATCTAACAGTATCTTGTGCTCATAAAAATGTGCATTGTTCTGAATCAAATTCATTTTCTGTCAATAGAAACTCAATGGAATATTTAAATCAACCAAACCACTTCATTTTATAAAGTAGAAATATCAAGAAAACTGACATTTAAGTGATGTCTCTGTCTTCCCATCTGGACCTCTAAACACTAAGCCAAGAATTTAATTTTTGAGAAGACAGGGATATGGGGAGCCTTGTACACAGTTCTCAGAACAGATATTACTAAAACAATGCCTTTGTCATGTTGATGGAGTCAAGAATAAAGAAGACAATGTTTGTAAATTTGATTGTTCCAGTTTTTTTTTTACCTGGTTTTGGAAACCCATTTTAGACTCTGTAAGCCAGAAATTTATACATATACAAATAAGTTTTTTAATTAAATGTCTTTTTCATCAAAGCATTCTTCCTGAAAAAGTCATTCTTAAGTCTGCTTGAGGGTTTGCCTGCTTGGAATTGTCTCGTAAGTGCATCAGGATTTGTTTTCAGGAAACGTTTTTGATAAGCATATTATTTTGTAGATGACTAAATTCATGTTGTGACAAACCAAAGAAGGTAACCAAGCTGATTAAGAATGACTTGTCTTCCAAGTGACAGGACTAATGTTGTTATCTTGTTCTTAATATAAGTCTCTAAGACTGCTATGGAAGAGAAGGATGGGCTGGCCATTTAAAGGGCAGTACTGGACAGGAGAAGGTTTGCCATAAATGGACAGAGCCAGAAACCTGTCCATGCATAAGCTCCTTGACTTTTGGAAAACCAGCTTTCCCCTACTCCCCACCCACTACCTGTCTCCCTCCCCTCTATATATGTATTACATATTATATATTATGTCTGATAAGTCAAAAGTTTTTATAAATGCCTAACATACATTAGTAGTAAACACAGATGAGTGATTAATTTTTAAAATTGTATTGACATCATTGTAAATGAATATATAATTTTCCTAAATTGCTAAAGACAACATGTTTTGGCTATAGTAGTTATTTACAAATTGGCTAAGCTATTTGTCAACTTCATAGAGCAAACTCAATTCATATACAGTACAGTTTTAGAGTAGAATATAGCAAACAAACTCATTAAAAACACAAATATCATACAAATGCAATAATGTTATTAGTGCCAATCATTAATAATAAGGAGAATAAATGATATGGGAGTAACTTGAGGGCAGCTGCTGTTTTATACAGGGCAGTGAAAGATTATCAAGTAAGAAAACACTGAGTAAATAAAGAGAAAAAAAGCATAAATAAGCCACATAAAAGTCTGGATAAAGGAAGTTTCTGGTCTAGACAAAATTTTTGACTATATTTCTTTGCAATAGAAGGGTGGATAGATGGCTCTAGATGGGGGTAGGGTGATAGTTAATCTAGTGATTATTTTGACCTCATCTGGAATTCAGCTGATACATAAGCTGTTGGGCACTCCTATGATAGGCTTTCCTGGTCCCTCACAGAGAGACCAACCATACATGCAGGAAGCAGCTTCTGGTAGCAAGAAAGATAGAAGGATATGGCAAAAAAGAAAAAATAAAAGCATTACATTTTTTTCTGTTTGGCCTCACTCTTGCTGATAACTTAGTCTATCCTGGCATTCCTTCAGTGATATTAGAGCCAAATTATTCTGAATTACAACACAGATGGGACACCAGCCTCTCCAAAAAATCCTCCAGGCCAGTAGTATTTGAAAGTGACCACTAAAACATCCAGCCTCATGGACTGAACAGCTATAGAATTCTTGGCTTGTCAACAGTGTGAGACAGCTATTGTTGGTCTATTGGACTGCATCCTGAAAGCCAATCTAATAATCTCCTTTTATAAACATCTCCATTCTATTAGTTCTAGTCCTTTATAGAACCCTGACTGATGCAATGAGTAGATAGATGAGTAGGTTGATAGTTATAGATGGTGTCATAGGTTTTTATTACTGTGATGAAATGTCATGATGAAAAAAACTTGTGGAGGTAAGGGTTTATTTGGCTTACATATACCAAATCACAGTTAATTGAAGGAAGCTAAGTTAAGGACTGAAGCAGGGTCTTGGTAGCAGGAACTGAAGCAGAATACATGGAGAATCACCGCTTACTGACTTGCTCACTTATGGCTGCCTCACTGTACACAGTGAGCTGGGATTTCCATGCCAATCACAATCAAGATCTTCATAGGGAAGCTAGACTGGAGCCTCTCCCTTCTCTGTCTACATGACAAAGCTCACCAGCAAATCTTCTTTCTTAAAAGGCTGGATGCCCAGGCTTTTGCTTTCTTCTTTGTTTCTCTGTTTTCTATGACAGTCCTCTGGTCCTTGGTCATACATTCGGTTTATAGCCCCCACTGCAGAGAGACATCTCCACTTGCAAAACTGCCCTGATCAACAAGAGAGCAGAGATAGCACAATGGTCTTCAGAAAATGAGGGTCTAATTAGAGAGTTGGAAATCAACACAAAACCTTAGAACTCTATCTGTATTGGCAGTGATGGGCAGCACCTATCAGAGATGCCTGCCAAGACGCAATATTTGAAAGGCCAGGATGATTTAGGATTCTGAATTATTCTGTATATATTGATGAGTTGTCTCCATCCATTCTTAAAATGGGCATAGAAAGAGGCAGCACCCCCATATGTTTGTGAGTCTATAAAATCATCACTCTTATGAAGGCTGCTATTCAGTCTTGTCTTCCTCCACTTTAGAGTGTGTGTGTGTCCTAATGATGGGAGGGCTTATCTGAAATATCTATTCTACTCCAGCTATAGGATGCAAAGCTTTAATTCACTCACCTGCTCATTCAGAGAGGACTATTTGAGCTCCACTGTGCACACTCAGTCTATTATTGAAGACAAAATAATGGGTTTGACAGAATCATTCCCACTGATTCTTATCCCTTACCCTGTGCAACTAATACTTTTCAAGTGCATATACCCAGGATGTTGCTCAGTTCATCTGGCTGTCTGCCTACATTCACAAAGTAGACTGAGGAAACAGATGGGAGAATCAACTATCCAATGTTCTCCAGTGAGTGTATGTTGTTCAAAACCAGAAATGGTATGTGAACAGGTGACAGCCATCTGACTTTATCTGGGGTAATCTACCTTGGGAAAGGACATACTACATATATGGGCGTCTTCTCATTCTAAATAAAAATTTTTACATTATCTTCTCAGTGTAAATTCTGCTGTTTTTGTTTCAGTTCCCAATTATGCAGGCCAAGAGCTATCTCTCAAAGGGAGAATAGTTGTCTGCAGATGATAGTAGAGCCTTGCTCCAAAATCACAAAGGTATCCTCTGTGTTTTACCAATAGGAGCCTGCCAAAGGTTCCAAACAGAATCTCTATATACCACTGGCACCTCAACTACTATTGGATCTTTTGCATCATGTTGTCCAAATGGTATAGCAGCAAGTCCAGCAGTGTGGGCCTGTTTGTAGAGTCTTCTTGTGTTTCAGGTCTGTCTTAGTTATGGTTTGTAATGCTGCGATGAAACACCAACATTAAAGCAACTTGCAGAGGAAAGAAGTTATTCTGCTTATGCTTCCATATCATAGTTTATCATCAAAGAAAGTCAGGACAGGAACTCAAGAGGGAGGAAGCTGGAGGCAGGAGCTGAGATGGCCACAAAGAAATGCTATCTTCTGGCTTTCTCTCCATGGGTTGTTCAGCCTGTTTTCTTTTATTTTCTTTCTTTTTTGTAGTAACATTTTTTAATTTAATTTAATTTTATTTTATTGGAAGCAGAGTGATAAGAAAAGTGGTGAAGACAAGGCAACAGAAACCTACAGAAACAACTGACCTGTATAAGGGGGAGATCATGGACCCCCAGACTGATAGCTAGAAAACCAGCATTATACTGACTCAGACCCCCTGAACATGGGTCTCAGTTAGAAGGTCTAGGCAAACCAAGATCCTCTAGCGGTGGAGCCAGGACATATCCCTGGTGCACAAAAGGACTTTGGGAGCACATTCCCCATGGAGGGATACTCCCTTAGCCTAGAGGCAGGGAGAGAGACTAGACCCTACTCCAAATGCCTTGACAGATTTTGATGATCCCTCCTGGAAGGCATCACCCTCCCTGTGGGATGAGGGGCGGGGGAGGAAGAACTGGGATGGGAAGGGGCCGGGGGGCATGGGAGGGAGGAAGAGAGGGAGAGGGAACTGGGATCAATATGTAAAATAAGAAAAAAATAAAATAAAATAAAAACAGCCTGCTTTCTTATAGAACTCCGGAATATCCTGTCCCATCAATCACTAATTAAGAAAATACACTATAGGCTACCTTATAGCCTCATCTCATGGAAGAGTTTTCATAGTTGAGAGTCTTTCCTCTCAGATGACTTTAGCTTGTGTCAACTTGACATAAAACTATCCAGAACAAGACCCAACTCAATACTATCAGCTTTCCAAATGGTTTGATATCTGGGCAGGAGTAACACACCCAAGTGAGTAATGTACTGTGTCTAGAATACAAATAGGCTCCATAAACATTCTTTCTTAGTGGTGAAAAGAATCAGGGGCAACAGTGTATCCTTCACCTTCATGCCTCACACCACTGGACTCCTAAGAATTTCACTGAGGTTGAAGGCCCTTGAATTTTGGCTAGATTTATTTGTCATACTTCAATGCATGTGTGTGATACCAACAAGCCCAGAACAGTTACTACCTCCTCCTCACTTGGTCCAATGAGATCAGATGATGTCATCAATATCATGAACCAATGTGATATTTTGTGGAAGAGACAGATGGTCAAGATCCCATTCAACTAAGTTATGACACATGGCTAGAGAGTTAATGTATTCCTGAGGCAAAACTATAAAGATTGGCCTTGCCAACCAAAAGTAAATTGCTTCTGGTAGCCTTTATAGACAGGCACCAAGAAAAATGCATTAGCTAGATCAATAACTATATACCATATACAAAGAGATGTGTTAATTTGTTCAAGTAGGACACTATATTTGGACAGCTATAATTGGAGTCACTACTTGATTGAAGTTTCAATAGTCAACTGTCATTCTGCATTATCCATCTGTCTTCAGCACTGGCCAGATAGGAGAGTTGAAGTGAGATGTGGTGGGAATCACCACACCTGCATCTTCCTGTCCTTGATGGTAGAACTAATTTCTGCAATCCCTCCTTGGATATGAACTGGTTTTGATTCACTATATTCACTGGCAGATGCAATTGTAAAGCCTTCTATTTCACCTTCCAACCATAATATGCCTAATCTCACATCAGGGAACCAATGTGAGAGTTCTGGCAATCTAAATATATCTGGCACAGGGGTCATAACCCCAGGATGTGTTCAGGGACCCCATGAGCCTACTGTGAATTGGACTTCAGCCAAAATTCCACTGATCATTTCTCTTCCATAAGGCCCTACTACTTTAACCAATAGAAACCACAAGTGGGGTATTGCTGTAACAGATCTGAGCATGTTTTGGAGAGGATTGTGGAAAGACTTTGGAACTTTGGGCTAGACAAGACATAAAGTGTTAAGAGCTCTGTGGAATGTGCTGTGGGAGCTTAGAAGATAAGAATGTTGAGAGAACTGCAGAGGATGGAGGGCTTTGTAAGGTGTAAGGTTTTTCCTCCCGCCGCTGGTCTTGTCCTGCCATCGTGCCAGTCCCATTTAGTACACAGAGACTCTGTATTTGATATAAATGCTGTTGGCCAGTTATTTGTTTCTTATCAGCTAGCTCATTCTTAATTATTAACCCATTTCTATGTATTTCCACGTGGTTTCACCTACCAGGGAGTGGGGCAGGCATCTGGTCTCCCAAGTCTCTCCATGCTGACTCCTCCTCACTACTTCCTCTTTCCTCCTTGTCTCCTACTCCCACCTATCTTGCTTTCCTATTGGCAAACAGTGCTTTATTCATGAACCAGTATGAGAAACATATACAGAATGACATCTCCCATCAGGCCTTGCTTGTGAAGACATTATCAGGGCCATTTGTTATTTTGAATTAAGTCCCTGTGATTCTGGTTAGCTAGGGCTGAAGAATCAGCTGCAATTAACAAGATACCAGACCTACTACTAATGCAAAACTTTGATTTGCTGGGATACTTGATGCTGATTGGCTAAAGCTAAGAAATTAGCAGTGATTAAGAAAAGACCAGAATCACTGAGGTAAATCTTCTGGTGTTTCATCACAGCAACAGAAACCCTAATTAACACACCTTTCTTTTGGAATTCAGTGCTGCCACCTGGCACTGTTTGGTGTCCAATTATCCACATTGCATCTAATTCATCCAACTGAGCAGCAGCATCTCCAACCCCAAGGTATGGCACAAGGAGGAGGGTGACAACAAAGCGCTGCAAACATGCTGATGCACATCCCACTATTTTGTGTCTTATAGTCATTGTAAAGAACATGTCTTCATGGATTTCTCATTGTGGAAGACTGGGATTTACACAGAATACCCACATTAGCATTGAAATTTCCCTCAGCCTTAAAAATCCATTCATCAACACTAAGTCAAAGATATCAGGCATCTCCAGTTCCTTTTCAGTAGGCTGCCTTTGACAAATGCTTCAGCCAACCATCTGTGGATGGAGTTTCTGTCCTACTTAGTCCTGCAGCTGTTCAATCCCAAATAAACACAAATAGGCATATATGAATTATAAACTGATTGGCTGATGACTCATGCTTCTTATTGTCTAGCTCTGTCCTAATTATTAACCCATTTCTACTAATATCTGTATCTCCACATGGTCTTGGCTTACTGGAAAATCCCATTTTAAACCTATAATCTCTACTCAATGGGGCTATATTGACAAACTCAGCCTGATACAGTTTTATGTTCTTTCCATAAGTATCACACACCCTTAAAATCTATTCCCACATATATTCTCCAGACTTCTGGCTGAATGAATTAGCAAACTCATTAAGCTCTTTACTAGCATACATACCTCGTGGACTACACTTTCTACCTCCCCTCTAGGAGGCTGATTACCCTTTAGTTTGCTTATAGGCATAGAGACAACTATGGGTGGGCCATAGGGACAACAGTATTGTCTTTCTTAGTTTACTCTTTGGGGAAAGTCAATGCTAGTTTATAAGATAATGAAGTGTTCATTTCCTTAATCAACTGCAGAAAAGGTGGTATCAGGGGCTGTAGGAAGAAATACATCTTCTGTTGAGAATGGAGAGACTACTCCTTTTGCTCTAAAACCACTTCTGGTACCCAAACCTGTATTAGTCATGGTCTTCTAGAGGAAAAAAATACAGAAAAACTTATAGAATGAACATATAGCTTTTCTATTCCCATCAGATATGGCTGTGGCATATTAGTATTATTAGTATTCTTATTTGTTAGAAATGCTTATTGTTTGTGGTCCAGCTAGTTCAACAATGGCTGTCTACCAACAGAAAGTCCTTGCAAGAATCTAGTGATTGTTCAGTTCACAAGGCTGTATATATCAACTGATATTTAGTATATGCTGGATTTCCAAATGATTATGCTTTAAGGCTTAGTGAAAGTATGGAATTGCCAGCAAGAGTGAGAGAAAACAGGCAAGGAGAACAAATTTCTTTCTTTCATGTCTATTATATAGGTTGGCAGAAGAAGGTATGGCCCTGACTAAATGTGTATATTCCTCTTCAAAGAAAGGATCTACACTAAAAATGAGTCTTCCTACTCCCAAAAATATCTATCACTTGTGAATAGAGCCACTTAGATTTTATTTCATTCCAAAATAGTCAAGTTATCAACCAAGAATAGCCATCACAGAGATGATCAATGAATTGCAAGTCATAAATGACATGATGGCAAGTTTCACAGAGACAGTGTGGAGAGATAAGAGAGGCTTTCCATCACTACACAGGCATATATAGACAGACCATGACAGAACTACTGCCCCACACTGGCTGAGTAAGACTGCCCTGGATTAAGCATTTCAGTGGAAATGGAGGCATTGCATACGACTCACTAAATAACATTCTTGTTGTAGTACATCTCCCATCTCTTAAAGTGCTCCCCATTTGTGTCCTCACTACAAGGGCCATGGCTCTGTATTTCTGACTTCCATAGTGCACAGGTTGAAAGGGGAGCAGCCATGATATTAATGTCTTTGGATATCTTAAGACCTATCAGCAGTTCCACCATGGCACTGGTCATATCTGCAAAACTTGCACAGCCATCCCAACATTCTTGAAAACTGCAGTCAGCCCTGCCATCCCATTACTCCTCCTAGATACCCAAGATGACAAAAATGTCAGATAAAGCGCAGGATGTAGGTTGAAATCTTTAGTACCTTTTGTAATAAGTATGATATACTAAATTATATATTATCTAAAATCCAACTGAGCTGCTATCTTTTGCAAAATCCCATAAATCTAAAATCATGGCCCTTCCAAGCACACTAACTGTATGCTTATCTGTTTTTGTCAAAAAGTCAAAACTGGAAAGTACTCCTGAACCACCCTCCCCAGAGCCTGTCCCTCATTACCTGATTTGGATGACATCAAGTAGAAAGCAAGCATGTTGCTTATTCCATGGAGAAGCCTCCTGTAGCTACATCTGGATAATAACTAATGAGAATGGAGCAGATATGCAATTGGCACATCTTCACAGTTGGCGTTGTTCTATACAGGCCTAATTTTTTCATGGTGAGATTACCTGTTATCACACTCATGGAGAAGCCAAAGATTTCCCTAGAATGAGAGTTCCTTCTTCTTTAATTGTCAGTGGAGTTTTATTATTCAGGCCTTTTAAATAAATTTATTAATCTGAATCCTTTCAGTGTCTCAGCCCATTACTGTGTACACAGCTACAACTCCATGAAGTATAATTTGCATTGGAAGTTCACAGAGCCCACCACTGGCTGCCAGTAGAGAGGCTACAACAGCCTTTAATAGCTAAAGAAGGAAAATGCAGGATTGTCTGAGCCCTGAGCTTCACACTCTGCTAACCTACACCCAACTTCTCTTATGTAAAGTGTCTGGACAGATCCCCAAGAGCATGGCCATTCATGAATCAACAGTGGCCTGTCCTACAGAGCTCAGCAGGAACTCAATCTTCAACCTCAGACTTGATTTTTTTTTCTCAGATGTTTCTTGAAACTAACCTGCTTGGTCTCTCTGCTATAAGCACATGTGACTTCCCCACCAGGAAGGACTGTGCCTTCTCAAACTGTGAGCCAGTTTTGTACCTGTGATGAAAATCTTTCTGCATATTTTTGTTATTGTTGCTCAGTATTCTTAAGAAGGGTGAGAAAATAAACCAGCAAGCTCCCAAATTCCTAAAAAGTATATGATCACGGGCAAGAACCTACATGACAAGACACCATGTTACTAAACAGCATCATCCATAACTGCATTCTAAATATCTATCCTTATACCCATAGGTTCTCACTCCCTAATCAAGGAAACTTTTCTTGACAAGAGAGACCATTACAGGAAACCATAACTGATCAAAATGCAAAGTTAGGTGGCCCAATCCCAACTGAAACATCTAAAATACAACTCATTCACCTATGGCTCAGGGGTCATCAAGGAAGAGGAGGCAGAAAGATACAAGAGTCAAAGGAATAGGAAGTTTTCTGTGAGCTTGTGTCTCCTAGAAATATCAGAGAAGCTACACCCATAAAATATTATCAACAGAGCTATCCTACCATGACAACAATAGATGTGCAAATATGGAAGTGAGAAAGATTTTAAAGTGTCGGTCCTAAGCAAAGAACTACAAGAATGCTGAAAGCTGGAGAAACATTCTTCCCTAATGAAGATCACCCCCATTAATTATCCAATACCAAAGGATCAGTCCTGAAAACATACACATACAAGTAACATTATATGAACTGAGAATGTTAAATTGATATATGTGTGAAAATACATACACACACATACACACACACACACACACACACACACACACACACACGAGGGTGATGAATTTTGAAAGCAAATAAGAGGGATATGCTGAAGAGTTTGGAAGGAAGAAAGGGCAGGGAGAAATGAAGTATTTAGATCAAAAAAAAAGTGTTTCAGCAGGATCTCCATTACACAAGACAACAACAGGATATCCAAGAGGAGTCCCAGTGAAAGCCTATTACTGGTGCTGTAGCAAAAATCAGAGGCCTTGAAACAGATCAGTGACTCCTGGCAATGAACACTTGCAAGTAAAGATTAAACGACTAAAGGGTAAAGTGTGTGACTCAGCAGCCACACTACAGCTTCCAGGACAAGGTTGTTAGGATTATTGGTATTATTGTTTTGTTTTTTTTTTGGTTTGGTTTGGTTTTTGAATTTCTTTTCAAATTAGTTTTGTTGTGGGGGGGGGGTGCCAGGGCAGAGGGAAAATTTGATGAGACAGGGAAATAGTGAGATCAGAATGCATGTGAAATCCAAAAAAGTAAATTAATAAATAAAAGTAAAAAACTTTAAAGTTTTTTAAATAAAACTTTGCAGCAAAGTTAAAATCAAATAAGTGACTAGTAGCCTTTTTTAAGTAAGGAAAACAATAAAAGACACAAAATAAATACCATCTTTGGTGTCCACCCACACAGAATGGAAATTCCCTCTTGATGTCTTTCCTAGACCTTGACTTGGCTTCTGTGTGTTTGAAGATCTTCCACCACCTTTCTCTCAACCAATGTTCGTATTCCTGCTTTAATCTCCCCATTTGGGTCAAGAAAAGTCTCTCCTCACTTTCAGATCAGGTCCCTTCCTCATCCTAATACATGTGAGAAGGGAGGGCATACTGTTGGGCAGTATGTCTCCAGGAAGATGTAGATCTAATATAAGGGCTTCACCTGGACGAAGGGAGATCCCTGGAAAACAGACTTTGCTGGCTAAAAGAAAGTTTCATATGCACATTGTCATGACAGGAAGAATTTCTGTCAGTGATTGGATCCCAGGATATGGGACCCTGCCTGCCAAAGGACCAGAGAGCCTTCACATTGTTTGGCATCATATTGTAAATGTCTATTTCCCTATTGATTAATTAAATTGTTTTTTCTTCTGCAAGCCCTAAATAAGCTGAACAACATGGAGAAAGAGAAGACCTGGAGAGGCCCTCTCAGGGGAAATGAGAGTATAAAATCTCTGAGCAGAAACCCAGGGTGGCAGTATTTGATCCAAAGTCAAGGTGAAATTCACTGACATGAACTCACTTGGATTTCCAAAGCTAAGGCTGCAGATGTGGAAATGGCTAAAATAGCCTAAAGTCTCCTCCTTCTGTCTTGTCAGAATTCCTGGGCAAGGACCAAAGAGTCAAAGTACATGGTTGTGTTAGTCACTCAGCCAGCATACTCCCATATGATACAGCTGGAAGCCACTCTGGCCAATTTATTATCTGCATAGCTCTGGGGCCAGATGGAACTTGGAAAATCCTGGGGTAGATCCTTTCAAAGTCCACTTGACCTTCACCTTTAAAATAGCTACTAAACAGTCCCCTTGGTGCTCTGGAAAGTGAAGTTAGAAATTAACTCTTCTTAAGTATGAAGCAGTGGCATATAATCAATATCATTCCACCCTATCCACAACACAAGCCAGGTTTACTAGGCTCTTTTCAATTTTTAAAATTTTAAAATTTCATTTTGCATTCCTCCCACCACCCATTTGCCTCCTCCAGCTCCTCCTCACCTCCCCTAAGCCAACGTCCAGTCTATTCCACCTCACTGGTTAGGGCTCCCATGAGGAATCACAGTCTGATACAATAGGTTAGGGCAGGGACAGGTACTTCTCCCATGCATTAAGGCTGAGCATGGCATCCAGGGAATGGGCTCCAAAAAAATCTAGTTCATGTACTAAGTTTGTACCTTGGTCCTGCTGCCAGACTCCCCTCTGATAGTCCAAGCCTCAAAACTGTCTTCCACATACAGAGAGCCTAGTTCAGTCCCCAGGAGTCTTCATAGTTGTAGGTCTAGAGTTCATGAGTTTCCATGATCTTGGTTCAGCTGTTTCTGTAAATTTCTCCATCATGATATTGACATCTCTTGGTCATATGTTCCCTCCTCCCTCTCTTCAACTGGATTCCTGGAGTTCTGCCTGGCTCTTGCTTACAGAACTCTGCATCTGGTTCCATCAATTACTGGATGAGGGCTCTATGATGATAGTTGGGACATTCATCATTCTGATTACAGGGGCAAGCAAGTTCAGACATCCTCTCTACTATTGCCAGGAGTATTATCTGGGGTCCTCCTTGTGGATTCTTTTTTTTTTTTTTTTAATTTTATATAACAGTCCAATTAAATGAAAACAAACATTTATACACAATATTTGGGAATTTGGGCATCGTTCCTTCCAAACTACTTCCTGTGGTTAGGGGCGCTGTCTTGGGGGATTAGAAGAAGATTCAGATATCCTGGCTGTAGTCTGTAGGGCTGTTTTATCCACCTGTTTTGAATGTAAGATCAGCTTGTACTCTGTTTCCGGCGGTCTGGCGTGATCAAGCCACATTAGTCTGGAAGGAATCCACATCTTTTCATTTTATGTGGAAACAAAAATAGAAATCCATTTCCCCAGTAACTTGTCCTTCAACTTCAATTTTGGAGTCAAAGCATTTTTTTTTTTTTAGTTTAATATATTATTTTACATGTCGATCCCAGTTCCCTCTCCCTCCCTCCCTCCCATCCCTCCCTCCCTCCTTCCCTCCCTTTTTACCCTCTCTGCCCTCTCACAAGCACTCTAAACACCCTCCCCTCCCATCCCCCCACCCCAATTCCATATGTAGGGGAGTGCCATCCAGTTGGGGTCATGTAGATCTGACAGGTCCTGTAAAGTAGGGACTAGGGCTTCTCTCCTGTCTCTAGATTAAGGCAGTTATCCCTCCATGGGGGATATGTTCGCAAATTTCTTTTGTGAACAAGGGATACATCCTGGCTCCACTGTCTGAGGTCTCTTAGACTGCTCAGTCCTTCTGGCTGAGACCCATAATCAGGGGGGCCTGAGTCAGTCCCATGCTGGCTTCCCAGCTATCAGTCTAATGGCCATTAGCTCCTCCTTGTACAGGTAAGCTGTCTCTATGTGTTTCTGCAGCATGGTCTTGTCCTCTCCATCTGCATCTGGGTTCTAGTTCGACTCAGTGTTTATGTATGGGTGTTTGATACTGTTTTCAACAGGCATTAGTTGAGGGCTCCATGGAGAAGTTAGTTGTTGATCTCACTCTCCTGGAAGGACATTTATGATAGCCTTTCAACGTAAGCTCAACTTGTTAGTTGGGAGCAGTCTTATAGTTCTCTAGATATTTCTTTGTGTTCAATTTTATCTTCAAACCAATATTGGCTCCCTCTTTTATGTTCTCTCTCTCTGTCTCTGTCTCTCTCTTTCCTATCTTCTATTCCTAACCAGGCTCAATATTCCTGGTCGCACATGTTTTCCTTTCCCCCCCCTCATTTTCTCCTACTTCTCTCTCCATTCGCTGTCCTCCCCCACTTCACCTGAGCTCTGGGTGACTTGTCCCTTCCCAGTTCTGTGAGGGACTTTATATGAATCTCTTAGAATACACCTTGTATCCTAGTTCATCTGGTGATGTGAATTATAGACTGGTGATCATTTGATCTAGGTCTAAAATCCATATATGAGTGAGTACATACTGTGTTCCTCTTTTTGTGACTGGGTTACCTCATTCAGGATAGTTTCTTCAAGTGCCATCCACTTGCCTGCGAATTTCAAGATACCATTATTTTTTTCTGCAGAGTAGTATTCCATTGTGTAGATGTGCCACATCTTCATTAACCATTCTTCAATTGAGGGGCATCTAGGTTGCTTCCAGGTTCTTGCTATTACAAATAGTGCTGCTATGAACATAGTTGAACAGATGTCTTTGTTGCATGGATGTGAATCCTTTGGGTATATGACTAAGAGGTAGATTGCCAGGTCCTGTGGTAAACAATTCCCATTTTCCTGAGGAACCGCCATACTGATCTCCAAAATGGCTGTATGGGTTTGCACTCCCACCATCAGTGGAGGATCATTCCACTTTCTCCACATCCTCTCCAACATAAGTCACCATTGGTGTTTCTAATTTTATCCATTCTGGCCGGGGTAAGATGGTATCTCAAAGTTGTTTTAATTTGCATTTCCCTGATAGCTAAGGATGTGGAGCATTTTCTTTTTTTTTTTTTTCTTTTTTTTTTTTATGCATATAGAGTATTTTTTATTTAATTTTATATAACAAAGTCCAATTAAATGAAAACAAACATTTATACACAATATTTGGGAATTTGGGCGTCGTTCTTTCCAAACTACTTCCTGCTGGTAAGGGGCGCTGTCTTGGGGGATTCGAAGAAGATTCAGATATCCTAGCTGTAGTCTGTAGTGCTGTTTTGTCCAGCTGTTTGGAATGTAGGATCAGCTTGTACTCTGTTTCAGGCGGTCTGGTGTGATCAAACCACATTAGTCTGGAAGGAATCCACATCTTTTCATTTTCTGTGGAAACAAAAATAGAAATACTTTTCCCCAGTAACTTGTTCTTCAACTTAAATTTTGGAGTCAAAGCGTTTTTTTTTTTTTTTTTTTTTTTTTATTATTATTTTACATGTCGATCCCAGTTCCCTCTCCCTCCCTCCCTCCCTCCCCCCAAGCCCTCCCTCCCTCCTTCCCTCCCTTTTGCCCTCTCTACCCTCTCCCATGCACTCTAAACACCCTCCCCTCCCAACCCCCCACCACAATACAATATGTAGGGGAATGCCATCCAGTTGGGGTCATGTAGATCTGACAGGTCCTGTGAAGTAGGGACTAGGGCTTCTCTCCTATCTCTAGAATAAGGCAGTTATCCCTCCATGGGGGATTATGTTTGCAAAGTCCTTTTGTGCACCAGGGATACATCCTGGCTCCACTGTCTGAGGTCTCTTAGACTGCTCAGACCTTCTGGCTGAGACCCATATTCAGGGGGGTCCGAGTCAGATCCCTGTTGGCTTCCCAGCTATCAGTCTAGTGGCCCTTAGCTCCTCCTTGTTCAGGTAAGCTGTCTCTGTGTACTTCTACCGCATGGTCTTGTCCTCTCCATCTGCTTCTGGGTTCTAGTTTGACTCAGTGTTTATGTATGGGTGTTTGCTCCTGTTTTCAACAGGCATTAGTTGAGGACTCCATGGAGAAGTTAGTTGTTGATCTCACTCTCCGGGGAAGGGCATTTATGATAGCCTTTCCACGGAAGCTGAGATTGTTAGTTGGGAGCAGTCTTGTAGTTCCCTCGACCTTTCTTTGTGTTCAACTTTATCTTCAAACCAATATTGGCTCCCTCTTTTATGTTCTCTCTCTCTGTCTCTGTCTCTCTCTCTCTTTCCTATTTTCCATTCCTAACCAGGCTCAATCCTCCTGGTCGCACATGCCTTCCTCTCCTCCCTCTCATTTTCTCCTACTTCTCTCTCCATTAGCTGTCCTTCCCCACTATACCTGAGGTCTGGAGGACTTGTCCCTTCCCACTTCTGTGAGGGACTTTATATGCATCTCTTAGAATACAACTTGTATCCTAGTTCCTCTGGTGATGTGAATTATAGGCTGGTGATCATTTGATCTAGGTCTAAAATCCATATATGAGTGAGTACATACTGTGTTCCTCTTTTTGTGACTGGGTTACCTCATTCAGGATGGTTACTTCAAGTGCCATCCACTTGCCTGCGAATTTCAAGATACCATTATTTTTTTCTGCAGAGTAGTATTCCATTGTGTAGATGTGCCACATCTTCATTAACCATTCTTCAATTGAAGGGCATCTAGGTTGCTTCCAGGTTCTTGCTATTACAAATAGTGCTGCTATGAACATAGTTGAACAGATGTCTTTGTTGCATTGATGTGAATCCTTTGGGTATATGCCTAAGAGGGGGATTGCCGGGTCCTGTGGTAAACTAATTCCCATTTTCCTGAGGAACCGCCATACTGATCTCCAAAGTGGCTGTATGAGTTTGCACTCCCACCAGCAGTGGAGGAGTGTTCCACTTTCTCCACATCCTCTCCAACATAAGTCATCACTGGTGTTTCTAATTTTAGCCATTCTGGCAGGGGTAAGATGGTATCTCAAAGTTGTTTTGATTTGCATTTCCCTGATAGCTAAGGATGTGGAGCATTTTCTTAAGTGTCTTTCAGCCTTTTTGATTTCCTCCATTGAGAATTCTTTCTTCAGTTCTGTACCCCATTTTTTTAATAGGGTTATTTGGTGTTTTGTTGACTAGTTTCTTGAGTTCTTTGTATATTTTGGAGATCAGCCCTTTGTCGGATATAGGATTAGTGAAAATCTTTTCCCAGTCAGTGGGCTGCCGTTTGGTCTTGTCAACTGTGTCCTTTGCCTTACAGAAGCTTCTAAGTTTGAAGAGGTCCCATTTATTAATTGTTTCTTTCAGTGTCTGTGCCCCTGGAGTTATATTCAAAAAGTGGTCTCCTATACCAATTTGTTCAAGGGTACCTCCTACTTTCTCTTCTAAGAGGTTCAATGTGGCTGGATTGATGTTGAGGTCTTTGATCCATTTGGACTTGAGTTTTGTGCATGGCGACAGACATGGGTCTATCTGCAGTCTTCTACACACCCTCATCCAATTGTGCCAGCACCATTTGTTGAAGATGCTGTCTTTGCCCCATTGTATAATTTTAGCTGTTTTGTCGAAAATCAGGTGTTCATAGGTGCGTGGATTAATATCAGGATTTTCAATTCGATTACATTGGTCTACCTGTCTATTTTTATGCCAATACCAGGCTGTTTTCAGAACTATAGCTCTGTAGTAGAGCTTAAAGTCAGGAATGGTGATGCCTCCTGATGTTCTTTTATTGTATAGGGTTGTTTTGGCTATCCTGGGTCTTTTGTTTTTCCATATAAAGTTGATTATTATCCTTTCAAGGTCGGTGAAGAATTGTGGTGGGATTTTAATGGGGATTGCATTGAATCTGTAGATTGCTTTTGGTAAGATTGCCATTTTTACTATGTTAATCCTACCTAACCAAGAGCATGGGAGATCTTTCCATTTTCTGGTATCTTCTTTAATTTCTTTCCTTAGAGTCACAAAATTCTTATTATATAGGTCTTTTACTTGTTTGGTAAGCATTACAACAAGATACTTTATGTTGCTTGTGGCTATTGTAAAGGGTGATGTTTCTCTGATTTCTTTCTCTGCCTCTTTGTCGTCTGGAAAAATAGGGCTACTGATTTTTTTGAGTTTATCTTGTATCCTGCTAGTTTGCTGAAGGTGTTTATCAGCTGTAGGAGTTCCCTGGTAGAGTTTATTGGGTCGCATATGTAAACTATCATATCATCTGCAAATAGAGACAGTTTGACTTCTTCCTTTCCAATTTGGATGCCCTTGATCTCCTTTTGTTGTCTTATAGCATTAGCTAGAACTTCTACTATGATATTGAAGAGATATGGAGAGAGAGGACAGCCTTGTCTTGTTCCTGATTTTAGAGGAATTGGCTTAAGTTTCTCTCCATTCAGTTTGATGTTGGCAGTTGGTTTGCTGTATATTGCTCTTATTATGTTTAGGTATGTTCCTGTTATCCCTGACATCTCTAATACCTTTATCATGAAAGGGTGTTGAATTTTATCGAAGGCTTTTTCTGCATCTAGGGAGATAATCATATGGTTATTCTTTTTCAGTTTGTTTATATGGTGGATCACGTTGATAGATTTTCGTATGTTAAACCATCCCTGCAATCCAGGTATGAAGCCTACTTGATCATGGTGGATGATTTCTCTGATGTATTTTTGAATTCGGTTTGCCATTATTTTATTGAGTATTTTTGCATCGATGTTCATCAGGGATATTGGTCTGTAGTTTTCTTTCTTAGTTGTGTCTTTGTGCGGTTTGGGTACCAAAGTTATTGTGGCCTCATAAAAAGAGATTGGCAATAAACCTTCTGTTTCTATCTTGTGGAACAGTTTGAGGAGTAGTGGTATTAGTTGTTCCTTGAATGTCTGGTAGAATTCTGCACTGAATCCATCTGGCCCTGGACTTTTTTTCGTTGGAAGGCTTTCGATGACTGCTTCTATTTCATTTCGGGTTATAGGTCTATTTAAGTTGTTTGTCTGTTCTTGATTTAATTTTGGTAAGTGATAGTTATCCAGAAACTTGTCCATTTCCTTTGAATTTTCAATTTATGTGGAATACAGATTTTCGAAGTATGACCTGAAAATTGTCTGGATTTCCTCTGTGTCTGTTGTTATGTTCCCCATTTCGTTTCTGATTTTGTTAATTTGCATGTTCTGTCTCTGCTTTTTCGTTAATTTGGATAAAGGTTTATCAATCTTGTTGATTTTCTCAAAAAACCAACTCTTTGTTGCATTGATTTTTTGTATTGTTTTCCTGGTTTCTATTTTGTTGATTTCAGCCCTCAAGTTGATTATTTCCTGGCGTATGCTCCTGCGGGGTGAATTCGCTTCTCTCTGTTCTAAGGTTTTCAGTTGTGCTGTTAATTCATTTATGTGACTATCCTCTGTTTTCTTCATATGGGCACTTAGTGCAATGCACTTCCCTCGTAGCACTGCTTTCAAGGTGTCCCATAAGTTCGGGTATGTTGTATCCTCATTCTCGTTGAATATTAGAAAGTCTTTAATTTCTTTCTTTATTTCTTCTTTGACCCAGGAGTGGTGCAATTGCACATTGTTCAGTTTCCATGAGTTTGCAGGTTTTCTGCTATTTGTATTGTTGTTGAATTCCAATTTTAAAGCATGGTGGTCCGATAAGATACAGGGGACTATTTCTATTCTCTTGTATCTGTTGAGGTTTGTTATGTCTCCTAGTATGTGGTCGATTTTAGAGAAGGTTCCATGTGGAGCAGACAAGAAGGTATATACTTTTGTCTTTGGATGGAATGTTCTATAGATGTCTGTTAGCCCCAGTTGAGACATAACTTCTGTTAATTCTTTTGTTTCTTTGTTGAGTTTCTGATTTGTGGTCCTGTCTAGTGTTGAGAGTGGTGTATTGAAGTCTCCCACTATAAGTGTGTGAGGTTTTATATGAGCTTTGAGTTTTAGTAGTGTTTCTTTTACGAATGTGGGTGGCTTTGTATTAGGGGCATAGATGTTCAGAATTGAGACTTTGTGTTGATGGATTTCTCCTGAGATGAATATGAAATGACCGTCTTCATCTCTTTTGACTAGTTTTGGTTTGAAGTCTAGCTTGTTAGATATTAGGATAGCTGCGCCTGCTTGCTTCTTATTTCCATTTGATTGGAAAATCTTTTCCCAACCCTTTACCCTGAGGTAATGTCTATCTTTGGAGCTAAGATGTGTTTCTTGTATGCAGCAGAAGGATGGATTCTGTCTTCGTATCCATTCTGTTAATCTGTGTCTTTTTATAGGTGAGTTAAGACCATTAATGTTGAGGGTGAGTAAGGACCATTGATTGTTGATGCTTGTTTGATTTAGGTTTGTTGTTGGCAGTGGTATTGTGAATATATTTGTTCTGCTTCACCCTAGGTTTCTGGTGTAGTTGGATTATCTGTTGCCTACATTTTTGTGGGCGTAGTTACCTTCCTTGGGTTGGAATTTTCCTTCCAATACTTTCTGTAGGGCTGGATTTGTAGATACGTATTGGGAAAATCTGGTTTTGTCATTGAATATCTTGTTCTCTCCATCTATATTGACTGAGAGTTTTGCTGGATATAGTAGCCTAGGAAGGCATCCGTGTTCTCTTAATACTTTTAGAACATCTATCCAGGACCTTCTGGCCTTGAGGGTTTCCATGGAGAAGTCAGGTGTAATTTTGATAGGTCTGCCTTTATATGTTACCTGTCCTTTTTCCTTTGCTGCTCTTAATATTTTTTCTTTATTCTGTATGCTAGGTGTTTTGATTATTATATGTCGAGGGGTCTTTTTTCTTTGGTCCAGCCTATTTGGGTTTCGGTATGCTTCTTGTACTTTCATGGGCATGTCCTTCTTCAGATTTGGAAAGTTTTCCTCGATGATTTTGTTGAATATGTTTTCAGCACCTTTGAGCTGGGCTTCCTCACCTTCGTCTATGCCTATTATTCTTAGGTTTGGCCTTTTCATGGTGTCCCACATTTCCTGGATATTGTGTGTTAAGGATTTGTTGGATTTATGGTTTTCTTTGGTCGATGAATCTATTTCTTCTAGTTTACCTTCTGCGCCTGAGATTCTCTCTTCCATCTCTTGAATTCTATTGGTTATGCTTGTGTCCGTGGTTTCCGATTTTTTGCCCAGCTTTTCAATTTCCAGCTTTCCTTCCATTTGTGTTGCCTTTATTTTCTCAATTTCGGTTTTCAAATCTTGAACCGTTTCCTTCACCTGATTAATTGTTTTTTCTTGGCTTTCTGTACTTTCCTTAAGGAATTTGTTCATTCTTCCACTTTTTTGTTTGTTTTTTCCTCTATTTCTTTAAGGGATTTTCTCATATCTTCTTTGAGGGCCTCTATCATTTTTATGATGGTGATTTTTAAGTCGTACCCTTCTGCTTCCTCTGCTTTGTTGTTGTGTTCCATTCTAGTTGGTGTAGATTCCCTAGATTCTGGTGGTGTCATGTTTGTCTTTCTGTTGTTAGGTGTTCTCTTGTATTGCCTTCTTCCCATAGTTTCTTCCTGTAGGTGTTGGTGGTGTCTCTTCCCTCTCTCTATGGTCCTTCCCAGATGGGCTTATGTGGATAAAAGATTCAATGTCTGTATCTCTGTGTGGTCCAAGCTCTCTAGGAGGCTTCTCTCTGGCCAATAGCCGGCAGAAGAGGACGAGGGCTGGACTGGAACTTGAGAAGGTTTTGCAGGGTAGTGGGATCTCACTGGAAACTGGCGCTCTCCAGCTGAGACCTCGTTCTTTGGCAGGGGCCCGGATTTGTGGGTCAAGGATCTTGCCTGCAGGAACTCCAAGTGGACCCACAGAGATAGGCGGATCTCTGGGAGGGGCCTGGGACTCCAGCAGAGGACTGGAGGCGGGGTCAGGGACCAAGCCGGTGGAAATTACAGGTGTGGAGCATTTTCTTAAGTGTCTTTCAGCATTTTTGATTTCCTCTATTGAGAATTCTCTTTTCTTCCCTCCCCCCCCCCCTTTAATTAGGGTTTTTTTTTTTTTTTTTGTGTTGTTTTTTTTTTTTTTTTTTTTTTTTTGAGGCCCCCCCCCCCCGGGAAAAAAATTTTTGGGAAATTTTTTCCCACTCTGGGGGGCGGCGTTGGGTCTTGGGGACTGTCCCCTTCGCCTTACAGAAGCTTCTATTTTTGAAGAGGTCCCATTTATTAATTTTTTTTTTCAGTGTCTGTGCCCCTGGAGTTATATTCAAAAAGTGGTCTCCTATACCAATTTGTTCAAGGGTACCTCCTACTTTCTCTTCTAAGAGGTTCAATGTGGCTGGATTGATGTTGAGGTCTTTGATCCATTTGGACTTGAGTTTTGTGCATGGCGACAGACATGGGTCTATCTGCAGTCTTCTACACACCCTCATCCAATTGTGCCAGCACCATTTGTTGAAGATGCTGTCCTCGCCCATTGTATAATTTTAGCTGTTTTGTCAAAAATCAGGTGTTCATAGGTGCATGGATTAATATCAGGATTTTCATTTCGATTCCATTGGTCTACCTGTCTATTTTTATGCCAATACCAGGTTGTTTTCAGAACTATAGCTCCGTAGTAAAGCTTAAAGTCAGGAATGGTGATGCCTCCTGATGTTCTTTTATTGTATAGGGTTGTTTTGGCTATCCTGGGTCTTTTGTTTTGCCATATAAAGTTAATTATTATCCTTTCAAGGTTGGTGAAGAATTGTGGTGGGATTTTAATGGGGATTGCATTGACTCTGTAGATTGCTTTTGGTAAGATTGCCATTTTTACTATGTTAATCCTACCTAACCAAGAGCATGGGAGATCTTTCCATTTTCTGGTATCTTCTTTAATTTCTTTCCTTAGAGTCACAAAATTCTTATTATATAGGTCTTTTACTTGTTTGGTAAGCATTACAACAAGATACTTTATGTTGCTTGTGGCTATTGTAAAGGGTGATGTTTCTCTGATTTCTTTCTCTGCCTCTTTGTCGTCTGAAAAAATTAGGGCTACTGATTTTTTTTGAGTTTATCTTGTATCCTGCTAGTTTGCTGAAGGTGTTTATCAGCTGTAGGAGTTCCCTGGTAGAGTTTATTGTGTCGCTTATGTAAACTACCATATCATCTGCAAATAGAGACAGTTTGACTTCTTCCTTTCCAATTTGGATGCCCTTGATCTCCTTTTGTTGTCTTATAGCATTAGCTAGAACTTCTAGTACGATATTGAAGAGATATGCAGAGAGAGGACAGCCTTGTCTTGTTCCTGACTTTAGAGGAATTGGCTTAAGTTTCTCTCCATTCAGTTTGATGTTGGCAGTTGGTTTGATGTATATTGCCCTTATTATGTTTAGGTATGTTCCTGTTATCCCTGACCTCTCCAAGACCTTTATCATGAAAGGATGTTGAACTTTGTCGAAGGCTTTTTCAGCATCTAGGGAGATAATCATATGTTTTTTTTTTTCTGTTTGTTTATATGGTGGATCACGTTGATAGATTTTCATATGTTAAACCACCCTGCATTCCAGGTATGACGCCTATTTGGTCATGGTGGATGATTTCTCTGATGTATTCCTCAATTCGGTTTGCCAGTATTTTATTGAGTATTTTTGCATCGATGTTCATCAGGGATATTGGTCTGTAGTTTTCTTTCTTAGTTGTGTCTTTGTGAGGTTTGGTTACCAAAGTTATTGTGGCCTCATAAAAAGAGTTTGGCAATGAACCTTCTGTTTCTGTCTTGTGGAACAGTTTGAGGAGTAGTGGTATTAGTTGTTCCTTGAATGTCTGGTAGAATTCTGCACTGAATCCATCTGGCCCTGGACTTTTTTTCGTTGGAAGGCTTTCGATGACTGCTTCTATTTCATTTCGGGTTATAGGTCTATTTAAGTTGTTTGTCTATTCTTGATTTAATTTTGGTAAGTGATAGTTATCCAGAAACTTGTCCATTTCCTTTGAATTTTCAATTTTTGTGGAATACTGGTTTTCAAAGTATGACCTGAAAATTGTCTGGATTTCCTCTGTGTCTGTTGTTATGTTCCCCATTTCATTTGTGATTTTGTTAGTTTGCATGTTCTGTCTCTGCTTTTTCGTTAATTTGGATAAAGGTTTGTCTATCTTGTTGATTTTCTCAAAAAAACAACTCTTTGTTGCATTGATTTTTTTTTTGTATTGTTTTCCTGGTTTCTATTTTGTTGATTTCAGCCCTCAAGTTGATTATTTCCTGGTGTCTACTCCTTCGGGGTGAATTCACTTCTCTCTGTTCTAAGATTTTCAGTTGGGCTGTTAATTCTCTTATGTGACTATCCTCTGTTTTCTTCATATGGGCACTTAGTGCAATGAACTTCCCTCGTAGCACTGCTTTCAAGGTGTCCCTTAAGCTCGGGTATGTTGTATCCTCATTCTCGTTGAATATTAGAAAGTCTTTAATTTCTTTCTTTATTTCTTCTTTGACCCAGGAGTGGTGCAATTGCACATTGTTCAGTTTCCATGAGTTTGCAGGTTTTCTGCTATTTGTGATGTTGTTGAATTCCAATTTTAAAGCATGGTGGTCCGATAAGATACAGGGGACTATTCCTATTCTCTTGTATCTGTTGAGGTTTGTTATGTCACCTAGTGTGTGGTCGATTTTAGAGAAGGTTCCATGTGGAGCAGAGAAGAAGGTATATTCTTTTGTCTTTGGATGGAATGTTCTATAGATGTCTGTTAACTCCAGTTGAGACCTAACTTCTGTTAAATCTTTTGTTTCTTTGTTGAGTTTCTGATTTGTGGTCCTGTCTAGTGTTGAGAGTGGTGTATTGAAGTCTCCCACTATAAGTGTGTGAGGTTTTATATGAGCTTTGAGTTTTAGTAGTGTTTCTTTTACGAATGTGGGTGACTTTGTATTAGGGGCATAGATGTTCAGAACTGAGACTTTGTGTTGATGGATTTCTCCTGATATGAATATGAAATGACCGTCTTCCTCTCTTTTGACTAATTTTGGTTTGAAGTCTAACTTGTTAGATATTAGGATAGCTATGCCTGCTTGCTTCTTATTTCCATTTGATTGGAAAATCTTTTCCCAACCCTTTACCCTGAGGTAATGTCTATCTTTGAAGCTAAGATGTGTTTCTTGTATGCAGCAGAAGGATGGATTCTGTCTTCGTATCCATTCTGTTAGCCTGTGTCTTTTTATAGGTGAGTTAAGACCATTAATGTTGAGGGTGAGTAAGGACCATTGATTGTTGATGCTTGTTTGATTTAGGTTTGTTGTTGGCAGTGGTATTGTGAATATATTAGTTCTGCTTCACCCTTGGTTTCTGGTGTAGTTGGATTATCTGTTGCCTACATTTTTGTGGGCGTAGTTACCTTCCTTGGGTTGGAGTTTTCCTTCTAATACTTTCTGTAGGGCTGGATTTGTAGATACATATTGGGAAAATCTGGTTTTGTCATTGAATATCTTGTTCTCTCTGTCTACATTGATTGAGGGTTTTGCTGGATATAGTAGCATAGGCTGGCATCTGTGTTCTCTTAATACTTTTAGAACATCTATCCAGGACCTTCTGGCCTTGAGGGTTTCCATGGAGAAGTCAGGTGTAATTTTGATAGGTCTGCCTTTATATGTTACCTGTCCTTTTTCCTTCGCTGCTCTTAATATTCTTTCTTTATTCTGTATGATAGGTGTTTTGATTATTATATGTCGAGCGGTCTTTTGTCTTTGGTCCAGCCTATTTGGGGTTCGGTATGCTTCTTGTACTTTCATGGGCATGTCCTTCTTCAGATTTGGAAAGTTTTCCTCGATGATTTTGTTGAATATGTTTTCAGCACCTTTGAGCTGGGCTTCCTCACCTTCGTCTATGCCTATTATTCTTAGGTTTGGCCTTTTCACGGTGTCCCACATTCCTGGATGTTTTGTGTTAAGGATTTGTTGGATTTATGATTTTCTTTGGTCGATGAATCTATTTCTTCTAGTTTATCTTCTGTGCCTGAGATTCTCTCTTCCATCTCTTGAATTCTATTGGTTATGCTTGTGTCCGTAGTTGCCAATTTTTTGCCCAGCTTTTCAATTTCCAGCATTCCTTCCGTTTGTGTTGCCTTTATTTTCTCAATTTCAGTTTTCAAGTCTTGAACCGTTTCCTTCACCTGGTTAATTGTTTTTTCTTGGCTTTCTGTACTTTCCTTAAGGAATTTGTTCATTTCTTCCACTTTTTTGTTTTTTTTTTTTTCCTCCATTTCTTTAAGGGATTTTCTCACATCTTCTTTGAGGGCCTCTATCATTTTTATGATGGTAATTTTTAAGTTGTACCCTTCTGCTTCCTCTGCTTTGTTGTTGTGTTCCATTCTAGTTGGTGTAGATTCCCTAGATTCTGGTGGTGTCATGTTTGTCTTTCTGTTGTTAGGTGTTCTCTTGTATTGCCTTCTTCCCTTAGCTTCTTCCAGTAGGTGTTGGTGGTGTCTCCCCCCTCTCTCTATGGTACTTCCCCGATGGGCTTATGTGTGTCTGAGATTTAATATCTGTAGCTCTGTGTGGTCCAAGCTCTCTAGGAGGTTTCTCCACAGACAGGGATCCAGGGAGGGGGTCAAGGATGAGGATCCAGAAGAAGATGCCAGCAGGTATTCACAGTGGATCTCTGTCCAATAGCTCTGGCCAATAGCTCTGTCCAATAGCCGGAGGAAGAGGACTAGGGCTGAGCTGGAACTTGAGAAAGTTTTGCAGGGTAGTGGGATCTCACTGGAAACTGGTGCTCTCCAGCTGAGACCTCATTCTTTGGCAGAGGCCAGGATTTGGGGGTCAAGGATCTTGCCTGCAGGAACTCTGAGTGGACCTGCAGAGATAGGCGGATCTCTGGGAGGGGCCCGGGACTCCAGCAGAGGACTGGAGGCGGGGTCAGAGACCAAGCCGTTGGAAATTATGGGTGGTCCCGCATGGATAGTCAGGTCTCCTTTGTTCAGAGTTGCTCTGAGAAGTCTCCAAAGTAGGGAGGACTGTTGGCTCCACCCTCTGTCCCAGTGCTCAACCAGAGTGGCAGGACCCTGGGTGGAATAGGGCACAGGGTAGGTGGGGTAGGCTGGCGGTGGGGATGGGTGGGGGTGTATCAGAGCTCCAAGGGTGCTCTAGATGGGGACTGGAGACAGGAGTAGCAGGATCAGGGGCCAACCCAGGGAGTTCAGGCGGGGGAGCCCTCCTTGTGGATTCTTGGGAGTTACCATAGCAGCAGGTTTCTCCCTAAGCCCATAGTGGCTCTCTCTATTATGATATCTTTTTCATTGTGCTTCCAATGCATCCCTTCCCACCTAGAATATCTCCTTCCCTCTTGTTCTCATCTCCCTTGCCTCCCCTTATAATTCCCACTCCAAGAGTGATTCATGTGTCCCTCTTAGGGTCCTCCTTGATATCTACCTTCTCTGGAGCTGTGGATTGTAGTCAGGTTATCCTTTGTTTTACATCTAATATGTACTTATGGGTGGGGTGTTAAAATCTTTTTTTTTTTTTTTGGGGGGGGGGCCCCCCCCCAGATGATTTTTTTCTGGTTCTATCCATTTGACTGAAAATTTATGAGGTCATCATTTTTTTACCACTGAGTAGTAGTACTCCACTGTGTAAATGGTACCACATTTTCTTTATCCAATTCTTCAGTTGAGGGGCATCTAAGTCATTTCCAGGTTCTTGCTATTACTAATAATTCTGCTATGAACATTGTTGAGCAAATTTTCTTGTGGTATAATTGAACTTTCTTTGGGCAAATACCCAAGAATGCTATTGCTGGGTCATGCGGTAATTTGATTCCCAATTTTCTTAGAAACCACAATAATACTGATTTCCATGATAGCTATACTGCACTTTTACCAGCACTGGAGGAGTGTTCACCTGACTCCATACTGTTCTCAGTATTTTTGATCTTAGCCATTCTGACAAGTATAAGATGGTGTCTCAGAGTCATTTTGATTTGTATTTCCATGATGATTAAGGATGTTGAGCACTTCCTTAAATGTCTTTTAGTCCTTTGCGATTCCTCTGGTGAGAATGTTCTGTTTAGTTTTTTACCACCTTATTCATTTGTGTTATTTTGTATTTTGATGTATAGTTTCTTGAGTTCTTTATAAATTTTGGAGATGAGGCCTTTGTCAAATATGGGGTTTTGGTGAAGGTCTTTTCTCATTCTGTAGGCTGACGTTTTTGTCTTATTGACAATGTCCTTTGCTTTACAGAAGTTTTTCAGTTTCAAGAGGTCCTATTTATTGAGTGTTGATTTCAGTGTCTGTACTACTGGTATTATATTTAGGAAGTGGTCTCCTGTGTCAATATCAGTAAATAGAAATATCTCCCATGCTCTTGGATAGGTAGGGTCGACATAATAAAAATTGTAATCCTGCCTAAAGCAATTTCCAGATTCAATGCAATCCCCACCAAAATCCCAATACAATTCTTCACAGACCTTAAAAGAATAATACTCAAGTTCATATTGAAAAACAAGAAATCCAGAATAGCTTACACAACCCTGTATAATAAAGGAACTTCTGGAGGACTCACCATCCCTAACTTCAAACTCTATTATAGTGCTAAAATAATGAAAACAGCTTGATATTGGCATAAAAACAGAGAGATGGATCAATGGAATCAAATCGAAGACCCTGGTATCAATCTAGACACTTATTAACAACACCTGATTTTTTTACAAGGAAGCCAAAATGGTACAATGGAAAAAGGGAAACCTCTTTAACAAATGGTACTGGCATAACTGGAGGTTAACATACAGAAGATTTTAAATAGATCCATATCTATCCTCATGCACAAAACTCAAATCCAAGTTGATCAAGGACCTCAACATAAATCCATCTACACTGAACCTGATAGAACAGAAAGTGGAAAGTAGACAGGAATGCATTTACCAGACTTTTAAAACTACTTGCATATTTGTTTATTTAATAAGCTGCAAGCCCATCTAATCAAGATGGAAATTGATGCATTGATCATACTCTGTGTCAAGGAAACTGTGTTCTTTTCGTTTAGCCACACTGAGTACCTTCTATTCACAGAAGTTGGCATGCCTCATAAATGTAAGACAATATAGTCTCCCAGTACCTTGCCCCATTAATTTGGAATATCAGTTCCACCTCATAATTTGCAGTTTGGTAAAATTCAGAAGTAACCATCTATAGCCTCATCTTCACCTAAGAGTAATGAAGATATGTCCCGTTTATTAAATATCTCTGTCAGAGGCTTCATGGGGATGCAGATGGCAAGCCTGGTAATTTTGAGGGCCCTGGCCTTTAATTTTGTCTGTACCTCCTAGTTCAATCTCCAGATCAAGCAGCTCTCCTTTGTCAAATCGTACAGACAGCAGCAGATGCTATATAGACCAGCACACACATGCTACTGGACTTCTGATTGGGAAGGGTTACAAGTATTTAACAGGTAAACTACATGTTGGCAAAGTAAGACAGCTTAGTTTCAGAGTCACCCAGACCTGGGTTAGAATATACTCAGTGTGTGACTCAAGGATAGCCTTGTGGTGTCTCTGAGTCTCTTATTATTAATATAAGATTGTTTCTATTTAGAGAATTGGATAATAAGATGTTTATCCAAAACATTTACAATGCATACTGTGAGCATTCATAATATTGCTGTCAATGCTGTTCTGCCACCACTCTCCAAGTAGAGGAACAAATTGTGTGTATACACATAGATACTAATATTGTTTGGAAACATCCAAGTAATATGCAAACTGGGACAGGAGTGCAGAATAGATAAATGTGTCAACACAGTCAACAAGGACAATTACTCTTAGAGAGGTGCTTGGGTGTCAGCATTTCAGCTCAAGAAGTGAGTAACATCATCCACTTCCGGGAACAACCTTTTGTGTTGCTTCCTTACCCTGTAAGCATAAGCAGGAAAGGATTTTTTATGTTTTCTTGCTGTCTTCTTTTCATACTTAACTCCTCTTCTAATGAGCAACTTTGTGAAAGCCAATCAGATATATAGCAACCTTATGTTAGAAGCCAAAGGGTATTCCTTTCATAATGGGCTGTGTGGTCTGAAATGGATATTGAACACTCAAATATGAGTCACCCACTTGTATCATGGAGACCCATCACATGGGCACTTCCCCAGTGACTGGAGGGAACCTCCCAAACACACATACAAGGGAAACCCACATAGTATAATCGAAGACTGGTGCAGGATCCATTCCTGGGGAGATGTAAATGAGCATCTACTCACTCCAGACAGAGCAGTAAAGTAAGGTCAAATCAGCAATCAAACCAAAGTCCAACTTGGAAAGCCAATGTATATATTGGGCTTGTTTACATAGCATAGACAGTGGTTTACTTACAGGATTCTGGGTAAGCCCAAAGCAGCCTCATCACAGAAGTCATACACCAGAATAGAAAAAAATTACTCCATAGCTGTTTAGATGAGGTCTTCCTCTTCTGTTGACCTTACACCCTCTCTATACTCTATTATATCTTCCTGGGAGCATGAACCCATGTGAAGCTAGGACACAACTCCGTAAAGTTGGGAAGTGCATGCCCACAGAAGATCCTGGAATATCAGGTGGAGGTCTATGAACCTCTCCACTGCTGTCTTCCATAAGAGAATACTAACTGGATGGATGTTGAATGCCTCTCCAAGTAGTCAGGGCTGCTCTGATGAAGATGGTAATAACAGCTGTGAGAGGATAACATTCTGAGTGGAAATTCCCTGAAGAGCTTCATTATGACATCATATTATTATTAAACCAGGAGACTAAAGCCTGAACCCCCCCCACACACACACACACTATTCATACTGTAAAGTCAGAGAAACCATTTAAAAGATTTGGAACATCACTAAAGAAGCTAGTTGTGTGTTCAGCTTGCAGTTTTTTGGAGGGGGTCCACCTATTTGCCTTGTTGGCATTGCATGGTGATTGAGGTAGGCACAGCAGGCTTGTCCCTATGACTTGGAGTACTGACAATCTCCATGTCCATGAGTGAATTAAGGGCTTCTTATGACCTCCTTCCTAAGGTTGGAGAACTCAGTGCTTAAGATAACTTGATTTTATAAGTGGGAAAATGCTTATATCATGAATAACCAATGTTGGCATCAAATACAGAAGCCACCAACATATCACCTATAACTATCTGAAACACACTATAAATTCACTATTTTGAAGTACTGTATAGTCACAGCCAGGCTTTGAAAATAGACTGCACTATCCCAGTCATGGAGAGGCTACAAAATGTTGATAGACTAGACATGTGATACTTCTTTTCCAGACTTAAGATGAAGTTGATTACTCAATTCATATTCAAGTTTAAACTTTAGTGTGGTCCACTGACTTCTGAATCTACAGAATAAATGGAAAATCTTAGTGAAAAGATGCCTGTCACTTGGAGAAATGTCTTAGTTAAATTATTAAACTACAATGAATAATATCTGAGAATCTTTTTCCATTCTGAGAAAATATTATTATTACAATATAACCTTTGCCCATCAGATATGAAAGAAAATATTTAAGCATTTATCCCACCTTTTGGGGAAATTTCGGTGTATTTCAGTTAATAATATACAGGTATCTATCTGAGATGCTAAATAGCCAATGTAAAGAAATTCTGGGTTTGGAAAATCGCTCAGTTATGTCATTCATGTGAAAGTTATTAGTATATTCAAAATAACATACAGAAAAATGTCTCCATAACTCCAAAGAAACATAGCCACAGACTGTCTTAAATGGACTATAGATGGACGTCACCATCTGGACAAACTGATCAAATTTAGTGTTGCTAGTGACAGAATATGTGCCTCCTGCTTCCAGAAATGATGCAGATTGAAATACCAAATGGAACACTTTTGCCAAGTAATAGCTAACCTCAGTCTACCTGATCATTAGAGTTAATTCTCAGTTTGTAGGACAGGGAATTTTCAAGGTACAACCAGGAAATGCTAGAAGGCAGGACAGCATATAACCAGGCTGATAAATGAATAAACAAATGAAACCACAAAAGAAGAAGGTAAAAAATCCTCAATGAGCCCCTTACCAGCAGGAAGTAGTTTGGAAAGAACGATGCCCAAATTCCCAAATATTGTGTATAAATGTTTGTTTTCATTTAATTGGACTTTGTTATATAAAATTAAATAAAAATAAATAAATAAATAAAAAATCCTCAATGAAAGAGATTAAAACACATCAGTCACACCAAACCAAACAAACGTTCAATTAAATTTTGATCTGAAAATGCTGCAAATGTCCCCAGGTGAAAGAGTTTGGAGCACAGATAGCTACCAACATTTCTAGTTTGAAAGAGGGACATCCACCATTGATTGGCTCATGTATTTGAAAACTTGATTCGCTGTAGGTGGCACTATGTGGGGTGTGTGGAACCTTTAAGATATGGGACCTTGCTGGAGGAAGGATGTCACTGGGGTTTAACAACCTCATACCACTTTCAGTTCTGGCTCTCTGCTTCATGTGTGTGATTGAGATGTGATCTCTCTATTTCCTGTTTCTGATACCATGACTTCCTGCTGTTCTATTGCTATACTTTATAGTCAATGAGTTTTAATAGAACTTAAACATTGTAAACATGTAACATTTCAAGATGCAAATTCACCTGGCATGAAGATCCAACTTGGCACAAAAGTAACCAGTGGTAACTATCTTTTAGTGGCCATTTGTATACACAGAGAGTGGGATATGGAAGCCTGAAATTCAACTGCCTCACAACTAAGTATTCCTTTGTTCATTTTGGAAGAGTTCTACACCTTCAGCCACAGCAAACAATGCAGAATCTCTAATGATCTGGCAGGCTTGAGGCCTTTGGGGGCTCCCTTATAGCCCCATCCTATACATGAAATATGGCTTAGACAAGATGTCCCATAAAACATGCAACGGTACAGTGGTGGCACTGAACCATCCAGTGAATGACTTCTAATAATTGCTTAAGTAGTGGTGTGGCACTTGACAAGTCATTTACTTAAAATATCTCAGCCTTGCCAAACTTTATTTTTGATAATGAACCCATATGATACTAAAGCTCAGTGAGTCAGTAGAATTAAACTGAATTAGGAATGTATCAACTAACCACAAAGATGAAACCATGTGTCTGTCTAGAGATCAAACTAATAGAAAAGCTAGAAAATCTTATTTCTGCATTAGCATTGCCAGTCAAAGTGTGACTAGTCAATAGATACCAGATGGTTTCTTGCTGAAAGAAAGTAAAATGAATTAATTTAAAACCCACTTTATTTTTCCTAGCTAGAAATACACAAAACCTCTCCTTGGCACAAAACACATTCGGGAAGATTGACCTATTTGGCTTTTAACCGCCTATTTCTGAAGCCAGGTTAGCATCTAAGTCTAGGGACAATGTAGGGCACTGGTGAAACAACAGCTCCTTGAACTTTGCTGGATCCTTATGAGCTTGACTACTTCTGCTTCATCTCAGCAAGCAGAGCCTCAGCCTGGGTATCATGGCGATGGTTAACCTTGATTGTTAACTTGACAGAATCCAGAATCACCTAGGAGAAACATCTCTAAGCATGTCTATCAAGTATCTTTTTTAACTGGGTTAATACAGGAAGACTCACTCTAAAATGGAATGACATCATTCCAGGGCTGGAATCCAAGACTGAATGAAATGAGAAAGTTAACTGAGACCACCATACATTTCCCTCTATATCCTGATGTGGGTGCAATGTGACTGGTTACATCACACTCCTAATGCCATGCTTTTCCCACCATGTCATAGACTCATGTAAAGAGTATGGTTTTTCTTCCCGCCGCCTGGTCTGGTCCTGCTGCCACGCCAGCCCCAAATAACACACAGAGATCTGTATATGATATAATTTTGTTGGCCAGTTATTAGTTTTTTTATAGGCTAGTTCTGTGTTAATTATTAACTCATTTTTATGTATTTCTACGTGGTCTTACCAGCCAGAGGCGGCTGGTGGTTCTAGTGTCTCCAGACTCTCCATGTTGATCCCTCCTTTCTCCTTCCTCTTTCCTCCTTGTTTCCTAGTCCCTCCTATCTTCCTTTCCTATTGGCCAACAGTGCTTTATTCATTAACCAGTATAAGAAACATATACAGAATGACATCTCAGGAAATAGGAAGAAATAAGGAGGGTGAAGATGGAGAGGCTGGGGAGACAAGACGCTGGTCCCTTTCCCCGATAAGAAGACCACGAGGAAATACATAAAAATGGGTTAATAATTAAGACAGAACTAGCCGATAAAAAACTAGCACCTGGCCAACAACATAATATCAAATACAGAGTCTCTGTATGTTAATTGGGACAGCTGCAGCAGCGGGACAAGAGTGGCAGCGGGCAGAAAAACCGTACTCCTTACACTCTACCCTTGAACTGTGAGTCAGGATAGACTTCTCTGTAGTATTTCAATAACAAGTAAATGTTCAATAAATTCTGAGTTACTTCTTGACTTTTATCTTTGCAGTGCTTATAATGGGTATACGCATTTTGCTTATTGATATGAAACTTTGTAGAACTTGTTTATTAGTTCTAATAATTTTCCTTTAAATATTTTCTATATGCATTATCATGTTGCCTACAGATTTTAGTACTTACTTTGACTTGAATATCTTTCATCATGTCTTCCTATCTAATTTATCTGGAGAAGACTTTAGATTCTATGTTGAGGAGAAATGGTGAAGGTGGGCATCTGAGTATTGCTCCTGATTCTAAAGGGAAGCACTGAGTATTTCACCATTGAATGTTATGTCCACTTTTGGTTTTCTGCCTATGGGCTTCATTATGCTAATGTAAGGGCCTTCCTTTCCTAAATTGTTGCAAGTTTTTATCCTGAAACAGGTTTGAATTTGCAAATGTTCCTTATCAATTGAGGTGATTGTGTAATTTTTCCTGTGTGCTATATTAATGAGATGTATGAGATTGATAGGGTTTTAACCCATGAATGATCCTACATGTCTTACAATATGTCTTACTTAGCCACAATATGTAAGTTTTTAATATAATGTTGAAGTTTTCACTTTGTTAAGAACTTCTATATTAAAATTCATAATGGGTGTTTAGTCATGTCTTTGGCTTTGATATTAATGTAACACTATCCTCAAAAGATGTTCTTCATCTTCATTAAAAAATTAGTTTAAAGATAAGTGATGCTAATTTTCCTTTCCATATTTGATAGAAATCACCAGTAAAGACATTGGAGTATTTTCTGTGTTAATATGATTTGATTAATGATTCAGTTTGTTTGCTGCTCAAGGATTTATTTGTAGTTTCTCTTTCTCAAGATTCAGTTTAGATACATATTCCTAGAAATTTTTCTTTTAAAATTTGGTTACTCAATATGTTGACGTGTCATTATCCATGGGGTGCTCATATAATTCTGTTTCTGTAAAATTAGTAAGAAGTCTCTCACTCTTATGATCTATTCAAATATTGTTATTTTCTTCTTAACCTAACTAAAGTTTCTGAATTTTGAAGAAAGTTTCCATTGAATTTTCTCTATTTTTTCTTATTGTATGTTTTTCAGTGTTGTCAGTTATGTAAGAATTGTAAGCAATGCATATCATCATATTGGTTCCATCCTCACTTCTCTTAGACATATTCCACCTTCCCTGCCTACCCAATTGTGTTTCTTCTTTTACATAAAAAATATGAAATACAATTTCTGCTGTCCATATACTCTCAGATGTGTGGGTTTCACTGGAGGATACTCTACAAAACAGGGATCTGCCCTTAGAAGAAAAACTTACTCTCCCCTTCCCAGAAGCTATGAACTGCCAATAGCTCATTAGCTATGAGTGTAACTTCTTACCCATCTCTCCTGTCCATGCTAGAATTTGTCTGGACTGAGCTTGGACAAATCTTCAGGATTCTATTTCAATTATTGTAAAAGTATATGTGTGATTGCCTTGCTGTATCCAGAAAACAATTTCCTTGTAGTCATTTACGATAGCTTTTGAACATTTCAAACTGCTCTTCTGACATGATTGCTGAGCTTGGGTAGACAGGGTATGCTATAGATGTCCTACATGGGGCTAGTCATTCTAAACTTTGCTATTTTTTGTTTCTTGATCAGCTGTGCATCTCTATGGTAAGCACCATACACTGAAAAGAGAAGTCACCTGAAGAAAACTGAGAGATGTACTGATCTGTGAGTGCAATAATACGGCCATTTCAGCAGAGTGATAATAGTACATTCTCCCCTAGAGTCTATGACCTGTCCAGTCACATGTTTTGGGGGATCCAACTTGTGGAGCAGACCTTATACCCAATCAGAAAATGGTTGGTTACTCCCATAATAATCGTGACATAATAATAATAATACCTTGCCATACTGGTCATTATTGTAACTCGCAAGGTTCATAGCTGAATAAGTTTGGTGATTCCTTTCCTAATCCAATAAATAGTGTGCATATTGACTTCCACAATTATGAAAGCAAGCTAGTAGGAATGAAACTTCCAGGTGAATACCATCATCTCCTTAAGTGTTTGGCAATAGCAAGTAATAGGAAACAACAGCAAATTGTACCCTCTGATATTACAGTCTCTGTGCTAGCCTTGAGTGCCAAAATTCTTAACTTCCTAAGTGCTGTGGTCCTTGAATAGGCCTTGGCTAATGGGACCCCTAGTCTTTTGCAGTAGTCAGTGTAATAGTTCTCTGCCTAGGGTCTCAGTCCTGACAGCTCTCAGGAATTCTGGTGACAAAGGCTTGTAGGTTATATCCTTTAGTTCCTCACAGCCTTTTAGCAGCGGTTGCTTTTCTTCTTGCCCTGGCTACTCTGAAACTGTACCCCTGCTCCATTAGTTTTCAGTGGACTCAGAATGACATTCACAAACTGGGCACTGGCCATGGCCAAGATGACACGAGCATATTCATTTCCTCCCACCAGTGTCTGGATTCTAGAAGGTGCACAGAATCTCAGGGTGCGATCAGTATGTAGTCTGCCAGAGGTGGAGCCACTAGGCGGGTTAGCAGTACCAGTGTGTGAGTCTAAGAACTCTGCAGGTGGCTCCTTCTTCAGCTGTCAGTTTGCAGTTGTCTGAGATTTTCTATGGGAAGCCAGGAACTGGGCTCAGAAACCAGATGGCACTAGTCTCTTTTGGTGTCTGGTGGTATCAGCTGTCAAGCTTCGGGGTGCTGCCCATCCTATCCTGTTCATAAGGTCCCATAGGAGCTTCAGTTGTCAAGCCTGTTCCAGCTGTCAAGCCATGGCTAAAGACCAGTGCTGAAGTGCTACTGTGGCCAGCACTTATCCAATTGTCAACCTGTGCCTGCAGCTGTCCTGCTGCTGCCTCACTTCCTTCTGCCACCATCCTTGACTCTGATGTTTCAGCTCAGCTGACACTAAGGAAAGGAAGACAGGAAAGGTCACTTGAGAGAAAAAGTCTATTGGATCTAATGTTGCTTCACCGGTGGATTTCGCATAGGAGATTGTCACCACCAGACTCAGTAAGTGGGCCTGGGCAACCTGCTTAAATAATCCAATTACAAGTATTTGGGGCAACCAAATTTTATATTAAACCATTTTATATCCAAGCAGAGCTGTTTGTTAGAGTCTTAAAAGCTTGGACTTTCATTCTGATTGCAGCCTTGCCACGTAATAGTGGTCCATTCACCAGAGAAATACTATCCTCCTAACCAAGGTGGAAAATGGCTTACTGAGGCTTATGATTAGAAAGGACTAGTCCAAAGAGTTTCAAATAACCCTGGCTGAGGCTGTGCCTTCAGGAGCTAGGCAATCAGCTGCAATATTTTGCTTAGTTGTCTCAAGGCATCCGTGGAGTGTCCAAGATGGCTAATGTTGGGATAGGAGTTGTCCAGCTGTCTGCTAGAATGACAGACGTTTTGTTTCAGAGATGCATTGGAAGATAAAATAGCTGTTATCACCAGCATATGTTAATTTCAATTTCTCCTCATCATTCTCTGTTACCAGTTATAGAGAAATTTACATGAATGTAAAATCAAGTGACCAAATATGAAATCCAAACCACCATAACCAATCATAACCCTGAACTATCACCACCTACAATCTGGTTTGTGTAGCAAGAAAAACTATAAACTCATCTGCATATTAGCTAGAAGTGGTATCCTCCTCAGTGCCATATGGAGCCCAGCATGGAGCAACAGGGCACTCCCTCACCATGATGGATTTTCAGAAGTGATTTTTCTCAGTCCTGTCTTTTTTTGTTTATTTTTTTATTTTACATATCAATCTCAGTTCCCTCTCCCTCCCTTCCATTCTCTCTCACTCCCTCCCTTCCTCCCTCCCATGCCCCCAAACAACCTCCCCTCCCATTTCCCCACACACACTCCACAGGAATGGTGATGCCTTACAGGAGGGATCAACACAATATCTGTCAAATCATTTGGAGGCAGGACTAGGCCCTCCCTCCTGCCTCTAGATTAAGGGGGTATACCTCCATGGGGAATGTGCTCCTAAAATCCTTTTGTGCACCAGGGATCCATCCTGGTTCCACTGTCAGAGGTCCCAGGCCTTTTTAACTGAGTCAGCCCAATGCTGGTTTCCCAGCTATCAGTCTGGGGGTCCATTAGCTCCTCCTTGTTCAAGTCAGCTGTCTATATGGGTTTCTGTAGCCTGGTCTTGTCCCCATTTTCTTATCACTCCTCCCTCTCTGCAACTGAATTCCACTTCAGCTCAGTGTTTAGCTGTGGATGTCTGCTTCTGTTTCTATCAGCTACTAGATGAGGGCTCCATGATGATAGATAAATTAGTCATCAATCTCATTATCAGATAAGGGCATTCATTCAAGGTAGCCCTTCCACTGTTGCTCAGATTGTTAGTTGGGGTCATCCTTGTAGGTCTCTGGGCATTTCTCTAAAGTCAGTTTTCTCTTCAAACCTATAATGGCTTCCTCTTTTATGTTCTCTCTCTCTCTCTCTCTCTCTCTCTCTCTCTCTCTCTCTCTCTGTCTGTCTTATTTTCTCTCGTCTAGTCCTCAATCTTCCTAGCCCCACATGCTTTCCTCTCCTCCCCTTCTCTTTCTCCTAGCTCCCTCTCCACTCACTGCCCCCCCACCCCACTCCCCACCTGCTCAGGAGATCTTGTTCCTTCCCCTTCTGTGAGGGACCTTGTATGAATCTCTTAGATTCCTCCTTGTATCCTAATTTCTCTTGTGGTGTGAATTATAGGCTGGTGATCCTTTGCTCTATGTCTAAAAATCCATATATGAGTAAGTACAAACCATGTTCCTGTTTTTGAGACTGGGTTACTTCATTCAGGATGGTTTCTTCAATTTCCATCCATTTGCCTGCGAATTTCAAGATTCCATTGTTTCTTGTTTTTTGTTTACTTTTTTTCCACAGAGTAGTATTCCATAGTCTAAATGTGTCACATCTTCTTTATCCATTCTTCAGATGAGGGCATCGGGGTTGCTTCCAGGTTCTTGCTATTACAAATAATGCTGCTATGAACATAGTTAAAACATAGTTGAAAGAGAACATGTCTTTGTTACATGGATGTGGATCATTTGGGTATATGCCAAAGAATGGGATTGCTGGGTCCTGTGGAAGACTGATTCCCTTTTTCCTGAGGAACAGCCATACTGATCTTCAAAATGGCTATACAAGTTTGCATTCCCACCAGCAGTGTAGGAGTGTTCTCCTTTCTCCACATTCTCCCCAACATAAGTTGTCATTGATGTTTCTAATTTTAGCCATTCTGGAAGGAATAAGATGGTATCTCAGAGTTGTTTTAATTTGCATTTCCCTGATGGCTAAGGATGTAGAGCACTATCTTAAGTGTCTTTCAGCCTTTTTGATTTCTAACTTTGAGAATTCTCTCTTCGGTTCTGAACATTTTTAATAGGGTTATTTGGTATTGTGGTGACTAGTTTCTTGAGTCCTTTGTATATTTTGGAGGTCAGCCCTTTGTCAGATGTAGGATTGATGAAAATCTTCTCCCAGTCTGTGGGCTGTCAACTGTACCCTTTGCCTTACAAAAGCTTCTCAGTTTGAGGAGGTCCCTTTTATTAATTGTCGACCTCAATGTCTGTGCTACTGGTGTTATGTTCAGGAAGCAGTCTCCTGTTCCAATTTGTTCAAGAGTACCTCCCACTTTCTCATCTAAGAGTTTCAGTGTGGCTGGATTTATGTTGAGGTTTTTGACCCATTTGGACTTGAGTTTTGTTCATGGCAATAGACATGGGTCTATCTGCAGTCTTCTACACACCAACATCCAGTTGTGCCAGCACCATTTGTTGAAGATGCTTTCCTCCTCCCATTGTATACTTTTAGGTGTTTAGTCAAAAAATCAGGTGTTCATAGATGTGTGGGTTAATATCAGGATTTTCATTTTGATTCCATTTGTCTACCTGTCTATTTTTGTGCCAATACAAGCTGTTTTCAGAACTACACCTCTATAGTAGAACTTGAAGTCAGGGATGGTGATGCCTCCTGAAGTTCCTTTATTGCACAGGGTTGTTTTGGCTATCCTGGTGAAAGACAAGAAAGTAAAGTTAAAGAAACCCCCCACTTGAAATGAAGGACAGACTAATCTGGAAAGCTAACCCAGACCAATATCTGTTCCTTGGAATTTGCTAACTTTCCCTCACAAGGCCCTGAGATAACAAGATACCAAGAATTCACACTGCCCCTCCTTTCTTGTGAGTCAGCAGGTGGTGAATAGCTAGTGTCCTTAAGAAATAAAGAGATAACTGTACCTCCAGTTTACCCAGACAAGATTAATTAGCACACCCTGAGGCCCTAAGGTCTGTTGACCCTAATAGCGAGACCATCCAGCCTCAAAGGGTCATGTACTCAATGGACAGAGGGTTGCACCCCCTCCCTAAACTTGTGGGTTTTACCTTTAAAAATACCTGTGCCTGGGGGATGGGGCATCTCTCTAGCCTGCATGCTAAGGGAGCCCGTTTGCGCAAACGTTTCCTGTCCATTAAAGCCTCTTGCATGTTGCAGCAACTGGACTGGACATTGAATTCTTGGAGGTACCAACCGAAACTGGGAGACTCCTCCTTCTGAGGGTCATACACTGGGCCTTTTGTTTTTCCATATAAAGTTGAGCATTATCCTTTCAAGGAATTCCTCCACACCCTTCCCTGGGAACTCCCTGGGTCAGTCCCAAATCTCTCTCTCAGTCCTGTCTTAAGAGATCTTTGACTCTGTGCCTCAAGCCTATTGGAGATACTGCATAAAACTGCTTGCTCTGCAGCTGCTGAGATACCATGCATCACCTCTCTGCTTCTCTCCATTTCATTTATGAAAATGAACATTGTCAGCTCTGTGATGTTTCAAAGAAAAAGACAATGAAATTGTCAACATCCATCCTTCTCTTGAATGTGGCACACTCTGATTGGCTAGTCAAATGGAGTTCCTTTCTTTGAGGTGAGAGGAAAGAGAAACAGGTGAGATCATGGGGTCACAGCAATGAAATTACTGTGCACAATATATAAGGGATGTGACATTATATATGTCTCAACACCTGTGTAATATACAAACCAAAGACTGAACTCTAAAAAGAACTATAGATTTTTAAGTAGTAGACGTGTATTCTTATTTTTTGTCAAGAATATTAAATTCATCTCACTGAGAAAATAGTAACAATAGGAAAAATGTAGGTGGGAATAGTTAGAATGCCTGACTGAGCTCAATTTTTGGTAAATTTAAAACTGCACATTGAGGTCTGGGGAAAGACTTAGTTGCAGGGTACTATTAAATCATAGAACTGTCCCTCTAAGTGTCAGGATGACAGACTGACAAAAATCAGGCCACACTCCCTTAAGTCTATCCCAAAAAAAAAAAAAAAAAAAACAGTCGGAAGCCTGCTAGAGAATTCAAGCCTGTGTAGGAAAAACAATCACAGCCCTCCACTGCAAAACTACAGACAGGGTAAGTTCATGAGTCTACCTGATGCCTGCTTCATGCCCCTTGACACATTAGCTAAGTCATGCTAAGTCATGTGGTAATGGAATTTTTTTATCACCCTCCCCAAAAGCTGAGAATCAGAAAGTCCCTTTGTTAAAGTTGGTTGAAGATCTTCCTTTCTGGCCCCCATAGTACTTACCATGGTGCTTTCTCTTCTAATAGGGCATCTTCCTAGGTTGTAAAGGGAAGGTGACCTCTCTCCCTCCCAGTCTCCATCGTCCTGTGTCCTAAGACTCACTCCATTCAAAACCTGACCATGGCTTCCTGTGATCATGAGACTCAATCTTCTTATAGAGATTTCTGAAGAGTAATACTTTTTTTGTTTTATTTTATTATTTTTTTAATTTTACATGTCGATCCCAGTTCACTCTCCCTCCCTCCCTCTATCCATCCATCCCTCCCTCCCTCTTACCCTCTCTCCTCCCTCACATGCACCCTGACCACCCTCCCCTCCTATCCCCCACCCCCATTCCACATGTAGGGCTATGCCATCCAGGTGGGGTCATGTAAATTTGTCAAGTCATTTGAAGTAGGGACTAGGACGTCTTTCCTGTCTCTAGGTCAAGGGATGTGCCCACAAGGTCCTTTTGTGCACCAGGAATACATCCTGATTCCACTGTCTGAGGTCCCTTAGACTGCTCAGTCCTTCTAGCTGAGACCCATATTCAGGGGTTCTGAGTCAGTCCCATGCTGGATTCCCAGCTATTAGTCTGGGGGCCCATTAGCTCCTCCTTGTTTGGGTCAGCTGTCTCTGTGTTTCTATAATCTGGCCTTGTCCTCTCTCTCTGCATCTGGATTCCAATTTGACTCAGTGTCCAGTTATGGGTGTCTGCCTCTGCCTCCAACAGGGACTAGATGAGGGCTCCATGATGGTGGATAAGTTAGTCGTTGATCTCACTCTCAGGGAAGGGCATTCATGGTTAGCCTTTCCACAGTTACTCAAATTGTTAGTTGGAGTCAGTCTTATAGACCTCTCCCTAGGTTCAGTTTTTTCTTCAAGCCAATAATGGCTCCCTCTTTTATGTTCTCTCTGTTCTCTCTCTCTCTCTCTCTCTCTCTCTCTCTCTCTCTCTCTCTCTCTCTCTCTCTCCTGTCTTCTATACCTACCCTGACTCAATCTTCCTAGTCGCACATGCTTTCCTCTCCTCCCCATCTCTTTCTCCTGTGCTCTGGGGGACTTGTCCCTTCCCCCTTTTGTGAAGGACCTTATAGGAATCTCTTAGAATACATCTTACATCCTAGTTCCTCTGGTGGTGTGAATTTTAGGCTGGTAATCCTTTGCTCTAGGTCTAAAATCCATATATGAGCGAGTACATACTATGTTCCTCTTTTTGTGACTGGGTTACCTCATTCAGGAAGGGTAATTTCATGTCAGATCCTTTCTCAGACCTGTTCTCCTTATTAATTCCTAACAAACACATACCTGGCATGCACAAGGTATTTAGAAAAATATGCATTGCATTTTAGTAGTGCAAAATTCTTTACATATCTGGCTGCATTAGGCAGAAATACATTACACCTGGAATCCCTAGTGCCCACACTTAAAAGGATCCCAGAAAATTTTCCTACCTGGCAATACATAGCCATCACATTCTCGTAAGAACCAGAGAGGAAACAAAAACCAAGGAACAAAACACCCACCCAAAAAAAAAAAAAACAAAAACAAAAACAAAAAACAAAACAATATATCAGGACCTAAAATTACAATCTTCCCAATCCCAGATGCCTAGATGTCAGCATAAAATCACAATCAATGACAGCCAGGAAATATATCTCCACTAGAACTCAACAATCATACCACAACATGCCATGGATATTCCAAAATTGCTGAAGCACAAGAAAAACACTTTAAAATCGTGTTTATAAACATGATAGAGCAACAGTTCTCAACCTGTGGGTCATGAACCCTTTAGGAATTGAATGACCATATCTTAGGTGTAGCATGAGACAATCTTGCATATCAGATATTTACATCATGATGCGTAACAGTAGCAAAATTACAGTTGTGAAGTAACTATGAAAATAACTTTATGTTTGTGGGTCACCATAACATGAGGGACTGGCTTTGTTAAAGACTCACAGCATTAGGAAAGTTGAGAATCACTGTGATATAGATTCTTAAAGAAGAAATGGATAAATCCCTTAAAGAAATCTATAAAAACACAAGCAATGAAATTAATTGAATGAAATTGTTTATGAACTGAAAATGGAAATAGAATCAATAAAGAAAACCCAAACTGAGGGAAATCAGGAAATGAAAATTTTAAGAATTTTAACAAGATCAACAGAAGTAAGCTTCACCCACAGAATACAAGGGTTGGCCATATTATAAAATGAAAGAAGTCATTCAGTCTTTCTTCCATTATGTTTTCAGAATCAAATTGAGTCAAACCTTTCTTTAAAAGAGAATTGCCCTTGGGAAAGCATGTTACTACTGAGAATAACCTAGGAATAAAGAGAGTGGGATCATATAAAGAGTCTGGCCCTTTATGTTCCCTCTTTCCTGAGGACTAGCTTTTATGGTACCAGAAGGGATGCTATGTAGGTTTCCAAATGAGGCAAGCATCCAACAGTCCTACCCAGATTTTGGTGCCTGTGAACCACAATAAAGATCAGCAAGGCAGAATAACCCTAAGGTGCACTAGTAGCAGTCATAGCTTGCCAATAGTCAACAACACACTAATTAGACTCAAGACTCACTCAACAAGAGGAAAATCATGCCTGGTTCTGGAAACCAAGCCAACTATCCATAGTTAGTGAAGTCATACATCATACATTCTATAAACACCAAAAACATAATCCCTAGTTGTTAGTTTGTGTTTTTATTTCTGTAAAGAGATACTATAACTCTTATAAGGAAAACATCCAATTGAGGGGGCTCACAGTTTCAGAGGTCCAGTCCATTATCTTCATGGCAGAGAGCATGATGGCATACAGGCAGATGTAGTGCTAGAGGAATGGCTGAGTCCTACATCTTGCAGGCAATAGGAAATCAGCTGCCACACTGAGCCTTATCCTGAGCATAAGAAACCTCAAAGCTGACCCCCACAGTAAACACTTCCTCAAACAAGGTCATACAAACTCTAACAGTGCTATACCTCCTACTAGAGCCACTCCCTATGAGGTTATTGGGGCAAGTTACATTCAAACCACCACAGTAATACATCCTAAATATATTTGTTCTTATGCACACAGATAAGTATAGACATTACCCCTTATAGAAGAAATTTCTCCCTGCAAGAATGGAGACCATTACAGAAAATCACAACCAATCAAAATGCAGAGTTGTAGAGTCCAGCCCCAAGTGATACATCTGCAGAACTGCCACACCTCAGACTCGGGTATCATTGCAGACCAAGGGGAAGTTTGCTTTGAGATTGTTTCCTAGTAATGTCAGAAGCTATATCCATAAAGTCTCACCAACATGATTGTCTGGACTTTGTAGCACAAATTCTAGTTGGTCTAATAATAAAAACCCAGAGATAGATATTGGGGTTCAAACTGAAGATCACAGAAGCAAAGCAGCCAGCCCATTAGGCTAAGACCAAAGAAGGATGGCAATGCTCTCCACCAAACCTCAGACTGTACTGAGACGGCACTGAGATCCTGCCTTATATTCCTCTCTATTAAAGGCATTCCTCTATTAAAGGCATGTCGTCCCAAGTGCTGAGATAAAAAGTGTGAGCTATATTTCTCTTTTAGACTGATTCATTCTCATGTACCTCAGGTTAGCCTTGAACTCACAGAGATCCATCTGCTTCTGTCTCCTGGGTGCTGGGATTAAAGGTGTGGCCACTACTGCCAGTCTTCTATGGCTAACTAGTGGTGTGTATGTGTGTGTGTGTGTGTGTGTGTGTGTGTGTGTGTGTGTGTGTGTGTGTGTGTGCAACTAGCTTAGGTCTTAACTAGGTAAGTGGCTAACAAGTGGCTTAATTCTGCACTCTGATCTTCAGGCAAACTTTATTTGCTATATTACAAACAAAATATCACTACAAGACTTAAAAAAGACAACAGCCAACAGATATGCTAAAGTGGATGGGGAAAGCCACAATGCCTCAGCACTACACAAAGAATTACAGGCAACCAGTTAATTCTGTGAACAGAAGACATAGTCTTCCCCAAGGAACAGCACATCCATTGGCTATTCACTACCACACGGTCTGCCTTGAAGGAGAGAATATATAGAAATGGTCAGCAAAAAAGTAACATTGTACAGACTGCACAGGCTGTGTTTGTTTATTTAGGAATATATGTATATCCATATACAAATGTATATGTAACAACAATTTTTTAAGCCATGAATTTGATAGAAAGCAGTGAGGGGTATATGGGAAGATTTGAAGGGTTGAAAGAGAAAAAGAAAATGAAATAATTATATAACATTCTCAAATGATAAAATAACTATTTTTTAAAAAGTTTTCTATGATGACTTCAGATCTGATAAAGTGCTTGTTTGATTAACTGTGTGATTCTAGCTTCATTATTTTCCTTTGGTATTTACAAGTTCTTTACAATAAAAGTTTTTTTTTGTTTTTGTTTTTGCTCTTTTGGAGGGGTTGTTTGGTTGGTTGCTTTTGGTTTTAATTTTTTTTTTTTTTTTGAGATAGGGTTTCTCTGTGAGTAGCTCAGGCTATTCCTGAACTCACTCTGTAGACCAGGCTAGCCTTTAACTCACATACAACAAAGTTTTAAACTTTTAAAAAATTTTTTGAAAAGAAAAAGTTAATGGCTTCATTCTTTCATGACTGAAATGCTTTCTGTGAAGGGTAAACTGTAAGGGAGACAAGAATCCTGAGCTTGTATATAATCAGAACTTGAAGGAGAATGCATGCCATGCAGAAAGAAAAAGGGGGAGTTTGCTTGGCTTTTTGAGCTTCTCTCTCCTAGAGCTGTTTTCTGAACTCCATTAAGCTGCAACAGGAATCCCTTTCCTTTTTTGGTTCTAAAAGCCTTTGTCTATGCTCAACATCCTAATCCTCAGGGCAGTGTGTACCAAAAGCACTAGTTCTCCCTCATACATGTTTAAAAACCTTATTAAAGACAAGGGCTAAGCAAAGCATCAGAGAAAAGGGAATGCTTACATACTGGTGGCTATATACAGTACAGTAATAAAGTTCTTCAAAAAGCTAAAAACAGAACTCCAGGATAATCCAGCTATACTACTGAGGTGGTGTGAATGGGAATGGCCCCCATAGGCTCATAATGTTTGCATGCTTGGTCCCCAAATGGTGGACTGTTTAGGAAGGATTAGGAGATGTTGCCTTATTGGGAAAGTGTGCCCCTCCTCTCCTGCCTGTGGATCAGATGTAAGCTTTTACTAACTACTCCAATGCCATGCCTTCCTGCTGGCTACCATTCTTCCTGCCATGATAGTCATGGATTCACCCTCTGAATCTGTAAGCAAGCCCCCAATTAAGTCCTTTGCTTTCTAAGTTGCCTCTGTCATGGTGTCTCTTCACAGGAATAGAACATTCCTTATATGTATGCAAATGGAATGAGATTAGTATGTTGAAGGACCAGCTGGATTCCTGCATTCATTTTGAGAACAGGGTATAAATACTATGGGATAGTTTAAGGACAGGAACCCTGATTCTTGTTACCTGGAAATGTCCTAGGTTTTGTCCTGGCATGGAGCCAGGAATTCCTAGATGGCTCCAGTTCCTCCTTTGACGTCTCATTATCATTCTTCTCTTTCTTGAGCTTCAAAGCTGATCACAAGGATGTAACTGAACCTGAAAGGAACCCAGACAAGAGTGGACAGCCCAACTGCAGTAAGCAGTCCATTTCCTCAGGTCTCACCCCAGTTTCTGCATCAGTCCTAACCAAATCCCTGGTCTAGTGGATCCAGGGTGTACCATTTCCATCCCCACTCCTGCTATTCAGGAGCTCTGCCTTCTTTCTCCTATGCTCCAGTTATGATCCTAGAATAAATCTTTCTGAAACTAACCTTTCTGTGGCCCATGAATTCCATTCTTGGAATTTGTGAAGCAAGAGATCAGAGTCACTGATTCTGTGGAAGTTTTGTGAGATTGTGAGCTTCTAGCACCATAACTACCAAGTTAAAGCTTACTTGAGTCCAGGAAGCCTCCATCACACCAAGGACTCCTTTCCATCATTTCAGTGCTAATTCTAATAGTTTAAGAGATTAAGATCAAGACAAATGTCCATCATTGGATTGATGGATAATGAAAATATGGTAAATACATACAATGGAATTTGACATTTTAATTTTTTATTTAAATGAAAACAAACATTTATACACAATATTTGGGAATTTGGGCATCATTCTTTCCAAACTACTTCCTGCTGGTAAGGGGCGCTGTCATGGGGGATTCTAAGAAGATTCAGAAATTCTGGCTGTAGTCTGTAAGGATGCTTTGTCCAGCTGTTTTGAATGTAGGATCACCTGGTACTCTGTTTCAGGTGGTCTGGCTTGATCAAACCACATTAGTCTGGAAGGAATCCACAACTTTTCATTTTCTCTGGAAACAAAAATAGAAATCCTTTTCCCCAGCAACATGTCCTTGAACTTAAATTTTGGAGTCAAAGCATTTTTTTAATTTAATTTATTATTTTACATGTCAATCCCAGTTCCCTCTCCCTCCCTCCCTTTTATGCTCTCTGCCCTCTCACATGCACTCTAACCACCCTTCCCTCACATCCCCTCACCCCAATTCCATATGTAGGGAAATGCCATCCAGTTGGGGTCATGTAGATCTGACAGGTCATGTGAAGTAGGGACTAGAGCTTCTCTCCTGCCTCTAGATTAAGGCAGTTATCCCTCCATGGGGGATGTGTTCGCAAAGTCCTTTTGTGCTTCAGGGATACATCCTGGCTCCACTGTCTGAGGTCCCTTAGACTGCTCAGTCCTTCTGGCTGAGACCCATATTCAGGGGGGCCTGAGTCAGTCCCATGCTGGCTTCCCAGCTATCAGTCTGGTGGCCCGTTAGCTCCTCCTTGTTCAGGTAAGCTGTCTGTATGTGTTTCTGCCACCTGGTACTGTCCTCTCCCTCTGCATCTGAGTTCTACTTCGACTCAGTGTTTATGTATGGGTCTTTGCTCCTGTTACCAACAGGCATTAGTTGAGGGCTCCATGGATAAGTTAGTTGTTGATCTCACTCTCCGGGAAGGGCATTTATGGTAGCCTTTCCACGGAAGCTCAAATTGTTAGTTGGCAGCAGTCTTGTAGTTCTCTAGACCTTTCTTTGTGTTCAATTTTATCTTCAAACCAATATTGGCTCCCTCTTTTATGTTCTCTCTCTCTCTCTCTCTCTCTCTCTCTCTCTCTCTCTCTCTCTTTCTCTCCTGTCTTCTATTCCTAAACAGGCTCAATCTTCCTGGTCGCACATGTTTTCCTTTCCTCCCCCTCCTTTTCTCCTACTTCTCTCTCCATTCACTGCCCCCCCCCCACTTCCCCTGAGCTCTGGGAGACTTGTCCCTTCCCGGTTCTGTGAGTGACTTTATATGACTCTCTTAGAATATGCCTTGCATCCTAGTTCCTCTGCTGGTGTGAATTATAGGCTGGTGATCCTTTGCTCTAGGTCTAAAATCCATATATGAGTGAGTACATACTGTGTTCCTCTTTTTGTGTCTGGGTTACCTCATTCGGGATGGTTTCTTCAAGTGCCATCCACTTGCCTGAAAATTTCAAGATACAATTATTTTTTTTCTGCAGAGTAGTATTCCATTGTGTAGATGTGCCACATCTTCATTTGACATTTTAAAAGTAGGAGACTCCTACCTGTGAGAAAACAGAGTGTAGTTTATTGACTTCAGAATAAAGAACCAGAGATGGGGCGAGATGTAAGGATGTTGGTCAAAGATTAGAAAACTCCAGACAAGAGGTGTGGTATTAATAGTGATATTAATAAATAATGCAACTTTTTAATTTCTTAAATAGTGGATTTTAAGTGTTTATGCATCTAATAGATGAAGAGTTGGATGTGTTAATTATCTCCATTAGTTTTTCCTATATTATATATATTTATCAAATAATCACACTCCACAGATACTTATAACTAATTCTCAGTTAAAAATAGAAGTAAAGTGAAAGCAAGCACATTGCTTATGAGAGATCGATTGTCAACCTGACATAATTAAGAATTGCCTGAAAGACAAACTTCTGAGAATGTCTGTGAGGGAGATTCTAAGAACAATGGTTCTCAACCTATAGGTCACGACCCCTTTGGAGGTCAAACTACCCTTTCACAGGGAAGGCATATAAGATATAGCAAAATACAGATATTAAGTAGCAACAAAGTAATTTTATAGTTGGTGGTCACCACAACATGAGGAACTGTATGAAATGGTCTCAGCATTAGGAAGGTTGGAAAACACTGGACTAGAATAAGTTAATTAAGGTTGAGACTTAACTTATATGGGGAGCACCAGGTAATGGATTGAGGTCCCAGACCAAATTGAAAAGAAAAAAGTGAGATAAATATCAGTATTCATTTTCTGCTGCCATGTCTTCCCGGCTAGAATGGGCTGTATCCTCACACTATAAGCAGAATAAACCTTCCTTATTGTTTTTGTTAGATATTTTGTTACAGCAAGAAGAAAGGCAAATCATACAGGAAAAGAGGATTGGAGGGGGTATTACTAGAATAAGCCTGGAATCGGGATTCTTTGGACTTGGGGATTTGTCTGAGGGAAGAATGTAGAAGGGCTTGGGACTTTGGGCCAAAAAAGACTTTGAAAGCTGCATGCAAGGTTTAACTAAAAATCTTGGTAAGAGCCCCAAATACTGGAAACCAAGAGAAACATGGACAGTGGAAGACAGTTCATTTCATCTCACAGAGGAACACAGATTGTCAGAAACTGGCCTAGATTTATGTTGAGGTCTTTGATCCATTTGGACTTGAGTTTTGTGCATGGCGACAGACATGGGTCTATCTGCAGTCTTCTACACACCCTCATCCAATTGTGCCAGCACCATTTGTTGAAGATGTTTTCCACCCCCACCCATTGAATTCTTTTATCTGTTTTGTCGAAAATCAGGTGTTCATAGGTGTGTGGGTTTATATCCGGATTTTCAATTCAATTCCCTTGGTCTACCTGCCTATTTTTGTGCCAATACCAGGGGCTGTTTTCAGAACTATAGCTCTATAGTAGAGCTTAAAGTCAGGGGTGGTGATGCCTCCTTTATTGTATAGGGTTGTTTTGGCTATCCTGGGTCTTTTGTTTTGCCATATAAAGTTGATTATTATCCTTTCAAGGTCAGTGAAGAATTGTGGTGGGATTTTAATGGGGATTGCATTGAATCTGTAGATTTCTTTTGCCAAGATTGTCATTTTTACTATATTTATCCTACCTATCCGAGAACATGGGAGTTCTTTCCATTTTCTGGTGTCTTCTTTTATTTCTTTCTTTAAAGACACAAAGTTCTTATTATATAGTTCTTTCACTTGTTTGGTAAGCGTTACAACAAGATACTTTATGTTGCTTGTGGCTATTGTAAAGGGTGATGTTTCTCTGATTTCTTTCTCAGCCTCTTTGTTATCTGAATAAAGTAGGGCTACTGATTTTTTTGAGTTTATCTTGTATCCTGCTAGTTTGCTGAAGGTGTTTATCAGCTGTAGGAATTCCCTAGTAGAGTTTATTGGGTTGCTTATATAAACTATCATATCATCTGCAAATAGGGACAGTTTGACTACTTTCTTTCCAATTTGGATGCCCTTGATCTCCTTTTGCTGTCTTATAGCTTTAGCTAGAACTTCAAGTACAATAATTAAGAGATATGGAGGGAGAGGGCAGCCTTGTCTTGTTCCTGACTTTAGAGGAATCGCCTTTAGCTTCTCTCCATTCAGTTTGATGTTGGCAGTTGGTGTGCTGTATGTTACTCTTATTATGTTTAGGTATGTTCTTGTTATCCCTGATCTCTGCAAGACTTTTATCATGAAAGGGTGTTGAATTTTGTCAAAGGCTCTAGGGAGATGATCATATGGTCTTTTTCAGTTTGTTTATGTGGTGGATCACATTGATAGATTGTCATATGTTAAACCATCCCTGCAATCCAGAGATGAAGCCTACTTACTTAGTCATGGTGGATGACTTCTCTGATGTGTTCTTGGATTCAGTTTGCCAGTATTTTATTGAGTATTTTTGCATCGATATTCATCAGGGATATTGGTCTGTAGTTTTCTTTCTTAACTACTTTGTGAGGCTTGGGTACCAAGGTTATTGTGGCCTTGTAAAAAGAGTTTGGCAATGGACCTTCTGTTTCTATTGTGTGGAACAATTTGAGGAGTATTGTTATTGGTTCTTCCTTTTATTTCTGGTAGAATTCTGCACTGAAGCCATCTGGCCCTGGGCTTCTTTTGGTTGGAAGGCTTTCAATGACTGCTTCCATTTCATTGCGTGTTATAGGTCTGTTTAAGTTGTTTAACTATTCCTGATTTAATTTTGGTAAGTGATAGTTATCCAGAAATTTGTCCATTTCCTTTGAGTTTTCAATTTTTGTGGAATACAGGTTTTCAAAGTATGACCTGGAAATTGTCTGGATTTCCTCTGTGTCCGTTGTTATGTTCCCTTTTTCATTACTGATTTTGTTAATTTGCATGTTCTCTCTCTGCTTTTTCATTAGTTTGGATAAAGGTTTGTCTGTCTTGTTGGGAGGGATACTCCCTTAACCTAGAGACAGGAGAGAATTCCTAGTCCCTACTTCAAATGATTACAGATTTACATGACCCCACCTGGATGGCATTGCACTACATGTGGAATTGGGTTGGGGGATGGGAGGGGAGGGGGGGTCAGGGTGCATGTGAGGGGGCAGAGAATGTAAGAGGGAGGGACGGAGGGAAGAAAGGAGGGAGGGAGAGGGAACTGGGATCAACATGTAAAATAAAAAATAAATAAATAAAATAAAAATAAAAATAAGGAAACTAGCCTAGAGCTCATGAACTTTACATTTTACAAAAGAATTTGGTAGTATTCTCCACTTCCTGAGAAATTTTTAAAATTTTTATTTATTTAAAAGGATTTTTTTTCATTTTACATACCAACCATAGTTCCCCTCCCTCCCCTTCACCCAATGCCCCCATCCCCCCCCCCCACTCAACCCCTACATCTACTCCTCAGTAAGAGTAAGGGTTCCCATGGAAGTCAACAAAGTCTGGCATACCAAATTGAAAGAGGACCAAGCAAGCTCCTCCTCTCTGTATCAAGGCTGAGCAATGTAGGTATCCTTCCACAGGGACTAGGCTCCAAAAAGTCAGTTCATGTACTAGGGATAAATCATGGTCTCACTGCCAGTGGCCCCACAAACTGCCAAAGTCACACAACTGTCACTCACATTCACATGGCCTAGTTCAGTCCTATGTAGGTTCCCTAGCTATTAGTCCAGATTCAGTGAACTCTTACTAGATCCTAGCTGGGGTGAGCTCTCTATGAGTTTCTCCATCATAATTTTGACCCCTTTGCTCATATAATCCCTCCTCCCTCTCTTCAACTGAACTCTTGGAGCTCGACCCAGTGCTTAGCTGTGGATCTCTGCATCTGCTCCCATCAGTAACTGGATGAAGGTTCTATGATGACAATTAAGGTAGTCACCAGTCTGTTTACAGGGGAAAGGCAGTTCAGGCACCCTCTCCACTTCTGCTAGGAGTCTTAGCTGCAGTCATTCTTGTGGATTCCTGTGAATTTCCTTAGTACCAGATTTCTCCCTAACCCCATAATGGCTCCATCTATCAAGATTTCTCTTCTCTTGCTCATCCTACAGAGATGTCCCTCCCAGTACTCAACCATCCCATTCCCTTATGTTCTCACTCCCCTTCCCCTTCACCCCTCTCTCCCCCCTTAGTAAATTACTAAGGAGACCTTATCTATTCCCCCTTCCCAGGGGTATCCATACATATCTCTCTTAGGGTCCTCCTTATTATCTAGTTCTCAGAGATTATGGATTATAGCCTAGTTATCCTTTCCTTTACAAACAATACCTACTTATGAGTGAGTTCATATCATGTTTTACTTTCTGGGTTACCTCCCTCAGAATCTGAATAGGGCTGAATTGAAAAAAAGGGGGTTGATTTATTTGATGGAAGAAAGTTCAGGATGGGATAGCATTAAGGTGATTCTCTGGGTAAAACATGATAGAAGGAGAAAATTTTGAAAAATGCACCATTCTGTAGGTAAAAGTTGCATACAAAGCAGATGCTGAGAAAGTAGCTGTAATTGTTAAGGGGATAAAAGCACTCAAGAGAAATCTCCTCCATTCTGAAGGAGTGGGGGCAGCAGGAAAGCTTACCCCCAGGGCAAGACCTAGAACACAGAGAAAGCTCCAACTGATGCAAATACAAATTAATGTATAAGGAGAAAGCCTGGAAGCCCTGAGGGTATCTAGGGAAGTAACTCATCTTCTGGAGATTTACAACTTGTCAGATGACCTTGCAGCAGAGGCTCATCTTGCAAAAGAGGACTGAAGCAGAGATCTTGGTGGGCAAGGGACAAAATATTATCAGGCATATGGGTATGTGGTATGTGTGCATCTCACAGCAGGACACAAGGAGGCAAACTTGGAGGATGCTGGATGTCTTTATCTTCCTTCCCAATATGGCCATATTGAATAAATCTCTTTTTACTTTCTACTTTTCACTATTAAAAACTAAACAAACAACAAAATAGGAGACAATACTGAGTAGATTCTTTGCTGCAAAGCAATCACTGAAGGAAGTATTTCCTAGAGTCAACACTGAAGGTGCACAGAGGCAGATGTAACACCAAAGGGGCAAAGAGTCAGGCTATTTCTGAGGCTGCCATCAGAGTTGACACCATCACCTAAGTAGTACTTGTTTTTTTAGGCCTTACAGAAATTATATTGAGGGATGGTGAAGGTTCACATCAAGTTTCCAGAAGGCCTCTGTGTCTAGAAATTGGATGAATGGATTAGGTTCACTTTAAGGAGGCCCCAAGAAGTCCTAAATTTCAATACAGACCAAATATCTTGGAAATGCTAGGACTATGCTATGTTCATCAAGGAAAGCATCAAGTGTGGAGGGTAACAAGCCTAATAGAGGCTATATGTGCTGTAGTAGCAGAGCTAGAGGGGAAGGACTACCTAGGATCTTTGAAGCCCAGATGATTCCATCAGTAGCAAAAAGTGATTAACTTTAGGACTTGGTGTTTATCTGTGTTTTGGCATTCCTTTGATCTGATAAATAATCCTTATTTGAATGAGAATGCTTATTCTGTGACATTGTACATTGGAATTGTGGATATATATATATATATATATATATATATATATGTATATATATATATATATGTGCATATATGTGTATGTAAATATATGTGCATGTGTGTGTGTGTGTGTGTGTGTGTGTGTGTAAGGAGTAGGTTTTTCCACCCGCTGCTGGTCTTGTCCTGCCTCACCAGCCCCAAATAACACACTGAGACTCTATATTTGATATAATGCTGTTGGCCAGTTACTTGTTTCTCATCAGCTACCTCTGTCGTAAGTATTAACCCATTTCTATTAATCTATGTATTACCACATGGTCTTATCTTACTGGAGAGAGAGGCTTCCGGTGTTCTGCTCTCTCCAACTTCCATCTTGACTCCTCCTTACTATTTCCTCTCTCCTCCTTGTCTCCTAGTCCCTCCTATCTTCCTTTCCTATTGGCCAACAGTGCTTTATTCATTATCCAATAAGAGAAACATATTTACAGAATGACATCTCCCATCATATATATATATATATATATATTTAAAAGATTTTCTTAACAGAGCCTTACACTTTTTGGCTTTTGGATGGTTTTGGAACAGTTAAATACTATGAGAACTTTGAAGTTGGGCTAGATGTGTTTTGCATTATGAGATAGCTGTGAACGTATGGAACAAGGAATGAAGTTATAATTTAAAAATTATATGGTTTGAGTGTCAAACTGACAAAGCATGGACTTGTGATGGTAATATTTTCAACTAGACAGGATCTAGAACCATTTGGGACAGTTCTCTGGACATGACTGGGAGGAATATTTTAGATAGTTAAATAACATGGTTGGCCCTGCTGGGCCCTCTGCTTGAGGTGAGTGTTTGACCAGCTCTTCTCCAACACTCACCTTCTTCTTGGAACTTCCTGGGTCAGCTCTGCACATAGTGGACACATCCCTCCACATGGGACCATGTGGAACCTCTATCACCTGACCCTTGCCCCCCCCCCTTTGCACTATGCTTGAGGTTAGTCTGGGACCAGTTCAGGACAAACCTCCCACATCCTTGCCCTGGAACTTCCTGGGTCAACTCTGCATCTTGACCCCACTGTGCCATCTGCTAGAGTGGTCCTGCCCTTGCACACTGGACCATCAAGAGCCTGCCCTCCCCTCATCCTTGGCCCTACTGCAGCCTCTGCTTGATAGACCTCCAAGAGATCTCCGACCATCCAGAGTTACTGACACTGAAGTCCTGACCCACCTTTACCCACCAGGAGAGGAGAGAAGGGAAACAGAGAGATGCCACCTGTACCCACTGAAGAAGAAATGGGAAGATGGAAGTACAAGATAATATTCAACAATAGAAAGACCAAGATGACACCACCAGAAACTAGGGACTCCACACCAACTATACCTGAACACACCAAAGCAGATGAAGCAGAGGAGAATGACCTAAAAATACAACTACATGAAAATGATAGAAGCCCTCAAAAATGATATGAGAAAATTTATTTAAAAATAGAATAAAAAACAAACAAAAAATGGAAGTAATAGAGGAAAAGACAAACCAAAAAAATGCAAGAAATCAACAAATCTCTTAAGAAAAGCCAAGAAAAAAACAATCAAACAGATGACAGAAACAATTCAAACAGTTCAAGACCTAAAAACTGAAATACAGATAATAAAGAAAACACAAACTGAGGGAATGCTGGAAATAGAAAAGCTGGTTAAATGATAAGGAACTACAGATACAAGCATAACCAACAGAATACAACAGATCAAAGAGAGGATCTCAGGCATTGAAGATAAACCAGAGGAAATAGACTCATCAACCAAAGAATATCTTAAATCCAACAGATCCTTAACACAAAATATCCAGGAAAATGTGGGACACCATGAAAAGACCAAACCTAACAATAATAGGTATAGAAGAATGCAAAGAAGCCCAGGTCAAAGGTGCAGAAAACATATTCAACAAAGTCAATGAAGAAAATTTTCCTAACCTGAAGAAGGACATGCCTATGAAAGTACAAGAATCATACTGAACACAAAATAGACTGGACAAAGAAAAGTTCCCATGCCACATAATAAGCAAAACACCAAATATACAGAATAAAGAAAGAATATTAGGAGAAAATATACAGAATAAAGAAAGAATATTAACACCAAATAATCCAATTAAAAAGTGGGGTACAGAACTAAATAGAGAATTCTCAATAGAGGAATCTAAAATGGCTGAAAGACACTCAACATCTTTAGCCATCAGGGAAATGCAAATCAAAACAACTCTGAGATACAATTTTATTCCTGCCAGAATGGCTAAAATCAGAAACACCAAAGACAGTTTGTGCTGGAGAGGATGTGGAGAAAGAGGTATACTCCTCCAATACTTGTACCGCCATTTTGGAAATCAGTATTGCAGTTCATCGGGAAAATGGGAATCAGTCTACCACAAATCCAGTAATTCCATTCTTAGGCATATACCCAAAAAAATGCACATTCATGCTCAACTATGTCCATAGCAGCATTATATGTAATAGCCAACACCTTGAAGCAACCTAGATGTCCCTTGACTAAAAAATGGATAAAGAAAATGTGGTAGCTATCTCTGCTGGTCCACTCTGAGTTCCTGCAGGCAAGATCCTCTGCTAAAGAAAGAGGCCTCACCTGGAGAATTCCAGTTTCCAGTGAGATCCGACTATCTATTTTTTCTAGTTTATCTTCTGTGCCTGAGATTCTCTCTTCCATCTCTTGAACTCTGTTGCTTATGCTTGTGTCTGTAGTTGCCGATTTTTTGCCCAGTTTTTCTATTTTCAGCATTCCTTCAGTTTGTGTTGCCTTTATTTTCTCTATTTCAGTTTTCAAGTCTTGAACTGTTTCCTTCACCTGCTTAATTGTTTTTTCTTGTCTTTCTGTAAGGTCCTTAAGGAATTTGTTCATTTCTTCCACTTTTTTGTTTGTTTTTTCCTCCATTTCTTTAAGGGATTTTCTTACATCTTCTTTGTAGGCCTCTATCATTTTCATGATGGTAATTTTTAAGTTGTTCCCTTCTGCTTCCTCTGCTTTGTTGTTGTGTTCCGTTCTAGTTGGTGTAGATTCCCTAGATTCTGGTGGTGTCATGCTTGTCTTTCTGTTGTTAGGTGTTTTCTTGTATTGCCTTCTTCCCATAGCTTCTTCCAGTAGGTATTGGTGGGGTCTCCCCCTCTCTCTATGGTACTTCCCCAATGGGGAACTAGTAGAAATAGATTCTTCGACCAAAGAAAATCATAAATCCATCAAATCCTTAACACAAAACATCCAGGAAATGTGGGACACCATGAAAAGGCCAAACCTAAGAATAATAGGCATAGAGGAAGGTGAGGAAGCCCAGCTCAAAGGTGCTGAAAACATATTCAACAAAATCATCGAGGAAAAATTTTCAAATCTGAAGAAGGACATGCCCATGAAAGTACAAGAAGCATACTGAACCCCAAATAGGCTGGACCAAAGAAAAAAGACCCCTCGACATATAATAATCAAAGCACCTAGCATACAGAATAAAGAAAGAATATTAAGAGCAGCGAAGGAAAAAGAACAGGTAACATATAAAAGCAGACCTATCAAAATTACACCTGACTTCTCCATGGAAACCCTCAAGGCCAGAAGGTCCTGGATAGATGTCCTAAAAGTTTTAAGAGAACACAGATGCCAGCCTAGGCTACTATATCCAGCAAAACTCTGAATCACTATAGATGGAGAAAACAAGATATTTAATGACAAAACCAGATTTTCCCAATAAATATCTACAAATCCAGCCCTACAGAAAGTATTGGAAGGAAAACTCCAACCCAGACTGGGAAAAGATTTTCACCAATCCTGTATCCGACAAAGGGCTGATCTCCAAAATATACAAAGAACTCAATAAAGTAGTCAACACAACACCAAATATCCCTATTAAAAATGGGGTACAGAACTGAAGAAAGAATTCTCAATAGAGGAAATCAAAAAGGCTGAAAGACACTTAAGAAAATGCTCCACATCCCTAGCTATCAGGGAAATGCAAATCAAAACAACTTTGAGATGCCATCTTACTCCTGCCAGAATGGCTAAAATTAGAAACACCAATGATGACTCATGTTGGAGAGGATTTGGAGAAAGTGGAACGCTCCTCCACTGCTGGTGGGAGTGCAAACCCATACAGCCATTTTGGAGATCAGTATGGCGGTTCCTCAGGAAAATGGGAATTAGTTTACCACAGGACCTGGCAATCTACCTCTTAGGCATATACCCAAAGGATTCACATCCATGCAACAAAGACATCTGTTCAACTATGTTCATAGCAGCACAATTTGTAATATCAAGAACCTGGAAGCAACCTAGATGCCCCTCAATTGAAGAATGGTTAATGAAGATGTATCTTCTATTAGGAATAGAAGACAGGAAAGAGAGAGAGAGAGAGAGAGAGAGAGAGAGAGAGAGAGAGAGAGAGAGAACATAAAAGAGGGAGCCAATATTGGTTTGAAGATAAAATTGAACACAAAGAAAGGTCTAGAGAACTACAAGACTGCTGCCAACTAACAATTTGAGCTTCCTTGGAAAGGCTACCATAAATGCCCTTCCAGAGAGTGAGATCAACAACTAACTTATCCATGGAGCCCTCAACTAATGCCTGTTGGAAACAGGCGCAAACACCCATACATAAACACTGAGTCGAAGTAGAACTCAGATGCAGAGGGAGAGTACAGGACCAGGCAGCAGAAACACATACAGACAGCTTACCTGAACAAGGAGGAGCTAACAGGCCACCAGACTGATAGCTGGGAAGCCAGCATGGGACTGACTCAGGCCCCCCTGATTATGGGTCTCAGCCAGAAGGACTGAGCAGTCTAAGGGACCTCAGACAGTGGAGCCAGGATGTATCCCTGAGGCACAAAAGGACCTTGCGAACACATCCCCCATGGAGGGATAACTGCCTTAATCTAGAGACAGGAGAGAAGCCCTAGTCCCTACTTCACATGACCTGTCAGACCTACATGACCCCTACTTGATGACATTCCCCTACATATGTAATTGGGGTGGGGGGATGGGAGGGGAGGGTGGTTAGAGTGCATATGAGAGGGTAGAGAGGGTAAAAGGGAGGGAGGGAGGGAGGGAATGAGGGAGGTTGGGAGGGAGGGAGGGAGGGTGGGAGGGAGGTTGGGAGGGAGGGAGGGTGGGAGGGAGGAAAGGAGGGAGAGGGAACTGGGATTGACATGTAAAATAATAAATTAAATTAAAAAAATGCTTTGACTCCAAAATTTAAGTTCAAGGACAAGTTACTGGGGAAAAGGATTTCTATTTTTGTTTCCACAGAAAATGAAAAGATGTGGATTCCTTCCAGACTAATGTGGTTTGATCAAGCCAGACCACCTGAAACAGAGTACCAGGTGATCCTACATTCAAAACAGCTGGACAAAGAAGCCTGACAGTCTACAGCCAGAATTTCTGAATCTTCTTCGAATCTCCATGACAGCGCCCCTTACCAGCAGGAAGTGGTTTGGAAAGAACGACACCCAAATTCCCAAATATTGTCTATAAATGTTTGTTTTCATTTAAATGGACTCGGTTATATAAAATAAATAAATAAAAAAAGAAAGAAAATGTGGTTCATTTACACAATGGAGTACACAGCAGGAAAAAAAAAAAATAATGGGATCTTGAAATTTGCAGGCAAATGGAGAAAACTAGAAGAAACCATTCTGAGTGAGTTAACCCAGTCCCAAAAGGCCCAACATGGTATGTACTCACACATATATGTGTTTTAGACATAGAGCAAAGGATCACCAGCCACTATCTTTCAATTGCTAGGATTGAAAGTATCCACACCATATCCACAACTGCTTCTTGCTAGATGAGTGAACTCAGGTAACCTCTGAGCCTTTAGTCAGTGATCAAGCAGGCTACATTATGCATATATGCCAGAAAAGCTTGTCTAGATTTAGGGAGAAGGAAACTCTCATAAACATCACTCATAATAATTTTGTTTATGTAATATGTGTGATGAACGAATCAAAATCAAGGACTTTCTCAGAACCTGTGTTTGCTCTCCTATCAGAGCATGTGAGAAGCCATATGGCTGTTTCCCAATCACCCAGGGTGAGAGAACTCAGATACGAGGAAACAGAACAGTAAAGAGAAGCCATTAATTCCTCCAAGATTATTTTCTCATGTGTTTATTTGTCCTTATGCACAGAAAGAAAGAAAAGATTTCATTACTGCTGAAAATGAATGCACTGATTACAAGGAAAACTGTAAATGCTGCCCGCAAATAGCCCATGGGTCCCAGCTTTTGTTTTTCTCCCCGAGCCCTCTAAAATTCTGGAGAAATTTGGGAACTAAAACCTGAGTCTGCAAATGGTCTGCTCTGAAGTCCCAATAAGGAAAACACACTGGGTCTCAAGTTCCCTCAGAAACCCAGTTTCCATACTCCATCCCAGAAAATCATTCTGCTCAGCATCACAGCTGCCACCCCTGCTGCCCACCAGGTGCTCCTCACCACAGCTGCCCACCAAGCTGCCTACCAGGTGCTAACATTTTGTCAGCAGTCAGCCATTTGTGGCTAGCAGATTGGCTCACTGCCTCCTTTGTATTGCTGTTGAACTTCTTCAGTTTGTCTGTAATGGAAAACAATTACAGTTTCCCAGGAATTGTTTTCTGAGTAGAGGGAAATGGATACATATGGGCTTTTCTGAAGAAGTTAATTAAAGACTCTATGTGATGCAGCAGATGATGCCACACTGGTTGGTCTGACACAGCAGGAACCTTAAGTGGTGGCACTGCAGTCACTTGCCCTGTATTACCAGTGCCTGTCAGGGTTTTCCCTGAACACCGTGTGGGGCATATTCCTTGGCTGAGGTTCCTCTAAGCTCTCTGAGTATGCAATGTTAGGAGCTAACACTGGGATAGCTGGACCAGAAGTGATGAATAGTCAACAAATTGCCAAACAGTAAGACCACTAAGCTGCCACAGATAATTCCAAACCTGTCTCCACACAGAATGTCCTGGTTAAAATGTGTGGATCAGAAAATGAAACCAAAGACATACCAGTAGGGAAGAAACACAACACATGCAATAGAGGAGGCATCTGATGGCTCAGATCAAGATTTTTTAAAAAGTGTAGGGTGAGAGTAAACAAAGTACTATATGCATTTATGAAATTCTCAAAGAACAAATAATTTTTTTAAATTTTTGTGTTTGGTTAAATGATTAGGATTCATTGTTTAATCTCTTCATATATTCTAATATGATAATATTGTTAAGCAATACTAGAAAACACAAAGACTTATCTGGAGGGAATAGGTCCCTGGAGGGTGTCCAGAAACAGAGATGGCTTTTTCCCAGTCTCTCCTGTCTCCTTTTGGCTTCATGACTGCATGATGTGAACAGCTTCCCTCCACCATGCCTCCTCCATGATGTATTTCCTTGTCATAGACATGACTCAAAATAAACTTGTCCCCCATTAAGGTATTTATACAGGGAATTTGTCACAACAGAAAAAAGAAAAAAAAAAAGCTAACCACCACCTCGTTCACTTTTCTACTGCTGAGATAAAACATTGATAAAAATCTATCTGGAGGAAAGAGTTTATTTGTTTTATAAGTTATAATCAGTACATCATTTGGTATGCAAGGTAGGAACTGAACCTGAGGCCATAGTAGAAATTGACTGGCTTGCTCTCCATAGCTTTTTCAGCCTTCTTTCTTATACAACTCAGGCCTATCTGCCAAGGGTATAGTTAGTAGGCTAGGCTCTCCCACACCAATCATAAATCAAGAAAAGTAACCAGAGACATGGTCCGGGTCAATCTGAAAAAGTCATTTACTCAGCATAAGTTCGCTGTTTCCAGATGACCCTAGTTTGTCAAAAAAAAAAAAAAAAAAAAAAAAAACAAGCACAATGACATTTCAAAGATTTTAGTTGATCCTGGAAACTTTTAAGACTTTTAACAATTACAAGGTTAGAATGAATGAATTTTGCTTGCAGTGAGACATGACTTACAATGTCAAGAATTGATTGAATGTTTGATCCCATTAAAATTCCTGTGTTGACTCCAGTCACACCACTGGACAGGTTTCCCAGACAGAAACTTAACAGAGAAACAAAGGAACTAACAGATGTTATGACTCAAATGGACCTAACAGACATCAATAGAACATTCCACTCAAACACAAAAGAATATACCTTCTTCTTAGCACCCCATGGAACCTTCTCGAAAATTGACCACATACTCAGTAACAAAGCAAGCATCAACAAATACTAAGAAAAAGAAAAAGAACAGAAATAACCCCTTGTATCTTATGATTAAAGTTAGAATTCAACAACAACTCTAATTGCAGAAAGCCCATAAACTCATGAAAATTGAACAATGCTCAACTGAACCATCACTGCGTCAAGGAAGAAATAAAGAAATAGACTTCCTAAAATTCAATGAAAATGGCAGCACAACATGCCCAAACTTATAGAACACAATGAAAGTAGTACTAAGAGGAAAGTTCCAAGTACCAAATGACTACCTGAAAATGGATTTCTTCCTACACCAGTAAATTAACAGAAAAACTATGAGCTCTAGAACAAAAAGAAGCAAACTCACCCAGAAGGAGTAGATGGCTCTGGAAATAATGAAATTGAGGACTGAAATCAAGGAAATAGAACAAAAGTAAACAATACAAAGAATCAATGAAACTAAAAGATGGTTCTTCCAGAGAATCAACAAAATAAGCAATCTTTATCCAAACTAACAAAAAGATAGAAAGAGAATGTCCAAATAATAAAACCAGAAAGAAAAAGAGGGACAGCCATAAAAACAGATACTGAGCAAATCCAGAGAATCATCAAGTCATACTTCAAAAACTTATATTCCACAAAATTAGAAAATTTAAAGGAAATGGACAATTTTCTGGGTAAGTACCACATACCAAAATTAAAGCAAGACTAGATAAACAAATTAAATAAACCTATAACCTCTAAGGAAATAGAAACAGTCATCAAAAGACTCTCAACCAAAAAAAAAAAAAAAAAAAAGAAAGAAAGAAAAAAGAAAGAAAAGAAAAAAAAAAAAAGAGCTAATGCCAATACTCCTCAAATTGTTCCACACAATAGAAATGGAAAGGACATTGCCAAACTCTTTTTATGAGGCTAAAGTCATCCTGATACCCAAACCACACAAAGACACTACTAAGATAGAGAATTACAAACCAATCTCCCTCATGAACATGAATGCAAAGAATACATGATAAAATACTGGCAAACAAAATCTAAGAACACATCAGAATAAAAACATCATCCATTAACAAGTAGGCTTTCATTTCAGATACGCAGAGATGGCTTAACATATGAAAATCCGTCAATGTAAACAAAAACATGATCATCTCATTAGCTGCTGAAAATTCCTTTGACAAAAACTAACACCTCTTCATGATAAAGGTCATTGAGAGATCAAGGATACAAGAAACATACCTAAACATAATGAAGGCAATATACAGCAAGTCAGAACAAGACACGGATGTCCACTCTCTATTCAATATAGTACTCAAAGTTCTAGCTAAAGCAGTAAGATAACAAAAAGGAAATCAAGAGGGTACAAATTGAAAAAAAAGTCAGACTTTCTCTAATTGCTGATGATATGATAGTATACATAAGTGATCCAAAAACTATTACAAGGTAACTCTTATACCTGATAAATACCTTCTGTAATGTAACAGGAAAAGTTTAACTCAAAAACATCAGTATTCCTCCTATATACAGATAATAAATGGGCTAAGGAAGAAATCAGAGCAACATAGTAAAAATTGCAATCTTAACAAAAGCAACGTATGGATTCAATGCAATCCCCATCAAAATTCTAACACAATTCTTCACAGACCTCTAAAGGACAACACTCAATTTCATATAGTAAAACAAAAAACTCAGGATAGCCAAAACAATCCTGTACAATAAAGAAACTTCTGGGGGCATCTCCATACCTACCTTCAAGCTCTACGATAAAGCTACAATAATGAAAACAGCTTGATATTGGCATAAAAACTGGCATGTGAACCAATGGAATTGAATCAAAGACACTTATATTAATCCACACACCTTTGAACACCTGATTTTTGACAAAGAAGCTAAGATTATATAAAAGAAAGCATATTCAACAAATGGTGCTGGTATAACTGGATGTTGACATGTAGAAGAATTCACATAGATCCATGTCTGTGACCATGCACAAAACTCAACTCTAAATGGATCAAAGACCTCAACATAAAACAACCATACTGCATAGAAGAGATAGTGGGAAGTACACTTGAATGCATTGGCACTTCTTTAATATAACAGCAGTAGCACAGACACTGAGAGAAACAATGAATAAATGGGACCTCCTGAAACTGAGAAGCTTCTGTGAAGCAAAGAACACAGTCAACAAGGCAAAACGACATCCCACAGAATGGGAAAAGGTCTTCCCCAACCCCACATGTGACAGAGGGCTTATCTCCAAAACACACAAAGAATTCAAGAAACTGAACATCAAAACATAAAATAATCCAATAAAAAATGGAGTGCAGGTCTAAAAAGAGAATTCTCAACAGAGGACTCTCAAATGGCCAAAGACACCCAAGGAAAAGCAGTGCAGGTATCACTGCCCCAATATTACAATACGGGAATGAAAATGAAAGGAGACAAACAGTATTTAAGGTAAAAATAAAACATGAATCTCTTAGGAAATGCCTGACTATTGCAGTGTACTTTATTATGCAAAGTTGCCCTTTCTGACAATCAGCAATGGAGATGGTAACAGAAGGCCTTCAGCGGGCAAACAAACACAACAGGGAACCTGCCCATAGCTCTTGTCTCTCTGCAAGATACATCATTAAGCCAGATACCTTATAGGGAATGTCCAAGCAGAATTCAGACTTCTGTGGCCTGTAGTCATCAGATCATGTTGTATGACCTTGAAAATTCAACTGCCAGTGCTGAAATCTTCATCATCTCTGAGAATGACAGCCACTTACATTGTTGGCCCAGTGCTTACTTTATGAAATAATGTATTACATGATTTATGGGTACAAGTTAAATGAAGGGATTTATTACACACACACACACACACACACACACATACACGGGGTGGGGGAGAGGCGATGAGGTAGAGATATTACTCTATGCTTCCTGTCCAATCAGCCCACACATGTAATGAGTATTATATGTTCATTTCCTTTTCAAGCCTCTAATTTCCTTCCTGTCAGATGTTTCATTTCCTGATGATTTTCTACCTTCCAAAAGGAGAAGGACCCTATGCCATGGCTTTTCTGAACTTACTGGTTTGGGAGTAACATAAATCATCTTGTCTGTGCAGATCCTTAACACCACTGATCTTGGGTCAGCTTTATCATCATTCAATATTCTATATCTCTTGCAATATTCCATGTCAACTGGATGAAAGAGGTGGCAGTAATGCAAAGGATTCACATGTGTTATAGAATCACAACCAAACTCTTCCAAGAGATGAGAGATACCACCCTCACCAAACCTGAATTATGAGGTGATACCATGACATACAGAAAATGTTTCCCGAATACTAGAGGCAAGAGTAAAGGACACACACATTAAAAGATATTGCTATAATGCCACACCCTCAGGAACTACACATTAGATTGTTGAATGAAGTTGGAATGTAAACCAGCGAGAACCACGACATGGACACCCACTTGACTCATGTCCAAGATGAGATTCAGGAGCAGAAAGGAATAAATAATACATGATTGAAAAATTACATAAGGGATAGTGTTATGTCTACCTTAAATAAAATATAATACATATAAGTATGTATATACATATAGAAAGAGTATAAATGACTCATGTCTCTTGGGGTAACAATATTGTCCCTCCAATGGGCTCCATACTCTTACCCACAACTCCAGCAGATTTACCAGAGGTCTGGCTGGATTTAGGAACCCAAGCAATCCCTCTACTGGGCTCCATACTCTGACACATAACTCTGGCAGCTTTACCAGAGACCAGGGTGGTCCTAGGAACCCTAAATAAAACACCATCCACCACATGTTAACATTCCTTAAAGCCTGCCCAACAACTGCATAATATACCTTCTCCCCCTGGAGTCCATATTCTGGCCTACAACTTCAGCAAAAGAGTTCTTCTTTTCCGGAGACCAGGCTGGATCTAGGGACCTAAGGTAAGACACTGCCCACAGCCAGCTAACACTTACTCAAGCCCAATCAATAGCTCACAAATGCACCCCATCCCCAGATGTCTATATTCCAGGCCACAATCTCAGCAGAAAACCAGAGGCCACACTAGGATTACCAGAGGCCAAGTAGGAGCCCAGAACTCCAGAGGCCACACAGGTATTGGGAACCACAGAGGCAAGTTTGGCACTTAAAACCAGAATCTTACAGGTTCCCAGTGAAGACATCCTACTGGACCTGAGGAATCAAAAGTCACTAGAACCCTTGGCCATTTAGGCCAGAAGGCCAGAGAGAAAATAGAAAACAAAGAACAAAACACCCATTCAACAAAGACAAACTCAGGGAGCAACACTTAGGCCTATAATCATCCCAAACCCATATACCTAAACACCATTGTAAAATCACAATAAACAACAGAAAGGACAATATGGCTCCATCAGAGCCCAGCTAACCTGAACTATCCAATGCAGCTGAAGCACAAAAACAAAAACAAACAAACAAACAAAAAACAAAAACAAAACAAACAAAAAAAATCCTTAACCTTAAAAACAACTGTATGCAGAAGATGGAGGCCCTTAAAAGGGTGGAAAAGATCATAAAGAAATTGATGAAAAGACAAACAAAAAATTGGAGGAAATCAATAAATCCATTAAAGAATGTCAAGAGAACTATAAAAAAAAATAAACAAGCAGGTGAAGCAAACTATTCAAGACCTGAAAAATAAATGGAAGCAATAAAGAAAACACAAACTAAGAGAAATCTGAAAATGGAAAATCTGGGTAAGTGATCAGGAACTACAAATGCAAGCATCTCCAATGGAATACAAAAAAATGGAAGAGAAAATCTCAGGTGTTCAAGACAATGGAAAAATAGGTTAATTTGTCAAAGAAAATGTTAAATATAAAAAATTCCTAACACAAAACATCCCAGAAATCAACAAAATTGTAGAAGAAAATTTCCACAAGTCAAAGAAGGACATGCCTAAAAAGGTACAAGAAACATATAAAACGCCAAATAAATTAGGTGAGAAAAAAGTCTTCACACTACATAGTAATCAAAACACTAACCATATAGAACAAAGAACAAATATTAAGAAGCTACAGAGGAAACGGGCTAAGAAACATATAAGGGCAGACCTTCTAGAATCACACCCCACTTTTTAATGGGGACTCTAAAAGTCAGAAGGGCCTGAACAAATGTCTTACAGAATTGAAGAGACCATGGATGCCAGCCCATACTACTATACCCATTAAAACTTTCATAGATGGAGAAACAAGATATTACATAACAAGGTCAAATTAGACAATATCTATCCACAAGTCCAACCCTACAGAAGGTACTAGAAGGATAATTCCAACCCAAGGACATGGTGTACTGCCATGAAAACACAGACAATAATCACATGGCACTGAAACACAAAGAAAGAAATTGCATACACACAAAAGCACCAGCAACAAAATAGCAGGAATTAACAATCAGTGGTTATTAATATCTAGCAATGTCATTGGACTCAATCCCCCAATAAAAAGACACAGACTAACAGAATGGATGCAAAAACAGGATTCATCCTTCTGATGATACAAGAAACCTCACACCTCATTATCAAAGATAGATATTACCTCAGAGTAAAGGACCTAAGGCCAACAATTAATAAAGGGATCTCATGAAACTTAAAGGTTCTATAAGGTAAAAGGATACTATCTAAAGGACAAAATGGAAGACATAAATCTTAACCAACCCCACATCAGATAGAGGGCTGATTTCTAAAATATATAAAGAGCTCAAGAAATTAGACATCAAAAAAAACAAATAGCACACTTAAAACATGGGGTATGGATCTAAACAGAATTTTCAACAGAAGAACCTCAAATGGCCAAGAAGCACTTAAAGAAATGTTCAACATTCTTAGCTACCATGAAAATGCAAATTAAAAGTACTCTGAGATTCCATCTTACACCTGTCAGAGTAGCTAAGGTCAAAAACACTTGTGGCAGCTCATTCTAGGGAAGTTATGAAGTAAGCAGAACACTGCTCCATTAATAGTGAGAGTACAAACCTACACAGCCACTATGGAAATCAATATGGAAGTTTGTCAGAAAATTGAGAATCAATCTACCTCAAGATCCTGCCATACCTGTCTTGGACACATACCCAAAGGACACCTGATCAACTATGTTCATAGCAGCTTCATAATAGCCAGGAACTCCAAACAACTTAGATGTACCTCAATGAAAGAATGGATAAAGAAAATGTGATACATTTACACAATGGAGTATTACTCAGCTGTTAAAAACAGTGACAGCATGAAATGTACCAGCAAATGGATGGATCTAGAAAAGATCATCCTGACTGAAGCAACCCAGACCCAGAAATACAAACATTTATAAGTGGATATTAGCCATAAAATAAATGATAATCATGTTATAATCCACAGAGCCAAATAAGCTAAGTAACAAGAGGGACCAAATAGGACATGTGTATTTCCCTGTGAAAGGAAACTGAAATAGACATCACACATGGATGGGTGGGGTGTCTGGATTGGGAGCAGACATGGGGACAGAACTGGATTAGGTGGAAGGAGGTGGAGAGAGAGAATATTGGGAAAAGACAATTGAAATCAGACATCTCTGGGATGAGCTAGAAACCTAGTGCAATGAAACCTCCCAGGAATCTATTAGGGTGACCACATCTAAGACTCCTAGCAATGGGGAATACAGAGCCTAGGTGGTTATTGCTTGTAACTAGGCAAGACTTCCAGTGGAGGGAGTGGGACACCAACTCAGCCACATAACCTTTGGTCTACAACATGCCCTATCTATAAGATATGCTGGGGTAAAGGTGGCACAGAAATTATGGGAATGACAAACCAATGACTGTTCCAACTTGAGACCCATGCCATGAGAGGGAGCCCTTCCATGGCAATCCCTGAAGGGCCAGAACTCAGAGGCTAGACAACCCAGGAACCTAGGATAGAACCAAACATGATTGACAAAACAAAAACTGCCAATGAAATGATTCCTAATGATTTCCTTCTACACTCATAGATGTTTCCTAGCCAAACTGGTATCAGAAAGACTTCATGCAGAAACTGATGGACACAAATTCAGAGACACAGCCAAACATTAGTTGGAACTCGGGGAATTCTGTGGAAGATGAGGGAGGAAGGATTGTGGGAGCAAGAAGGTCAAGGACACCAGAAAACAATGGACAGAATCAACCTGATCTCATAGCCCTCACAGAGACTGAACCAACAACGAGAGAGTTTGCATAGATCTGACCTAGGCTCTCTGCATCTGTTACAGATGTGTAGCTTGGTCTTCTTGTGGAAATCTTAACAGTGGGATTAGGGGCTGTCTCTGACTCTGTTACCTGCTTTTAAACCTTTTCCTCCTACTGGATTGCCTCTTCCATCCTTAATAAGAGAGGAGGTACCTAGTGTTACTGCAACTTAATGTACCAATGTTGGCTAATATGGGAGGCCTTTCTTTTCTGAAGAGAAAGGAGGAGGAGTGGACAGGGAGATTGAGGGAGAACAGACTGGTAGGAGGAGAAACAGGAGGGAGAGAAAACTGATCAGGCTAGAAAAATCATTAATTTTTAGAAATAATAAGAATAATACCCTTAACATCCATACCCTATCTAACAAAAACAAAAAACAAAAACAAAACAAAAAGCAATGCTGGGCATGAGAAACCTCCTTTTCATTTATTGATAAAGGGAAGGGAGCCCAAAAGACTCTTCAATACAATATAGGCTTTTGCCTTTGATTGACTCCTAGAAGCTAAAGGCAATGTCTATTATTAAAGGCACCATACATTTTGAACAAAGATACAAAGGACTCACAATGCATGACTTAAAAACCTCTCCTCTGAGGTTGAGCTTTCACAGTACCAGGAGGTGCAAGCTACCCAGGGAGAAAATCATTCAGTATTCATACTCAAATGTAAAGCTTATGGACCACAACAATGATCATGACAGCAAGATCTCCCTAAATGTAACAGTGGCACTTTTATCTTGAGTGGTAACCATCACTGTCTAATTGGACTTAAGGCCCACTGAATGGGAAGGAAACCATGGCTGGTACTATAAACCTAGCCACCAACCCATCACTAATGAGGTCATAGACCTCAAAGATTTTCCTAAGCCAGTAAAATTCCAAACTGCTTCTAAACTTTTGTCATCATGTGCACAAACAAGCATAGTCCTTACCCCTTACCAAAGAAGCTTCTTTTTGAAACAGACAGAAAAAGTTATGAAAATTGGTAACTGATCAAAATGCACAGAATAACTGACTGTGTTTACCCATCCCCAACTGACACATCTATAACTCAAAGTTAATGGAACATCACAGAGGAAGATTGATAATGCCAGAGGACCAGAAAGTCTGATGCAAGATTGAGTCTTCTAGACTCAATAGACAGGTTATACCCATGAAATCCCAGCAATATAACCAATTTAAAAAAAAATGTGTACAATGGGAACACCAGTATGGTTGTAGGGAATCACATGGGAGTATAAATAACCAAAAACTGCTGAGAGAAAGAATTAGTTTTCTCCAGAGATTAACATCCTAAGCAATTAAAGAATAAGAGGCCATTTCTGGCTATTACAAATAATGCTGCTATTAGCATTTGTTGAGCAAATGTCCTTATAGTATGATTGAACCACTCAACCAAAGAATGGGTAAGGAAAATGTGGTACATTTACACAATGGAGTACTACTCACTGGCAAAAAGAGATGACCTCATGAAATTTTCAGGCAAATGGGGGTGGGCGGTGGTAAGGGAGAACAGAGGTGGGATGAGAACAGGAGGGAACGAGATAGTCTAGGTGGGAAGGGATGCAGTGGAAGATCAATGGAAAAGGTAACTTAATAGAGAGAACCACTATGGGCTTAGGAAGAAACCTGGTACTAGGGTAACTCCCAAGAATCCACAAGGAGGGCCCCAGTTTAGACTCCTACCAATAGAGGAGAGGGTGCCTGAACTGTCCCACCCTTGTAATGAGACTGATGAACACCCTAACTTTCATCATGGAGTCATCATCCAGTAATTAATGGAACCAGATGCAGAGATCCACAACCAAGAACAAAGCTGAGCTCCAGGAATCCAGGTGAAGAGAGGGAGGAGGGAATATATGAGCAAGGGAGGTCAAGATCATGATGCACAAATCTATAGATACATATAGATACACTTGAACCAAGCTTGTAGAAATTCATGAACTTTAGACCTACAACTGTGAAAACTCCAGGGGACTGAACTAGACCCACTATATGTGGGAGAGAATTGTGAAGCTTGAACTGTCACAGGGGTCTCTGGCAGTAGGACCAACATAAAAACCTGGTCCATGAGCTAGCTTGTTGAAGTCCATTCCCTATGATGGGATGCCATGTTCAGACTTAATGCGTGGGAGAGGCACCTGGTCCTGCCCCAACCTATCGTGTCAGATTATGTTGACTCTCCATGGGACCCCTTATCTGTGAGGAGGAGTGGACTGGGGGTAGACTAGGGGGCAAGTAAGGGGGATTGCAAGAGGCCAGGAGTGGGAGGAGGAGTGGGAGAACTGTGGCTGGAATGTAAAATGAAATTTAAAACATTTAAAAATAGAAAAAATAAGACTAAGAGGCCATGAATTTAAAGGGAAACAGAGGGGACATAGGAGGGGTGAAGGGAGAAAGGGGTGAGGGTAGAAGCAATATGATTATATTTTATTTAAATATATATAATGCTCTATCAACACAGAACAAAGAATCACCACCCTATAATTCACACCTCCATAGAAACTGGGATACAAGGAGGAACCTAAGAGATTCATAAAAGACAAAAAGAACAAGATCTCCTGAGCATATTGGGAGTTGGGGGGGGGAGCTGGTGGCAGGGAGTGAAGAGGGAATTAGGATAAAGAGAAGGGGAGGAGAAGAGAACATGTGGGACCAGGAAGATTGAGTTGGGGGATGAATAGAGTGAAAAAATAGAGATACCATAATAGAGGGAGCCATTGTAGGTTTGAATAGAAAACTGACTGTAGAGAAATGTCCAGAGACCTACAAGGATGACCCCAACTAACAACCTGAGCAACAGTGGAGGGGCTGCCTTAAATGTCCTACCCTGATAATGAGATTGATAATTAATTTATATGCCATCATAGAGCCAGCCCTCAGCTCATAGCCAATGGAAACAGAAGCAGACACCCACAGCTAAACTCTGACTGAACTCCTAGAATCCAGTTGCAGTGAGGGACGAGTGGTGAGCAAAGGGGCCAAGACCAGGCTTCAGAAACCCACAGAGACAGCTGACCTGAACAAGGGGAGCTCATGGACCCCCTGACTGATAGCTGGGAAACCAGCATTATACCAACTCAGACCCCTGAACAGTTACAAGGCCTGGGGAGTCTAAGGGACCTCTGACAGTGGAATCAGGATGTATCCCTGGTGCAAGAAAGGACTTTGGGAGCACGTTCCCCATGGAGGGACATTCCCTTATCCTAGAGGCAGGAGGGAGGGCCTAGTTCCTACTCCAAATGACTTGACAGATTTTGATGATCCCTCTTGGAAGGCATCACTCTCCCTGTGGAATAGGGAGGGGTAAGATGGGAGGGAGTCTCAGGGGCATGGGAGGGAGGGAGAAAGACCTGGGATTGATATGTAAAATAAGGAAAAATAATAAATATATAATGCTAATTAAAAAGTAAGAAGCGAAAAATGAAATAAAGCAAACTTACATGTTTAAAAGAAAAAAGAGAGATACATATTTGTAGCTCTTAATTTGAGCTAACATTCTGAGTAAGTCACCCAAAAGTTATACGTTAGCATAACTGTAGTCTAGGATTATATGATTCTCTAAAAAAGTTATCCTCCAGCAAAGGTCCATTCTCCAGTCTTTTCTCTTGAACCCAGGCTCTCAGTTGATGCCACAGATGAGTGTCCTAAAATTCCTTCCTGGAGTCACATGTACCTCCACACATGGAGAACAGATATGAGCAGATGGTACTGAGGAAACATGGATAAAGACAAGAGTCCAAGAGCTCTTGTTTTATAGTGTTCTGGGATTCAAATGACCATTGGGTGTGGAAGCAATCTGGAGACACAAGATTTGTGCTCCCTTGCAACATAATTAGACCAGCTAGGTGAGAATCCTGGTGTATGTTGTACAAATATCGCTGGGCTCCATGTCAAAGCTAATAAAATCAGCCTTTGGAAGACAGCCAAAATTGTACTGTTCAAAACAAATGCGATTGATTATACATGAAATTAAACTTATGTGTTTAATATGTGCCTTCCTCCCCAAACACCCCCCACACACACACACACTGTGATTTTAGTTCCCTTTTAACAACTGCAGCAGAAAGAAATTCACCTAAGAGTTTGTACACCTAGGAGATATATGGTTTGCAAAGATTCTGTTAGTGCTTTGAGCTTCCTTTTCACTCAATTGATTGACTTCAGCCTTCAATTTGATTATTTCCTGGCATCTACTCATCTGGAATGATTTTGCTTCTTTTTGTTCTAGAGATTTCAGTTGTACTGTTAATTCTCTAATGTGACTATTCTCCAGTTTCTTCATGTGATTACTTGGTCCTATGAACTTTCCTCTTAGCATTGCTTTCACGGTGTCCCATAAGTTTTGGTATGTTGTGTCTTCAATCTCATTGAATTCTAGGAAGTCTTTAACTTCTTTATTTCTTCCTTGACCCAGGAATTGGGCAATTGAGCATTGTTCAATTACTATGAATTTGTAGGGTTTCTGTAATTTGTGTTGTTGTTGAATTCTAACTTTAAAGCATGGTAGTCTGATAAGATACAAGGTGTTTTCTTAGCTGTGAAAAATCTTTTTAGTTTTATGAGGTCTCATTTGTCAATTGCTGGCCTTACCTCCCTGGGCAAATGGAGTCCTGTTCAGAAGTTTTTCCCAAACCTGTAATTTTAGAGAACTGCCTGTGTTTCCTTCTAACTGCGTTGGTGTTTCAGGTTTCACATTAAGGTCTTTGATCAATCTGGGGTTAGATTTTATGTAAAGTAATAGATGTGGATCTAATTACATTCTTCTACATGTAGACATTGAGTTTTCCCACACAACTTGCTGAAGATGCTTGCCTTTCTGTTGTGTATGCTTTTGGCATCTTTGCCAAATATCAGATGGCCAGAGTAACATGTACTCCTGATTAGGTTTTCTATTTTGTTCTACTGGTCTCTATGTCTCTCTTTATGTCAGTCCCATTCTGTTTGTGTTCTATGGCTCTGCAATATATCTTGATATCTGGAATAGCAATCCCTCTTACCATTTCCTTTGGCTCAGGCTTTCTTTCACTTTCCTTGATCTTTTGTAGTTCCATGTGAATTTTTAGATAGTATTTTCTATTTGTGCATAGAATATTATGGTATTTTGATTGGGACTACATTGAATCTGTAAATTACTTTTGGTATAATTTTCAAAAACAAATCTGCATTTATTGAGATGATCATGTAATTTTATCTTTGAATTTATTTACATGTTTTTTTTTACTCAGTGGTAATTGCCCTTCCTAATGCTGCAACCCTTTAATACAGTTCCTCATGTTTTGGTGATCCCACAACCATGAAATCACTTCATTGCTACTTCATAACTGTATTTTGCTACAATTATGGATCATAATGTAAATATCTGATATTCAAGGTAACTGATATGTGACCTCCACTGTATTAAATCTGTTGACTTAAGTATGTTGTAGTAAAAATGAAATTATGACCTTTGAGGTGAAATGGGTGGAACTAGAAAATATTATATTGACTGAAGTAACTCAGATCCCAGGAAGACAAACATAACATGTTCTTTCCCACCTGAAGTTCATAGCTACAAAACCTCAAATGTGAACATAACCTAGAGTAACAAAAGAAACTGATAACATAAAAAGGGATTATTTGAGGAGCACTAATAGAAAGAGGAATGGGGAGATACAAGTGATATTAAGGAGAAAGTCACAAAAAATGGGGGGGGAACGGTAATTGAGAAAGAGAGAAGCAGGTCAACTTAGGAAGATGAGAAGGAAAAGGGAAAATACTTCAAAGATTGTAAAACTATAAAGGACCATATTATCTTTTATTTACCAAAATTTATATAAGATATATAAGTATGTATAAATACATTTTAATAAAGTTATGCCACTTATACTGGCAATTCCTCACAACAGCCATTGAATACGTAGCTAAAACCCCAATTCTAGGCATGTGAAACCCCCTTTTGGGTTTTTTTAATCAGAGAAATTCAAGAAAATCCCCAAATAATATAGGCTATTGCTGTTCCAATTAGTTGCTTCCCAAAGGCTGAAGGCAAGTGATCATCCATTTGTGCTGTTAGGAATTACCCCCACAAACACCTTGTGAGCCTGTGCTGAGTCTCAAACCTTTCAGGCTCATTGTAACTGTAAATCTTGATTAAAGTATTGGAAACATATCTCTTGCTGTTTCAAAACTTTGCGTTTTACCCTGCAGAACAGAAAGACAAATTGATAACCAGGAGTTCAAGTTTGCAAACATAGAGCAATCCCTTAGTACAGTGTGCTCAACTAAACCCATGAGGACCACAGTGCTGTTGACTAACGTGTTTCACCATAGACATTCAAAAAGTCCGTGGAAAACAAGCTTGATCTGTAATGATTTTAAGCCCATCCAAATCTTCTGTCATTTAAACCCATCCAACTCTACTCATCAATGCATGCAAACCAAACGGTCAATATGCACATATAATGTTGAATAAGTCCCAGATAGAACTAATAAATAAACAGACCCTGGCTTGTTGATAATTCACACTGTAATAAGACCCAGAAACTCCGTGTCTTGAAGTAAATTACACTCCTTAAAGCATTTTACTGTGCCTATAGGGGAAGAATTATGCAGGAATGAAGTGAGGACTTCTCTGAGACACTGCTTTGTGAGTTGGGAAAGTATATCCACACAGGTGTGGATGTGTAAGCATCTCCCCCGTGTCACTATGCCAGGGCTCTGGGTGTGTACCATGTGCTTTCTGATACACATATGGGCACTTCAGAATGGCTAATCCTTACCAAGCATTTATAATATTCTATGCCAAGTGCTATCCTGTCTTCCCTGAAGGTAACCCCAGTTTGTTCCCACCAGACTCTATCAGATAGATTCTAAAACTACAAAACTGACAATCATGGGTTAGTCATCTTTCCAATACTATTACAAAATACCTCTATAACTAAATTATAAGGAGAAAATTTTATTTTTACTTATGGTTTCACAGTCATCAGTCTATGATTGGTCACTTTCATTGCTTAAAGGTCACTGGTGGAGGTACCAGATGATTTGCTAGGGGGCATGTGTCAAAGCAAAATTTCTTACCTCAGAAGCCATATCCCATAAAGATATAAACAGCCCCCCCAACTAAAGTCTGCATCACCTTCTAACAGCACCACCATGACTACCAATGCTTTAACATAGATAGGGCTTTGTTTGGTGTGTGTACATCAAGATTCAAGCTATAGCTCCAGAAGGATTTGATTAGTATATTGGAAGTATCAGCTTACAGGTTGAGATGCATTTTGAAGGAACATACATAGTCTTGCTTCAGAATCCTGTTCTGCCTCCAGTGCTTACAAATAAAGAGACTGGTGTGCATATGTATTTTTTAAATTTTTAATAATTTCCTTCATATAATTACATATCAACCACAGTTTCCCCTACCTCCTCTCCTCCCCATTCCCTCCCCCCTGCCTCCCTTCTATCTCCCCACCTACTCCTCTTCTGTCTCCATTTAGATAGGGTAAGGACTCCCATGGGAATCAGCAAAGTATGGCATATCAAGTTAAGGAAGAACCAAGCTCCTCCATCCTTTATCAAAGCTGAATAAGGCATCCCATCATAGGAAATATGTTCCAAAGAGCCAGCTCATATATGAGGGCAGGACCTGGTCCCACTTCTAGGACCCATAAAAGACCAAGTTGCACAATTGTCACCCAGATGCAGAGGGTCAGTCTCATGCAGCCTCTCTACCTGTCTGTCCATAGTCTATGAGCTTTCACAAGCTCAGGTCAGCTGTCTGTGAGGGTTTCCCCATCATGATCTTGATATCTGTCCTTGCCTTGCTCATATAATCCCTCCTCCCTTGCTCATTTAAAACCCATCATCCCTCTCTTCAGCTGGACTCCAGGAATTCAGCCAAGTGCTTGGTTGTGGATCTCTGCATCTACTTTCATCAAGTACTGGATGAAGACTCTAGATGAGAATTATGGTAGTCATCAATTTAATTATAGGGGAAGGTTAGTTCAGGCACCCTCTCCACTATTTTAGAAGTCTTAGATGGGGTCATCTTTGAGGGTTCCTGGGAATTCCCCTGGCACCAGGTTTTTCCCTAACCCCATAATGGCCCCATCTATCAAGATGTCTCTTTCATTACTCTCTCCCTTGTTCCTTCCCCAACTTGACAATCCTGATCCTTCATGTTTCCATCCCCTATCCCCTCTGCTCTACTCCCCACCCTGTTTACACAGGATATCTCATCTATTTCCTCTTCCCATGGGGATCTATAAATCCTTCTTGGGCTCCTCCTTTTCTACCCACATTCACTGGGGCTGAGGACTGTAACCTGGTATCCTTTGCTTACATCTAATATCCACTTATAAGTAAGTACATACTTATAAGTATGGTTGTCTTTCTGTGCCCGGGTTACCTCACTCAGGATAGTTTTTGTTTGTACACCAGACATTCCACTTGCCCGGAGCTCAGCTTTCTTACTCTGTACCAGGATTTCGGTGTCTGCTGTGAAGCACATCACAGAAGCATTCTAAGCACAACTACGGATCAAAAGCCTTAGCAAAACTTCTGGTTTTATTTGTTGTTTTTATGAAATTGAATTAGGTATAATTATTTAAATGTTTAACACTCTGAATTATATTATGCTTTGCACAACAATTTTTTTCCTAAGCAGGAAAATGAAATCATTTCAGAAAGCAGGTCTTGTATTTAATAAATGTGATCCATCAAGGCCATGTTCTTATCACCACACTAAAGTAGAAAATAAAGGAGAATCTTTCCTACTGTACCCAAGACCAATAACATAAAGAACCCGGCCTCCTTTCAATGCACAGGACAAGCCACAACTGTGGCTGACACAGTAATTTCATCTACATCATCATCATCATTATCCCTAAAACTTGATAGCTTCATTTTTAGAACAGTAGGAAATTATATAAAACTTGGACAGAAGAGAGAGATGTTGCCCATGTCTTCCTAACTCCATAGAAAATGCCTTCTAATATTGCTAACATGTAGAATGCATGTAGTATGTTACAATTTAATCAATACATTGTTGTTAACTAAAAAGTCCATAGTATGCATTAAGGTTCACAGTATTGGTTTTAATTAAGCCATATGGCTCTTAAAATACTCTGTATTCTACTTGTTCACTGCACACATACACAAACACACACACACACACGCACACACACACACACACACACACACACACACACACACACACACACTCATACCCATGCACAGACACACACAATCATTCCCTCAAAGCCATGGTGTTAGAATCACAAAGTATGCCTTTAAGTTGGTCTTATCACTGGACAACATGTTCTATTAATTGGCTGGATCAACTGAGGACACAAACTCTTGTTCTCTATGGTGACCATTACCACTAAGAGGCTACCCAGATGTTCATCTCATTAGGTCCAGAGGGAAAAAAAATAAGAAAGATGGTTCTACTACATGAGGGACCTGAGGATTTAGATGTTGACACTGTAGAGTCATGGACAAAGGTCAATTTTGTTTACTTTTTTAGTCCAGAATTAATGCTGTGATTTTATTAAAACCTTTTTCTGTTTTCTATATTTCCACAGTATTTCTTCTTATTTGACTTCTAATTATATCAGGTTTTCCCATCTTAAACTTTTCCTAAGTTTTCAATTAATAAAAACAATTACACTTATTGATATTTTTCAGGGGATAAATCCACCACAAATTACTAAAACCCAGCCATTTTTACAACATAAACATAATTTTTATGACTCCAACTTAATAATATTCCCCTTACTATGTATTCTCTATTTTTATTTAAATTAGAAACAAGCATTTTTTACATGTCATTGTGAGTATCCTCTCACTCCCTTCCTCCCCTGCACCCCACCAAATCCCTATCCCATTCCCTTTCTGCTCTCCAGGGAAGGTGAGGCTTTCCATTGGGCAATCTTCCAAGTCTGTCCTGTTGGAACAGAGACTAGGCCCTCTCCTGTGTGTCTAGACTGAGAGAGTATTTGCTATATGGAATGGACTTCTAAAGTCCATTCATAAACTAGGGATAAATATTGATCTGCTTAAAGAGGCCCTATATATTGCCCAGGACTTCTGACACCCATATTTAGATGGGTCTGGGTCAGTCCTATGCTGGTTTCCCAGCTATCAGACTAGGTTCCATGAGGTCCCCCTTGTTCAGGTCAGCTGTTTCTGTGGGTTTCTCCAACCTTGTCTTGATGCCTTTGCTCATCACTCCTCCCTCTCTGCAACTGGATTCCAGGAGTTTGGCTCAGTGTTTAGCTGTGGATGTCTGCTTCTACTTCCATCAGATACTGGATGAAGCTCTAGGATTGCATATAAGACAATCATCAATCTCATTATCAGGGAAGAACATTTTAAAGTGGCCTCTCCCTATTACTTAGATTGTTAGTTGGAGTCATCTTTATAGGTCTCTGGTCATTTCCCTAGTGCCAGATTTCTCTTTAAACCTATACTGGCTCCCTCTATTATGGTATTTCTTTTCTTGATCTTCTCTATTCTTCCCCTGACTCAATCATCCTGCTCCCCCATGTCCACCTCTTCTCCCCTTCTCTTTCCCCAATCTCCCTCTCCACTCCCATCTCCACTCCCAATTTGCTCAGGAGCTCTTGTCCCTCCTTCTCATGGGGACCATGTATGTCTCTCTTAGGGTCTTCCTTGTTTCCTAGCTTCTCTTGAGGTGTGGACTGTAGGATAGTGATCCTTTGCTCTATGTCTAAAATTCATATATGAGTACACACCATGTTTGTCTTTTTATTACCTCACTCAGGATAGTTTCTTCTAGTTCCATCCATTTGCCTGTGAATTTCAAGATTCCATTGCTTTTGTTGTTGTTTTGTTTTGTTTATTTTGTTTTTGGTTTGGGTTTTTTGTTGTTGTTTTGTTTTCTGCTGAGTAGTACTCCACGTGTAAATGTACCACATTTTCTGTATCCATTTTTCAGTTGAGGAACATCTAGGTTGTTTGTAGGTTCTGGCTCTTACAAATAATTTTGCTATGAACATAGTTGAACCAATGTTCTTGTTGCATGAATGTACATCTTTTGGATATATGCCTAAGATTGCTGGATCTTGAGGTAGACTGATTCCCTCTTTCCTGAAGAACCGCCATACTGATCTCCAAAATGGCTTTATAAGTTTGCACTCCCACCAACATTGGAGGAGTGTACCCCTTTCTCCACATCCTCTCCAGCATAAACTGTCTATGGTGTTTTTTATTTTAGCCATTTTGACATGAGTAAAATGATATCTCAGAGTTGTTTTGATTTGCATTTCTCCCTATGGCTAAGGATGTTGAGCATTTTCTTGAGTGTCATTCGGCCATTTTAGATTCCTCTAGTAAGAATTCTCTATTTGGTTCTGTGCCCCATTTTTTAATTGGATTATTTGGTGTTTTGGTAACTAGCTTCTTGAGTTCTTTGTATAGTTTGAAAATCAGCACTCTGTAGCCCTACTATATACAGACAATAAAGGGGAGTAAAAAAGAAATCAGAGAAACATCACCCTTTACAATAGTTACAAACAAGATAAACTATTTTGGAGTAATGTTAACCAAACGAGTGAAAGACTTATATAAGAACTTTGAGTCTTTAAAGAAAGAAATTAAAGAAGATACCAGAAAATGGAAAGATCTCCCATGCTCATGGATAGGTAGGATAAAAATAATAAAAGTGGCAATCTTGCCAAAAAAAGCATTCTACAGATTCAATACAATCCCCATCAAAATCAATCCCAGCACAATTCTTCACAGACCTTGAAAGAACAATACTCAGCTTGATATGGATAAACAAAAGACCCGGGATAGCCAAAACAACCACTTACAATAAAAGAACTTCCAGAGGCATCAACATCCCTGACTTCAAGCTCTATTATAGAGCTACAGTCCTGGAAACAAATTAGTATTGGCACAAAAATAGACAGGTAGAGCAATGGAATTGAATTGGAAGCCCTGATATTAATCCACACACCTACAAACACCTGATTTTTGGCAAAGAAGCTAAAATTATACAATGGAAAAAAGAAAGCATCTTCAAAAATGATACTGGCATAACTGGATACTAGTGTGTAGAAGACTGCAGATAGATCCATATCTGTCACCATGCACAAAACTCAAGTCCAAATGGATCAAAGACCTCAACATAAATCCAGCTAAAATGAACCTCTTAGAAGAGAAAGTGAGAGGTACCCTTGAATGAACTGGTACAGGAGACCATTTCCTGAACATAACACCAGTAGCACAGACACTGAGCTCAAAGTTAATAAATGATACTTCCTGAAACTGAGAAGCTTCTGTAAGGCAGAGGACACAGTCAACAAGACAAAATGGTAACCCACAGAATGGGAAAAGATATTCACACTTCAATTTCTTTGGTTCTGGGGAGTAAAAAATAGACCTAACCATTGTCTGGAATGATCTGTTATGTGGGGATCACTTTGTACTTTGTTTTAGGTCATTTGTCTTTCTTCATCAAAGTGTCCATACTTACCTTCCTGAATCTGTTTAGAAGATCTAATGGCATTTATGTATCTAATAAAGGGACAACAGATATTTAGGCACATGTTTGCCCCTAATGCAGTATTCTTAACCTTCCTAATGCTTCAACTCTTTAAGACAGTTTCTCATGTTGTAGTGACCTCCAACCATAACATTATATTCATCGTTACGTCATAACTGCAATTTGTTGCTGCTATTATCTTAATGTATCTGTATTTTCTGATGGTCTTAGGCAATCCCTGTGAAAGAGTCACTTCAGCGCCAAAGGAATCATGACCCACAGGTTGAGAACCACCGCTCTAGGGTATTCACAGATTTTCTACCATGGTTCATGTCTTTACTCTACTGAAATCATATCTGCCCTATAATTCATATTCTGTCTACTGCCTTTTATTTTACTCATTTCATATTATTCTGAGTCCACTAGCTTCCATATTGAGGGATATGCTTAATGTACAGTCATCCTATTGGGGACATCCCAGAACCTCTGAAAACCAGTGCAGGTCTGTTGAGGATGGAAGGCACAACTCTTGAGATCTTCATAGGAAGGAGGAGGCCATCACTCTGAAGCATTTGACTGCACAGAAGAAATGCAAATATGATTGCTGAATGTAGTAGACAGTGTTCAGATGTAACCATGGGGGGAATGGTTGGATGATAAGCCCACTGGGCAGGGGCAATAATTGAATACTTTGAATATTACTGATCCCTGAAGTGTGTGGAATGGTACCTGGAATGTGGATGATATTTAAAAAAAAAAGTAATACCCTATTTATGTCAGTTTGGATCCTAGACATATAGACATAGAGAAATCAACTTTGAACTGACTAGAAAATGTCTTCTCTGTGTCTCTCTCCATTTCTCTGTGTGTCTGTCTCTCCCTCTCTCTCTTTCTCTTTGTCTCTTTTTCTCCCCTCTCTCTCTTTCTCTCTCTATCTCTTTGTATCTATTTATCATCGTCTTTCTCTAATTCTGTTTCTGTGCTTGTCTCTGTCTATCTCTTTCTGTCTCTCTATCATTTTCTATATCTCTGTCTTTTTCTGTGTCTGTCTCTCCCTTTATTTGTCTCTATATCTGTGTCTCTGTCTCTGTCTCTCTCTCTCTCTCTTTCCTGGCTTTCTTACATAGTAACAGACAGAAGGTGTTGCATAGGCAGATGGGAAAAAAATGAAAAGGAAAAAGACATCAATAATATTACTCATAGTTATTCCCTGCATGCTACAATGCTAATCTGCCTAGCAAGATGTACCCACTGTATAACAGTGGCATGATAGTTATAGGATTACCAACTGCTTTCTGATTGGATATGAAGCCCTCTGAACTGAAGACATCCTGCCCCAAAGACCATGACCATGGATATCATAAGCCCCCAGAGAAGACCCTACTAGTGTTGTCTTGCTATATATTCAAATTCTCAAACTGCTTTTGAATCATATGTTTTTACCTACACATTTATGTTACTTGCAACTGTGATCAGAGAAGCTTCAGTCAGTCAGGGACGTGAATGCAGTCTAATAACTTGTAAAAGTCCTGAGTATAAGTAACTATGTGTGCTCAGATGGGGATGAGTCATCTATATCAACCTTCCCCTTCCAATGCTCAGGGAACTTTGCAGATAAAAGGGTAGAAAGAATGTCAAAGCTGGTAGATAGGGAGAAGAGCTGTGAAATACTGATTTCATGATATGACATAGCTATTGAGTGCATCAACTCATAGCATCTGTGATTGCCTGCCTGAGACTTGCACAAAATCAAGCTATTCCCAATTCTATTATAGACTGGGAAGAGGCCACTGTTGATGGCTGCTGATGGATAACTGTTCTTTAGCAATGTGGCTGATGGATAACTCTTCTTTAGTAAATGACCCATGGTAGGTTACCTATGCCCCAGTCCATGATGCATACATGTGTGCACATTAGCATATGTAATTGGATTCATGTGGTCTTAAAAATAAATAAAATAGGATACAAAGTTGAGAGGAAGGGGAAATGGAGGAATTTAAAGGAATTAGTGGTACACAGATATAACCTAAAATCATCATATAAATATATGAAAGTTCCAAATAAAAATATACTATTTTTAAAAAAGAAAGGGAAAACACCCCCCCACCCAGGAGAATCAGAATGAAATTATCCTGAAAAGAGGACACGAGAGTAAGGGCATCCCAGAATTCAACAGGTAATCCATATTGACCTGGGGACATCGGGGGAATTATACTGCTAACCACACAGTCTGCCCCCAACAGTGGGTTTAAAGACTACTTCTTGAGGAATCATCTGAGTGAGACAGAAGGGCAGGAATTAAAAATCCCCAGCCCTTTCTGAGATGGTATTTCTAAGATAATTCTAATACTTTCTATGTACATCCCATATAGAAGGGTTGTAGATAACTGTTCACTTTACCATCTAACTCTGACCATTTGCTGTGTCCCTATGATAATGCTTTGATACTTGTGATTTTTTTTTATCCTTAGAAGCTCTGTTCATGATGCAAAGGGATGCCTTCTCTTTGCATCTGTCCATTCTGTCTGCCCAAACACAGAGAAGGGATTGCTATGGTTGTCTTCATTACACTCACAAACCTCAACACACATGACTTCCTATGGAGCAGTCTGTAATGCAGCTGAGGAGGCAGAAATGAAACAACCAACCCAGTACCTGCATCATTCTAAGCCATCTATTTATAAGTGAGACATCAGGCAGAACACATAATGTCTTTGACTTTCATGTTCTCTTTCACACAAAGAAGCAAAGTTTAGGAGGAATGTCTCCACTCCCTTTCTTATTTTGACAGAATTCCTGCTTAATCCTGCCATTTCTAAGGGACTAAGCTAACCATACAGACAGTAAAGGTTCAAAGGATAAAGATCTAATGATGTATATTAGGAAGTGATAGAAGGAAAGAATAAAGGGGGAAAAAAGAGAAGGGAGGGAAGAAGAGTAAATTTGGCTTCCGGGCCTCCAGAAAACCCCTCTAGTCAGTATACCACAAGGAAAGCACATGCCCAGTATCATTAAAAATAAGAAAGAAAGAAAGAAAAGAAAACTTAGAAAGATGAGGGTATGGAGGAAGAAAGCAACTTAGGGAGGTCTGCTTCCCATTGATTCTGCTAATCAGGGCTTGCTACTGCAGCTCTCTGACCTGGAAAGAGCATGCAGAGGAGAAGAGAGGTACCCTCCATCTGCCTGTTTCTCTCCAGTACCCCCTACTCTCTTGAACAACACACACACACACACACACACACACACACACACACACACACACACTCACATACTCACACACACAGAGGTGGGGGGTTGATTCAATAGACCAGATAGTAGTCCTTGTCCAGTCAATTCAGACTTCTCACTTTCTCTATGCCAAGTCCTCCCTTGCCCTCACCCAGTATCTGCAGGAGATAAGCCACATTTTAAATGAGCTGAGCATGAAAGGGCACCAGAAGGGATTATCCTGGATGCATTTACATGGAAAATTAGAGGCATCCTGCTTAGAAGGGAGTAGACATGGAGAAACTGCACAGCCAGCAACAGAGCTCCTAGTAAGACCTAAACTTTCACCTCTCAAGGGAGATACTGTTAAACCTTGTCCTTGGGCAATCTTGCACTCAGTCTCTGAGTCAGATTCTACTGGACCCTGTATCCAAACCCCAGCTGCTTCACCTGAAACATGATAATTGACAAGGTTTGATTCAGTTTCTTTGTTGGCGAAGTGGGAGGCAATAATACCTTTTGGATATTGTGACATAAAATATACATTTTGGATATTTTGGATATTGTGACATAAAAATCAATAGCATCAACCTGGTTACCTCTAAAATGATGCCAAAGAAAGACAATAACTTCCTCCTGCTACTAAGTAGAGATCAGAAGGTGACCCTAAAAGATAAATATAGGTGTATTGAAGAACATATCTTTACAGGGTAAGCACCCTTTGGTAATTCTCCTCACAATAAATCAGGTTATGATTGGTAGAAAGTAAATACAAAGCAAATGGGAATTTGGCCTAGCGAGCTATAAGGAGATACTATGAACTTGTAGGTTTCTAGCCTCCAAGGACAGTATATACTTTAGCACATGTTTCCAACCTGGCAAGTCTACATCATTCTAGCTATGGTAGCAGAGCAGGGGCAAGCCTCTCTAAACTGCTTGTGCTATTTCAAGCAGATGGAAAACAGAGTCCTGACACTGTTCCCAGAGTCTTGGCTATATGTTGCTCATAATCAGTCATCTTTGGATTGGCTGCTGATCATTGGTAAATACTTAATTCTGTACCAAGAGCTATCCCCTCACTCCTTTAAGGGGTCTTGTGTTCATTTAATCTGGAGAAAGCACCAGAAGGCAAGTTCATATGCTGAGTAGTCCCTTGATCTTCTCAAAGGCCTGTTTGGACAGATAGACTGCTGCCTTGGAATTTCCAGGTTAAGATCAACTTCCTGTATAGAGTGGGAAGGGAACAAAAGCTTCTTCCTTGGACCACTGAGTGTGTTTTCTCATTACTGCAATGTAACACCTGGCAAAAGCTACTTATGGAAGTGGGGGTTTATTTAGACTTGCAGCTCATCATGGTGGGGAAATCATGGCATCAGGTAATTAATTCAGCTAGCTCTTGATGCAACTATTCACACTGTGTCTGTTGTCAGGAAATGGGGCATTGACTACTCCTACTGAGATGGTTGTCTCCTTTTTGTTCAGTATAAGTCAACACAAATAATGGCACTCCCCATGTATTTGGTAGGTTGTCCCATCTCAGTTAACCTAATCAAAATAATCCTTCAAATGCATGTCTATAAGTTTATCTCTTTGATGATTTTAGATTCTGCCAAGCTAACACTGACTATTAACCAATGCACTGAATATCTATCTGCACAGAGAACTGCATTCCTATATCACCATGGTTATAATCAGACTCCTGAAAGTTGTCAAGGCTTCTGGGTCCTGAGCTGGGCCTCAGGCATGGTCTTCTTCAGTGAAGACTCAGATATTTTCTAGTAGTCATTCAAAACTCTTGGCCCATCTCATTCCAGGATATTTGCCAGAAAACAATAGCCCTGACCTTTCTACAAAAGCATCAATCAACCTTTCAAGGGCACTCCACCTGATCACACCTAGATTCACAGCCATCCTAAATGAGGGCTTACAGCCCAGTGAAACAAGACATGCTGGCATATGCCTGTAATTTTTCCATCCTCCAACGTGCCCAGAGCAGAATACCCTGACCCACAGGAGATGCCATGAAGGTTAATTCTGCCCTTGTCTTCTTTGCTGATATAAGATGCTGATGTGTGGCTTATAGGTGTGCTCTCAGCTCAAATTAGTCAGCCCTCTGCAGAGAGCCCGCCACTTTCCTCCCTTATCCCTTCCCTGATGATCTCACTACCCTGGCTTTTGAGGGTTTATTTATTCACCAAAGAACAAAACTCAGACCTTAGCATTTGCTCTATGCCAGTAAATACATGCTCAGATAGTGGTTCAGTGGCAGACAAGTTAGATAATTCGGCATTGTGATTCCTCTATCTGACAAAGTCACTTACTCTTATGAGTCACATTCCATAAAATGCGTTCATAAAACTCTCTGTGGACAGGACCTCCTGCAGGTAAATCTCTTTCTTGTTTTTCTACCACCCATCTTTGTATTACTTTTTCTTTTATCTTGGGTTTAAAGAGTAATGGTCGGAGTACTCATGCCATGGCCAGACCTGTTTGGCCTACTCTTTGTAAGACTCTCATTACCAGACTTACAAAGATAGAATCAGCAGCTGTGGAAAAAAAATGACATCATGAAATTTTCAGGCAAATGGATGGAACTAGAGAAAAATCATTCTGAGTGCAGTAACCCAGACTCAGAAAGACAAACACAGTGTTTACTCACTCATAAGTAGATATTAAGTGGAAAGCAAAGGAGAACCAGACAACAATCCACACATTCAGATAAGCTAGGTAACAAGTAGGATCCCAAGAGGTATGCATCTATCTTCCTGGGAAGGAGAAATAGATGAGATCTCCTGAGAAAACAAGGGTGCAATAGAGGGTAGGGGATGGGAGCTGACAAGAGGGAATGGGTGTTATGAGTAGTTTTTCCCTGCAGGTCTGGTCCCACCTCCATGCCTGCCCCAAATAACACACAGAGACGCTGTATTGGGTATAAAGCTGTAGGCCAGTTACTTGTTTCTTATCAGCTAGCTCTGTCTTAAATAATAACCCATTTCTATTAATCTAAGTATTTCCCATGTGGTCTTATCTTACCAGAGAGAGGGGCTGGCGTTGTTCTATCTCCATCTTCCATCTTAGATCTCCTCCCTACCACTTGCTCTTTTCTCCTAGTCTCCTAGTCCTGCCAATCTTGCTTTCTTATTGGCCAACAGTGCTTTATTCATTTAACAATAAGAGAAACATATTTACAGAATGACACCTCCCATCATCTCCTCTTTTCTGTCTAAATGAAAAGAAGGGTATTAACCTTAGCATAGTTCATTAAAACACTTAGTAAGATTTAAAGAAAATATTCTATCTCTACCCTACCTTTGTGGGTCTTATCTTTAATCCTAACTAAGGAAAACTATAACCATAACTATCTGTCTTCAACTCCATCAATGACCACAGAAGGATTATATATAAACTCTAGAAATGACAGAGACAACCCACTGCCTGGTCAGTCACCCGAAGTTTTCTGTAATCTTCCATCTGCAGCCCATAGGCCATAGTGTGACTGGCAGACTCTTCAGCAAAACAGGAAACTTTAAACTGTCTTCTTGTATTGGCAGTTTGTCAGTCACTTTTATCTGTGTCCTGCAGACTGTCTGGCAGACTCTTTCATGAAGCAGGAATCCTGTAGCAATGTCCATCTTGTATCAGCAGTCACTTTCCTGTGGGTCCTGCATGTCCAGTTTATACAACATAAAGTCAAACAGTATAGACAAGAGCAGTATCTTGTCCAAATGGCTAGTCTTGCCATTTTGAAGGCAAACTCCATAACGAGGTTCTTTGATGTCCATCTTCCTTTCTGATTGAGGAGCAATTGTGCCTCAATTAAGAAAAACCCTAAACCATTTTAAATGCCATATTCTGTAGATCTTGGAAAGGTTTGAAGAATATATCTTGAAAACCTAAGTAACTTAACTCTAAGTTTTGACTATCATAAGTAACTATCCATAATCTGTACTAATTTATACATTACATTTCTAAATGTGCTATATAAACACACTATCTAAACAAGAGGAGAAATAAATATACATATCACAAAATTGACCTTAAATTTGTATCAATAAATGAAAATCCATTCCAAAACAAAGTATTCATATCTATACCATAATTTCCTTTTTGCCTTTAAAAAGATTGGTTGTGGTCATTAACCATTTATAACCACCCATTTAAATAAAAACAAATATTTATAAATAATATTTGGGAATTTGGGCATCATTCTTTCCAAACTGCTTCCTGCTGGTAGGGGGCACTTTCATGGGGAGATGCAGAAATCCTGGTTGTAGTCTGTAAGGCTGCCTTGTCACAACTGTTTTGAATGTTGGATCACCTGGGACTCTGTTTCAGGGGGTCTGGCTTGATCAAACCACATTAGTCTGGAAGGAATCCACAGCTTTTCATTTTCTGTGGAAACAAAAATAGAAATCCTTTTCCCCAGTAACTTGTCCTTAGACTTAAATTTTGAAGTCAAAGCATTTTGAAAATATATAAATTGGATTGATCCAGCAGCATTTCTTTTACTAGCTGTTATTTCCTCAGCAGTCAAACGATACAAAGACACTATAAATCCATACAGTATCCAAATTCTCTCTGTGCTTTCCCTCTTTACATGGCTTTTTTATTACTCTATTTCTTCTACTTCTATTTTTTCATTTTTTGAGACAGGGTTTCCTTGTGTAACTTTTATCTGTCCTGGAATTCACTCTGCATACCAGGTTTATTTTGAAATCACAGAGATCTGCTTGCCTCTGTCTCCTGAGTGCCAGAATTAAAGATATGTGCCACCACACTCAGCTACTCTCTGTCTTTTTAAAACCATTTTATTCTTTTTCTCTCCCAAGCCTACGTATATTTTAAAATAACTGTAAAGCTTTAGTGTTTTTTTTCTTAATGTGGATCTATCTTTACTGTAAATCTTTATCTTTTTCTAGCCATGAGTCTTTATCTGGTAAACAACAACATTGCTAAAATGAAAGCCACAGCTGTATTAGCCACTGTCTATCCAAGATGGCAGCGGGTACTTTTACCACCAGAACTGAGAGCTGTGCTTACTGCCTTGGTCTATGCTACCATCCAGCAGCATGTTGCCAGCTTGGAGATGTGGTCACTGCCATTTTCAGCTCTCATACACATCATTCAGTTGCTATCAGAGCTCTTTAAAAGCCATGCAGTTTTTTTTTGCCACATATGCTTAGTCAGGAAACCTCCCTTAAAGAAGCTGTGCAAATCTCTGTTTGTCTCTTGCAAAGCAGAACCAAACTTAGAAAAATGCTGCTAACAAGAAGCCTTGCTTGTCTCTGATCTTTTGTTTCTAAAACCCTTTCTTAAGCTTTTTTTAAATTTTAAGAGAAAGTTCTTCAGTCCACGTTGGACATCATTATGTTATGAGTAAGGTTTTTCCTGCGGGTCCCACCGCCGCACCAGCCCCAAATAATACACAAAGACTCTGTATTTGATATAATTCTGTTGGCCAGTTACTAGTTTCTTATTGGCTAGCTCTGTCTTAATTATTAACCCATTTCTATTCTAAGGACTTCCATGTGGTCTTATCTTACTGGAGAGAGGGGCTGGCATTCCCTCTCTGTCTTGAATCTCTTCCCTACTCCTGCTTCTTTCTTCCTAGTTTCCTAGTCCTTCCTATCTTGCTTTCCTATTGGCCAACAGTGCTTTATTCATTAACCAATAAGAAAAATATATTTACAAAATGACATCTCCCATCAAATGGGTTGTTTGAGTTGGGGGAGGGAAGGAGTAGAAGAATAATGAAAGGGATATCTTGATAGAAAGCCATTATGGGGTTAGGGAGAAAGCTGGTGCTAGGAACATTCCCTGGAATCCACAGGTATAACCCAAGATATGACTCCTAGCATTAGTGAAGAGGGTACCTGAACTGGCCCTCCCCTGTAATCAAATTGGTGACTACCCTAATTGTCATCATAGAGCCTTCATCCAATACTTGATGGAACCAGATGCAGAGATCCACAGCCAAGCACCAGGCCAAGTCCAGGAGTCCAGCCAAAGAGAGGGAAGAAGGATTGTGTAGTATCCCATCTTTGTGGTGCCAGTCTGTATTAATCTGTGTTCACTGGAAGGGGGGGTGTGGATTGAGAAATTGAGGGGGGAAATGCTAAAAAGAGAGAGACACAGAATAGAGTCAGGAGGGAAATCCAATGAATACTGAATGTCCCGAGTTTATTCTTCAACATTCTTAAATGTCCCAACCAAAAAGGGGAACATGGCAAAAGACTTCTTTATCAAAATACAAGGAAGAAACAGACCTTCCTTAGTTATCCAAACATTTGGTAACCATGCCTTAGACTAAATTTCTCATATCTGGCCTTTAGGGTTAAGGGTAACCACACCTCAGAGTAAGTCTCTTGTTATTTAGATATGACTAAGACCAAAAATCCTATAGTTGCCACACCTTTGACATTGAGGTCTTACGACTTTAACCTTGGAAGAGTAAGGATAATTTTGAACTCTCTGACCTTAAGCCAAAATGAAGTGAAATCATTTTATGGGCCCCAACAATTCCCCCTTCTAAATTAAATTAATACCTGTGTTTCTGCCACCAGACAGATGACTGTAGTTTTGGCTGTTTCAAAATATAAATCTGCCTTTTTAAATTACATTGTATCTAAACACCCATAAGAATCAGGATTGTATGAGCAAAGAGGCACCAAGACCATGATGAGGCAATCTATAGAGACATCTGAACATAGTTTGTGGGATCTTGTGACCCCCTAGACCGACTTTTGTGGTCTATGTGGGATTGATCTGGGCCCTTTGTGTGTAGGTGAAAGTTGTGTGGCTTGATCTGTTTAGGGGGCCCCTGGCAATGGGACCAGGATCTGTTCCTGGTGTATGAACTGGCTTTTGGGGTCCCACTCCTATGGTGGGATGCCTTGCTGTGGGAAGAGGGGCTTGGACTTGTAGCAATTTAATGTATCAGGCTTTATTGACCCCCATGGGAGGCCTTACCATTTTGGAGAGGTGGATGGGGGCTTAGTTTCAGGGTAGGTGTGGGGAATGAGAGTAAGGGAGGGAGGGGAACTGGGGTTGGTATGTAAGATAAGAAATAAAATTTAAAACATAAAGGTGAGAGTCTGGTTCTTAGGTCAGCCACCATCTTCAATTATACCTAAATGTAACAGTGAGGAGAGGGGCAAAGATGTTTATTCAGGGTAGGTGCATTAAAAAAAGGAGCACTGCTAGAAAAAAAACAGGCAGTACCCTATGAGATATAGATCCAGTCCAAAAAAAAAAAATTCTGTACATAACTCCATTAGCTCAGGAACTGAGGCCAACAATTGACAAATGGGACTTCATAAAGCTAAAAAGCGTCTGTAACAGCAAAGGAAGCAATCAATCTAATGAAGAGGGATCACACAGAGTGAGAAAGAATCTTTGCCAGCTGTGCATCTGATAGAGAATTAATGTCTGGAATATACAAGAATCTAAAAAACAAAGAATCAGGAAAACAAATGACCAGGTTAATTAAAGCAGACCATGGATTTGAACAGAGTCCTTAAAATAAGAAATAAAAACCTCTAAGAAATACTTTTAACAGTGATCAGTAGCCTCAGCAATTACAGAAATCCAATTAAAACTATTTTGATATCTCACCTTCCCACAGTCAGAATGTAGGGGAAGAGAAACATTCATTCAATGTTGGTGGGATTGCAGTCCCTCTAAAAATTGGTATGGAGACTTCTTAAAAAACTGAAATAGATATACCATACGATCCAGCTATATAACTCCTGACAATATGATATATTCATTGCCATTCTATTCACAATAGTGGAAACAAACTTAATAGCCTTCAACAGATGAATGGATGATAAAAATATGATACATATGCACAATGGAATTTTATTCAGCTGTGAAGAACAATGTAATTATGAAATTTGCAGTTAAGTGGATGGAACTATGAAACAGAATAAGTAAGATAACCTGGACCCAGAAAAACAAATGCTGCCTGTTCTCACTTATTTGTGACCCTACTTCCAAATCTTTAGATTTGAGTATTTCACTCACACAGAAAAGTAAAATGGGACTATAAGGAGAGGGTAGAAAGAGTGACAATGAAGGGGATAATAGGACACAGCTGCTACTAAAGGCTATTAAAAACAAAGGGTGAAGATTTAATTAGGAAGAGGGATGAGAAGGCAATAAAAAGGGGGTGAGAGTAAGAAGAAATAAACAATAAAGATATTTGAAAAATTATAGGACAGTGTGTTGTTTCATATTTACTTAAAAGTACAGGGCTGACCATTTGGAATGGGATAGCCAGTTGGTTTGAATTTTCTTGAGAAAGATTATTCCTCAAACTCTCAGCACTCTTTGGTTGCCTGTAGTTCTTTGTTTAGGGTTTCCACATGTCTATCATGTTTATGCAATCATGATAATGAGTCCTTATGACATACAATTATCATCAGAGTGAACAGGTTGTAACTATGTATTTAGTAGTGTGTGTGTGTGTGTGTGTGTGTGTGTGTGTGTGTGTGTGTGTACATATTTAGCTTAGATGAAGTTAGTCCACTAAGTTTGATAATGTTCCCTCCAAAAGCCATAGACTATATAACAGGGAGAGAGGAGAGGATAGAGTCTTGGACCAATACCCATCTGTACCTACTGTACCGGCTGGAAGAAGAGATGGGAAGATGACAGTATAAGGACACATCCACAACGAAAGACTTATATGACATCACTAAAGTATAGAGATTCTACTCCAGCAAGACTTGAACATCCCAAGGTAGATGAATCAGAAGAGAATGGCCTTAAAAACAACTTCATAAAAATGATAGAGGCCCTCAAAGAACAGAAATGGAAGGCCCTTAAAGAAATGGAAGGAACAAACAAAAATGCAAGAAATCAACAAATCTCTTAAAGAAAGCAAGGAAAGCCAAGAGAAAATAATCAAACAGATGAAGGAAACAATTCAAACAGTTCAAGACCTGAAAACTGAAATAGAGACAATAAAGAAAACACAAACTGAGGGAATGCTGGAAATAGAAAAGTTGGGTAAACAATCCGAAACTACAGATCCAAGTATAAACAACAGAATACAAGAGATAGAAGAGAGAAACTCAGGCACTGAAGATAAACTAGAGGAAATAGATTTACTGACCAATGAAATATTTAAATCCAATAAATCCTTAACAAAAAAATATCTAGAAAATATGAAACACCATGAAGATACCAAACCCAAAAATAATGGGTATAGAAGAAGGCAAAGAAGCTCAGCTCAAAGATGAAGAAAACATACTCAACAAAGTCATTGAAGAAAACTTTCCCAACCTGAATAAGAACATGTCTATGAAAGTACAAGAAGCTTACAGAACACTAAAGAGAGTCTCCCAAAAAAGAAACTTCCCTTGCCACATAATAAACAAAATATACAGAACATACAGAAAACATACAGAAAAAAGAAAGAATATTAGGAACAGTGAAGGAAAAAGGCCAAGTAACATGTATCAGAATTATACCTGACTACTCCATGGAAACTCTGAAAGTTAGAAGGTCCTGGGTAGATGTTCTACAAACATCTGATCATGGATGTCAGCCCAGACTACTATACCCAGCAAAACTCTCAATCACTATAAATGGAGAAAACAAGATATTCCATGACAAAACCAGATTAACATAATACATGTCCATGAATCCAGCCCTATGGAAACTTCTGAAAGGAAAACTCCAACCCAAGGAAATTAACTATAACCACAAAAACACAGGCAATACATAATCCCAATTTACTGGAACCGCCCCCCCCCAAAAAAAAGCGAGACAAATATACTCACACTACCACCAACAACACCAAAGCCAAAACAAACAAGAATTAACACTCAATGGTCCTTAATTTCTCTCATGTTAATGGTCTTAATTCACCTATAAAAAGACACAAGTTAACATAATTGATACTAAGACAAAACCCATCCTTCTGCTGCATATAAGAAATACATCTCCACTTCAAAGACAGACACTACCTCAGAGTAATGGGTTGAAATAAGATTTTCAAATCAAATGGACCCAAGAAGTAACAGGTGTAGCTATCCTAATATGTAACAAACTAGACTTCAAACCAAAATCAATCAAAAGAGATAAGAAGGTCATTTCATATTCATCATAGGAAAAATCCATCAGTAAAAAGTCTCAATTCTGAACATCAATGCCCAAATACAAAGGCACCCACATTCCTAAAAGAAACATTACTAAAACTCAAAGCTTACATAAAACCTCACACACTTATAGTGGGAGACTTCAACATCCCACTCTCACCACTAGACAGGACCATCAGACAGAAACTTAACAAAGAAACAAAAGAACTAAATTTATGTTCCAATAGGGTTTATCAGACATCTATAGAACATCCCATGCAAACACAAAAGAATATGCCTTCTTCTCAACTCTACATGGAACATTCACCAAAATGAACCACATACTCAACAACATAGCAAACCTCAAAAGATACAAAAATTTGGAATAGACACCTGTATCTAATCAGACCACCATGCTTTAAAGGTGGAATTCAACAACAACACAAATTACAGAAACCCTACAAACTCATGGAAACTGAACAATCCCAACTGCAAGATTCCTGGGTCAAGGAAGAAATAAAAAAGAAATTAAAGACTTCCTAGAATTCAATGAGAATTAAGATAAAACATACTCAAATTTATGGGACACTTTGAAAGCAGTGCTAAGAAGAAATATCATTGCACTAAGTGCCCATATGAAGAGAAGAGAGGATAGTCACATTAGATATTTAACAGAACAACTGAAAGCTCTAGAACAAAAAAAGCAAACCCACCCTGGAGGAGTAGATGCCAGGAAATAATCAATTTGAGGGCTGAAATCAATAAGGTAGGAACAAAGAAAACAATACAAAGAATCAAAGTAAGAAAGATTGGTTCTACCTGTTGGAAACAGAAGCAAACACCCATAACTAAACACTGAGTCGAACTAGAATCCAGATGCAGAGGGAGAGGATAAAACCAGGTTGCAGAAACACATAGAGACAGCCGACCTGAACAAGGAGAAGCTAACGGACCCCTAGAGTGATACCTGGGAATCCAGCATGGAACTGACTCAGACCCCCTGAATATGGGTCTCCACTAGAAGGACTGAGCATTCTAAGTGACCTCAGGCAGTGGAACCAGGATGTATTCCTAGTGCACAAAAGGACCTTGCGGACACATCCCCCATGGAGGGATACTCCCTTAACCTAGAGACAGGAGAGAAGTCCTAGTCCATACTTCAAATGACTTAACAGATTTACATGACCCCACCTGGATGGCATTGCCCTACATGTGGAATTGGGGTTGGGGGATGGGAGGGGAGGGTGGTCAGGGTGCATGTGAGGGGGGAGAAAGGGTAATAGCAAGTGAGGGAGAGGGAGGGAAGGAGGGAAAGGGAGTGAGGGAGGAAGGGAGGGGGAACTGGGATCAACATGTAAAATAAAAGAAAGAAAGAAAGAAAGAAAAATCCCAAAAAACTGCCACAGCAGGTGAGCAAGTATGTATGTGTGTGTGTGTATATATATATATATATAAAGAAATTCAACAAGATAGATGAACCTTTATCCAAACTAACCAAAAAGCAGAGAGATGAAAATTAGCAAAATCAGAAATGAAAGGGGGGGGGGTAAAACAACAGACACTGAGGAAATCCAGAGAATCTTCAGGTCATACTTTGAAAACCAAAATATTCAAAAATTCAAAGGAAATGAACAAATTTCTGGATAGGTATCACCAAAATTAAAACAAGAACAGATAAGCTAGTTAAAGACCTATAACCCCTAGTGAAATAGAAGTAGTCATAAAAAGTCTCTACCCCCCCCCTCCAAAAAAAAAAGCCCAGGGCCAGAGAGTTTCAGTGCATAATTCAACCAGAAATTCAAAGAGCTAATAGCAATACTCCTCAAATTGTTCCAGACAGAAGCAGAAGGGTCATTGCCAAACACTTTTACAAGGCTACAATTACCATGGTACACAAGCCACATGAAGACACAACTAAAAAAGAGAACTACAGATCAACATCCCTCATGAACATTGATGCATAAATACTCCATAATATAATGGCAAATCAAATCAAAGAACACATCAGAGAAATCATCCACCATGAACAAGTTGGCTTTATCCCAGGGATGCAGGGCTTGTTCAACATATGAAAATCTATCAATGTAACCCACCATATAAACAAACTGAAAAAGAAAAACTATATGGTTACCTCTATAGATTCTGAAAAAATTCTTTCACAAAATCTAACACCCCTTCATGATAAAGGTCCTGAAGGGATCAGGGATAACAACATACCTAAATATAATAAAAGCAATATACAGTAAACCAACAACTCAAAGTGATTCCTCTAAAATTGGGAACAAGACAAAGTTGTCCACTCCATATCTCTTCAATACTGTACTTTGAGTTCTAGAGGAGCATTAAGACAAAAAAAGGATATCAAGGGAATACAAATTGAAAAGGAAGAAGTCAAACTTTCACTACTTGTAGATGATATGATAGTTTACATAAGTGACCAGGAAAATTCTACCAAGGAATGCCTACAGCTGATAAACACCTTCAGCAAAGTGGCAAGATACAAGATTAACTCAAAAAAAAAAAATCAGTAGACCTACTATATACAGATGTTAAAGGGGCTGAGAAAGAAATCAGAGAAACATCATCCTTTGCAATAGCCACAAACAACATAAATATCTTGAAGTAAGTCTTAAGTCTAACCAAACAAGTGAAAGACCTGTATAACAAGAACTTTGAGACTCTCAAGAAAGAAATTAAAGAAGATACCAGAAAAAGGAAAGATCTCCCATGCTCATGGATAGGCAGGATCAACATAGTAAAAAAATGGCAATCTTACCAAAAACAATCAACAGATTTAGTGCAATCCCCATTAACACATAGCTCATATATGGATTTTTAGATATAAAGCAAAGGATCACCATCTTACAATCCACCCTGCCAGAGAACCAAGGAAACAAGGAGGACCTTAAGAGAGATATACATGGTCCCTCACAGAAGAGGAAAGGGACATAACCTACTAAGCAAATTGAGAGCAGGCGGGGGGAGGAGGGGCATGGGGAGAAGAAGTTAGGAGAAACAGAAGGGGAGAAGAGGAGAACATGAGGGAGCAGGAAAATTGAATAGGGGAAAGAAAAGAGATACCATCATAGAGGGAAGCATTAGAGGTTTAAAGAGAAGTCTGGCACTAGGGAAATGTCCAGAGACCTAAAAGGATGACTACAACTAACAATCTAAGTAGAGAGGCTGCCTTAAATGCTATTCCCTGATAATAAGATTGATAACTACCTTATATGCCATCCTAGAGCCCTCATCCAGTAGCTAATGGAAGGAGAAGAAGATACCCACAGCTGAATACTGAGCCAAACTCTTGGAATCCAGGAGGGAGTAGACACTAGGAAATAATCAAATTGAGGGCTGAAATCAATAAAGAAAAAAACAAACAAAACAATACAAAGAACCAATGAAACAAAGAGTTGGTTCTTTGAGAAAATTAACAAGATAGACAAACGTTTATCCAACCTAGGGATACTCTCTCAGCCTAGACATACGGGGAAGTAAATAAGCCCTGCTCCAAAAATGACAGACTTTGATGGGGAGCAGAAACGGGATGGGCTGAGGGGTTAGTAGGGGGCATGGGAGGATGGGAGGGAGAGTGAACTGGGATTGATATGTAAAACAAGATTGTTTGTAATTTAAATTTTTTAAATAGAAAAAATAAAAGTAAATAAAATTTTAAAAAAATACTAATGAATCAAATCCAAGAACACATCAGAAAAATCATCTACCATGACCAAGTTGGCTTCATCCCAGAGATGCAGGAATGGCTCAACATAGGAAAATCCATCAATGTAATCTCGATTTTCATGTAGTTTTCTACTCAACTTTTAAAAATCTGTGTCTATATATTTTATTTTAAGCATACAAATAAAATTTTGTTCTGTAATGGACTCTGAAAAGTGATTACTAGTGCTAATGAAGACAGAAGAATTTAACAATGCAAAACCATGTGCCTAATGAGCTTAATGGTGTCATTCTTTTAAGCTGCTTAAAAGTTCTCATGAATATCATTTATCCTTTAGATATGTTTGGCAAATCTTTTTAAAACACATATAATGGAAAGAGAAAGATAGCATTGAATGAACTAAACTGCTAAATTAAGAGAGCCTGCATTACTGAAGGTGTGCCAACTTTTAGATTGTTTTCTATACCTGTATATTACTTGTGAGAGTACAGTGATGTGTAGTTCAGATTGAGTTGAAAGCAGCCTTGGAACCAAGTACTCAGAGGAGTCCAGTCAGTATGGTCTTTTAGGAATATGGTCCTTATGTGAGAGGTCTCTGAATGGGCTAGATTGGGAGAAATTCACTAAGGCAGCCACCAAGTATGAAGGCAACTTTCAATGCTGGCCTACTCCATAAACCCTCATAAGGTGTGTAAGAGATGCTTCACATCTGGAGACTACATGAAGTTCTTTGCTGCTTCTTGGTATATGGGTTCTTGTAGGATAAAATTATTAATAAGTGTAGGAAATTTTTTAAGAATCAGTGATCTTTATACAATGGAAAAATCACAGAATGCAATGAGACATCCACCTGTGCATCTGAGTATTCCAGGTCATGTTACATAGTATCATAGATAGAACAGTTGTAAGAACAGACATGACCTGAATGATATGTCCTTCCTAAGACCAAAGCACCACCATTTGATCTCTCATGAGTATCTTTGTGTGTTATACAAAAGCTATCTTCCTGCTGTTTGTGAGGAAAGGGGTGGGTATCTGAAGGCCCTGTAAGAAGAGAACTCATTACCATTTGGTCCCTGTCTTCATCAACACATCACCTGCCAAAGTCTTTGCCTCTTAATAGTATCATGTTGTGGATAAAGTTTCAATATATGAATTTAGAGGACACAAATCCTTCAGATACTAGCAAAACCCACAAACTTCTGCCCATCTCTCTTTCTAGAAAGACATTTTAGAAAGCCTCAATGTTCATACCTTATCTTAGGAAGACTGTCTTTGGTCTCTTTTGGAAAATAACATCTTAGGAAAATGTTCTGTTCCTATGAGATACAATTTCAATTGTCTGACTTCATGGTCAGACCTTGTGTAGATCACTCAAGCCCCTCTTAGCTGTGTGACAAAAGTAAGTACCTTTAACTCAGAGACGCCAGTGGTGTACTCTCACACTTATGGTGTAATGGAAAGAGCTGACTGCCCAAGTATGGCATCATTAGGCTATGCCTGATGTGGGATGGGTGTTCATCCACAGCAATGATAACTGTCAGTTCTCATTTTCTTCATAGCCATTATAGACTGCCTGTGGAGACAAACACCATAATTAAGAAGAAACATTTGTAATTTAAATAAATATCACAAGCAGCATTAGTTTAATTTTAAAGACATTTGACTTCTATTTCTAATTAATTGTTCATGTTACTGACAACAATTAACCATATACAACAGGACAAACAATTCGCTCTGTGAGGTCAAGGGCAGTGTGTATCAAGGATGCAGCTAGGATTTGTTAAAGTAGTATAGAAGCTATGAAAGTCTTTCAGTTGTAATTGCTATTTAAGGTTCCTTGGCTAGGAAGCAATTCAACATTGAAAAGAAGTGTGCTACTTTCATTATGATTTTTCTGTAGATAAGCATACATATTGAGCCCATGAAAATATGCCAAGTTCTATAGGTATGTGTATACTATTATGTATCAATAAGTAGCTTAAGGAGATTGTTTTAATCTTTAAAAAGAAGTGAAAAATCAGACCCCCTATTACTGTAACTCTCATTATGATGTTGGGTAATATAAAACAGCAAGACATATTTCATAAAATCAATTACAACAGTAAAGAGAAACTTCAGGATAAAACTCAGCTCAACCCTGAAAACAGCAAAGATAGCACAGGAATCATAGACAATGAACATTGGAGGTTAGTAGATGAAAATGACTAAGAAAACTCAATTAAACATCAAGGGATGAGGAATTATGGTTTAAATCATCTAATGAGAATTGCTATAATTAAATCTTTGTCTCTAGAGGGCCTGTGTATTAAAGTTATTGTCACTAGAGAAGCCATTTTGGAAACTGGTTAAATGTTAGGAGGTGGAATGTGGTGATAACTAAGCCTGTCTGAAGGTCAAAGAATGGAGCTTGTCACTAGCTAACTATAGAGGTCTGGAGATCTATATAGACAGGAAGTGAGATAGCTGGGCAGAATCAGGATATAAGCAGGGAAAACCAGGAACTCACTCTCTTGTCTGATGAAACACTTAGAATAAGGTATGGCGGTGGCTTGCTCCTTCTCTCTGAGCTCTCAGCGTTTTCCTCTATATCTGACTCTGGGATTTTGTTACTTAGACCAATTAAGAACTCCATTTACAGTGAGGTCATGAGATTATTGGATGTATGCTCTCAAATAGAACTATGGGTCATCAACCCCTTCTCCTGTCACTCAGCTCCAATTTCTGTTTCAAGATTGCTTTCTTCCCATTGAGCAAAGCAATTGAGCCAATGTAACAAAGATTAAGACCTCCAAAAAGGTAGCCAAAGTAAAACTTTTTTGTCTATATGTTAATTTATTTCAGCTATTTGTTATAATACATAATATATCACAGACAGAAACTTAGTTAATATAGGATACTTACTAAAGGCAAGACAGCAGTAAGGGGATTACTACTAATCAGGATTCTTAAATCTTCAAAGTAGAATTGACAGATCTTTGCCTGCTTGCCCTTGCCTTGCCAGCACTGGAATTAAAGCCTACTTCTTCAAGATTGCAGCATATACAAAAGGCCACCTAAGACACACAGCCTTGTGGAACTGAGCAACTACTGGATTTTTGGACATTCCACTCACAGTCAGCCATTGTTGGACTGCAGCCTCCAATGCCTTCCCAGTTCTTCACAGGCCCTGCTGCTGGGCTCTGCTGCATCACCACTCAGGCACAGACCATGATAGTCAGAAAAACAACTCACTAACCACTCTGCCCCTGGGCTCTGCCCACAAGCCCAGTGGACTTCCATCACTCAGATATAGGCCACATCAATCAGAACAAGTTCAGGCCACACCACCAAGAATAATAAAAATACCATGCTGAATCAAAGAACAAGCTAACTTCCAGAAGGAAGGCCAGCTACTAACTTGGACAGAGACTTCCACTAGATCAGAGCACATGCTGGCTACCACAAACCCAGGGCACAAAGACCAGAAAATCAAAGAGAAAACAGAAACTGCAGAACAAAACACCCATCCTACAAACTCAAACTCGGAAACCAGGGATTAGGCCACCTCATTCCAAACCAAGATGCTTAAATACCAGTGTAAAAATACAATAAACAATAGACTTTGAAGATCCCCCATGGAATGCCTCACTCTCCCTGGGGAGCAGAAAGGGCATGGTTTAGGGGAATGATGGGGTACAGGGGAGGGAGAAAGAATTGGGATTGACATGTAATAAAGCTTGTTTCTAATTTAAATTAAAAAAAAAGAATAGACCAAATAGACTGGATCAAAAAAGAAAGTTCCCACACTACATAATAATCAAAACACTTAACATACAGAAAAAAGAATATTAAAAGTTGCAAGGGAAAAAAGCCAAGTAACATATAAAAGAGGCCTATTCAAATTATGACCAACTTCTCAATAGAGAGTGAAAGCCAGAAGAACCTGCACAGACGTCTTGCAGACTCTAAGTGATCACAAATGCCAGCCCAGATTAATATATCCAACAAAAAATTCAATTACTATAGATGGAGGAAACAAGATATTTCATTACAAAGTCAAATTTAAACAATATCTACAGAAGGTACGAGAAGGAAAACTCTAATGCAAGGAAAGTAACTACACCCACAAAAACATAGGTAATAGTTAATCTCACATGAGCAAAATCCAAAGAAAGAAAATACACACACACACACACACACACACACACACACCACCACCACCACCACCACCACCACCACCACCACCATCACCACCAAACACAACAAAATAACAGAAATTAAAAATCTGTCGTCATTAATAATCTCTCAATATAAATGGACTCAATTCACTAAATTAAAAGACACAGGCTAATAGATGGATAAAAAAATGCTGGATCCATCCTACTGCTTCATAAAAGAAACACACCTCAACACCAAAGTTAGTTATTATTCAAAGTAAAAGGTTAGAAAAAGATTTTCCAATAAAATATACCTAAAAGAAAGCTGGTGTAGTTATCTTAGTATCTAACAAAATGACATCAAACCAAAATTAATCAAAAGAGATAGGACATTTCATGCACATCAAAGGAAAACTCCACCAAGATGATGTCTCAATTCAGAACATCTATGTCCCAAATGTACACCCATATTTTCTTTCTTTCTTTCTTTCTTTTTTTTTTTTTTTTTTTTTTTTTTTGACAATGTATTTAGCTTTATTGGGAAATTTTGCTGTTAGAATATTACATTTTTATGATAATATTTTTATTTAAATTTGAAACAAGCTTGTTCCCTCACTCTCCCCTCCTCCCTTGTCCCCCCAACACATATCCCATCCTCTTTCTACTCCCCATGGAGCTTGGGACCTTTCAAGAGGGAACTGTTATTTCATTTGGAGCAGAACCTAGGCCCTCCCCATGTGTCTAGGCTGAGTGAGTATCCCTCTATGTGGAATGGGCTCCCAAAGTCCATTCATATACTAGGGATAAATACTGATCCACTAACAGAGGCCCCATAGACTGCCCAGTCCTCCTAACTAACATTCATGTTCAGGGGGTCTGGGTTGGTCCTATGCTGGTTTCCCAGCTATCAGTCTGGGGTCCATGAGCTCCCCCTTGTTCAGGTCAGCTGTTTCTGTGGGTTTCTCCAGTCTGGTCTTGACCCCTTTGCTCATCACTCCTCCCTCCCTGTAACTGGATTCCAGTTCAGTTCAGTATTTAGCTGTGGGTGTCTGCTTCTGCTTCCATCAGCTACTAGATAAAGGCTCTAGGATGACATATAAGGTAGTCATCAATCAAGGTAGCCTCTCCACTATTGCTTAGATTGTTAGTTGGGGTCATCCTTGTAGATCTCTGAAAATTTTCCTAGTGCCAGATTTCTCTTTAAACCTATAACGGTTCCCTCTATTATGATATCTCTTTTCTTGCCTGACTCAATCTTCCCCTGACTCAATCTTCCTGCTCCCTCATTTCCTCCTCTCCCCTCCTCTTCTCCCCTTCTCTTTCTCTGAATTCCCTCTCCCCTGCCCCCATGCTCCCAATTTGCTTGGGAGATCATGTCCCTTTCCCCTTCTCTGGGGGACCATTGTTTCCTAGCTTTTCTGGCGGTGTGGATTGTATGCTGGTGATCCTTTGCTCTATGTCTAAAAGCCATATATGAGTGAATGGACACCATATTTGTCTTTTTGTGACAGGGTTACCTCACTCAGGATGGTTTCCTCTAGTTCCATCCATTTACCTACAATTTCAAGATTTCACATCTTTTTCCCACTGAGTAATACTCCATTGTGTAAATATACCACATTTTCTCCATCCATTCTTCAGTTGAAGGGCATCTAGGTTGTTTCCAGGTTCTGGCTATTACAAATAATGCTGCTATGAACGTAGTTGAACAGATGTCCTTATTGTATGAATGTGCAATTCTTATCAATAGACAGGTCATACAGACAGAAACTAAACAGAGAAAAAAACAGAACTAACAGACATTATAACTCAAATGAGCCTAACTGATATCTAAAGGACATTCTATCCAGACAAAAAAGAATGTACCTTTTCTTCAGCATGTCATGGATCATCTCCAAAATTGACATACTTGGTCACAAAGCAAATCTTAACAGATATAAGAAAATTAAAACAATCCTCTTTATCCTATCAGACCACCATTGTTTAAAGTGTGATTTCAACAACAGAAGCAACAGAAAGCCTACAAACTCATGGAAATGGAACAGCTCTCTGCTGAATTACAACTGAGTCAGTTTACAAATAAAGAAAGAAATTAAGAACTTCCTAGAATTCAATGAAAATGGGTGCACAATATACACAAACTTGTGGAACACAATGAAAGAGTTGCTTATTTCATAGCACTAAGTGCCTGAACAAAGGAATTAGAGAGATCTCATCCTAGTGACTTAACAGGATATTTGAAATCTCTAAAACCAAAAGAAGTGACCACATCTAAGAGCAGAGAAGTACACAACAGGAAATAATCAAACCGAGGGCTGAAATCAATAAAATAGAAACAAAGAGAACAAAACAAAGAGTCAATCAGACAAAGGGTTGGTTCTTTGAGAAAATCAACAAGATAGACAAACTTTTGTCCAACTTAACTAAAAGACATAGTGGGAATACCCAAAATCAGAAACAAAAGGAGGGGCACAAAAGAGACACGGAGGAATTGAAAGAATCATTAGGTCATTCTTCAAAAACTGAATATAAAAACATATCAAGATCACCCATCATGATCAAGGAGGCTTCACTCCAGAGATGAAGAGATGGTTCAACATATGAAAATCTGTCAGTACAATCTATAACAAACAATCTGGAAGAAAAGAGCCATATGAATCTAATTCAATGCTGAAAAATCCTTTGACAAAATCCAACACCCCTTCATGATAAAAGTCTTGCAGAGATCAGGGATACAAGGGACATACCTAAACATAATGAAGGTAATATATGGCAAACCAATAGTCAACATCAAATTAAATGTAGAGAAATTTGAAACAATTCCACTAAAATCATGAACAATATAAGGCTGTCACTCTCTCCATATCTATTCAATATATTACTTGAAGTTCTAGCTAGAACAATAAGATATCCAAAGAAGATCAAGAGGGATACACAATGGAAAGGAGGAAGGCAAAATATCACTATTTGGAGATGATAACTATACTACAATCCACACACCCAGAGAAGATAAGTAACAAGGAGGGCTCAAGGGGGAATGCATGAATCTCACTGAGAAGGAGAAATAGAATAAATAGTGGATATGGGGAAAATCTGAATCAGTGGTGGTAGGAATAGGAGGATTCATGTGGGGGAGGATGAAGTGAGAGAGTACTGGGAATGTCAACTGGAATCTGAGGGTACCTCTGGGATTAGCTAGAAACTCAGTGCAATAAAAAATTCCAGGAATCTATAAGGATGGCACTATGACGCCTAGCAATGAGGAATATAGAGCCTGATTTGACCATCCTCTGTAATCAGGCAAGACTTACAGTGGAGGAACTGGGACACCAACACAGTCACAAACCCTTTGACCTACAATTTGCCCTGCCTACAAGATGTGCTTGGGTAAAGATGGTGCAGAAATTGTGGAAGCGACCAACCAATGACTGGCCCATAAGAAGGAACTCATCCCTGAGGACCAGGACCCATAGGCAAGATAGCCCAGAGACTTGTGATAGAACCAAACATTATTGGCAAAAAGAAAAAAGAAAAAAAGGAAAGAAGAAAGAAGTCAGTAAAATGAGTCCTAGTCCTAGTGATATTCTATTGTCATAGAATGGTGCTTAGCCAAATTGTAATCAGAGAGGCTTCTCACAGCAACTATTGGAAACAGATGCAGAGACTCACAGCCACATGTTAGGCAGAGCTTAGAATCCTGTGGAACAAGGGGAAGAAGGATTGTAGGAGCCATAGGGTCAAGGGCACCACAAGAAAACCCACAGAACCAACTAACATGGGCTCAGAGGCTCACAGAGACTGAACCTGCAACCAGGAACACATGGGACTTAGGCACTCTGCATATATATATATTACAGTTATGTAACCTTGGCCTTCTTGTGTAACTCCTAACAGTGGGAGAAGGAGCTGTCTCTGACTCCATTACCTGTTTTTGGAACCCGTTCCTCCTGCCGGATTGCTTCATCCAGCCTTAATGTAAGATGAGATACCTAGCCTCACTGCAGCGTGATGTACCATGGCTGGCTGATGTCTGTGGGTGGCCCATCCTTTTCTGAAGTGAAACAGAAGGTAAGGAGTCAGAAGGGTGAGGGTAGGGTGTGGATTAGAAGGAGAGGAGGGAGGGGAAACTTTGCTTGGGATACAAAACCAAAATAAATAAATAAACAAAACAACAACAACAAAGTAGACTTGGCAAGGATAGGCAAAAATCCAAATACAGGCCTACCTGAAAATAGGCTTTAGAAATCTGACTAGACCTGGGTCAAGAGGCCAGTTGTTAGTGCTACTAGTGTAGATTCTATTGTCCTGTTGAGCTTTCCCTGGGAAAGGTCCCTGAATGAAATATGTTGGGGGGGGGGCATGGTATAGTGGTCTGAGCTTATAGGTGAAGCTTGACAGTTTGGGATGTGGATCTGAAGAGTTAAAACATACTAAAGGCCCTTCAAGTGTAAAGTTAGCTAACTTCTTGCCAAGAAGCAGGGGCAAGAGTGGTTATCTTCCAATGAGGAGTGCAATAGCCTGATCAGGTGTGGTAGATTCAGAAAGCAGCCAGTCTCAAGAGTTAGTCCACATAGCATGGCAGTATGGAGCTCAAATCCTGGAGTCACAGTCTGATGCAGCTGTTTCCAAAATCCACACTGACTTAGAGATCTTAGAAAGGCACTTCCCCTCAGAAAGACTCTGACCCTTGTCAGTGAAAACATGGAAATTGGCTGAGGGCAATTAAAAGGCTTGTATACAAATCCCTTTGTGTAGTATATATATATAGTCTACCAACATGTACCACTGAAGCAACAGGTCCTCCTTCAATGATACACAGCCATGTCCTCATGCCAGCCAAACCAGACACCATATTGTATGTGTTAATTAAGTGTACAGCTAGCTTGTTGGAGAATCAAGTATGCTTTGCTATGAAGGAATTTAGGATGAATCCCAGCATAACACAATAGGTTTGACCAATCATCTGAGGCTAAAGTGATCACAGTAGACAAGATTATGGAGAGAAAACATTGGGGTCTATAGAATATTCCTAGAACCTTGCTATCTTGAGTAAAGGAAACTTGAATCACATTCATATATGCTTCTGTTAAGTGATAATGACTCAGGGATTCTAATTCAGAAGCCAAATCTAGGAGGGAAGAGTGATGTAAAATGCAATAGAGGATGAGGATGTCCCATACATGGCAAAACTGCTACTTTGTTATGACTTCTTGGAACCCACCATCATTACATAACACTCATTGTCTCTCAGTTCCAGTTCTCTTGAGGGGTGTTGCTGGGGAATATCATTTTAAGGTGTGTTACTTTTGTTTATGCTGCACTTGTTTAGCTCTGTGAAGATGTGTTACTATACCTGTCTAAAATGCCTGATGGTCTAATAAAGAGCTGAATGACAAATAGCAAAGCAGGGAAAGGAATAGGTGGAGCTGGCAGGCAAAGAGGATAAATATGAGGTGAAATCTGGGGAAGAAAGAATCTGGGAATGAGAGAGGAAAGAGGAGGACTTCAGGGGCCAACCACCCAGCTACACAGCATACATGGAGTAAGAAGGAAAGAAAAGGTATACGGGAATGGAGAAAGAGAAATACCCCAGGCCAAAGATAGATGGGGTAATTTAAGAAAAGGTGGCAAGAAACAAGCCAATCTAAGGCCAGGTATTCATAACTAAGAATAAGCCTCCGCATGTGATTTATTTGGGAGCTGGACAAAAAAGTCAAAAAAGTAAAACATTGCACAATAGAGAATAGAAAAAGGTTGCCACAAAGGCACTGCCCTGGCTAAGGTCCTGAAGGTGGTGGCTACCCTCACAATGGCTTATCCCCTGGGCCCATTTTGGCAGCTTCAGAAGTTCATGACTAGTTTACAGCTGCAGCATTGTGGGACAGGAAGATCTCGGGTTGTCTGAAGAACTGGGGAACATGTGTAAAGACCCTTCCCGAGGTGCTATGTACACAACCCTTGTACTTTACAAAACAAAATGAGGGGTCTGTGCTGAGGATATGAAAAGAGGTATATCCTACTCTGATAACTGGCAGTGCCAGAAGGGATAGGGTGTCAGGGATGACTGATATAGGCTCTCAGTAGCTTATGTGAGCAGCCTTCACAGAACCCATTAACTATAGCAGGTAATGATTTCCTTAGTATTTTATCCCACAGTTCCAATAAAGTAGAGGCCTCTGATATCTGAATCTGAAGATTGTTTTAAAATGATGAATGGCTTCACCTGTTCTCATTACTTTGTAGCCCAGGGAGAAGAGACAGATGTGGCTGCTTCCAAGGGACAAAATTCCCAGCCAAAGAAGTAGCCCAGTAGACCTGAATTCAGAGGTGGATGAATCTGGTTTCAAGGACTGGGAATGCTGAGAACCTGGCAAATGCCTTACACCGATCTGAGGGGCTCAGCAGAAGAATGAGAGCTTGGCTTAAAAAGTCCTCCTTCTCAGCAGCTCCTTTGGCTGAAAAGGATCAGTGCTTAGAGCTTCCTGCCTGACTCTGCCTGACCTGTGATCTGCAATACTAGGGGAGTCATCTCCACCCCCTCCCCTGCTTCTGTAAGCCTCAGGTTCTACGAGATACTAAATGTTATTCTTCTCTTAAAAAGAACAGATGGTTCAATCTTTCCAAAGTCTGTGATGGGCTAGCCACACAATTATGAGTGAAAATAAATTTTGCAACATGGTTATTCAAAAGGCTGTTGTACATAGACATCAAGGAATATAGAATACAGCCCAGGAATGGCTGTGTGTCTGTCTACTCACTTGTTTTATAGCTGATGAATAACAGAGATCATGGGTCAACACCGCATCCTCTATGAAAAAACAGTTGCCTTTCTTTCCCCTTGATGCACACCCTCGTTTGGCACTACAAAGACTGTTTGCCAACTTTTGCAATGCTTTCTGTACATATGTAGCATGCCACTTCTGAGCATGGCATAGTCATTAATACTAGGCTTCACTTCCTGCCATTAAAAAAACACACATAAAACTGGATAAAAATGAGTCAGTTGTTTTCTGGAATTCATTACCTGAAAGCAGAGAACAGTGGTCACAAACAAGAGACACATGGCTGTGATCAGCTATGTCCTGCTTTTAGTCAGTCCACACTTGCCTTGTCCTAGATGTTTTCATTATACAAAGCAACTTTGGTTCCATTTTGAATACAGACAAGAGGACATGATGACTGTATCTTCTTGTGCAAATAAATACAACCACCTGTCCAGGACCAATCAATTCACAGACACACCATATTCATAAACATAAAAGGTACCACCCTATTTATTTATCAATTCATTAGGGCCATCTGAATGTATGTCCATATTTAAACCATATAAAAAAAGAACAGCCATGAGACTAATTGAATACACCAGACAGACTATGGAAGCAGTTCAGCCCTTTCAATTAGATTCAGAAAAGCTGTGTCTTATAGACTAGTATGTTACATATGAAGGCTCCACCCTGGAGTAAGCTATGAAGAATACCCAGAAATACACCATAAAAGGAAGTAATCCAAGCCTGATAGGTCCAACATAACTGCCATTAAACTGCCTCTATAACATACCTGAATGGAATCATTCCAAAAAGGCCTTCCATAATTCCTAATGCTGCCATTTTATGCAACACCCACATCTAGACCTCGCCAAACAGAGGAGCACAACTCATGTTGCCATTGTGATGGCCCCAACAACTAGCCAGCTGAGACTCATCAAAGACTAATAATTTCTAACTGTACCTGATGTTTCAGATAATCTTGCCCCTTGCTGATGTTGCAGCACACCCAAATTGTTACCCATCTACCCATCCATTTGTATGCCCATACCCAGTTTTGTACCCTTTTCATAGGGTCACCATGGTTCCACACCTTGCCTCTTATGGTGGACTCAACCCCAGAGCCCAACTCAATCTGCAACCCTAAAGCCACACACACACACACACACACACACACACACACACACACACACACACCAGCCCTGAATCTTGACTGAACCTCCAGCAACTCTCCATCTGGGTTCCTTAGTAGTGTTCCTAACTACTTCAATGACTTACTTTGAATGTGTGTCTGCTCCAGTAAAATCTATTTTGGACACCTTGATCTCTGCTGATGCCCCTTTAGCTCTTTTGTAGCCATTTTGTAACCCATATATACATATATACTCATGCAAATAAATAATTGTATAGTATTTGGTGGGTAATAGATAACCTGTAAGTTAATTTTACAATCAAAATAAAAGAATAAATGTATGATGGTTAGTTTTAATTGTCAATTTGACAAAATCTAGAGTCACCCAGGGAGGCCATCTCAAGGAAGATATGTGCCTATGGTCCTATAGACATGTGTCTTTAGAGGATTGTCTTAGTTATGATCATTGAGATGAGAAGACCCTTAAACAATGGGTGTCACTATTTCCTGGATTGTTAAAGATTAAAAAGTGAGCTGAGCAGAACCACATATTTATTCATTCACTGCCTTTGCCTTCACTGATGGACATGACCTAATCAGTTTCTTCAAACTACTGCCTTCTTGATTTCCCAAAATTGATGGACTGTAACTGGGAACTGAGTCAAATAAACCTTTTCCTTTTTCTTCATTATGTTTCTTTTTCAGGGATTTTTTTTCAAGAAACAAAGACACTATGCTTGCCAACAACCATCAATAGAGAGAAATTAAGACAACTACCAAGATTCAGCCAGTAAAGTAAATATACTCTGTGAATTTACTGATACTTAATTAGTTTTGACATTCATTCCAGAAAGACACAAATATGCCAACATATGTTCCTGGCATAGAATGTACAGACACAAAAGGCAAACCTCATAGCCACTAGGCTATCCACCTTATGGTAAATGTCTAACCTACTGAAAAAGTAGGGAAGCCTTCTCACTAATCCCAAGGAATAAAGCTCCATCAGAATTTGTCACCTGTGCAGTATGAACAATAATGCATTGCTGATTCACAACCTGCTTATATAATTAAAAAGTATCCCAGAGAAGTTAATCAAAGTATTGGGAACACATGGGCACATAGGCCTCTTACAAGCATACCAGACTTCTTAATGTAGCCAAAATATCACACCAACAAAGGGGGTAACACCCTTACCTGGACCCTAAAAAGGAAGGAAAATTGTGGTGGAAAAGGCTCCACTTGCCTGTCATCATGTCATAAAACTATGTGGTCATGTCAATTCCCAGTAGTCCCCTGGGCTTTACCTCATCTTACTTATCCTACTGATGTCATCATCTCTCCATCCATTTGTTTGTCTGGTTGTCTATCTGGGCCAGATCACCTGTCTCATTCTAACTTGTCTTGTGTTACTAATAACTAACATACTAACGTGAAATTCCAGAAGTGTTTCAACCTGTCTCTTTGCTATCTCTTACCTAACACTTCTCTTGTGTCAATCCTATCTCTGCTATCAGTAAGGCCTCTTTGAACTCTGTAACCTCTTTAACTTTATTGTAGTCATTGAATAACACACTCACACACATACACGCATGATTACTATGTGAAGTAGAATGTGTGGTCTAATAGTTAATATTACTAGTTGAGTTTGAAATAGAAGATCATTGATTAATAATGGTCATAGTATCAAGAGAAATGATAATTACTGGGTACAAATGAACCAATGAAAACCAACTTATTTTACAAAATAATTATTACACAATTAATTCCAATACTTTGGAAAGACACAAACATGTCCAGCCATGATTTATGACAGAGCACACTCATAATAGCTCCCTTTACTCAAGCCTGAGCCTCTACATGTCTTAATCTGAGACTTTTATGCCATAAAGTACCAGCAACTGTCAGTATTTTATTGCTTTCTGTGTGTGGCTCGTCTCATGAGCCAAGCCTCCACATCCACATTTCTCCTGGCATTCTTGTCTTCCTAGTTCCCTTCAGAATGGCTCTGTAAGCTCTGATTATAGTACTTGAAGGCCTTTTCAGCCTAAAGTCCAGTTCCAAAGGCTCAAGACATACATGCTAAGGCTTATCACAGTAACAATTTTACTCCAGTATCAATTTTATGTATTGTGTACTTTCCACATTGGTGGAGCAAGTTACCTACGGAAGCAACTTAGAGAGGCAGATTTTTCTGGCTCTCATTTCCAGGGTACACTTCGTCATGGCAGCAGAAGCCTGAGGCAGATGGTCACATTGTGTACACAGTCAGGAAGCAGTGACAGTTAAATTCTTGTGTTTGGTTCACTTCTCCATTTCACTGAGTCCAAGACCCCAGTCCATGGGAGAGAAGTGCTTTTGTTTACAATGAAACTTGCCACCACAATTAAGCTAATTGAAAGAATCCCTCACAGATGTGCTCTAAGATTTGTTTACATGGTGATTCAACATCCAATATAGTTATCAGTGAAGACTAACTATTATGTATACTTTAGTGACTTTTTTCTTATTTATTTCTTCTTTGTCTTCAAGGCTCATCTGGGCCATATTTGCAGGCAGCCTCCAGTAACCGTCAAACCTTTTCCACTTCTAATCTTGACTGAATTCCTCCTCCTTGGGTCACTTGAGACAGAGACAGGCTACTTGTATCTGTGTGTCAGAAGCCTATGTCCTGACAGCAGGTTTTTTGTTCTCAGCATGTGATCTATCTGTGTCTAGTGCCACATGTCAAACCTCACTTTCTGATTTTGCTAAACAATATGATTTCTGGTCGTTCTTGGTAACATTAGACTTCTTTTAAAAAATATCAAATCTCCCCATTAAGATGTGGACTTTACAATGTATTTGTTGCAAGCCCCTGTTTACTCCAGCATGAAATTGTTTCCCAGGTACTAATTAGTCCTGTCAACACTTCCTTTCATAGCTGGATAATTTGCAGTTTGGGGAAGGAGGACGCTGCCTGCACAGGCATGTTACTAAAGGTATCACAGTTTCTCAGACATTATAGCCTCTGCTGTCTTCTGTCACTCTACCTAACTTACCTTTTGTGCACTTTCATTGGCTGCTCTTTCCCATTAGGATAAGCTGTGTCTTTCCTAATTGTCTTTCCAATGTAACTGCCCTACAGAAATGAAGATATTTGAAGGAGACATTTGTGTTCCACATTTTGACTATCATACTATGGAAACAGTGGATTCCAAGACACAGGAATTTTCCCAGGAATCTCATGCTTGGAGAGAAAAAAAAAGCCTGAAGCCTGGATCAGCTTGTGAGAACTTTTCTCCCAAAAGAGATTACAAATTGACAGACCACTTTGCAGGGAAAGTGGACCAAACAGTGGATCAATGATGGGTTGGACCACAACTTCACTAGACTGTTTAGACATCCATATCTCAGACCCTCTATTTAAACTAAGCATTAACCTAATGACAGGATCTAGGATATGGGCTTGGGCAGGTAACATTAGATATCCTTTCCCTCTTATTAATATGGCCAAATTGGATAAATATCCTTTTCCCACCTTTCACTATTAACTTCGCTCTTTTTATTGGTTTATTAATGATGGATGGCTGAATCTGGCTTGTTGGACAAGGATAGGAGTGTAAGTCTGGTTACACTAAGTAAGATTACCAGCTTGGTTGTAAAAATGAGAAACAAAACAAATGTCAGTTTAAACTTAGATCACTAGCAGCACTATTTACAGTTTCTTCGTCTTAGGTCTCCTCTGAAGACCCATCTGTGACTTTGCTGTGACTATCAACAAATTGATGTGGCTAGACAAGAAAACACTGGTGCTCTCAACCATGACGTAAGTGGCCCATACAAGTATAGGGAGACGAGGCCCATAGTGACTCCTTTGCATGAAACAGGGCCCCTGCCATCAAATTAGGTAGAGGGCTGGTCCTCAGAAAGGGTTAGTGATTGGAACTCAAAACAGCTTTTGGATATTTATATATCCAATAAATCAATATCTAGTTGAAGACCAGAGGGTGAATAGACTTTGGGGACAAGTCAGATTATAAACACTGGGTCTAGACAAAAAATTAAGAGTCCTTAATATCAAGTCTGGTAATTTGGCATTAGAAATTGAAGTTTCCCTATGAGGACATCTCTCAGGAATATAATCCCTTTTTTAGATAGAAATCAAATGGTTGTTTGAGGATAACACTATATATAGACACTGGAAACTGTAGATCAGTACTTTGACGATTCCATGGTACGTGGTCATATTATGTATCTGTATACATTCACAGAATCCCCATGAAGTTGTAAATGCTACCTATATTTTTGTAATCAGGATATTGAGCCTCAGAGAGATAAACTATTAAAGAATCTCTCAGAACTTTGACTTATGAAATATGAAACATAGTAGGGTGAGAATGGCTCTGTTAGATACCCATGGAATTTAGTTCCCTAGAAATATGATTTCATATAGGAAGTCGGTATTAATGGCTTTTATATTATCCAGCAAAGGAGTTTTTCTCTGTAGGCAAGCTTGGGCGCCAGGAGACACTGAGAACAGAATTTGAGCCTATGGGGTGTGTTTGAAACAGGAAGGGAAATGCAATAATTATAGTCATATCAAAGGAATGCTTCAAAAGAAATTGGAAGACTGCAAAATCTCACAAGTAGAAGCCAGGAAGAATTTAACTATGCCTACAAGAGTGACCACCCAAGAGTGACCACATGTCTGAGGAATGTGAACATGAAAGGCTGGACTTCTAACAATTACTCTGAGACTTCAGACTTAACCCAGGATCTTCTACAGCAAACCAGTACCAGTGACATCATAAATATAGAGATATCAATATCACAGTGGTCTGGAATCAAGGATTCCCAGTATACAATAGCTAAGGCCAAATGAGAGAGTGTTGTGGACCAACACTAGCCTCTATAGAGGATCCAGACCCTTGGAAAACTGTGAAGAAATAGTAAAAAGGAAACACTAAGTTAAACAGGCACAAGAAAAGATGTCTCAGGGTTTTATAACTAAAGCTAGCCATATGACCTATTGTGAGTCTCACTTCCATCATCTTCAACATAGAAATAAATATTTCAGGCCTGGCAACCTAAATTCAATCTCTGGGTCCTACAGTTGATAGAGAAAGCTGACTCCCAAATGTTGTCCTCTCATCTCATTGCATGTGCTAACAATCATCAGAGAGGGAGGGGGAGAAAGAGGAGAAGGAGAAGAAAAGGGAGGGATGGAGGGGGGAAGAATGAAGGGGAGGAAGAAGAAATTTGAATGTATCTATTAGGAGACTGTCTTTATATTTAAATAAAGAACAATGTTATTTGAGTGAATTATTTAGTACATGGAGAAATGTAATTTTGAAGTAACACTTATTTCTGGCATTGTGATTATATAGGAAAGTGGAAGGGATCTGTATTTCTTTATAGAAGACAGATTTCTGTGAAAGAAATAGCAATCTGAAAGATTTGTCAGGTAGAGCTGTGACAGAGAAAGGGGTTTTAGAGCAGTGAATGCTATCACTGCACTAGGATTCTGAAGTTCTTGAGATGGGGTGATGGAGGAAAGGAGAGAGAGAGAGAGAGAGAGAGAGAGAGAGAGAGAGAGAGAGAGATGTGAGATGTTGTAGGAGCTACATCAGGAGTTGGAGTTGAATCTCAGCTTGTTCTGCCTGGATGCAGGCATCCACACAATACATCCTCAAGAATACACTTTCCTAAACTGGGTTTAGCTTACGTGAAATGCCTTTCTATATTTCTAATTGCATCCTCTTCTAGCCCTGTTCCCCACCACAGATTTCATTATTAAACAGAAACTTTCTCAGCTCAGATCAACAAGCAAAGCATAACTAGCTGCTCCTTTATCCCCTGATGTTTCCACTCCTGTATCATCTCCAAACTAGTCTCTCTTCACATCAGAATCTCACACCCCTTTGAAGTTTCTGTTGCACTCTGCATCCCACTGAAACATCCAAGGGCACACACCAAAGGCAGTATTTGTTGGGGCTGCTTGACTGAATGAATGAGTTTCTCCCACAGAAAAGTGCCAGCTCCTGCTCACAGGGTCCATCACTCAGCAATGTTCTGAGCCTCTCTACAGCACAAGGTCACACAATTGTTGAGGCTCTGCTCTGTGAGACCTACTCCAGGGTTTCTCTAATCCTGTGGCCACGTGGCATCCCTGACTGCCTCCAACTGCCCTATGAAAGGCAGGAAACATTATATTCTGTATTATAGTGCCACATCCTTGGATTTTTTTCCTCCTAGGTCACTATTCAGACAATGCTTCTCCTGGTACAGCTGCAAGGCTAGGATCACAAGAGAACACAAGGACAAACAAAGGCCAGAGGACCAATACTTTATTGTTCAATCACATTGAGATTATCCTTTGGCAAGGCCTTTGGATATTTGATTCTTTCTAGTTGGCTGCAAAGGTAATATGTATACCACCTGGAAGCTACTTAACCCAGCTTAAAAGTTGAATGAATTTCAAGTGAAGCTAGATTCTGTCTTCACAAACACCTGGCTGGCCTATGCTGAAGACAGGCCATAGTCCATGATAGGCTCTGAAGGCTCAGAAGCATGTAGTTGATTAAAGTTGGAGAACAGTACAGACATTGACTGGTCAAAACAGGTCCTCCAAGCCCTGTGGTACATCCCCACCCCCCAGAACAGCTTCACACAGATCATCACTTGAAGTGAAGGACTTCAGTACTAGAACAGCTCTTTCAAATCAAATTTTTTTGTTCATAGATTCTCATGCAGCAAGGACAAATCAGACCTGAGGTATATAGATGGTTGCCCATACATCATATGCACCAAACTGAACTGCTGTGGTTCTAAATCCCATTGTACTTTCTATGCCATCACATGTTCACTTTTCCTCATCATCCCTTCCCCAGTCTCCCCTTCTTCTTCCTTCGTTTTCTGCTCAGTCATCTTGGGAAGGTGAAGAGAAAGAGAATGGTCCCCTTGTTCCTTTGGCTGCCTCTTCTAGCATTTCTTCCTTCCTGGAATTTCCCTCCTCTCTGCTTCTCCATTGTCTCTCTTCTCTCTCTACCCTGGCAAATGACTCGGAGAATAAGCCCCACAGGGTACACATAGATACTTCCCTTCTTCTGCTGTGTGGCATATGGCCCTGAATGTTCTTCAGAGACAGAGGCCTGATTAACTAATCTCCAGGAGCAGAAGTGGCAGCCAGAGCTGAGTAGGGAGAAACCCTCCCTCTCTCATTGTTTTGCCCACCTCCCAGGTCTTACTTCCTCAAATGAAAGAAAAGAAGCAGCATGTGGATATGATTGTTTTTAATGTGCACACTACACTATTTATATTGGTAAAATGCTCAAACTTGATACATGACTTACACTTTTGGAAACAGCAAAAAATAACTCAGTAGGCTGCTCTTTTCACTGCATTGTTAAAATATGACTCTGTTTGAAATTGCAATATTATTTAGACTAGCATGACATATTATACTCATCCCTATGATGGCTTTTGTAACAGGTTAAACAATTGTGGAAGCTGAAAACAACACAAGAGCCCCAGATGTCAGCCATGTCAGGTACAGCTCAATGCACTACACCACAGTGTGAGCAGGCCTGGCTGCTTTGAAGACAACTCATCCTCAGCTCCATCTCTCCCCTTTACCTTCTGTGTCAACAGCATAGTATCTTCAGAGACCTCTTTCCTATCCCACCTTATTATTCCACCTTACTCTGATTTTTAAGAACTACGTGATGACACTAGGTCTACCTGGATACTTGGAAGTTATCTTCCCATCCTGGTGTCATTTAATTAATCGTATATTTTCTGCAAAGCCCCTTTTATGTTCACAAGTTCTGGAGAAAAGAATTTGGGGATCTTTGAGGGCAATTACTTTGCTTATTTTGCATACCCCCTCTCTCTCTGTAGCATGAATTCTAATTGGTTTCAATAATGAAAACCTGGAATCAGATATAGGGGTAAATGCTGAAAGGCTGGAGTAGCAGAGAAGCCAGCCTCTAGTTCTTACTTCTACTGAATCCTCAGACCAAAGGTGTGATCCTATCCCTAGGAATCCTCAGACTGAATGCCATCTCTACAAAACCTCAGCTGGAATTCAATGAGCTTTTGTCTCCTCCCACCTTATATTCCTCTCCCCTCCCAGCCATATCATGCCAGTCTCCACCTCCCTAGTGCTGGGATTAAAGGTGGATTACTCCAAAATACTGGGATTAAAAGTATGAGCCACCACCATCTGTTTCTCATTTAGGTCAGGATGGCCTTGAAGTCACAGAGATCCACCTATCTCTACCTCCCAAATGCTGGGATTAAAGGTGTGTGCCACCACTGCCTGACCTCTATGACTAACTAGTATGGCTAGCTCTGCACTCTGATCTTCAGGCAAGATTTATTTGTTACAGCACAAACAAAATATCACCACATCTTTCAGCCCTTGAAACATGGAGAAAATGTACTCATCATCATGTAAAAGTAAACCCAGGCTGGGCTTTAAGACATTTCAAATTATTTGTGGTTTTGCATTTGTTTTCTGTAGGACTCTTGGGCCATAGGTTAGGAATGGGACAACTACTATGGTTTAATATATCAGACCCAGAAGCCAACAGTTGGTCATTTTTTCTGTCCTTCCTGGTCCTACAGGCCCACTTAGTCCTAAATAAACACACAGTGTCTTTATTAATTATAAACTGATTGGCTAATGGCTTAGGCTTCTTATTTTCTAGCTCTATCTTAATTATTAACCCATTTCTATTAAACTATGTACTGCCACAGGCTGTAGCTTACCCATAATGCTCTGCCATGTCCTTTGGAGGCTACATGGCATCTCTCTGGTGACTCGCTCTTTGCATTTTTTTCCCCAGAATTCTCTTACTCTGGTAGTCCTGCCTATATTTCCAGCCTGGCTACTGGCCAATCAGCATTTAGTCCCCAACCAATAAGGGAAACATATATTCACACCATAAAGGACATCCCCCATCAGTCATTTTTATTATTTGGCTACTATTTATGGGCTGAAGTAGTGTGGGTAGCAAACAGCTCACCATAGAATAAAATGTCACTACAAATTTAATATGACCAATTCCTGTGATCTGTGCAACATCCAGGAAAAAAAAATGGTGGCATGGAAAGTCTTCCTGTTTTTTTTAATGCCTAAAAAGCACTCTTGTGAGGGATGTCCTTGATCAGATTAGTTAAAGCAGAAAGACCCACCTTAAATATAGGCTACACCTTCTTGTGGTAGCCCATATAAAATGACACAGAAGAAAACAAGGCATGAAGAATGCTTGTACTCAGCTTGCTTTCTACATTTTAAACAGTTCAGAACCCCAGTGACTGGAAGGATACAGCAATAATCCACATTCAGGTTAGTTCTTACCACTCAACTAACCTAATCTAGATGATCCCTCAGAGACACACCTTTTGTGTCTCCATGGAAATTATAAATCCCATCAAGTTGACAAGGAAGATACAATGAAGTTGGGCTATCATTTCTATTGAGTCAGCTTCTAAAAGAAATAAAATCAGTATTTAAAGAAACACTTACATACACTTAAAAGTTTATCACAATACTAGTCACCATTGCCAAGGTATCCAATCAAACTCAGTGTTCATCATCTGGTGAATAAAGAAAATGTGATGTTTGTTTACAATGGAATATTATTCAGTTATTAAAATAATGAAACCTGTCCAGGATATTTGAACAAATGGTGTAAAGATGTGTCATTGTTTAACTTGTCTGCCTAAGGCATCTGACTGGCTTAATAAAGAGGTGAATGGTCAATAGCTAGGCACGAGTGAATACACAGGACTTTCAGGGAGAGCAATGAACTTTGGAGGAAAGAATCTAGGTACATGAGAGACACCAGCAAGACACTAAGAAAGAAGATGTATAGAATGGAAGAGAGGTAAAAAGCCATGTGGTAGAACGTGGATTAATAGAAACTGATTAACTTAAATTATAAGAGCTAGTTGGAAACAAGCCAAACTTTCATAATTAATAAGAAGTCTTTGTGTCATTATGTGGAGCTGGTGGGCCAAGGAAATCCACTATATTTGCCACTCCAACACATGGCATGACCACACAGATGGAGAAGTCACACCAACTAGCACCACCGAAGTTGCCACCTGGGCCTCTCTGTGAGCACTCACAGAATTTGGCTACCACTCACAGGGAATCCAGAAAGCAGGCACAATTTACCAGAGCTGGGATGGTTAAGTGCAGCTGGGGCAGTTTACACACACCTGGGGCAGTTAGGCACAGCTCCTGCTGCTGCCTATAGACCTGAAGGGGGCAGAGCCAGCCACCAGTGCCATGGGCTAAGCAGAGCCATGCCATTTAATATTTGGCTCATGACACTAGAAAAGGATACAGACACACAAAACTTCAGGGCCAGACTTAGACCAATAAGGACAAGTAGTCCAAGTGATCCAACCTCTCAGGATACCTCTGTCATAGTGTCCTCAAAAGTCTCCTATAAGAGTAGTTTTTCAGGCAGCCAGGAGCTACCGCAGCACCAGCCCCAAATACAGACACGATGTATTTGACACAATCCTGTTGGCCAGGTACTAGTTTCTTGTCAGCTAGCTCTGTCTTAAATATTAGCCCATTTCTATTAATCTAAGTATTTCCACGTGGTCTCATCTTACCAGAGAGTGGGCCCAGACCTCTGTTCTCTCCAGTCTCTACATGCTGACTCCTCCCTACTACGTCCTGGAATCCTCCTTGTCTCCTAGTCCCGCCTATCTTGTTTTCCTATTGGCCAAAAATGCTTCATTCATTAACCAGTATGAGAAACATATTTACAGAATGACATCTCCCATCAGTCTCCATTCAAAACAACTTCAAAAGCTGCTAGCTGAGATGGTCCAGCATCACAGACTGCTCCAGCCAGGAGTTCATGTAAGTCCTGCACTTTCCCATTACATAGAGACTGAGCAACAAATGATACAACTAGCTCTCTCTGAACTTGACCATTATCCCAATTTTCTCAAGGTCCTCTAAAGATACCATTACCCCCAGACAAAGGAAACAGTCTAGAGAACATGATGACCACATCCCAAGAGGTGCAGTAGGTGTTTTTTTCTTTTGGTTTGTTTTGGTTTGTTGTTTTTTTGTTTGTTTGTTTGTTTGTTTTTCAATAAGTTATGGATGTTCGTCGGAAGGGCATTTAAGGTACCCTCTTCACTATTGCTTAGATTCTTAGCTGAGTCAATTTTGTGGATTCCTGGGACTATCTCTAGTGCCAGGTTTCTCATTAACCCCGTATGACTCCCTCTATCAAGGTATTTCTTTCCTTGCTCTCCTCTGTCCTTCCCCCAATGCCTTCCTGATCCCTCATGTTCTCCAATCTGTTCCCCTTCTCCCTCAAGTCCAGTTGTAGAAAAAGAGGAGTGATGACCAAAGGGGTCAAAACCATGTTAGGGAAACCCACAGAAACAGCTGACCTAAGCAATCAGGAGCTCAAGGACTCCAGTCTGACAGCTGGGGCATCTGCATAATACCAAATTAGGTCCCCTGAACATGGGTGTCATCTAGGGGGGGCTTGGGCAGTCTAGGGGGCCACTGGCAGTGGAATTAGTATTTATCCGTAGAGTATGAACTGGATTTTTGGAGCCCATTCCCTATAGAGGGATACTCTCTTGACCTAGATACAGTGGGGAGGGCCTCAGTCCTGCCCCAAATGATATGATAGACTTTGATTATTCCCCATAGGAGGCCTCACCATCTCTGAGGAATGGATGGGGGGTGGGTCGGGGAGATAGTAGGGGGAAGAGGGGATGGGAGGCACAAGAAACTGGGGTTGATAAATAAAATAAGATTGTGTTTAATTTAAATTTTAAAAATTAAAAATAAATAAAATTTCCTGCTTCACAGAAACATCTGTCAGATATTCTAGGGTTGTAGATGGATGTCCCAGATTTGCAGAGGAACCTTGAGTGACTGTCCAGGCCATCTATCTTTGTCAATTCTATCGTTTTGGAAGTTGTTTCCTCTGCACTTCCTGTTTACTCAGATAAACTTTTACCCTTCTCAGTTCTCTCATGAGGATTGAAGACTAGATAGTTATACAATTTTTTGTTACCAAGTCTAGAAAAGAATTTACAAAGGATATGTAAAGTTTATAAGGTTGAGAGATATAAAAGCTTAAGCTGTTTATCTAAGAAAATGTTTTATGATCTGAAATTATACTTTTAAGATGGTAATACAGGTTATGATAGAAAGTGATTTAGGTATAAATCTTTGGACTCATCAAGATAGGATTATAGAGTAGTAATTTCTCCAAATTTGCCATTGGACATTGGAAATGTAACTCTTGCCTGATAATTGTTCTTATTGTATATTAGTTTTACTGTGTTAAATTTAAAGCCTTTCCTTCTTATTTAGACAAAATGGGGGAAATGTCACAGGCTCTTAGGACAAGCTGTACTTCACCAGCCTAAGGCATTTGGTTGGTTTAATAAAGGGCTGAATTGTCAATAGATGGGCAGGAAAGAATAGGCAGGACTTCGAGGGAGAGACAAACTTTGGGGAGAAGAATCTAAATACACAAGAGACATCACCAAGACACTGAAGAAGTTGACATACAGAATGGAAGAGAAGTAAAAAGCCACATGGTAGAACACAGATTAATAGAAACTGATTGATTTAAGTTATAAGAGCTAGTTGTGTATAAGCCTAAGATAAAAGCAAAGCTTTCATAATTAATAAGAAGTCTTTGTGTCATTATTTGGGGGCTGGTGGTCCCAAAAGAAAGTCTGACAAGAAAAACCAACTGCAGAATCCCTACTATTTGTGATAACTGGGGCAAAACTATTTTATGAGGAATAAGCTATGAAAATGAAGACAAATGGTACAGGAGATCGTATATTTAGAATATTAAAAGATAATCTCACATAAATGAAAGGAAGAATGGTGATTCCCAGGTGCTAGTGAGAGTTAGAAGAAATGGAGGGTACAGAAAACTTTAAACAATGAGTATTAAGTTGCAATTACATAATAAGTAATTTGGATATGGTGTATTCTGTAGAATTACTAGAGATTTTTATGATAATGATTGAGGAGATATATAACTATCTTGGTTTGAACATTTTACACATATATTTACAGATCACATAGTATCCTAGTATTATATGTACTCATGTATGTTCTATGTTTCAGTTAAAATAAAATATAATAAATGTATAAATAACAGAAATAATGGTGCTATTCACTTTTCATCCTCTTGCCTTTGGTTTATGCAGTTGAGCTCTACATGTCTTCCCTATTGGAATATTCTCAAATATAACCTTTCTTGCCTTTTAATTGTATGGTGCAATCTTTTCTTGAAAGTCTCACCACAAACCACTCAAACTTGACCAAACATTTGAAAGAAATGCTTTCATGTATTGAAAAATAAATAGAACAGGACCAATGTCCTCAGGAGAAGTGAAGCACACAAGCATACAGGTCTTACTCTCAATTGATGATATAAAGAGACTAGCAATGTGGTTTGAAATAGTAGAATTGTCTTATAGCCATTATTTCCTGAAGAAGTCAGATATCTGGAATTGTTAAAAATAAAATCAAGCAGTCAGAAATTTTGTGTTCCCTGTAGAGGCTCTTAGAGACTTTCTCTCTTTTGACCCCTTTGTATATTTTTCCTTGATCGTGGTCCAACTCCATCCTTAAATCTCACACTGCAGTGTTTTCAAATGTCCTGACAGACCACATTCAGCTTCTAAACACTTAAAGGATCCTTTATTCAGCAATCCTACTTGGATAGTGCAGGGTAATCTCCTTAAAGCTGTCCAATTAGCTATAATTCTATCTGTAACTTTAATCCCTGTTCCCATCAAAGAACATATTCACGCTTTCCAAGGATTACTGACTTCTGAGGTTAGGGGTTGTATTAGTCAGCCTGCTATGCCATGGCTCTGATTCAAAAAAGTAAATTGCTATGCTCCCAAGTGTTTGCTGTTTTAGGAGACACACAACAAAACCAATGTGCAAGTGCTAACAGGTGAAGCCTTTTGGAAGTGGTTAGATCAAAGAGTAAATACTTCACCAATGGAGTTAAAGCCATAACAAAGAATCTAAAAACAGGTCCTTGACTCCCTTCATTATTTAAGGGTAAGCATAAAAGTAGAGTTAGTCATTTCTTCTATTACAATGACCTAGAACTTCCCTACTTTCAGAACTATAAGTAAAATGACTGTTGTCTATAAGCCAGTACAATAATTTTGTTATAATAACTAAAACAAAGATCACAACCATCTCCCTGAGAAGTAAAAACACTTGGAAATACAACATAGTAGTCATGTGCTTACTTGTAAAGAAGTTGACTTAGAGACAAAGGAAATATATGGAAAAGGTGACAGAGAAATCCACATCCATATGTTTTTAGCAATTACAAATTGGGACTGAAGGGAACAAAAATTCACACAGGACCATTTATGAATAGAAAGTATAGCACCAAGATTGATATCCATATGGGTCAAGATGACTAAGGCTGGACTTACAGGAGGCTTTATGTTAGCAAAAATCAGATATCTGGGGTATCCAAAAATAAAGAGTGTAGCATGTGTGCTAATGCCAGCCTGTGTATGGCCTACATATGCTAGCTTGTGCCTGGTACCTACCAAGGTCTTCCTGCTTAGCAGCCTATGTGTATTTAAAAAAAAAAAAAAGCATGTCTTACAGGTGTTACTGGGCTATGATTCCTCACATTCACTTTAGCCTCATGCCCCTCCCTTCGCTCCCCTTGTTTCCTAGGTGGGAGCTCAGACTATGCCCTCATCTGGCATAGTCAGTAGGATGCACATATAAGGTTATAGTCTAGAAGAAGTAGACAGGACTCCTGGATTGATGGGAAAACTCTCAAGGCTCAGTGGCCACCCAGCCAGGAAAGGAAGGAAGTAGCTAAACAAACTGGTATTGACTCTGCTAAAGGCTGACATGGGGACAATATGTGAGAATGGAGAGAGCCATCAAAATCTCAGGAATGTGATAAAAGGATGAGATTATTAACTCCTTTATCAAAAATGAGACCAGCTATCAGAAGTCACCAGCCTGTGCTGTAAGCCAAGCCAATAGGATAGAAATACCTTGAGTCCAGATTGGGTCTATAGACAGAACAGCTGCAGAGTCTACAACATTCCTTAGACGAAGCTAAAATTACAGAGCTGACAACGCTATACCAAGGGACGTATAGGTTCTAGTCGATAGGGAGGAGATAATAAAATTAGCCTCCATTACCACCTACTCATAATTAAGGGAATGCCTGAAGGGGCTGAAGCCATAAAAACAGGGAGAACACTAGATAATGAAATGGGTGATGGGCAGGATGTGTCTATTATGGACCTTTGCTGATGACTTACCAAGAACTGGGTAAATGGATTTCCTACATAGACTTAATACAGATATTTGGAGAGTAAAAACTGTGCCAGATGACCCAAGTGTAAGCAATTCCTCCCTCAGCATGCTTGAGAAACAGTACACATTCTATGCTCCCTCCATCCTGTGGTTAGGTACATTTCCAGTGCTAAAGCTGCCAGGGTGCAGCAGGCAGCTTGGACATGCAGAATTCACCGATGTAAGCAAGCTCTGTGGACCTCAGTGCTCAGGGCTCCTGCCATGCTGCTGCTGGTGAATGTCTCTCAGTGGCCAAGTAAATCCTAGAGGTGGCTATTTTCTGAGGGGGTGTGCTGATGTACATGTATGCTCATGCCTGTCTGTATGTGGCAGGTATGTGCCAGTGTCAGTGTCTGCCTACCTAGGGTCCTGAGTGTCTGCAAATAAAGTCTTATCTGCCTGTGACTCTTTCTACTATTTTCAACATCATGACCTCCCACAACCATCTTCCCGTCCTTGCCTCAGAGCTCAGAACTCACAAGGACCTCTCAAGGATTGCCAGAAAACTGGCCTTTTGAGGCCTGTAAAGTGAACGGATGGTCATACTGAAAAAGAGGTTAGACACAGTGATATACACAAGTAATCCCAGCACTGGAGTTGTGGAGATGGGCACATTCCTGGGGCTTGCTAACCAGCAAGTCTATCCTACTTAGTGATCACTAGGCTAGCAAAATACAGGGGGGGGGGGAGGGTAGTCACTAAGAAATGAGAAATAGCACCTCACATTGTCCTTTGACCTCCACACAGACACCACACACACACACACACACACACACACACACACGTACACAAACACACAAAACATTCTTTGGTGTGTGTGTGTGTGTGTGTGTGTGTGTGTGTGTGTGTGTGTGTGTGTGTGTGTTCATGTGAGCTATTACTGCTACCTCTACCTTTTCTCTTGACAATTTGTCAATTTTTCACCCACAACAACGCACACTGGATCATTTTCCTGTATGCCCCACATTTACACACTGGGCATAGAACTGATAAAAAATGAGGGTGGCTGCTTTTAGATTTCTCTTGACAAAGAAAAGCTTAAACTATATTTTAGGATGAATAATGGTCAAGAGGATAGAATGTGTATTTTCAAACTAATTTACCAAGTTTCCACTTAAAGCTTTTCTTCACAAATAGACATCCGTAACCAGGTTTATTTGGACGTTTCAGTGACAGTAAATGTGATTATGGATTAGTCACACTGTAGGTGCTTGTGATGCTTCATGGCCACATAAACGGTAAAATGGCAACTGCCATGGGCATGATCTTTTGTCTTGCATTAATAGCCTCTGGGGGATAAATCCATAATGTTTACAGGCCCTCCTACTGAACATACTATCCATCACCCAGCAGGAAGCTTGGCATTATTTGTACAGCCTGGTTCTAATTTACCCTGGTGAGTCAGTGGGATTAGCTTTACAAGGTTCCAGAAATACACATTATTACCATTCAGTATGTTTGTGCTTTTATTTCACTTTGCATTTCACTGTAACATCAGAAATAAAACTACTGCTCCTTTAGGGAAGTAGATTGTATAGACTGCTCAGTTGGGGTAGGATAGACAAACCATCTTGCTCCAGATCTGCCTGCGTAGCCTGGCTCTGCTGCACACCTGCCTGTGCACTCAGGTCTTTGTTCCTTAATGCTACTCAGACAGCTTCCACTTAGTTTCTAAGGCAGCAGGGAGTTCTGCCAACATTTGGACAGGACACTCCAGCCCTAGTGGCAGATGAGGCGGGGAGCTGTGCCCTGGTCAGAGCATTCCTCACCAGACATGTCGTGTGTTCACCATTCACAAAGGCTTTCACTGCATCCACCAATGTCTGCTATGCCTTCGGTGGGCAAATCACTGTGCTGTGGTCTGGTTTTGAGACTGATGGGTGGAAATTGCTCCTGTAACTCTATCACACATTCAGGCACTGACAAATGAACAGTTTGCATGCTTGAGCACATTTCTCCCTCACAATAGCTTTATAAGGTCAGTATTACTGTCATTTCTATTTACTAGATGAGAAACACTGCGACAGAAGTTGCCTGCATCTCATAAATGGACAAAACTCTTATGTATCAGTGCCCAAGGCTCATGCTTTCACCTGCTGCTGGCATGTTCAAATCTTTCTGCCTGCTTCCAAACCACCCAATCCTATGGCAACTATGTGTCATGAAACCAAAGACAACGGAACAAAGAGACTACAGTTAATTCAGGGGCTTACTGGGGAAATGTGGTCCTGGCTGGCAGAGAGAGCAGTTAAATATCTGAAGTTGATGGCAGAAAGGGAGACAACCACCTAGGTTAGAACAAAAGCGACTGCATCCCGCTGGGAATGTACTTGTCTTAAACTAAGGACAGGGTGACAGTTTCTCTGGCAGTAAAGCTTCACTGTAACTTTGATGTTTATTTGTTTGTTTGTAATTGGCTGAGAAAGTCTGTAGTAAAAACAAGCCAAGAATACTCAGGGACAATGGTGGAATCAAGCTGAATCCATGCAAGTTCCTCTCTACATCTCCACAATTACCTCAGCCTACAGTGACTTTTCATACACTGTCCACTTCTGAGTGTACAGCAGGGACTGTTTATCTCCAAAACACCTTCCTCTAGTGTCCTTCACCTTCCACTTGGTATTCAAGACCTACCTCCCTACCATCTTGGAGACAATGTTCCGATTATCAAGCCCTTGAAATACCATGCTCAAGTACCCTGATGGTTACAACACACATTAAAGCTGCTTGCCCTCAGCCACCATTTTACTGTCTCACACATAAGATCTCAATGTTAGAAGACATTAGCTCCTCTGCCCATTTTGATTTCTGGCTACACACACTCACACACATGCACATGCACAAACACCTAATTACACACACTCATGCAAGTGGTGTGCTCACGCGCACGCACACACACACACACACACACACACACACACACACACACACACCATTGCTATAGGATGAAGAGTTGAGGACTTCACTAATAGCTGAAGGGTGATTGTTGTGCTGGAGCCAGACTGTTTTCAGTTCAAGTCCTAGTTCTGCCCCTCAGTAAACTCAGATATTGGGTTTTCTAAGAAACCAGATAAATATGAGCAGAATTGAAGGTCACTGAGGATGAGCTGACCCTTCCCTCACAGTCAACAACTTGTAAACCAGAACTAAACCTATAGGACTCTGATAAGCAGTTAAAAAAACAGGATTTGAGTCCTGTCTCTGATATTAGAAGGAAACACGGTCTCACTCATTCTTCCCACTAGAAGAAACAAGGGGGATTTCTGTTTTGCTCCCATTGCAAACACAATATACTCATAACAGAAGATGTGTGCAATATGGATAAGCAAGGAGGAAACCAAAGTGATACATGTTTCAGTCACTCAGAGACACTAATATATCTTACCTATATGCTTTTCATGGCTGTCCTGGAACTAAAATTCTTGTGATCAACTAAGATTAGGAAATGCTAAAAATATTGTTGTAACTATTGACAAAGTCCATTAATGTATGTTCCTCCTCAATTATGTCAACTTAATTGGTTGGTAGGGAGACCATTCTGTTGGGGTCCAAACATTACTAGGAGATAGTATGACAGCAAATGCCCTGGTCCTCTGGTTCTTACAACCTTTCCATCTCCACTTCCTCAATGTTCCCTGAGCTTTAGGTGTTGGACTAGGCTCTACAACCCCACATTTTGATTGGTTGTGGTTTTCTTCCTTGTACTAGAAACCTAGCCAACTACTCAGGGCTAGTAAATTCACTAATTTTAAAGAAAAACCTACAACCACTATGTTACTCAACCAGCATGATCCCTAACTACACTCTAAATATTTGTCCTTATAACCACAGATAAACTTCTCTTGCAGCAATTAGGCTTTTAGTCGCTTTTTAAAGTTTCTGCCAATAGACTCTTGTTTCTACAATGTGAGAGATTATCTGTTTTGATCTGTCCTCTTGTATGTAATAGATAATTCAATAACTATATGGTGAATGGATCAATATTTATTTACTATAGAGAAACAACTATACCCTGAAGGGCCTTTGAATAAAACTTAAAGCAATGCATTGTCTTTTCGGATTCACACTGGCAAATGAGAATGGATTCTGAATTGGGTAATTTTAAGAATCTCCTATTATTTGAGGCCTTCTGTGTTTACCTCTGTTCTCTGGTGGATCCTTTGTTTGGACAAAACACAAAGGATGTACTTTCAATGTAGATACTTATAGCTGACAAGATAGCACTGGCAAGTTGATTCCTCTCTACAGGGTCTCTCCATGGACTGCTTCAGTGCCTTGGTTCTGCTGAGAGATGAATCCAAAAGGGGGTAATGACAGTACTTGTATAAACTAGCTTTAAAAATCATCTCCACACACAATATTGGTCACAGAACTGTGATTGTCTGTTAGGAAAAGGACTATACAAAGGCATGGACACCAGGAAGAATCACGGAGGGCCAGCTTAGACCAGAAAAAGTCAAAATAGTTGTGAGTGCCCTCACAGAACAATAAGAAAATGCAATATTAACACTTCATTTTTATTTGATTCACATATAATGCTACAGTGCAAATAATAGGAAAATAATAAAATAGGAAATACCAGACCCACCAGTAGAATTGCATCACTCCTAGTGCTGACTGGGATATGCACTGCCAGCTATGTGTTACAGTTACTCTAGCTTTTATTCCTTCCAGCACAATCAGCACTGGGAAAAATAATTCTGCCATTATATGGAATCCAAGGAGGTCTTTATAGAAAGGACATTTCCCTCCTGGTCTGAGACACTTCAAACATCCTCAGATATTCTCACTAGTCTCAAACACAGCAATTGCACTTGGTGACAGAGACACAGAAACAGCTGGACTCTTTATGATGAGCAAAAAGAGAATAAAAGAGATCAAGACTATGGGGGAGTCAGGGAAAGGTCAAGAGAGATGAGATAAAGAAAGAGGAGAAAGGATCAGAAAGGGAAGAAAAGAAAGCACATTTCTGTTCTAAAGCCTATAGTTTGCATCGCCATGAAAAATTAGGCTGAAGCAAATAAAATCAATTAAACCCTTTTATGAATCTATTAATTCTCTAAGCGGAACACACATTTATAAATGAATTAACCAATTCATTGTCAATCTATAAACACAGAGATTATAACAGGGCTGGATGTGGGGCTTTCTACAAAAGGGGACTTTCCTCTCCCTTTTTGATCCTTAACAGCCAAAAAAAAAAGTTATCTTTTCCTGAAAGGACTTCTTGTCCTCATTCCTTTCTTGTAGTTTTTAATCTTAATAAATCCATAATTTCCATGTCTTGCTGTGTGAAATTTTGCCACCAATTAGAATCGTCAATCATGCTATTCTGAGTATACTAGATGGCCCCCGATTCCGCAGCCCTCACTCCTTGCCCTCTCCCATGTGTAACAATGGTTCTTTCCTGCATTCCTGTGAGGCATTGCCATTCCTTTTATTCCCAGTACATTCCAATCACAATCCTTTGAGTTGATATATCTTATTTGTCACCCAATATATTAGGATATCATTAGAACTGTTTTCTGTGTGGTATTCCATATCACACATAATATGCAGTGTCTCAGTATCTGTGGAGATTGAATCCAGAACTTCCTGCACACCAAAATCTATGAACATTCAAGTCCTATATATGAAATGTGCAGTATTCTCATATAGCATCCTCCAAATTGTAATATCTAGTGTGATGCAAATATTATTAAATAGTTGTTATGCCACATTGTTTATGAAAGAAACAAGTATACATTACTGATGCAATTGTTTTTCTCGGTGTTTTCAATAATCAATTGATGTAATGGATAGATGCAGAACTGAAGGACAAAGGGCTGTGTAAAGACTAGGAACACTCTTTGTAACCATTTTGGGTTTTGGTTTACAATGTGTATAAAGTGCATCTGAAGTGGTTTGAATAGGAATGGCCCCCACGGACTCACAAGTGTTTGTAAGCTTAGCTTATAGGGAGCAGCACTACTAGGAGGGGTGGCCTTGTTGAAGTGGTGTGGCTTTGTTGGAGGCAATATGCCACTGTGGGAGTGGGCTTTGAGTTCTCAGATGCTCAAGCCAGATACAGTGTGACTTTTTCTCTTCCTGCTCCCTACTGATCCTGATGTAGAACTCTCAACTCTTACTCCAGCACCATGTCTGCCTTCATGCCGCCATGTTTTCCACCATGACAATAATGTACTAAAGTGTAAGGCAGACCCAATTAAATGTTTTTCTTTGTAAGAGTTGCTGTGGTCTCCTACCTCCCTCCCCCTCCCCGCCCCATGATCCCAATTTACTCAGGAGGTCTTGTCTCTTTCCCCTTCTCCCAGCAGTCCATGTATATCTCTCTTATGGTCCTCCTTGTTAGGAGGAAAACATGAGGGATCAGGGAGGTCAAGTTGGGGGAAGAACAAAGAAAGAAAGCAAGGAAAGATGTACCTTAATAGAGGGAAGTATTGTGTGCTTAATGAGAAATCTGGCACTAGGAAAATCTCCAGGGATCCACAAGAATGACCCTAACTAAAAATCAAAGCAATAGTGGGGAGGCTACCTTAAATGGCCTTCCCCTATAATGAGATTGATGACTACCTTAAATGCCATCATAGAGCCTTCATGTAGTAGCTGATGAAAGCAGAAGCAGAAGCGGAAGAAGAGATTTAGAGTTAAGCACTGAGCGGAACTCCTGGAATCCAGTTATAGAAAGGGGGGAGTGATGAGAAAAGGGGTCAAGACCGGCTGGAGAAACCCACAGAAACAGCTGACCTGAGCAAGTGGGAGCTCATGGATGTCAGTCTGACAGCTGGGGAACCAGCATAGGAGGGGTGCAATTGGGGGGTTTGGGCAGTCTATGGGGCCTCTTTCAACAGAACCAGCATTTATCCCTAGTGCATGAATGGACTTTGGGAGCCCATTCCCTATGGATGGTTACTCTCTCAGCCTAGATACATGGGGGAGGGCCTAAGTCCTGCCCAAATGATGACAGACTTGATGCTCACCCAAGGCAGGCCTCACCCTCCCTGAGGAGTGAATGTGGGGTGGAATGGGAGGACAAGAGGGAGAGGAAACTGGGATTGGTATGTAAAATAAGATTGTTTTAATTTAAATAAAATTTAATTTTAAAAATTAAACAAGAAAAGTTGCTGTGGTCATGTCTCTTCACAGCAATAGAAACTCTAGTTAAGACAGCTTCACAGACCTTTCAATATTATCACTGAAATTTCCTACACATTTACTATTCATCATGATCTGTTTTATGTTATACATTGTACTCCTCTATCCTCTTCTGCACACTCAGGTCTCCCAACTTTCCCAGGGCTGAGCATGTTTAAAATGTGTCATCATCTTTTATGACTCACCTGTTCCAACAAATAGAAGTTTTTTTTGTTTGTTTGTTTGTTTTTTGTTTTGTTTTGTTTTGTTTTTTATTTTTTTTTTAACCTTAGAAAAGTACCAGAGACATTAGTGAACCTGGTTAGGTGGGCCTGATAGAGCTGTCTTCTACTAGGCAGGGGCACCCCAATGTACCACCACTGTGAGAAAGCAATCCCTTTACCAGAACCCTGTTGTTAGAGCTACTGCTGTGGGACCAGTGTTTTCAGATTCAGGCAGGACTTCCGAGGAGGGATCGGAGTTCTTCATTTGAATTTTAAACTCCCTGGTGTAAGACTCTTCCTGTCTATATCTCTACTGGTAGGGGCAGTTGGGTAGGGACAATCGAGTGTTTCCCTGTAGAGACTGACTGAGGGCACAATACGAAAGAAATGTGACTGAAAATTCTATGTGAATGTAGTCTGTGGGCCCCAAGTTATTGTAAAAGTGTGTATGTACATCCTAACACGTGTAACTGACTATAAAGTTACTTAAACATATATAAGGAAATTGTTGGAGTAGGCAAAAAAATGGGTATATGAAATGCAATGAATACCAAGATAATTTCCTACTCTAATGAACTGACAATGGTTATAAAATTATCATCTGGATAGTTTTTATTAAAATCATTTGGGGGTGGAAGGTTGATATAGGGTTCAGGGAGTTCTGATTGATAGACTTCAAACTCACAGTGGTCTTCTTATCTCAGCATTCCAAGTACTGGGATCAGACATATGCATCACCATACATGGCTTCTTAAAGACATTTTCAATGATATCCACATATTTTCAGACATCATGTTAGCCATATTACTATTATCTCAACCAGTGTTGCTCACATGTGGCCTCCCAGAGGAGCTCATTGTAAATCTCATAAAATCCTGTATGATGAGAATAATATGGACATTTACTCCAATTTTATTGAAAAAGCTAAAGCCATGGAAAAAAGAAAAAACATGGAAATTGCATCCAGATCTGACTTAAATCTGTGTCTCATAACTTATGGAACCATCACACATTTCAATAACGTAAGTCTATAGCAATCACATATTCAGGTAAGCTTTTCCATGGAAGACACTTTTTATGGAGTAGTAGATGTGCTTCAGAGAGTAAGCCATGGAGGTCATAGGAGGAGGTTGTTTTTTTGTTCTTGTTTTTGAAAAATCTCAGTGTGCATTATCCGAGATTCCAGTTCCATGTTCTATTGTTCTGAAAACAATGTTCATTGCCTATTCCAGAAGGAATTCTTGGATGTATTTTATTACCTGTAATTTACTATTGAAAATAGAAACTCAAATCTCTTTCTCAGTTTGGATATAAAAGTGGTCATATGATTGGTTTGTAAAAGAATATTTCTTTTCCTAATAAAAGAAAAAGTTGCAATAGAAGCCTCCACTTCTTTTCCCTTCTGTGAATGTAAGTGAACTATCTGGAGCTACAGTTGCCACATACAAGAAGGAAAGGCCAATCAAATCACAAACCCACTAAAACTGACATTTCAACCAAATCCCAGCAGCTTCTGAGAAAGATGAAAGCACACTTCTTTAGGCCTCTATAATCAAATATTTCTTTTACATTCTGCTGAGTACATATATAACTGGCAGGACCTTTAGTGACAATGTGAGACCATAAATATCATGACTGGGCTAAGAAAGTTATAAGACTGTCTAACCACAAGTAGTGTGAAGATTATTCACTGGGGAAACATGGAGGGTGACTGCAAGACTTACTGGACTTTTCCTTCATTATCAACTACCTCCTTTCACTGCTTTCTTTTCTGCTTTTTTTTTTTTTTTGAGATGTTTATAAGCTAGCAAATGTGAGATTCAGTACAGCAATCTTTTCTAGTATATTTCAAGGTCAAGTATAAACTTAGTAAATACATAGGTGAATGAATAGATGAATATTGTGAAGGTGGTAAATTTATGGATGGGTGGATATAGATGTGGATGGACAATTGATTACGTAGATTGATGGTTGACTCAGTTGATGGATAGCAGATTAGGTAGATAGATAGATAGATAGATAGATAGATAGATAGATAGATAGATAGATATAGATAGATAGATGATAGATACATAGATAGATAGACTTCCTGTAGTTAATGTTATATGGTGAAACTGTTGATATTTATCTTGGAATTATACTTTCCATAACTTAACTATTCAAGAGAAATACAAATAAATGAATTGAGCATGTTTTAAAATATTCCATAAAAGTAAAAATAAACAGGTGAATTTTAACAAGTATTCAACATAAACCACTAGTGTGACACTTTCTATTCTTCTATCCTAAGAGATCTTCAAAAGATAGTCTATATTTTATAGGTAGATGAGACTTATAAGCATCTACACATCAAGGGAAACTATTGGCAAAGTGAAGAGACAATATATAAAATAGAGAAAAAAACTCAGCTTTACTTCAGTTAGGAGGTTAATATAGGCTATATTTCTTTATATTATATGAAGATTGCAAAAAATTAAACACCCAAAGCTATCAATCAACAAATAGATGAATAAAACCAAACGAAACTTATCAAAAGAAGAAGCACAAATGGCCAATAAATATTTTTCCAATATGGAAAACAGTCTAGACAATGAGGGAATTGCAATTAAAACTGTTTTGAGAGTCCACCTTACACCAGTAAAAATGACTTTACCAAGAAAACAAATGTCAAAAACTGCTAGTGAGGACATGAGTCAAAAGGAGCCTGTTAGTAGAGGAACAAAATCATGCAGCTCTTATGGAAAGTAGTGACATGGCTCAGCTACCTCGTCATCTTCTATGCAAAAAACATTATATCCAACTGTAGAGACAAAGAAGTCAAAAATAAAAAAGCAAAATTCTCCACTCTCTATAGATGGATCATAAGGGCTAGAAGTCTGATGCACAATGCACTGACTTTTAATGTATCTGTAATGCATCTAGAGTATAATTCTTAATGCCTGGATACCTCACCCCAAGTAGCCAGTCTCAGGTAAAGCTAATGGCATTATAAGGCTTTCTACTTCAAGATAGTGAACTTCTCAAACTCTATTCAGTATAACCCCACTGAAATGGCCCAGGAGTCAAGTCCAAACAGCTTTTTAAACTGCTATAAAATACCATCTTTCTCAGAGGTATTAGTTTCTTTTTCTGAGGATTTACCTTCTTTTTTTCTGCCCATAATGTCTATTATTTATTAAAACTTATCAATTCTTGTCTGGTAAATTATTTTATCTGTGTACTGTAGTAAGATTTTTCTTTGGACTATCTTTGGATCACTAGCCCCCAAATAATGACGTGGAGATTTATAACTAATTATGAAAGCTTGGCCCTTAGCTTAGGCCTGTTTTTAACTAGCTCTTATAACTTAAATTAACCATATTTTTATTATGGTTATGTTCTGTCATGAGGCTATTACCTCTATCCCATTCTGTGTTTCTGACTCATTCCACATTTGGCTGGTATCTGTTAGGGCCTAGGTTCATCTCAAGTTTCCTCTCTCTGCGCAAACCTAGTTAGATATTTGACCATTTACCTCTTTATTAAAACAATCAAAAGGCACTTTACACATTTTTACACTGCAAGCAATTATTCCACGATGGTGATAGTTTTCTGTTTTTGCTTTTGTTTTTTTGTTTTTTTGTTTTTTTTACTATTGTACCTACCACAGAGATATTTATACATCCATGTTTCTTATTACACTATTCACAATCACAAACATATGAAATTATCCTAAATTTCAATCAGCAAAAGAATGGATAATTGAAATATGGTATATATAAAGAATTGAATTTTACTCATCTATTTAAAAGATGAAATTATAAAATTTGTAGGAAAATCAATAAATCTGCAATTGTAATAGTAAGCAAAGTGATCCAAACTGAGAAAGACAAGTCCTACACATTCTCTTACATATGCAGATCCTTATTTTAATACTTACACACACACACAGAGAGAGAGAGAGAGAGAGAGAGAGAGAGAGAGAGAGAGAGAGAGAGATTATGGGTACACATCATGAGCCATGAAAGAAGACTGTAAGAAGAGAAAAAGTAGTGAAGAGTCAAGAGCAGTATAATATACATGACATGAAATCAGAAAGGAGACTGGGGATGGAATAGTGCAAAGGGGTCCAGAAGGGCAAGGAAGGGGGGGGGGCGAGAGGAGGATGAGCAACAAAACTAAATTGTACATACAACTTTTCAAGATGGGGTTTTCTGTGTAGCCCTGGTTGTCTTGCAACTCGATCTGTAAAGCAAGCTAGCCTTGAACTCACAGAGATTCTTCTGCCTCTGCCTCTGCCTCTGCCTCCTGAGTTCTGGCATTGAGGCATGAGTCACCCCTGCCTAGCATTAAATTATACTTTTAATCCTATAATGAAAACTAATAGTTTATATGCTAATTCTAAACATAGTTTTTCATTTATTGAGGATTTTAAACAAGATCACATTGTATTTACATCATTTAACCACTCCAACTCCTCCCACCTACCCCCAAATTTAGCATTATCTATATGTACATATACATAGAGCTGGTCACCTCGGAATGAAAAAGTTATCAGAGGTGTTGTCCCTGAAGAAAATAGAAAACTCAATATCCATTGACACCCTGCTGTTCTTCATCTAGGGGTGGGTTCTTGTAGAGTTTTCTGTTCTTATTGGCATGTTGACTCATGTAGTCGTTATTTAAGTCCTGTTTAGGCAAACATGTTTTTGAGATTTCATGGTTGAAGCATTTCTATCATGTCTGAAAGACAGTATCTGAGAGCAGACTAAGGTCATCTGGTTCATACAATCTTTCTTTACCCCCTTCCATGATGTTTCCCAAATGTTAGGGCTTGTGTTATAGAGGTACCAGTTGAGACTTGACATCCTACAACCAATTGTTCTCTGCATTTTACCAGTCATGGGACTCTCTGATAATCATCCCTGTTGCAAAATAAAGAAGCTTTTTTGTTGAGGGTGTAAAAGTTGCACTTACTTGTGGGTATTAGGATGGATATATATAATATATATCCATCCTAATGACCCTTTCAACCATGGGTAGTTGGCTAATTGTATAGTACCGAGCATGAGTTCCCTCCTAATGAGGGAAAATAGATTATTGGTTACCTATTTGTTTCTTCCAAGAAATAGGAGGCACTAGTGCACTATTAGCAGTAGTTTTCTGAGCCTGTAGTTGTTCTCAGGCTTTATAGCTCATATAGGACTATTGACTACATTTCTTCCTTGTCAGCTTGCATAGCTCCTTCAAATACCTTAAGATGTTCAAATACTTTAAGATGCTCAGGGAGAAGGTTTTCATGTCAGGTCTAGGTCCATTATTCCCAGTCCTGTGTCTAAAGTGTGTGGTATCTTCAGCAATAGAGTCATACCTTTAAATTCTAGGAATAACAAGGGGAATTGCTGTGGAATAATCCTTTTCTATACTATGAATACGTATTACTCTCACTGGCTAATAAAAAGCTGACAGGCTGATAGCTGGGCAGGCAGGAAAGCCAAACTGAGAATGATGGGAGGAAGGAAGGTGGAATCAGGATGCCAGCCAACCACCCAGGAAGCAAGACATGCTAAAGAACAGGTAAAGCCATGAATCATGTGACAATATATATAGATTTAAAAAAAATAGTTAATTTAAGTTGGAAGAGCTAGTTAGTAATAAGCTTGAGCTATTGGCTGAATATTTGTAATTCATATTCAACATCTCAGTCAGTTATTTGGGACTGAGTAGTTGGGACAGGAAACACCCATTTACAGGGAATGGCAATAGCCTATTTTTAAGAGTCCTTTGACCCCTTCTGGCCCATACTCAAGGGAGCATTGTCTTGCCAAACACTAAAGTATTTTTTTAGATAAGTAACAGTTCCTAAGGAGAGAATTATCATCCCATGTGGCATAATTTCATTTAAACTGCATATATATATATATACATATATATATATATGTATAAATGTATGCATGTGTTTTAAATAAATATAAAATAATGTGTTTCCTTATGGCTTTTTCAAATATTCTTAATGTTATGCCTCTCCTTCCCTGTCTTTTTGTGTTACCCTCTATCTCCAGTTAAGTATTCCCCCATGCTGTTTTCCCCCTTCCTGGCCCATTTTACCACCTGTGTTCTGTTACCTCTTTAGAACTCCTTCTGCCTTTTTACTTTGCTGGCTTCAACAGTTAATCCACTTATTATTCAAATCTAAGGATTCAGAGCTAGGATCCACAAATCAGAGAGAACATGTCTTTCTGTGTCTGGATTATCTCACTCAATATATTTTTTTTTCCAGTTCCATTCATTTACCTACAAATTTAACAATTTTACTTTTTGTCACAGATACAAAGAACTCCTATGTGTATATGTACCACATTTCTAGTCTCCATTTATAATAGGTGGACATCTAGGCTGCTTCCATATCCTAACTATCATGAATAAACAAGCTATGAACAAGACAGAGCAAGTATATGTAGTAAGGTATTGAATCCTTTGGGGCTATGCCAAGCGGTATAGTGGTTAGAGTAATCAAAATAGCACGATAATGATGAAAAGACATGAAGATCAATGAGGCAAAATAGAAAACACAAATGTGAATGCAAATAATTATAATTAGATAAAGTTGCAAAAGTACACACAAGATGAAAGACAGAATCTTCAACAAATGGTGCTAGGAAAACTGGATGACTGTATGTAGAAGAATGCATTGTGTACAATCCCACCAACAGTGAATAAGGGTGCCCTTTTCTCCACATCCTTGCCAGAATTTGGTGGCAGTTGATTTCTTGATCTTAGTCAATCAGACTGATGTAAAATGAAATCTCAAATTCATTTTAATTTGCATTTCTATTACTGTAAAGGATTTCAAGCACTTTTAAAAAATACTTCTTAGCCATTTTTTATTCTTCTTATTCGAGCTCTATGTTTAGGTCTGTAGTCCCTTTTATTGTGCAGTTTGTTTTCTTGAGTCTTTATTTTGGTGTGTTTGGTTTTTGTTTTTTTAGTATATTGTAGACATCAATCCTTTATCAGCTGTATAACTGGCCAACATTCTTTCCCACTCTTTTGGCTCCTTCTTTATGAAACTGGTATTTTATTTTTTTGCTGTGGAGAATCTTTTTAATTTTATGAGGTTCCATTTGCCACTTCTTCTTAAATCCTTAGTTAATGTAGTTCTGCTAGAATGTTTTTTTTCCTGAATCTGCATTTTATAGGGTACTTCCTATGGTTTCTTCTAGAAATTTCAGTATTTCAGATATTACATTGAGATAGTTGATCCATTTGGAGTTTATTTGTGTTCAGGATGATAGATATGGATCTAATTGCATTTTCTACATGTGGACATCCAGTTTTCCCAGCACCATTTATTAAAGACACTGCCTTTCCTCTAATGAGTATATTTTTGCATCTCTGTATGACATATTATGGCTATAATTACTTGAATTCATATTTTCATTTTCTACTTTGTTTCACTGATATGTTTCACTGATATTAATTTTTGCAGTATCATGTTATTTTGATTGCCATAGCTCTGCAATTAAAAAGAAAACTAACAAAAAAATAAGTCAGTTCAGTGCAGCCATATTGCAAGTGCTGAATGGCAGCAGTGTAATAGGGATTACCTTGAGAAGCATAATTTAATATTCTTCCTGTGACATTGTCCTTGTTAGATCTTCTTCATGCCTTATATGTGAAATATGTTCTCTTGGCTTCATGGCACAATTCTGCATCATTCCTCCATCATATGCTCCTATTTTAGACTTGATCTACAAAGAAATGAAATATAATCTTTATATAGGAATTTAGATATAAGAAGGAAGCCAGAAAACCCAAATCTATGCCCAAAAGAATAAATATGCATTAGTTATTTCTTAGTAGTTGTAACCAAAACACCCAATGTAAATGGGGATGTATTGGGGTTCATCATTTCAGAGGTTTGGTGCACAGTAACTTGTTCCAAAGCACTTGAGTAGAGTATCATGGCATAGCAAATATGTGTAGAAAACTAGGATATTCCTCTCATTGTCATCAAGAATCATATTGAGAAAAACCAGCCCATATCATGGTAAATAGGAAGCAAAATAGAGCTTTAACAGAGGGGTCCAGGGCTCAATATAGTCACCAATCACACACTCTTCAATCACATACTTCCTTCAACAAAACCCCACTATCTACTATCTCTCTGTGGCCTACTTAGATTCTAAATCTATCCATAATTTAAACATTTCATGAAGTCAGAGACATTATGATCTATTTATCTCTGGAAAGATTCTTATAAAATCATGCAGAGGTGTCCACCACTAATGGTTTTGGGTTTCTTAACACAGCCAACTTGGCAGCAAGATTAACCCTCACAATATCCAAAGGATTTCCTTCCATAGTGATGGATACCTTTCAGTGGCATTATTTGAGATGAAAAAGGAAATCACATCCATTCTAAGGTCTCCAGGGATCTAACCTAATTTAGGGCAAAACTCAAACAAGCTGCCAACATCTCCAGTAAACACTCAAAATGATGGATACACATTACAGTCTAATTCTTGGTTCTTTCCCAACACTCATTTTCTCTAGTTCATCTCTGGTGATTACTTGTCAACCCACATCAAGGAGATTTGAAATGATGTTGACAGCATCGCCTCTTTCCAAATTTCTTTTCCTTGATTGTTTATAGGTGTATGAGGACAGTGATGTTTAAAACTGAGTAAAAGAATGGTGTGAAGTTGAGAGCCAATCTCATTTGCTGATTTATGCAAGGTGGATCTTACCACTAAAGGTTAAAAGGCCATTTTCACCATCAAACATTAGTCAGTAGAATAAGACACATGAAGCCAAAAGGAACACCTGAACTCAAGACAAGTAGACAGATACGACTTCATGAAGAAGGTAGAAAAAAAGTGAAAAGTAGGTCAAACCACTCTACACCTTGAGAACTTCAAGTGAGATTTTCTTCTCATCTTGATCTTTCATTTTCCTCATTACAACCACAACACACTGAGTCCTCCTTCATAAGTGCTCATCATTTTACTATTTTGCTGATAACAAGTCCTCTGTCTTCAAATCCCTCTGAACTCTACCTTTCTCACTTAATGTTTTCGTAGGAAGCTGGTGCTAACGTATAATTTTCTGTGTGTTCCAGTTTAGCCTCAGATTCACAATTGTCTTGCTTCTGCCCTCAGAGTGCCATGATTTTAGATATGCATCCTCATGCTTCCTTAAATTATTTTGGTGCTTTCTTTGTTGTAGTTAATTTCATGTTTCAATTTGGCTAAGTTACCATGGCCAGGTATTTGGTCAACACTAGACTACATGTAACTGTGAAGGAACTTATAGAAAGTAAGCAGACAACAGACAGCTGTTTGGGGCTCTGGTATTTTTCACTTCTGCTCCCACTGTTCCCTGAATCATGTGACACCCTGACAATAAGTTCCAAGGCCCTAACATGGGACTGCCCCTTGGGTAGTCCTGATATTACAGAATAATTCCTATAGAAGTCATCTTTAAATAAACATCCAAAGCAAAATGTCACTTCAAACTCAAAGGACTATTGACAAGATGCCTGCTAAGAATCCAGCCAATGGTTAAAGGAATTTTGTTTTAATAAAGATGGGTATGGCAGTAAAGAGGGTAAATTGTTTGAAAATAAGTTGAATACATTTGGACCACTGTGGTTGAATCTTTAATATAAACGCATTAGGTGAAAGAGGTAACACATAGGTTCAGTTCTGTGACAAATAAGGATTTCTTGTTAAACATTTACGGAAAATTGTTTCATGCAAATATTTTGTTGGTTTATAATAGCTATAAATATAATAAAATAATATATAATAGCTATATGTTATTTTATTCTGCCCCTTGACCTCACTTACAGACTCAGAGAGTCAAGTCATGGACTGCACTAAAAGGCCTCCTCCCTGAGGAGCTTATCATTCAGGTCAGACTGGACCTTGCGAACAAACGTACCACAGGCTGTGAGGCCAGTTTCCAGTCTGCATCTAGAGTTGCAGAAAAGAATGCCCTCAGAGCAGCAGGAACTTAGGAAAATGTTCTGTCTGTCTGAGGAATAAGACCCAGCTACATAATCTGAGGGTCAAGTTCCTTTTATTTCCAGCCCTCATTCTCTTTTCTAATGCCACCTGCTCTAATTCTTCTCTCTCACACCTTTAGCTCCTATGTTCACACATTTATATACACATTCAACAGCAAACTTACGGGCAATTATAATAATAAAAAATAAGGTTACAAAAGTTGCTTCTCAGAGTCATAATGCATTCCTTGAGTAAATGATAAGGGACAGAGTCATTTATCATGGCAATGCATAGGTTGGGGGCAAAGAGCCAGAGCGCTGGGAGTTTCAGCAGTCTTCAACAAGGGCTGGCATTTGGAAGGCATCCCAAGCCTAAAGATACATTTTCTTATCCTGCATGAAGTGCCAGAGCACACAGAGGAAAGATTGTAACTTTCTTATTTAAGGATGTGAGTCCAGACCATTCTCTGTAGCTCTGTCTATCAAAGCTATGAGACCAGACCATCTTCTGTAGCCCCAGCTATCTGTGAAACGTTTTACCACATAAAGCTGTTTTTGTCTGGATTTGGTTGTTATTCTTGTCATTCGTATAAATTTCAGGACTAAAACATAAGCAGTTTGTTAACTGAGCCTAGGATTCTGTACCATAAACTAAGATTAGAAGTTTGTGCAGAGTGTAAGTCGCTAAGTAATTTAGTAGGGAGTGGGTATTGGTCTCTGTTATCAGTCAGATCTGGTTAGAGAAACTGGAATAGTAATTTCAGCCAATGTTTGTGTCTAAAACACCTTGATTTAACAAACAAGACATCTGCAATTCTGTCCTTGTGTATAAACTGTGAAAGCTTAACTTATGGTCCATTCACAGAGACATTCAGTCTAGTTTGAATTTGTTCTTGAGGTTTTGAATCAATTAATTGTATGTGGCTTGTCTTAGACCTGAGAAAAATTTGTTGTTTTCTTTATGTCTGTCTGAGTTAATGATTAAAATCAGGGTCTAAAAGTATCTTAAGTCATCATGGAAAAAATAGATCTGGTTATGAAGCATGTCCTAGTATATATCAAAATTATACAGATCAGTAATCTGTATAATTTTGATATATACAGTCATCTTCTTGACTATCCAAAAATATACACACCCATAAGATTGAGATGTAATCATGAGATTATATATACACATCCCATGAGACTATACACTACATTGCAGACATTGGGGAAGTACCATAGCTGCCTTTGCATATGTAAATTTATAGACAGAAGCACTCAGTTTCCAGAGTTTGTGGCCCCACAAGCCTTGCCTCAACAGGGTTCTCCTCCATCAGAGAATTAGTCATCTGGTGGATTGATGTCTGAATTATCAACTGCCGTCTGTTGTATTTGCGTCATTGACCATAACAGCTTGTGACACAAATGGTAATATATTTTGAACTGAATATAGAGAGAAGTGAAAGCTAACATCTAGCCAATCTTTTACAATTTTACTGTTGGAGGAAGGGATGGTGTCTCTGCTGAAGGGACTGTACAACACATAGAGTCCTGTCACACAGAGTAATTTTAAATATTTACTTTAGGACTCATTCCAAGTAATCTATTGTAGTGCAGAAGAATGGCTCAGTTGAGATCAGCTGCATTTTAACAGTGTTTCCCTAGTGTTGTTAATTGAAATGGGAATAGCCATTTGTTTAAAAACAATTTAAAGAAAAACAATATCCCATTTTTTTGAAGTGCTGTTTTTGTCAGACCCAATGTTTACTTTTTCTTGGTATATTTTTGCTAACCTGTGTAAAAGGATTGAATTTCAATGTGGTTGTAAAAACTACCATTTTCTGTGAATTTAAGTGCAGTACACGGTGTTTCAAAACCATATTTTAACACTAATTTTCCAAATGTACAATAAAATCCTAAAAGTTTAAGTGATTCTTCTAGATGAGATCAATGTTTAAATGAGCAGACTTTAGGTAAACAGATAACATTTAATAATGGAAGTGAATCATGTTTCATATGTGAAAGGTTTAAGAGAGAAGACTAAGGCCAGGAGAGAGAGAGAGAGAGAGAGAGAGAGAGAGAGAGAGAGAGAGAGAGAGAGAGAGAGAGAGAGAGAGACTTTCAGTAGACAGCCTCTACTTTCAACTCTTCCAGGGACCTCTCATTACCTGTCTACCCAGATTTCAGATTTTACTAACACCACAATTATGTGTCCATTCCATAAGATAAACATCACTCTTGTTCCATTCTATGTATCTCTGTCCCTCTCTTTCTCTCTAAACAAGCATACACATATACATGCAACACACCCATGCACACACACATACACACACACACACACACACACACACACACACACACACACACTTATTCTGTTCTCTTTTACTGTACTCATTTCATGAAAATCAGAGTAAATTCTCTCCTTCCTCTTCCTGGTGTCACAGAATGCTGATCTCGTGCTGGAATCCACTTCCCTGAAGAAAAATCCAGCTGAGCTCAAAGGGCAGCCCCAGAGGTTGAGAAGGTGGTGCCTCTCCTCACTGTCTCTAGGGCTCTCTGCTTGAAGCTGTCTAGATCCGGTCGTCATTGAGAATGCTGTTGGAATGAAAACCTTCCTCTCAGAATGCATTTAGCTTGCTGTGAAATCATTGTCATCACTACAATGTAAGTGTCAATTGTGCTTTCCCCTTGCAAAGAGCCTTGGTAGTCAGTATATAAACCAGAATCTTGACTGACATCCGCAAGCAGAGCTCTGAGAAAAGCAACAATGTAAGATCAGAATGAACTTACACAGTCTTGTATATAAACATGGGCAAAAATAAAATAGCAATTATACCTAATTTAAATTATTTGTACCGGCTTATATTTACACCCTACTTTGTCTCCCAAAGAGTTTGATTGAGGTCATAATGACTATGACCTGATAATTATAATTCCTATGCTCCTTACGAAAACAGAAAAAAAAAAAGGAAGGAAAGAGAACCGTATGCTGCCATGAGTTTCAGTATTTACTGCATTTCACTGGGAATAGATTTCTCTGATTAAGGCCAAAAGAGATAATCATCTATGGGTATGAATATATTTAATTATAAGGTAACCTGATGTTATGTTAAGCTAGCTAAACAACAAATGTAAGTTGCCCCTTAGGGCCAATGGTCTCCACGGCCATGGACTTTTGAGAACGTTTAGAGTACTAGCTTTATATTTCTTCCTGTGGAGTAGACTTCAAATACAATCAGAGAGCAATGGTTACTGCCATAATAACCATGCCACTATTGTAGAAGTGGGTATATCTTTCCCAGAAAGTTGATATCATAGTCTGCAGGGTTCATATCTGGGTAAGACAGTTACTGTCTTCCCCATGCCAGAAGCCTGCATGACATGTTCCAGCACCATGAAAGCTAGCTGGATTTCTTCATTTCCTACAAACAAGTTGTGTATATGGTTTCTATAATAGGATGTTATCATTTAGCATTGGTAGGCAACCAAGAAGAATGGCAAAAGTCTTTATTGTTGGAAGACCTTTAAGGCCTCACTGACCAATAACTCATAAGAAGTCAGGCCACACCTAGAACTTGAGTTTTTGTTTGATAATATATAGTTTGTAGAACTATATTTTTTCCACTCTGCAGAGAATTTCCTTTTCAACTTAGTTTGGTTACAAAATAGTAGGTTTTCATGTGGATCTATCATACTCCCTTGTTTTGATTAACCCGTTTCTCTACCCCTTCTTCTCCCCTATTATTTTTTTTATTTTTACTCATTTTTTATTTTATATTTAGTTTCCCCTTCATCCTCTCCTCCAAGTCCCTCATCCCCTGACCCATACCTGCAGATAAGCCCTCTCTATTTTCATATTAGCCTCATTTTACTATTCATCCTCCCTTGAGGTATCAAGAACTAAATACCCTCTTTCTAGATTTCTGACCTCTACAGAAACTCTAAGGTGAACACACAAAATTAGATATTCAAATTTTGACCCACATAAGAAAGTTGGCATTTGTTTTTCTGTGCCTGAGTTTCCTCACTCAGTGTAGTTCCTGCCAGTTTTATATATTTACCTGAAATTTTTATAATTTAATTTCTTTTTCAGCTGGAAGAATTTTATTGCGTAAATGTACCACATTAGCACTTTCCATTTATCAGTTGAATGACATGTAGGCCAATTCCACCTTCTAGGTATTATAAACAAACTGGCAAAAAACAGCAACCTTGGAAGTAGGATATAAAGTCTTTTGAGTGTATGTCTAGGCCTGGAATGGATGGTTCACATCATAGTTCTGATCTAGTTATTTGAAGAATCTCCACACTGATTTCCATTGTGACAACATAACTCTGAACTTCCATCAACAATGCATAAATATTTTTCTTTTCCCTCTTCCTCAACGGGATTTGTTATCAATTAATTTCCTGATAATAGCCATTATGACAAGGGTAAGACAGCATCCCAAAGTAGCTTTAAATTAAACTTCCCTGAAGGCTAATGATATTGAGCACATTTTAAACTGTTGCCCATTCTCACTTCTTTTGTGAATTCTCTGTTCAGATCTATAGTCAGTTTTGATTGGTCATTTGTTTCCTTGATTGGTTTGGGGTTTTTATACATTCTAGATATTAATCGTCCATTTGATCTATAGCTGGCAAAGGTTTTCTCCTATTATGTAAGCTAGCTCTTCATTTGTTTGTTACCTTTGCTGTACAAACCCTTTCCAATTTCTTGAGATCCCATTTGTCGAGTGGCAGGCTTACTTCTTAAGCAACCGAGTCCTATTTAGAAAGTTCTTACCTATGCATCAGTGCTGTAGCATTTTCTCTACCTCCTCTTCCATCTGTTTCTGAGTTTCAGATTTTATACTGAAGTCCTGATATATCTGGAGTTGATTTAGTTCAAAAGATAAAGGTCCAGTTTTTGTTTTGTGTATGTACACATTCAGTTTACCCAAAACTGTTTGTCGAAGATGCTTTCTTTCCTCTACTGTGTATTGTTGGTGCCTTTGTAAAATTCAAGCGGCTGTGACTGCATCAGCTTAAGTCTGGGTCTTTTCTCCCATTGATCTACCTGTTTTGTTTTGTTTTGCATTGTTTTACCAATATCAGGCCATTTTTATCTATGGTTCTCTCACATAACTTAATATCTGGGTGTAGAAATCACACCAGCATTATTCTTTTTACCCAGGTTTGTTTGGACTACACAGGGTCTTTTTCATTTCTGCATAAATTTTAAGGTTGGTTATTTTTCTGATCAAAACTACCATCATGATTTTTATCAAGCTGGATCTGTAAACTGCTTTTGTAAGATGGTGATTCTTACTAAAATTAATTTTACCAATCCATGATTATGGGAGGTTTTTCCCTCTTCCAAGGTCTTCCTTGATTTCTTTCTCCATAATTTTAAAGCTGTCACTGTAGACATCATTTATCTCCTGACTAGGTTCATGCCAGGTTTTTGTTGGTGGCTGAATGGTTGCTTTTGTTGTTGTTGTTTTGCTTTTGTTTTCTAGTGGTTTTTCTAAACTTACTCTTGTAAATGGGACTGTTATCTCTGCTTTCTTTATCAATGTATCATTTATATGTAGCAAGATTACTGTTTTTTATGTTTGATTTATATGTTTTATATGTTGATTCTTTGCTGAAATTGTTAATCAATTCTAGGAGATTACTGGTAAATTCCTTAGGCTCTCTTCTGTAAAGTTTCATATCTTCAAACAAAGATACTTATACCTCTTCTTGTCTGTGTCATTTTGTTTTCTTTTCTTGTCTTATTTCTGTAGCAAAGGCTTCAAATACTATATTGAATAGAAGCTGAAATAATGGATATCTTGTCTTGTTACTGATCCTTTTAAACTTTTAAAAATATGCCTTTAATGGAAATAAAATTACATTCCTTTACCACCATCCTTTCTTCCCTTCAACCACTCCCATATTCCCCCTTTCTCAAATTGATAGCTTTTATTTCACTTTATTATTTTTAGGTATATATTGTTAATTCCAAAGTCAGAAGGAGAAAGGCCACTGACCCAAATCATCACAGCCAAATTAATTAAAACAAGATTTTGTATTTATGTACACAGGCTGCCTCCCCTTAAGGTGGGGTTTGAGAGGTCAGCATTGGATGTGAGGAAGGCAAGGTTTTTATATCACAGAAGTATGGGGGTCTTCCAAAGGGGGGATTTGACAGGCAAAATAGGTAGGGTTACAGGAGCAGAACATAACTATAACAAATTAGTCATCACATGACCTCCTGAAATAAAGACATGATTACAAGGTGGTTGTAACAACAGGTAGTCTTAACAAGGTTGCCATAGTAACCCCTTTGAAACAAAGATGAGTTGCAAGATGGTTATTAAGTTTTTGAAACAAAGACATGATTGCCATTTCTGGGACATGCAGTACAGACCCACTCATAGTTAAGGTTACAGGTGGAGCATAGAACAATCCTTGAGAAAAAGGTTTAATCATAAATAGGAATGAACCTAGTTTGTCTTTACTATAAGATGGCTTTTGAGCCTAAGATGCAGGCAGACTGGTTCTTCAATACACATATGTACGTGTGTGTACCTGTGTGTGTGTGTGTGTGTGTGTGTGTGTGTGTGTGTGTGCATATAAACACCATCTGGGAGCCCATTTTGTTGTTTATGTGTATGTGGTTTCAGGGCTGACCATTCTGTATCACACCACCAATAAAGAAGCTCATCCTAGAACAGGACAATTGGGAAATATTCTGGTTTTATTGAAGATATGTTCTGTGCCTTTGGCCTGGAAGTCTTCACTTTCTCATTTCATAATGCTCAAATTGTATCTTTTCATGGCCAAAGTTCATGCATATTCTTTTCACAAGGCTTTTTGTTTTGTTTTTCTTTTGTATTTCTTTGAGGGAGGGAAAATTTGTAGTGCCTTCTAATTGCTTTTTTTTTTATTTCATTTTTTATTATTGCTTTTTTTTTCTCTTCTTATTTTACATATCGATCCCAGTTCCCTGTCCCTCCCATGGCCCATGACACATACACCCACCCCACTCCCATCCCATTCCCCACAAGGCCTATTTTATGATAATTTTATTTACATTTGAAACAGGCTTGTTTTACATGTCAAACACAGTTCCCTCACCCTCCCTTCCTCCCCTGTCCCCTTCCCAACCCCTATCCCATCCCCTTTCTGCTCCCCAGGGAGGGTGATGCCTTCCATGGATGATCTTTAAAGTCTGTCATAACATTTAGAGCATGGCCTAGGCCCTTGCCCATATGTCTAGGCTGAGAGAGCATCCCTCTATGTGGAATGGGCTCCCAAAGTCCATTTGTACACTAGGGATAAATACTGATCCACACCAGAGGCCCCATAGACTGCCTAACTAAGGCCCCTTTGCTCATCTCTCCTCCCTCTCTGCAACTGGAGTCCAGGAGTTCGGATCAGTGTTTAGCTTTGGGTGTCTGCTTCTGTTTCCATCAGCTGCTGGATGAAGGCTCTAGGATGGCATAAAAGGTAGTCCTCAATCTCATTATAGGGGAAGGGCATTTAAGGGAGCCTCTCCACTATTGCTCAGATTGTTAGTTGGGGTCCTCCCGGATTTCTCTTTATACCTGCAATGGCTCCCTCTATTATGGTATCTCTTTTCTTGCTCTCCTCTAATTTTTCCCTCACTCAATCTTCCTGCTCCCTCATGTCCTCCTCTGCCCTCTTCTTCTTCCCTTCTCTTTCTCCTAACTCCCTCTCCCCTTCCCTTCCCCCATGCTCCCAATTTGCTTGGAAGGTCTTGTCCCTTTCCCCTTCTCCAGGAAACCATGTACATTTCCCATAGAGTCTTCCTTGTTTTCCTAGCTTTTCTGGCAGTGTGGACTGTAGGCTGGTGATCCTTTGCTCTATGTCTAAAATCCATATATGAGTGAGTACATACCATGCTTGTCTTTTTTGTGACTGGGTTACCTCATTCAGGATGGTTTCTTCCAGTTCCATCCATTTGCCTGTGAGTTTCACTAGTCCATTTTTTTTCCCCCACTGAGTAGTATTTGTGTAAATGTACCACATTTTCTCCATCCATTCTTCAGTTGAGGGGCATTTAGGTTGTTTCCAAGTTCTGGCTACTACAAATAATACTGCTATGAACATAGTTGAACAGATGTCCTTGTTCAATGAATGTGCATCTTTTGGGTATATGCCTAAGAGTGGAATTGCTGGATCCTATGGTAGACTGATTCCCATTTTCCTGAGGAACAGCCATACTGATTTCCAAAATAGCTGTACAAGTTTGCACTCCCACCAGCAGTGGAGGAATGTGCCCCTTTCTCCATGTCCTGTCCAGCATAAACTGTCTTTGGTGGTTTTGATTTTAGCCATTCTGACAGGAGTAAGATGGTAGCTCAGAGTTGTTTTGATTTGCATTTCCCTGATGGCTAAGGATGTTGAGCCCTTTCTTAAGTGTTTTTCAGCCATTTTAGATTCCTCTATTGAGAATTCTCTATTTAGTTCTGTACCCCACTTTTTAATTTGGTGTTTTGGTGAGTAGCTTCTTGAGTTCTTTGTATATTTTGGAAATCATCCCTCTGTCAGATGTAGGGTTGGTGAAGATCTTTTCCCAGTCTATGGGCTGCTATTTGGTCTTGTTGACTGTGTCCTTTGCTTATAGAAACTTTTTAATTTCAGGAGTTCCCATTTATTAATTGTTGATCTCAAACAGGGCCTTTTTTAAATTTCTTGGGTTTTTTTTTTGTTTTTGTTTTTGTTTTGTTTTGTTTTGTTTTTTTTGATTGAATAGTCCAGTTCCTCTACTTTGACTTCAAGCTTTGCTATTCGTTTTCCACATGATTCACTGTTGGTGAGGCTTTTCCACTGAGATTTTTAGTAGAGTTATTGACCTTTTCATTTCCATTCATTTCAGTTTGGGTTCTCTTACACATTTCTATCTTTTCATTGAATTCAATTGTCATAGCTTGCATTGTCTTCATTATTTCACTTAGTCATTCATTTATTTCTTCAGTTGATTGACCGTCTGACCTTCTGTAACCCAGTAGTTGATGCTGCAATGACTCAAGATGTTTGCTCCAGTTCATACTGTCTCTGAAACATTAGGGGTGAACTTGGATCACTTCATGACAGAGGAACAATTAGACAGTTGGTGTTAGGTGTGGCAGAGACCATAGGAAACATGTGTGCCATTCAGAGTCAGCACACCGTCCATCATTGGGTGAGTACACAGCCTGAGGCTGATTTGATTGTCAAGCAGTTGTTGCAACACTTAGAATCCAGGGCTTGGGCACAGAAATCCTGTTCTGGATAAACGGTGACCTGTTCATGAGCCAAGCATCAGGACAGAAATCATGGGTACGCACCAGGGAAACTTCAGAGGCTGCAGAGACCTCTCCAGAAGCCAAAAGTATGCTCCCTCACTCTCTGATGCTTTCCTCCTGCTACCAGTTCAACCCACAATCCTGAAAATAGGTAAGAGAAAACATGGGGGAATAGTTTAAGTCAGATGCCAATTTGAACCATATACAAGTTCATTGAGTTGTATAAAATTTGAGTCTGGGGGCTGGAGAGATGACTCAGAGGTTAAGAGCACTGGTTGTTCTTCCAGAGGTCCTGAGTTCAATTCCCAGCAACCACATGATGGCTCAAAACCATCCATAATGAGATCTGGTGCCCTCTTCTGGCCTGAAGAGAAACATGCAAACAGAACAATGTGTACATAATAAATAAATAAATCTATAAAAAAAATTGAGTCTGGTTAATTTTAGTGTAATGTTTTTATTTACGTTTACCATTCCTTTTATAATACAGGTTATAAAATTAAAATAAATTTAAAAAACTAGAGAAGAATCTCTTTTTTTTTCTTCTTTTTTATTTATTTTATATAACCAAGTCCATTTAAATGAAAACAAATATTTATAGACAATATTTGGGAATTTGGGCGTCGTTCATTCCAAACTACTTCCTGCTGGTAAGGGGCCCTGTCATGGGGGACTCAGATTCAGATATCCTGGCTGTAGTCTGTAAGGCTGCTTTTGTCCAGCTGTTTTGAATGTAGAATCACCTGGTACTCTGTTTCAGGTGTCTGGCTTGATCAAACCACATTAGTCTGGAAGGAATCCACATCTTTTCATTTTATGTGGAACAAAAATAGAAATCCTTTTCCCCAGTAACTTGTCCTTCAACTTAAATTTTGGAGTCAAAGCATTTTTTTAATTTAATTTATTATTTTACATGTCGATCCCAGTTCCCTCTCCCTCCCTTTCTCCCTCCCTCCTTCCCTCCCTTTTACCCTCTCTGCCCTCTCACATGCACTCTAAACACCCTCCCCTCCCATCCCTCCACCCCAATTCCATATGCAGGGAAATGCCATCCAGTTGGGGTCATGTAGATCTGAAAGGTCATGTAAAGTAGGGACTAGGGCTTCTCTCCTGTCTCTAGATTAAGGCAGTTATCCCTCCATGGGGGATGTGTTCACAAAGTCCTTTTGTGCACCAGGGATACATCCTGGCTCCACTGTCTGAGGTCTCTTAGACTGCTCAGTCCTTCTGGCTGAGACCCATATTCAGGGGGGCCTGAGTCAGTCCCATGCTGGCTTCCCAGCTATCAGTCTAGTGGCCCGTTAGCTCCTCCTTGTTCAGGTAAGCTGTCTCTTTGTGTTTCTGCCACCTGGTCTTGTCCTCTCCATCTGCATCTGAGTTCTAGTTCGACTCAGTGTTTATGTATGGGTCTTTGCTCCTGTTTCCAACAAACATTAGTTGAGGGCTCCATGGATAAGTTAGTTGTTGATCTCACTCTCCGGGAAGGGCATTTATGGTAGCCTTTCCACGGAAGCTCAAATTGTTAGTTGGCAGCAGTCTTGTAGTTCTCTAGACCTTTCTTTGTGTTCAATTTTATCTTCAAATCAATATTGGCTCCCTCTTTCATGTTCTCTCTCTCTCTCTCTCTCTCTCTCTCTCTCTCTCTCTCTCTCTCTCTCTCTCTCTCTCTCTCTCTCTCTTTCCTGTCTTCTATTCCTAACCAGGCTCAATATTCCTGGTCGCACATGTTTTCCTTTCCTCCCCCTCCTTTTCTCCTACTTCTCTCTCCATTTGCTGCCCCCCACTTCCCCTAAGCTATGGGGGACATGTCCCTTCCCCATTCTGTGAGGAACTTTATATGAATCTCTTAGAATACTCCTTGAATCCTAGTTCCTCTGCTGGTGTGAATTATAGGCTGGTGATCCTTTGATCTAGGTCTAAAATCCATATATGAGTGAGTACATACTGTGTTCCTCTTTTTGTGACTGGGTTACCTCATTCAGGATGGTTTCTTCAAGAGCCTGTGAATTTCAAGATATCATTATTTTTTTTTCTGCAGAATAGTATTCCATTGTGTAGATGTGCCACATCTTCATTTGAGGGGCATCTAGGTTGCTTCCAGGTTCTTGCTATTACAAATAGTGCTTCTATGAACATAGGTGAACAGATGTTTTTGTTGCATGCATGTGGATCCTTTGGGTATATGCCTAAGAGTGGGATTGCCGGGTCCTGTGGTAAACTAATTCCCATTTTCCTGAGGAACCGCCATACTGATCTCCAAAATTGCTGTATGAGCTTGCACTCCCACCAGCAGTGGAGGAGTGTTCCCCTTTCTCCACATCCTTTCCAACATGATTCATTGGTGTTCCTAATTTTAGCCATTCTGGCAGGAGTAAGATGTTATCTCAAGGTTGTTTTGATTTGCATTTCCCTGATAGCTAAGGATGTGGAGCATTTTAAGTGTCTTTTAGCCTTTTTGATTTCCTCTATTGAGAATTCTTTCTTCAGTTCTGTACCCCATTTTTTATAGGGTTATTTGGTGTTGTGTTGACTAGTTTCTTAAGTTCCTTATATATTTTGGAGATCAGCCCTTTGTCGGATATAGGATTGGTGAGAATCTTTTCCCAGTCTGTGGGCTGCCGTTTGGTCTTGTCGACTGTGTCCTTTGCCTTACAGAAGCTTCTAAGTTTGAAGAGGTTCCATTTACTAATAGTTTCTCTCAGTGTCTGTGCCCCTGGAGTTATGTTCAGGAAGCAGTCTCCTATACCAATTTGTTCAAGGGTACCTCCTACTTTCTCTTCTAAGAGGTTCAATGTGGCTGGATTGATGTTTAGGTCTTTGATCCATTTGGACTTGAGTTTTGTGCATGGTGACACACATGGGTCTATCTGCAGTCTTCTACACACCCTCATCCAATTGTGCCAGCACCATTTGTTGAAGATGCTATCCTCGACCCATTGTATAAGTTTAGCTGTTTTGTCGAGAATCAGGTGTTCATAGGTGTGTGTGTTAATATCAAGATTTTCAATTCGATTCCATTGGTCTACCTGTCTATTTTTATGCCAATACCAGGCTTTTTTCAGAACTATAGCTCTGTAGTAGAGCTTAAAGTCAGGAATGGTGATGCCTCCTGAAGTTCTTTTATTGTGTAGGGTCGTCTTGGCTCTCTGGGTCTTTTGTTTTTCCATATAAAGTTGATTATTATCCTTTCAAGGTCGGTGAAGAATTGTGGTGGGATTTTAATGGGGATTGCATTGAATCTGTAGATTGCTTTTGGCAAGATTGCCTTTTTTACTATGTTTATCATACCTATCCAAGAGCATGGGAGATCTTTCCATTTTCTGGTATCTTCTTTAATTTCTTTCCTTAGAGTCACAAAATTCTTATTATATAGGTCTTTCACTTGTTTGGTAAGCATTACAACAAGATATTTTATGTTGCTTGTGGCTATTGTAAAGGGTGATGTTTCTCTGATTTCTTTCTCTGTCTCTTTGTCGTCTGAAAAAAGTAGGGCTACTGATTTTTTGAGTTTATCTTGTATCCTGCTAGTTTGCTGAAGGTGTTTATCAGCTGTAGGAGTTCCCTGGTAGAGTTTATTGGGTCGCTTATGTAAACTATCATATCATCTGCAAATAGAGACAGTTTGACTTCTTCCTTTCCAATTTGGATCCCCTTGATCTCCTTTTGTTGTTTTATAGCATTAGCTAGAACTTCTAGTACGATATTGAAGAGATATGCAGAGAGAGGACAGCCTTGTCTTGTTCCTGATTTTAGAGGAATTGGCTTAAGTTTCTCTCCATTCAGTTTGATGTTGGCAGTTGGTTTGCTGTATATTGCCCTTATTATGTTTAGGTACGTTCCTGTTATCCCTGACCTCTCCAAGACCTTTATCATAAAAGGATGTTGAATTTTGTCAAAGGCTTTTTCAGCATCTAGGGAGATAATCATATGGTTTTTCTTTTTCAGTTTATTTATATGGTGGATCACATTGATAGATTTTCATATGTTAAACCATCCCTGCATTCCAGGGATGAAGCCTATTTGGTCATGGTGGATGATTTCTCGGTTGTATTCTTGAATTCAGTTGGCCAGTATTTTATTGAGTATTTTTGCATCAATGTTCATCAGGGATATTGGTCTGTAGTTTTCTTTCTTAGTTGTGTCTTTGTGAGGCTTGGGTACCAAGGTTATTGTGGCCTCATAAAAAGAGTTTGGCAATGAACCTTCTGTTTCTACCTTGTGGAACAGTTTGAGGAGTAGTGGTATTAGTTCTTCCTTGAATGTCTGGTAGAATTCTGCATTGAATCCATCTGGCCCTGGACTTTTTTTGGTTGGAAGGCTTTCGATGACTGCTTCTATTTCATTGCGGGTTATAGGTCTATTTAAGTTGTTTGTCTGTTCTTGATTTAATTTTGGTAAGTGATAGTTATCCAGAATCTTGTCCATTTCCTATGAATTTTCAATTTTTGTGGAATACAGATTTTCAAAGTATGACCTGAAAATTGTCTGGATTTCCTCTGTATCCATTGTTATGTTCCCCTTTTTGTTTCTGATTTTGTTAATTGGCATGTTCTCTCTGTGCTTTTTCGTTAATTTGGATAAAGGTTTGTCTATCTTGTTGATTTTCTCAAAAAACCAACTCTTTGTTGCATTGATTTTTTTGTATTGATTTCCTGGTTTCTATTTTGTTGATTTCAGCCCTCAAGTTGATTATTTCCTGGTGTCTACTCCTGCAGGGTGAATTCGCTTCTCTCTGTTCTAAGGCTTTCAGTTGCGCTGTTAATTCTCTTATGTGACTATCCTCTGTTTTCTTCATATGGGCACTTAGTGCAATGAACTTCCCTCGTAGCACTGCTTTCAAGGTGTCCCATAAGTTCGGGTATGTTGTGTCCTCATTCCCGTTGAATATCAGAAAGTCCTTAATTTCTTCTTTGACCCAGGAGTGGTACAATTGCACATTGTTCAGTTTTCATGAGTTTTCAGGTTTTCTGCTATTTGTGTTGTTATTGAATTCCAATTTTTTAAAGCATGGTGGTCTGATAAGATACAGGGGACTATTCCTATTCTCTTGTATCTGTTGAGGTTTGTTATGCTACCTAGTATGTGGTTGATTTTAGAGAATGTTCCATGTGGAACAGAGAAGAAAGTATATTCTTTTGCCTTTGGATGGAATGTTCTATAGATGTCTGTTAACCCCAGTTGAGACATAACTTCTGTTAGTTCTTTTGTTTCTTTGTTGAGTTTCTGATTTGTGGTCCTGTCTAGTGTTGAGAGTGGTGTATTGAAGTCTCCCACTATAAATGTGTGAGGTTTTATATGAGCTTTGAGTTTTAGTAGTGTTTCTTTTACGAATGTTGGTGCCTTTGTATTCGGGGCATAGATGTTCAGAACTGAGACTGTGTTGATGGATTTCTCCTGCAATGAATACGAAATGACCGTCTTCATCTCTTTTGATTAATTTTGGTTTGAAGTCTAAAAAGAAGCATACCAAACCCCAAATAGGCTGGACCAAAGAAAAAAGACCTCTCGACATATAATAAAACACCTAGCATACAGAATAAAGAAAGAATATTAAGAGCAGCCAAGGAAAAAGGACAAACCTATCAAAATTACACCTGACTTCTCCATGGAATCCCTCAAGGCCAGAAGGTCCTGGATAGATGTTCTAAAAGTATTAAGAGAACATGGATGCCAGCCTAGACTACTATATCCAGCAAAACTGTCAATCAATATAGATGGAGAAAACAAGATATTTAATGACAAAACCAGATTTTCCCAATACGTATCTACAAATCTAGCCCTACAGAAAGTATTGGAAGGAAAACTCAAACTCAAGGAAGGTAACTATGCCCACAAAAATGTATGCAACAGATAATCCAACTACACCAGAAACCAAGGGTAAAGCAGAACTAATATATTCACAATACCACTGCCAACAACAAGCCTAAAACAAACAAGCATCAACAATCAATGTTCCTTACTCAACATTAATGGTCTTAACTCACCTATAAAAAGACACAGGCTAACAGAATGGATACGAACAAAGAATCCATCCTTCTGTTGCATACAAGAAACACATCTAAGCTTCAAAGATAGACATTACCTCAGGGTAAAGGGCTGGGAAAAGATATTCCAATCAAATGGAATCAAGAAGGAAGCAGGCGTGGCTATCCTAATATAGAGAAGAATCTTACCGGAACTCAAATTACAGCCCCAGGGGTAGTAGCACAGTGGAGGGTGTCCCAGTAAACTCCCTGAGTGAACCTAAACCCCTGCTTATGTAACCCAATAAAGGGTGTTTGGACAAGTCAATCAGCTTCTGTTACCATCAACCACAAACAGGGGCTCTGGAACTTTCCTACTACCACCAGCAGTCCTTAGTATTTGTGGAGTGCTATGTGGCTGAGGGGGGCGGGGACATGTACATGAATGCTGGGTGGCAAGTGCTGCAGCATCCCATGGGGCTCCAGCATTGTTTTTAGGATAATACACCCACCGAGCACAAACCAAGGTGGCCAGATGGTGAGATGGTAGTGAACCAGACTCATTTGGCCCGCCACACAGTACCAGTCAGCAAAATGACAAGTTTGGCAAGAGTTTACTCATAAGGCAGCCAAGCACAAGGAGAGAGTGAAGGGACACTCAAGCCTCTGTCCTATCTCACTGATGATAGGGTTTGGATGTTTCTAGAATGAGGCAAGGGGAAAAGTGAGCAGAGGTAACTGAGATCAGGTAAAGCAACTGAAATATAGAGGTTTCAAGACTTTCTCTTGATTTTGAGGGGCAGGGAAACCATGGTGAAGAGGGAGCAGATCTGAGGACACAAAGTTCAGAGAAGTGATTTTTAGGCAGATGATGAGAAAGAGTAAATGAGGCTTTCCGATTTAAGTCAGGTAACGGAACACTGGGGAGATTGTCCTTAGAAAACACTCTAAACAGCAGCTGTTGCTTTTAGCAAAAGTCCCCAACCCCATTCACTGCTGGGTGTAACAGCTCAAACCAAACCACAGCTATGGCAGGAAGGACAAAAACACACCTTCAACAAGAGAGAGCCCTGGCTGAAGCAAGTTCTTCTTGTTTTGCTATGTGGGTTTACTTTTTATTTAAATTTTTATTTATTTATTTATTTTACATATTGATCCCAGTTCCCTCTTCCTCCCTTCCTCCCTCTTTCCTTCTCTCCCCCCTATTTAAATTTTTTTATACAACATATTTTGATCATATTCTTTCCTCCAACTCCTCCCAGGTTGTTTTCTAACTCCCCCCCCATACCTTCATGTTTTCTCTTTTCTCAAAAATAAAACAAAAACAAAAACTACAAATTAAACAAGCAAAAAAGGATGCACACACGTATACACACACACACACACATACACACACACACACAGTTGTATGTTGGCCAATCACTCCGGGCCTAGAGCTTTCCTTGGAGTGTGGTTGCTATCACCAGTTTCTCTTTCCCAGCAGATATTAACTGCAAAGACTTCCTAGTGTGAGACTGTGTCCACTGCTCAGTGCTCAGACCCTGTCAGAGTGAACCCTGTGAGGCCTTCTGCATGTCTCACAGTCTTTATGAGTTCATATGTGAAGCAGCTCTGTCATTTCTCCATTTCCTTGCTGTCCTTCATCAGCTCTGGCTCTTGGAATCTTTCCACCTCCTCCTCCACATAGCTCTTTGAGCCTTAAGGAAAGGCATTTGATGGAGACATCCCAGTTAGGGCTCAAGTGTTCCAAAGTCTCTCACTTTCTGCACAAGATCCAGCTGTGGGTCTCTGTTAATTTCCATCGTTTGCAAGAAGATGCTTTCCTGTTGAGGGCTGACAAGTGCCCTAATCTATGGGTAAGCACTATGTCACTAGGAATCATCCCTCTTGGTGAGTGGGACTTAAGGTCCCTTAGAGACCTATTGGTTACTGCCAAGGTATATGTGCTCCTGCTCCAGCCTGAGGAATATTGCCATAGCTGGGCAGGACTGTTGGTTGCCTCTTTCTACTGGAAGCTTGCATGGAGCCTTCTAGAACCAGGAAATCTAGTCCTCACAGAGAGAACATTCAGTTGAGTTCAGCTCATGGGACTCTAGGTCCTAGGTCTAAAATGCATGGTATCTTCAGCAATAGCGGCTTCACCATCCACCTCTGGAGACCCACCAAGGACAATAGCAAAAGCCTTTGTGTTTTGGAAGTCTCTGGGATAGTCTTGGACAACCACTCAAAAGAAGGATTCTCATGTGTGGTATTGCGAGTTTTGTTAGGTGGGTCTTTGGCTCTTATTATGGGCACCATCTACCCAGATAAGAAAAGTTCATTAAAATTGCATATTCTTACACATGGAGTATGTATATAATTGGGGTCCTATTTTAGGTACATAGTTAATAGTATGATTCTTGTTGCTTTTTTCAAACAGCCTTACTGTTATTTTGCCTCCCTCCTTCCTCCTTTTTTATTTACCAATCTCCCTCCTATTTTTCTCCTGGGGGAAAAAAAAAAGGTCCCTTGTTTCCCAGTGTTTCCTATCAGATCACTATATCCTGCTATTCCCCTTTACCCTTTCCCTATGTTCTTCTATATTTATCTCCTTCCCTCTGAAGAGCCCCCCCTTTCCATTCCCCTGATCAGATCACTCGAGTCCTGCTATTCCCCTCTCTATTGCTCCCCAACTCCCCCATCCTGGCAATGGTACCATTTTACTTTCCTGTTATATGTAGTTCCTACAGTCTACATACTTACATCTGGAGATTTTGAGCTAGGAACCCCAATAGGAGAAAACATGGATCAATCTTTGTCCTTCTGAATCTTGGTCTTCCATGTCTTTTAATATGTTAGTGAGTCATATCTCTGAGCTCTTTGTTCAACTGCTTGAGCTTTTCATTCCAAATTTTACTTTAGTTTTTTGTTTTTTTTTTTTTTTTTTTTTTTTTTAGTGAATCCAGCTCTTCTGTACATTCTATTTTCATATCTTGAATGGTTTTTGTTATTCCATTCAACTGTTTATGTTTTTAGTCTTATTAAGACATTTATTCATATCCTCTTCAAGGTCCTTGAACATATTCATAATTGCTATTTTGAAGTCCTTGTCTTGGGCGTCAGCCAAATTGATTTTCTAAGGGCTTATTGCTGGTTTCTGAAGGAAGCATATTATCTTGGTTGCTCACATTTGTGCTTTTGCACTGGGATTGAGGCATCTGGAGTAATGACTATGACATTTGAAATGTTCGTGATGTAGATGTCTGGTCTCATTTTTGATGGGTGGATGTTCAGGTCTTTGGTTGATGTTACCCAACCTGAGTCCTGAGCTAAGTGTGATGTCTCATGGTCCCTAGTGGAGAGTATTTCTGTGGGTCAGCAGGGAGTCACTAAGAGATGCAGAAGGGCTAAAAGGAATGGCTAGAGTCTGATCAATTGTGATGAATGTGGGATCCCTGATGGAGAGTAGTTCTGTGGGGCAACAGGGATCAGAAAGGGTGGAGATGGGCTAGAAGAGAAGGCTGGAAAGGAGAAGGCTGGAAAGGCTGGGGCAGGGGGCAGCTGGGTCTGCACCAAGAGACTGGTGGAAGGAGTCAAGCAAATCTGTGAGAAGCTATGTTTTCTTTTGGCACTAATGTGTCAGTAGCATCCACCTCTCTAGCATCCTCAGCATTGGATTGGTGGTCCCTATATCTTTCTGCCCCTCTGAGTGACAGAGAGCCTATTGAGCCCCCATTTCTCTTCAATGGTGAACCTGAAACAGTGAAGAAGGAGGGGTGTGCATTCAAAGGTGCTCAGAGGATAGAAGCTGGGGTGAACCCTAAGGGGCACAGGGACAGGTTCCTTGGAAGGAGAAAATCAGCCCTAAGTTCAGTCCAAAATGCCCCTGAGATAAGGCATAGCCCTGGACACTGACAGATACTTGTCATCATTACAAGCATCTCTCACCCAGGATAATGTCAAGTAAAAGAAACCATCTGTGCTCCCTTTGCCAGGAAAAGAAACCTAGAAGGGGCGGTGGAGGGGCACTTGAAAGATTAAAATTAGCCAGCTGTGCATGGGCAGGACAAAGGGGAAGTTGTGTCCTTGACTGATATTCTCCAAGTCTTCACATATGATATGACCAGGAAATAAACAAATGCCCACTGTGTGCCCACCACCTGCAAGATATTCTTGGAGTTGCTCCTCTCCAGTCTCCTCACACTCCTGAAAGATCAACTGCTGTTAGCTAGAGAAGCCTGAAGGCCTGTGGTCCACTTTGTACTGCTGTCCATTTCCAGTCTATGGCTGAGGAACTAGAGGAAGAATAAGCTGGAGATCAAGCAGAACATCTGAAACCACCTGTCCTTGTCTACCCCAGTCCATCTCCCCCCAACACACACACAGAGAGAGAGAAAGAGACAGAGACAGAGAAAGAGAGAGAGAGAGAGAGAGATCCTGGAACAATCCTGAGCATTAGATAATGAATTCTTCCCTCGTGTGGGTCTCCATCTTTCAAGGGACATGCATGAAAATCCAAGCTGAGGGATGGCTTTGCATCCTCCAAACTCCTCACCTGGGAGACAGAGAAGCTGCCAATCTTTATGCTGCTGCTGACCTTTGCACAAGAGCCTGAATCACAAGGACAGCAAGCAGACCAGAGAAGTATGGACACAATACCCACTCACTCTAACAGTGATAGGACATGCCTTGGGGGTTGCCTACCTATGGTTAAAATGTCGGAGCCCAGAATACACAAGAGAATGTGTGTTCACCAAATCTGGTCCTTGAATTTTATCTCAGTTTGTAAGATATCCATCGTGGCCTTGGCAGGTTACTTGTAATTGCTGATATTCTGTGTCCTCCACTGCAAAGTGGGGGCATTAATGAACACTCTCCGGAAAGCTTTTGTGCTGATGAAATGGAAATGGGAGAGGAAGGAGGAGTAGAAGTTTGCATTTAAGCAGTCAGTACAGTGCCTGGTAAGCATTTGGTAAGTGTTAGGTGTAATTTGTTACTAACATCCTTGAAGACTCATCTTAGTCAATTGTGCTGGGATTTCTAGGCCTCAAAGGTTTCTTCTTGTTGCAACAGTGCCCTCTTGTGGCCACATAGTTAATTGCAATGAGACTGAAGTAAGAGATCCTGCACTTTCAGATTCCTCTTAATTCCTCACTATACAAAATCTCAAAACACAAACTTTTCAAAAGTTTAAAAAACACACTTTTAAAGGTGTACTTCTTTTTCTAGGCTTTATATAAAATAGGAGGTTCCTTTGGTCTGAGGCTTAGGAAAGTGTGTGTTTCTACATAAAGCCAGAATTAAGATAAACTATATGTAAAAACACTTTGTATGTGTCATGTACTTTTTGGGAGTGCTCAATTATTTTTTTCAGGTCCATTAGACAAAGACAACAAATTCTCCCCACAAAGCAGAATGACTACTAAATAACACACAGCTCTTGCTTTCATGAGGAGTATGGTGAAATGTGTGTGACCAAATACATTTTGATCTCCTCTTCTTGAGTATTCTGAGGTCATATATTTGTTACAATGATGTGCTGTGGACCATTTGGAGACATCTTTGTGTGGGCTGGCTAGTGGCCCCAATGACATTTTGATTCCTACAGCTTTAGCTAGAAACACTGCTATCGATGTGATTAAGTTAAGGATCGAGAACAGAAACATTTAACCCGACTTACCTTAGCGCATCTCACATGTGCCCTTACAAGAGAGACGCAGAGGACAGCTGGACTCACAGGGAAAGGACAGATCTATGGAAACAACCGTGTGGAGACAGACGCCAAGTATGGAGCAATGCAGCCACAGGTCTACAAACACCATGAGAGGCTGGAGAAGTGCAGCGTGGGGTTCTCTGTGGGCCTGGAAAGGAGCAAGACTCTGCCAGATTTCTGATCTCTTGATTCTAGTTTGGAAAAGAATAAGTTTCTGCTGCCTGAGACACCAGATTTTCAGTAATTTCTTAGAGCAGTAACACGAACCTAACCTTCACCGCCACGGTGGGTTGAATGGTGCTCCGAATGGACCTTCGTTCTGTGTTCTAGGTGGTGCCAAAACTTTGTCTTTTTGGTTTGTTTGTTTGTTTGTTTGTTTGTTTGTTTGTTTGTTTGTTTTTTCAAGACAGGGTTTCTCTGTATTGCTTTGGAGCCTGTCCTGGAACTAGCTCTGTAGACCAGGCTGGCCTCAAACTCACAGAGATCCGCCTGCCTCTGTCTCTCAAGTGCTGGGATTAACGATGTGTGCCAACAACGCCAGGCAAAGCTTTGTCTTTTAATAGGAAAGTGCTGATTCTGGAAGATATAGCCAGTGGCTCATCTGGTGATGAACAGGGAAGTCTGTCTCCCTGTCCAATGGGCAGTTATACAGCATTGTTAGAACACTGTCAAAATCTTTTCAAATAGCTATTTGTGTTAATGATAAGTTCTCCAAGTTTACATGGGAAGCTCACCATCTGCTGTTCATTTTCCTGTAAATGAGACACTGGAGACCTGGAGATGAATTGAGTGGACTCCCTAATTAGCTGCTAGTAAACCCTTTCTTTGCCTGGGCTGACTTGCGAAGCCAGCCAGATGACCCTCATGCCTATACCAGCCATGGCAAACACCCCATAGACACCTTAAGATGACTTTGCAGAAGACTGTAGTTGATTTCCCTGGTTCCTGAAGGTACAGCCCCAGCTGTAGTTGTTGAAACCATCTGTACCAGGCTTTTTGCAATCACAAGCCTGAAACCACTTTACCTCCTCAAAAGAGGAGTACTTCTGCTGGTAGGAAGGCTACACTTGGTGTGAATCAAAAGTCCTAATGACTGGGAGTGGTGCTAGAGGCAAGGCTGTGATTAGCCAAACAAATGTCTGAATGGTTCAAGCAACCCTTCTTGTGCTGCATACATACACAGACTGCTTTAGGGCCAATGGGATGGACTCTCCTGGGCCACCTCCTCTGGTGATATGACATCAGGCCAAGTAAAGAGTACCCAGAAGTGAGCTTTCCTTGCCTGACTTCAGTGGTATAGGTGCACAGGAAACAAAGGAATCAGAAGTGAACATACAGCAGTAAGGAAGCGATTTGGCAACACGGACAGCTGGATAAGCTCCAACCTCCTGCAGTGGCATGCACCCTCCTGCAGGTGCTTGATCCTGTGAGTATCCCCAGAGCCTGATTTTGCAGGTGCCACCCTGACAGCTGAAGATCTACAAGTGCATGGGAGTCCCTCCCCCTGCTGGGCATTGCCTAAATGCCTTAATGCCACTTCCTTTCCTAGTGTGTGCTCCTGAGCTTCCCAAGGCCTTCTGAGTGTAAATGTGTTTGCAATTGTTTGACAGCTGCAGGAAAAGGCAGGGGCTGCTTTCTGATAGCTGTCCCCCAGGCTCCAGGTTAGCCCTGCTTGTAACCAGGCCCTGCTTTATGAGTCATAAGCCCTTGCTTTTCATGGCCAAGTGCAACTGCTCATCACCTGATATTTGAAGAAGCCAGAAGGAGGAAGCCTTGGCACAGCTACTTGCTAGCTGAAGTGGCTGCTTGTGGAATCTCCAGAGCCTGCCCCTGACAACTTCCACAGGTCTGAACCTACCCAGTGGTGCCTGTGATGCACAAGGCCTCAGGATGCCAGCTAACCCCACCAGGACATCCCATCTGCATGTCAGCTGGACTCCAGCCTCACAGTAGGAAGGACTGATTGCCTGGTCAATCGGGCCTACCCCCAGTGGCAATGCCTGAACCACCCCCCAATGTGAACAGTTTGACAGTGGACAGTATATGCATTACAGCTAGGATGGAAAGGTGTTCTGGCAGTCTGGCGCTAAGCAATACTGCAAAGTCACACCTCACAACAAACTCCCCAAAAGAGAATTTATTGAGAGGAAAAAAACCAGGAGGTGGCTGTCTCTGGAGAAATAGCAGAGAACTGAACAGGACACAGGGCTTATACAGAGCTTCTTAAGAGAGGGGTGGAACTTTTCAGGGTAGAACTTTCCAGAGTGGAGACTGATGGGATTTCATGTCCAGAGATGGGGCTATTTACACTGTGTGTGTGGGGGGGGGGGCTGGGTCCAGTGGTTCTGTGGGTGGAACCTGGCAGTAGAAGGCCCTGGGGTAGGACCCAGTCACTTATGTGGCTTAAGATACGTATAGCCAGGGCAGGGAAAAGGGAAGTAGAAGCAGAAGCAACAATACAGCAGAGACAGGAAGACTGTAGAGAGTGAGGGAGGAGGGCCTGCTATCTGTGTTCTCTAGGAGAGTCACAGAGCCCTCCCCAGCTCCAAGCTGAAGATTCGAGATAGCAGATCAAGAGCTATAATGCTGGCTGCCAAGGCTCAGGGTCCCAATACCTACTGCTTGAGGCCTGCTTGGGAACTCTAACACTTAACACTCAAGAGTCCCAACCCTGACACCCAAGATGAGCAGAGGACTATAACAATACTAGAGTGCCACTTGCCATTGCTTGCGCCTGACTACTGCTGCAACTCATTGCTGAGGCCAGAGACAAACACTGTAAGTGCTTCTTGCCGACCATGGTTTCTATTCAGGTAGAGCACAAGAGCTCTACCTGAGTGGTGCCGAGTGGCCAACACCAATGTGCTTCAAAGTGTAGGGGTGGCCTTAAATTTATAAAGCCGTGTCTGTGTGGCCCTTAATCAGAGGCTGGCCTGGAAAGAAACTTCTGCCATAAGAAGAACAGAGCACATGGTGGGGCAGGACACTGAAGGTCTTAAGTCTGTTTTCTCTTGCTATAGGAGGATACCGAAGATGGACCGTGTAGGAAAACTATTTCTTTTGGCTATTGACTCTAGATGCTGAAGTCCAGGGTCAGACAGCACACCTGATGAAGGTCCCTTGCTAACTCACAGGATCAAATATGGGAGAAACGCACACACAGAAAGAAAAGTGACGCAAACAGCTGTGCTAACTAATCTACTCAAATTAGTAAGCTACATTATCCAGTTAGCAATGCTCTGACTGTGATTCGAACACCTCCCAAGAGACCTGCCTCTTATCACTTGCTAGCTGAGGAATTAGCATTTCAGTTTGTGGGGTTTAGGCAACTGATGGATGTTTGTAGCTTTGGGGAATGTACTCAGCTTCTTTAAAGAGAGCACAATACCTACTGCTCCTCTTCCCTCCCCTTCCCTCCTCTGCCCTCCTCTCCTCTGCCCTGCCCTCCCCTCCCCTCTTCTGCCATAATAGGACTTTTTCATCGGGACTGCCAGCCCACAAACAATGGCATGGAAATTTCTACACTAATTATAAAAGTTCAGCCCTCCTTAGTTAGGCTTGTTCCTAACTAGCTCTTATAACTCAAACTAACCTATATTTTTTTTAATCTGCTTTTTCATGGGGCTTATCTCCACTCTATCCACCTTGTTTCCTCCTTGTCTGTTTAGTAACTCCTTTTTTCCAGAGTCCTCTCTGTTCCTCTTCTCTTTTCCTCTTTGTATTTCTCTCTGCCAGACAGGATCAATTTTGATTTGGGGTAAATCACCATTTCTAATCGACCTCCTACAGAGGTCTGGGTATCTCTTTCAGGTCAAGGCCTTTTCTGGGTCAAAGACAACCCCCATCCAGGGATATTTTGCCAAGCCAAGCCTGATCCATTACAGGAGCAAGAACCGTCTTTATTCCAAGGGACCTTTGTAGAGGAGATGCCCTACCCAAATGCTAACCATCCTTCCTGCCTGATCCCAGGCTATTGTGGGAGACAAGTCACCCTAGTCTTCTTTTTTAAAATAAATTTTATTTAATTTAGAAACAATCTTATTTTACATATTAGTCCCAGATCCCTCTCACTCCCATCCTCCCATGCCCCCCACCAACCCCCATCCCCCACCTACTCCCCAGGGAGGGTGAGGCCTTCCATAAGGAGTCTTCAAAGTCTGTCAAGTCATTTGGGGCAGGGCCTAGGTCCTCTCCTGTGTATCTAGGCTAAGAGAGTATCCCTCCATGGAGAATGTGTTCCCAAAGTCCATTAGAGCACTAGGGATAAATACTGGTTCCACTGCCAGAGACCCTATAGACTGCCCAGGCCTCCTAGCTGATACCCACTTTCAGGGAGCCAAATAATCTGGTTAAAAAGTGGGGTACAGAACTGAATAGAGAAGTCACAACAGAGGAATCCAAAAAGGCTGAAAGACACTTAAGAAAGTGCTCAACATCCTTAGCCATCAGGAAAATGCAAATCAAAACTCTGAGATACCATCTTATACCCATCAGAATGGCTAAAATCAAAAATACCAAAGACAGATTATGCTGGAGAAGATGTAGAGAAAGGGGAACACTCCTCCACTGCTGGTGGGAGTGCAAACTTGTACAGCTATTTTGGAAATCAGTATGGTGGTTCCTCAGGAAAATGGGAATCAGTCTACCTCAAGATCCAGCAATTCTACTCAGGCATATAGCCAAAGGATGCCCATTAATACAATAAGGACATCTGTTCAGCTATGTTCATAGCAGCATTACTTGTAATAGCCAGAACCTGGAAGCAACCTAGATGTCCCTCAGCTGAAGAATGGATGGAGAAAATGTGACTCTAGAATTTGGAATCAAATTTATAGGCAAATGGCCCATACATACTTTATTAAGGGTCAGACTGGTAAACCCTGTAAAGGAGAACAGGCTTGTGCTGGGCATGAGGCAGCTGGCCTCTTGAGCTCTTACTCCCACTTTGTGACAAACGTGAGGTTGGGGGCATTTAGGGTGGGAGAGCAGATATCTGACTTCACTGCCATCCTGATTGAAGTGACCACATGGAATGGCCCTACCAAGGAGACAATAGGTTTTTTCAGATTAGGATGAATTTCCATGTGATAATTCCTGTCCTGTCCTGAAAATAAGATTTGTAAAAGATGGGATTTAAAATAACGTTAGTTTAATGAGGTATGAAAGCTGTACCTCCATGCATTCATGTAAAGGGATGTATCTTGCTGGCAGCCAGATTTTGTAATGTAAGGGTAAGCCCCTTGGTAGTGATTTTAGAGACACTAAATTATTTACACTATTTTGCCTTCTACAAATTATGGTTGTGCTCTATTCTTCATTCTTGAAATAAGAATTTAGGACTACAGCTGGACACTAGAAACTTAGATACTCCTATCTTACAATGCAGCAAGACAGTGACCTAAGCAGTCTGGCAAAGGGTCTCTCTACCTCAAACTAACAAAGACCAATTTAGGAATGTATGTCTAACCTCCTTGCTTTTACTACCATTTGGTAAACTAAGTCATACAGAAAAATGTTGTGTTTTATAATAGTATGTTATAAAAGGTTCAGGAAAGACCCCAGTCTCTTTATGGACTGTTTACACGAGTTAAAAGACTTGTGCTGATATGAAAAGAATTTCAATTCAAAAGTTATTATTTTTTAATGGTAAAGTTAACAGGAATAAAACTATAAAATACTAACCTTATAAGACATACAAGTTAGCTGACAGTCACCTCATAAAGAATTCTTTGATATGTTCAGACTTAGCTTATATTTGTGTTCTCAAAGTTAAGCCCAAAACAAGTAACTAGAAACAAACAATATTTGTCTACTTTAGATAAACCTAACAGATAATGATCCTCAAAAGCTTCCTAGATTGAGAATATGACATTTAAAATGTTTAATGTAAAAGCTTTTCATGGGCATCACCCCTCTCTCCTCCAAAGAAGATGGATGGGAGCAGAAGAGCCTCTACCTGGCATTTGCTTTAATGTAACAAATCCAGTCAGAGAGATGAAAAAAACTACCTTTCACCTCAGCTGCTGCCAAGACCCTATCCAGACTGTGGACAAGATGGCACTGGGGAACTGATTGCCCCACTTTGCCCCAGCAGGTTCTGTAAGGAAGTCTGTCAGATCCTCTGGGACTGGAAGCTGAAGACTGACACTGCCCTGGGACCTCTGTGCCCAGTGACCATGGAGGAACCTGGGTTAGGTATGTAGGTTAGCGGAAGCTGCTCCACTTCTGCTCACTCACTCGGGTGAAATGTATCCTTCTCAGATATGATGGTGTTTGATAACTAGGCTAGTGATAGCTTTGCCAGTTAAACAGTCAGCTCTCCCCCCCCCCCGCACCCAGCTATAACCACTTTAGTAATTCATTATTTAATTTTCTTACTTCCCCCCCCCAAAAAAAAACAAAAAAAAATCATGGCAAGTTTTACACACACACACAGAGATGGAGAGAGAGAGAGAGAGAGAGAGAGAGAGAGAGAGAGAGAGAGAGAGAGAGAGAATGAATTGTACAATTAGACCTCGATCTCTTAGTCTACTTATTTCATCTTTCCTTAGCATTGCATGTCAGGCTGTCAGCATCAACTCAATGCCTCCAGCATCCGCCCCCCCCCCAGTCATGTTCCTCTAGTCATTTGCTTCCTCCCACCTCTAATAAAATCTTTAGTGATTCAAAAAAAAAAAAAATACAGACAGGTTTTCCTTGTTCACAGGCTTCATAGTAAAGGATAAACAGGCTTCAAATGCAACTTTCCATTAAAACAGAAAATTATTTAAGATGTGTAAATGCAGGTTGTAAAGGTATAAGTAGAGAATTTGAGGTTTATAAAGATGGTTTTGGACTTCTCTTTCTATGCTGTTGTTACACTGTAATTTCAGAAGTTCAGAGTTTTAGCATTGATAAATGGAGTTCTGATAAACTGACAGATCACTGATTACTTACTATTCAGTCACAAGATAAGATTTTAAATTTCCTCTAGTTGTCTTCTAAGTATACACTTAAAGGTATGCTTCATTGAGCTACACCCAGGCTCTCTAGACGTAAGAAAACTGTTCATGCTTTTTAATCCAAAGTCATAGCCTTTGCTATGACACCAAGGTTTAAATCTGTTCCAGCTGTTTTACAGATACCTGCATGTTCCTGGGGAAAGAGCTCTCCTACTGTATCAATGAATCTGGCCTGGTAGAAAGTAATATCAAGTCACTCCACAAATTGTCTGAAGAACTTGGTCAAAACCAAGTCACATCTCCATTCCATTCTCTCTGGCAGTCTTCACTCTTCCCATGGCTAGCCCCACTCATAGAGTTGGTGATAATAATCTATTTTTTCTTCTCCTAGAAGCTTGCACTCTCTGCTTCCTCCAGAAACAAATTCCCGAGATCTCCAGGACGGCAGTTAGAATGCTTCTTCACCCACACCTCCTACTGAGCACAAGCCCACCAACATCACCCCATCTCCACATCATCCCATGCCAACAGGAAGTAGCCAGATTTGAATTGATGCCCATATACCAAAAAGGCCTGGACATTCAGCTGGAACCTCCAGCTCACTTGACCCAGGAAGTCTCCCCCAACCCAGTTCCTCTCTCTCCAAAGCCCACCTTCTCAGAGAATCTCCAACAAAAGGAAGGCACCAAGTTCTGCATTCTTGACACCCATGGCAGCTTCTTCCTTGAAGTTGCCTTCAGCCCAAGTCCCCACCCAAAGTGTTATAATTGGCCACAAACCCAGCCTATGGAGGACACCTCATCACTCCTCACCTACAGGGTATTTAAACTCCCTAATCTAGTTCTGGCACCTGATTTCTTCTGCCCCTTCTCCTGCCTCGGTACCTGGGTCTAAAGGACTCACCCAGGAATTGATTTGCTCAAAATAAACCTGTTCTTTTACTTTTTACTTTTTCAGTTTGGTTTGTCCTGGCTTTCTGTATCAGCCTGCTATTAAGGTACAAAAATCCTATTACCTATCACTTTCCCAACTTTGTTCCAAAAGTAATATATAATATACAACAACTCACAAAGCAAGTCAACTCTTTATCCTCTTGGATTTTCATGCTAGAGAAAAAGAAGCAGGAACTGTAGCAAAGACTATGCTAGTTACTGGCTGGCTTACTCCACGGCTTACTCCACCCTCTTCTTATACCTCCCAGGACCTCCTGCCCAGCAGTGGCACCACCACCTGTTGACTGAGCCCTCCCACATCAATCATTGATCAAGAAAATGCCCTACATACTTGCCTCCAGGAAATCTCACTGAAGGAGTTTTTTCTCAATTAAGGTTCCGTCTTCCAAGAGGCAACTCTAGCTTGTGTCAAGTTGACAAAAAACAAACCAGCCCATTACCCAAAGGCCTTCTAGTCAACATATCATGGAGATATCCACACATTAATGTTTATTGCAGTACTCTTCAAAATAGCAATGTTATACAACCAACAGCAGTGTCCAATAATAATGAAATGTGTAAAGAAAACATCTTATGCATACACAATGGCTTTTTCAATCATAAAGAATGAAGTTATGTCATTTGCAGGAAAGCAGATGCAAATAAAAACAGTTAAGCCAATTCATTAAGAAAAAAAATACAGTTTGTTTTTTCTTGCAGTTAGCTTCAACACTTTATGATTTATCATACAATCCTTAGTGTCTCAGAACTCTGTATTGACCATACGAAAAGAGGTGTTTTAAGTTGCCAATGAGGAAGACTCTCAGAAGCCTAAAGTCGTGTTTTCTTCTTCTACACAGTGTAGAAAGAATGTGCTGAATCTTGATTCCTGCATCAACACATTCCTGCTTTAAGCACATGTTTCTTAGTGCTTATAAAGGCTTTATTCACTAAGTGAAAAAACAAACAAACACTAGAACATTTGGAAAGCAAGAAGGTCAGAAGAAGCCTGTGTGTTTGCTTCTTGAACCCCTTGAGAGAACTTGGCATGTGATAAATTAACACAATAATCACTATATGAAATCACTATACTTTTGAGTGCCTGTCTGAATAAATGCATCCATTTGTGTATGATTACATATATGTGTGTGCATGCAATTGTGTGATCTATGTCTTCAAGTGTGAATTTATGCATTTGTATCTCTTCTGTACATGTTCAATATTTTGTGTGTGCTTGTGTGTATGTACATGTTTATTCTTTCATGATAGTGTACATCTGTGCATGCGAATGCCATGCATTTGCCTACATTCATGATCATGTCTGTGTGTGTATGTGTCAGTGAGTGTCTATATGTCTGTGTGTGTCCATGTGTTAGTGTGCACATACATAGCCCTATTTACATGCATACAAGGGAGTATCAGAGTGTGACTGTGCATAAGCATATGTAATTATGTGTTTGTGAAAGTGTATAATTGTGTACTTGCGCATTTTTGCATGTGTGTATATGTGTGCATCTTTTGCATGTCTTTCTGTATATTCATGTATTTATCTGTGAATTCATATATGTATTTATATTTTGTTTTGGTTTTCTGAAACAGGGTTTCTCTGTAGCTTTGGAGTGTATTTATGTTTTAGTGTACATATATGTGCATCTTTGTGTTCATTCACATGTGTGTGGCTGTTTTTTTCTGTGCAAATGTACATAATGCATAGTTATATTTATGTATGTGTGTACATCTATGACTTGCTTGTATGCACATGTATGCATGTGTGTGCACACATATGTGGTTTTATTTCAGTCTATATACATTTTCAGCCCTTGTACAATTGTATATATGCATTTATGCAAGCATGTGTATCCACATGTAAATGAGTATGAGTGTATGTATATACATATGTTCAAGTGTTTTGTGCATGTTTATGTATATACCTGTTTATGTGTGTGTATGAATTGATGTGGTATGTACTTGAGATTTATGTTTATATTGTGTATGTCTGTACATTTGAATGTATGTACATGTGAAAGTATGGCATGTGTCTGTGCTATTTTGCCTATGAGCTGTTGGTAAAGCACCAGTTTTTATGATCATGTGCACTTGTGTGGTTATGTAAATGTGTTTGTATGTCTATTGTGTGCATGTATGGTAGTTTGGGTGTGTATATACAAACACATACACACACAAACTACTACAACAGTTGTACATAATACACACACATACACATGCCCACAGACACACAAGTGAGTATATATATTTATATATAACTCTGCTAAACTACTTACACATGTAAAGGCAGATACTCATAAACAAACATACACATAAGGATATGTATGCACGCATAAATACACATGCATGCATAGATATGTTAACACAAGCACATCAAAATACAGGTGTATATGAAGATATATGAAGACATGTGCACACAGCCACATGCATACTCACACAAAAGCACACACAGTTATACACTAACACAGATACAAAATCCCAAATGTATTGTAATAGAGTCAGTGGTCCCTTTAGCCTTGCTTGAACAGGATTCTCCTCCATCAGAAAATCATTCCTCTGGTGGGTTGACATCTGAACACTAGTTGTCACCTGCTGTATACTCGCACAGCCTTCAACATTTGTGTGTAGTCACATACATAGCCTCATGGACATATACATACAAACATATGTAGTCATTAATGAACAAATTTGCATGCATTCATAAGGATGCACACACAAATATGGGCATGTACATAAGTACAACTGTATGCACATATATAAGTGTAAACAAATGCATGAACATAGATATAAATATGTACATGTATGTATGCAAATGCATTCAAAATATGCAAACATAAATACATGATCACATGTTTACAAAACAACAATGCACAAATAAGCATAGACTTATATGCACACACATGAACAAAAAAATTTGTTTCTCTGTACTCTCCTGCTGCACATACAGATGCACACATAATCACACAATCTTCTCAAAAACATTTGTATGCCCAAATGCACCAAGCACATATCTCCATATAATCATGAAAACTGAACATTTACATTCATGGACATAGAGACACATGATCATATAAGCACACAAATAATCAATAGACAACAAATTTTATGGAAATATACATGAATATAACTGAATATATGTGAACATACCAAAGACATACACATGCATACAGACACAAACACATATCACATCTGCATAAATAAGCACATGCCAAAATACATTTAACAGCATGAATTCACATGCATTGCACACATGAACTTGTATGTGTAAACAGATTCCCACAACTGCATACATATGTATGCAGGTATATCTATACACAAAGATATACATATGAACATATAAAAAGAAATGAATACATTATGCACAAATAACCACATATGCACAGACATGCAAATTATCATATAAGATATACATCCATGCATTCTAAAACATACATTCACATGCATGCAAACATATAAGACAACCAAACAAATGTGCACAAAGAGGCAGAAATAAACAGAAAGAAATATAAGCACACATAGACACATGTACAAAAGACTCACTCATAGCTGTGTGCATATATGTTCAGATACACAACACAAAGGTGCACACTATTTATACACAGGAATATGTGTACCCATGTATTCATAAATAGACAAACACACAGCACACATGTATACACACACTCATGGCTTCTCATGTCTGCACAGTATAACAGGGACACAATTAGGTATATACACACATGAATTTATACATACACAAGCATACCAATGCATTTACATGACTGAACATATACAACAGAATTATCTATTTCTACAGATATGCACATGTAAACATCCATTCTCACACAGCCACAAAAGATAGATACATCCAGTCACTGATGTGCACACATATAAGCAAAGACACAATCATATATTATCATATGTGCATTTATACACAAAAATATAAGTACATACAATTAATTGTGACTATATACAAAATATCAACTGAACATGAATGAAATCACACAGACATTTGTGAGTTCTTACATACACATGTACATACCACATATCACACAGGTGTATATGACTATATATCTGTGTGTGTGTGTGTGTGTATTCTCAGGAACATACACAAATACATACAAATGTTCACAAGCACACACATAGATTATTCACGAGTATGCAGAAAAAGCTAGGCATTAGCCTAGATCGTCATTTCACATTCCAGAGTGTTGAACAGCCCTACAAAATTCCCGCTCGGTGCCATGCTTTTGAAAAAGAATGGATAGAATGTTTGCATGGAATTGGTACTACCCGGGCTAAAAAAGAGTGCAAGATAGAGTATGACGATTTCAAGGAATGTTATCTTCAATTCAAAATGACGAAGCGCCTGAATGAAATCAAACGACAGCGGGATAAGCTGATCAAAGAGGAGAAATACACCCCTCCACCTCACTTTGTGGGCGAGGGGGAGCCCAGGCCTTGAACAGAGCAGCTGGAGGCTGCTTTTCATGCTGTTTTCCCCTGGGAAGACAGTTTCACAAAAGCGTCTTCATCAAGTATATAAAATAAAGAATTTAAAGAATTAAAAAAAAAAAGAAATGTATGTTTCATTGCACATCAAAAAAAATGACTTATACTGACAAATTTTTACTGTACCAAAATGCTATATCCACATTGCAAATAACAGCTTCTTTGTATTTATATATAAAAAAAACTACTGGATTACTAACATGATTTATTCTTCCCTGCCAGGAGACACCTCATATGAAATGTTTTTCACTGAGCACCACCTGTTTTATAACTATAAATTTATTAATGATTATAAATGCTTTGCATAAGAGGGGGACTTCTTTGAGACACTTTTTAAATCAAGCATTTTCAAAGCCTGGGGTTATTTTTAATTATTTGAGAATTTCTTCTTTGAGAACTTCATAAAATGTATTTGAATCATACTCACTTCCCTACCCTGACTCCCCCCAGATCCACCAACCCTATCCCATACCCACCCAACTTTGTGTCCTGAGTTTTATAAACCAATCTATTCCAATTTGTGCTGTCCATATGCTCTTGCATATGTAGTCATTCACTTGAATGTAATATGACATGTGGCTAACCCCTTAAAGAGAACCAATTCTCCTTTTACCTACCATTTATCAATTGTCAGTAGCTCCCTCAGCTAGGCATGGGACTTCATGCCCACCTCCCCTCTCTAGGCTGTGACTTTGTTTCTCAGGCTTGAGCTTGCATGCTGTCACAACACTGAGTTCATACATGCAACTGTCCTGATGTGTCCAGAAAACACTAGTAGTCTTTCCTTGTAGTCTTCCAGTAGCTCTGGCTCTTACAATCTTTCTCCCTCTTTTTCTGCAATGATCTTCAGACTTGTTAGAAGGAGGTGTGATATAAATGTCTCATTTAAAGCTAAGCATTCTACACGCTCTTATTCCCTGGACCTTAACTGGGAGATAATTTAGTGTTTTGTGCTTCTTTAATTCCAGACCAAAAAGCTTAATAAACCTGCATTATTTCATGCTTTGAAACATTGCATCCTTTGTGCCTTTGAAAAAAGAGACTGTCCTGCACCTGGCAATATGGCTTTTTTCTTTCTTTCATGAGAAGACTTTAGTTTCATCCAACTTCAAAACAAACTGGTTAATAAGCACACTCTTATTAGTGCCCATAGATGCTATGCTAACTGTAGAGGAAGCTTCTCGTTTGCATCTTTAACACGAGAAGGCTATTAGATGCCCAACGATGTGTTTTTCTTCCCTCTGTGAGCTCATTTAGTTTGTGGATCATTATTCATGCACAATCAAGTCAAACTGTTTTGCAAAACACACTCTTCAGTGCTCATAATTGCTGTATTTACTGTGAAAGATGAGCCTTGGGAAAAAAGCAAGACTGTCCAAGATATAAGAATGTGTTTTCTACTTCCATTCCCTGAGACTACTTACTACATAACTTTTTTTGTCAAGCACTCCCACAAACTCTTTGGTAATAACACATTCCTTACCGCTGGCTAAACTTGGATTTGGAATGTGAGAAGCCTCTTGCTTTTGATCTTAAAGGGAGGAATGCAGGGTATCTGACACTGTGTGTTCTCTTCCATTGCCGAAATTGATTGGTGTACAGTGCATATTTCATTCAGTGTCAATGTGAGCTCTTTAGTGTTCACAAATGCTGTGTTTACTCTGTCAAAGCACCTTGTTGCTGTGTGTGAGCAGGAAGACAGTCAGATGCCTGACAATGCATGTTCTACCTCCCTTCACGACAGTGCCCAGCATACAGTCCTGCTTTCATCTAGCAACAACACTGTTTTAAAAGTGCACATTCCTTAGTGTACATAATTCTGTATTCCCTATCTCAAAAGAACCTTATTGGAGCCTTGTAAAGCAAAATGAAAGAAAGAAAAAGATCTGCTTCTATTCAATGAGGAAAGTGTGAGGTCTTTTTTCCTCAGAACCAACAAAAACTGTTTTATGAAGACATGAATATCACATTAGATACATGAAAAACATCTTGTTTGTGCCTTTGAGGAAGAAATGTGTCAGGTACCTGATAACGAGATGTCTTCTTTGTTTCCATGGGAGCACACAGTTGGTGGGAACTGTCATAAAGAGGTATCCCTCCCTGCTCATAAGCACAGCACATGAAAAGCAACTTGTCTTTGCCTCTGTAAGAGATGGCTGCTCTCACAGCACTCACTCTATGAAGGAAGCTAACTGGTGCCTTTGAATCAGTGAGGCTTCTTGTGGTAAGAGAGTATGACTATTCTTTCTTCCTTCCCATGATCTAACTCAATGTGTAGTGCATATTTGATGGAGCATCATGTACTATTTCCTAGGCCTACAATACTTCTTGCTCATGGCTTATTTAGTGTGAAAAGCATCTTGTATCTGTCTGCAAAGTAAAGAAGAGTGCAGGCTGGAGAGATTGTTCAGGAGTTAAGAGTGTTTGCTGCTCTACCAAGAGGTCCAGAGATCAGATCCCAGCATCCATGTTGGATTGTTCACAATGTCTTGTAACTCCAGCTCCAAGGCATCTGACACTTTCTTCTGTTTCTTCTGGATTCTGTGGATATTCATGTACACACACATACACACACACACACACACACACACACACACAATTTTTTCATCTAATGTAAATTTAGTGTGTGGTACATTATTCATCCAACATCAAAGCAAAACTGTTCATAAGGACACATTCTATATTCTATATATATGCTCATAAGCATTCTGTTTATTAGACGAAAGCACTCTGGATGTGACTTTTTAAAAATGAATGCCAGATACCTGGTAGTATTCTCTTCCATTCTGATAGTACACTTAGCATGTCCACCTCTTTCATCCAGCAGCAACAAAAACTGATTCATAAGCACACATTTCCTAGTGCTCAAAAGCACTACATTGCTTTTTGAAAAGCTTTAGGGGGCCTTGGAAAACAGAATTTTATCTCCCCTGGTGAGCACAGCACGCTCTTGAAGCTCCAGGCTCACACATTTCCCAGAGAAGCACAACTTGTCTTGCAGACTCCAGCACTGCCCATCGCCCAGGGGAAATGTCCCAGCCCCAATCATTCCAGTCAGAGCCACACTCTGGGGAGACTCTGGCTCTACAAATTGCCCCAAAGATTACATGGTTCCCAGGAGGCTCCAGCCCCTTTGGGTGGCCTGGTGAGCACAGCCTGGTGAGGAGGCTCCAGTCTTGCCTGTCACTCTGGTAGAAATTATGTGATCAAGAGATGCCAGCCACACTCATTGCCCAAGGGAAGACTTCAGCCAGTCCTTTCAACATAGTTAACACTTTCCCAGGAAGCTTCAGCCACACCCACTGCCCAGGGCAGGGCTATGACTCTGGGAAGATTCAGCCATACACGTTGTCCTGATGAGCATCAATGCCCAGCTCCTCCATTGTCCCAGCGAGGAATGAATGCCTAAGAGTTTCCAATCCCAGTCATTACTCTAGCAAGCATAGAATGTCCAGTCACTCAAGTCCTTCACAATGCCCCAATGAGATCAAGAAATCCATACAGCTTAGTTTTTATTCCATCACTCCAGAAAATGCAGTGTACCCAGTAAATTTCAGTCACTGTCTATTACTCCAGTAAGGTCAGCACATCTATGAGACCCAGTGTTCAAAGGAGACCCAGGCCTGCCAGTCACCTGATGATACCAGCATATTCATGAGGGGTAAGCTCCAGCCATTGTGCTTGTGTGACCAGCATGCTCAAGAGAATATAGCTTTACCTTTCACTTGGGTGAGGTCAAAATCTCCACTGAATCTCCAGCCACATCCTTCAGGTGATAACAATCAGGTACCTCAGGAAGAGTGTAAACACTCATTCTGGAACAGTAAGGTTGAGTTAGGTTATAGTAACCCAACATTATACTAAGTGGGAAACACTCAAAGCATTTTCACTATAATCAGGCACATGACAAAGATATTCTCTTAACTCTGGTCTTGTTCAGTACAGAGCCAGAAATCTTAGCCAAAGCATAAAGATGCAAGAAGCGAATTACAAGGTGTAAACAGGAAAGGAAGAAGCAAGGTATCTTTATTTGCCAATGACACAATTCTATCATAATAGACCTTAAAGGCTCTACCAGAAAGCTTTTAGAGCTGAGAGATACATTCATCAAACTGGCAGCATACAAATTCTGGAGCATCCTTATATACCAGTGCAGTCATGCTGTGAAAGAAATCAGAGAAACAATTGCCTCAAAATAAATAAATAAACAAAACCTTTATAACAAACCTGGACAATCTCTATAACAAGAAGTTTAAAATGTTCAAAAGAGAAATTGAAGATGACACTAAAAAAGGAAAGACATACCAAGTTCATGGATTAGAGGAATTTATACTCTTGGATGGTGGTGTCTCATGCCTTTAATCCCAGAATTCAGGTGGCAGAGGCAAGCAGATCTCTGGAAGTTTGAGGCCAGCCTGGTCTACAGAGAGAGTTCTAAAACAGCAAGGGATACACAGAGAACTAACTCCTGTCTCAAAAAGAAAGAAAAGAAAAGAGAAAGAGGAGAGAGACTTTATACTGTAAAAACGGCTGTCTTACCAAACACAATAAACAGATTCAACACAATCCCCTTCAAAATAACGGTATCATTTTTTACCAACTTAAAGGAAACTTAAAGGAAGCACAAAAGACTTCGGATAGCCAAAACAATCCTGAGCAAAAGTAATAATATTGGAGTTATCACAATCTCAGATTTGAAGTTATACTGTAGAGGTATAGGCGTCATGGTATGGGCGCAAAAGTCGACACTTAAACCAATGAAAAAAATGAAGCACCCCTATCCCAACACACACACACACACACACACACACACACACACACACACACACACACACACACATGCAGTCATAGACACTGATTTTTTTATAACAATGCAGAAAATACTCATTGGATAAGACAATATTACCCAGTGTAATTGAAAACTCTGGAAAGAAGCCATGTGGCAGAGACTGAGGGGTCATTATGATGTCAATAACTATGGAGAGATGGGATGTGGGATGCTGTAGTCTCAGGACCAAGTTACATTTCGTCTTGAGTGATATTTAGACTACCAAACAGCTGTTACTTGCCTGTCTCCATGTCAGACCCAACACTGTACACCTAGTAGACAAAGCTGAATTTAACATCCTGACAAACAGATAAAACCTTTACAATATATTAACTCAACAAAACTCTATTCTCCAACAATGAGAAGGCTAAGAATGCAGTCAGATAGCATCTGGGGCTTACAGTTGAGATTCTTCTGTCTGCTATAACCTCCCACTTAATGTTCTCACCAATGTATTGTTAAAACACCTTGATTTACAACTATTCTTTGTTCTGTTACTGTGAAAACTACTTTCATGTTAAAACGTGTTTGGGGAGAGCTATTTCTATCCTGGCACTCAAATTTGATCCCAAAATAAACCAACTCTCTTATTCCCTTTCAGGTGAGAGTTGATTTTTGCATCAGCACCAGCTATATCACTCTTGGCAATATGTCCAAAAAACTATAGCCTTCTACAGAAAAACTTGCCAACCCATGCTTATTGCTATTCTGATCGCAGTAACAAGGAAATGGCTTCAGCCTCTCTGTCCTGCAATAGATGAACAGATTATGAACACTCTGGAATTTCATCTGGCCACGAAGGAAAATTTAATTATGTGACTTTCATTAATGGGTGGAATTTGAAAATATTGAACTAAGTGAGGTAAACCCAAGCTCAGAAAGATAAACACAGCATATTCCCCCATATGCAGAGTTCATCTTCTAAGCATTACATATGCATGAAAGAAGATACTAGGAAACTAGTATCCCACCCATGAGGGAGGGTGTATTTTCAGCATAAAATACTCAGAATTTAAAACTCAGAAAAATGCCACCTATGCTTAAAATGTCACTGAGAGATAGCTCAGTGATTAGGAGACAATCCTGCTCTTAAAGAGAACCTGAGTTCAGTTCAGTTCTTAGCACTCACATCTGGTGGCTCACAACAACCTGTTACTCCAAGAATGCAGGTATACACACACACACACACACACACACACACACACACACACACACACACACACACACGACAAAATGAAAACCCTCAAAGGCACGATTTATTGAATTAGAGTTTGGCCACTTTGAGCTATTTTAAATCTTTTATTTTGTTCTGTTCTAATCGCTCTTCTAATTTACTTGCAATTATATTTTCTTTTCTGATTGTTAATGGTGGTGAAATGTTGTGGTGTTCTGTTTTTGCACATTTCACATGTTCTGCTATTTCCACTTAGTTTTGATTTTATTTTGAAGCCTTATATCTTTTATTAGTTCCCATTATATAAATCTTCTCATCAAAACAATACATAAATTAAAAAAGAAAAAGTAGAAGCCATTCACAGATTAAAAATAACACCAATTTGGACTCCAAAACTTCTCAAATTTAGTATATTCAGTTAAGTATAGAGATATAACATTTTCCATGAAGGCAAATAAATTTATCCTAAACAAGAGGTATGGGACTAAAATAGTTGTTGCTAATTTACAGTGGGGAATTGGTGATTTATGATTTCCCCTTTGACTCAGTTTCCCCAACTGACAAGAAACAAAAAGAAAATGAAAAAGTACTGAAGGTGAAGAAGAGAAGATTTATTTGGTGTTTTGGTGACTGACTAGCTTCTTGACTTCTTTGTATATTTGGGACATCAGATGTGAGGTTGGTGAATACCTTTTACCATTCTGTGAGCTGCCATTTTGTCTTGTTGACTATCTGCTTTACAGAAGCTTTTCAATTTCAGGAGGTCCCATTTATTAATTGTTGATCTCAGTGTCTGTGCTACTGGAGTTATGTTCAGGAAGCAGCAGTCTCCTATACCAATTTGTTCAAAGGTACCTCCCACTTTCTCTTCTAAGATTCAGTGTGACTTGATTTATGTTGAAGTCTTTGATCTATTTGGACTTAAGTTTTGTGCATGGCGATAGACGTGGGTCTATCTTCAGTCTTCTACACACTAGTATCGAGTTATACGGCACAATTTTTTGAAGATGCTTTCTTTTTTCCATTGTATAGTTTTAGCTTCTTCATCAAAATTCAGGTGTTCATAGGTGTGTGGGTTGATATCAGGGTTTTCAATTCAATTTCACTGGTCTACCAATTTTATTCCACTATCAAGCTGTTTTCAGGATTATAGATCTATAGTAGAGCTTGAAGTCAGGGATGGTGATGCCTCTGGAAGTTTCTTTATTTTACAGGGTTGTTTTGTCTATCCTAGGTCTTTTGTTTTTTCATACAAAGTTGAGGATTGTTCTTTCGAGGTCTGTGAAGAATCGTGCTTGGATTTTGATGGGGATTGCATTGAATCTGTAGATGGCTTTTGGCAAGATTGTCATTTTTACTATGTTGATCCTACCTACTTAAGAGCATGGGAGAGCTTTCCATTTTCTGGTATCTTCTTTAATTTCTTTATTTAGAAACTCAAAGTTCTTATTATAGAGGTAATTAAAAAGTTGGGTATACAACTAAATAGAGAATTCTCAATAGAGGAATCTAAAATAGCTAAAAGACACTTAAGAAAGTACTCAACATCTTTAACCATCAGGGAAATAAAAATCAAAACAACTCTGAGATACCATCTTACTCCTGTCAGAATGGCTAAAATAAAAAACACCAATGACAGTTTATGCTGGAGAGGATATAGAGAAAGGGGAACACTCCTCTACTGCTGGTGGGAGTGCAAACTCATACAGCCATTCTGGAAATCAGTATAGAGGTTCCTCAGAAAAATGGTAATCAGTCTACCATAGGATCCAGCAATTCTACTCTTAGGCATATAGCCAAAAGATGCACATTCATACAACAAGGACATCTGTTCAACTATGTTCATAGCAGCATTATTTGTAATAGCCAGAACCTGGAAGCAACCTATATTCCCCTCAATTGGAGAAAATGTGGGAAAAAAACAATGGAATCTTAAAATTCACAGGCAAATGGATAGAACTAGAAGAAACCATCCTGAGTGAGGTAATCCAATCACTAAAAAACAAACATGGTATGTATTCACTCATATATGGATGTTAGACATAGAGCAAAGAATTACCAGCCTACACTCCACAGCACCAGAGAAGCTAGGAAACAAGGAGAACCCTGTGAGAGACATACCTGATCCCCTGGAGAATGGGAAAGGAACAAGATCTCCTAAGCAAATTGGAAACATTGTGGGAGGGGAGAGGAAGTTAGGAGAAGGAAGAGGAAGAGGGTAGAGCAGGATATGAGTGAGTAGGAAGATTGAGTTGGGGACAGAATAGAGAAGAACAAGAAAAGAGATACCATAATAAAGGAAGCCATTATAGTTTTATAGAGAAATCTGACACTAGGGATGACCCTCAACTAAAAATCTAAGCAATAGTGGAGAGGCTACCTTAAATGCCCTTCACCAATAATGAAATTGATGACTACCTTATATGCCATCCTAAAGCCCTCATCCAGCAGCTGATGGAAGCAGAAGGAGACACCCATAGCTAAACACTGGAATCCAGTGGCAAAGATGGAGGAATGATAAGCAAAGAGGTAAAGACAGGCTGGAGAAACCCACAGAAACAGTTAACCTGAACTAGGGGGAGCTCATAGACACCAGTCTGATAGCTGGGAAACCAGCATAGGACCAACCCAGACACCCTGAATAGTGGGTGTCAGTTAGGAGGCCTGAGCAATCTTTGGGGCTTCTGGTAGTGGATCAGTATTTATCTCTAGTATAGGAATGGACTTTGGGAGCCCATTCCACATAGAGGGATACTTTTTCAGCCTAGACACATGGGGGGAGGGCCTAGGCCCTGCTCCAAATGATATGACAGACTTTTAATATCCCCCAAGTAAGGCCTCACCCTCCCTGTGGAGCAGAAAGGGGATGGGATAGGGGGTTGGGTGGCAGGGGAGAGGGAACTGGGAGAAGATGGTTTCAGGCATTTGGGATTATTTTTAAAATTCAGTTTTATTTTATGTTTTGCCTACATATATGTGTGTGCACCATGTATGTGCCTGGTGTTCTGGAGTCTGGAAGAGTGCAATTACAGTTAATCTGGAGTTACAGATTGTTGTGAAGCACTGTGTGATTGCTGGGAATTGAAACTACATCCTCTACAAGAGCAGCCAGTGCTCTCCAACACCCATGTCTTTGATTCTTCATTTTAAAGTTGGTCACATTAATTTCTCAGCATGCATGTGTGTACACATGCCAGGGCACACATGTTGAGGGCAGAGGGCATCTTTCAAGTCAGTTCACTTCTACTATGTATGTCCGTCCTAGGGACCAAACTCAGGTTATCAGGCTTGGCAGCAGATGAACATTTTTTTGGTAAGCACACACTCCTGGGTGCTCACAAATGCCACCTCCACTCTATGACAAGAAGCTCTTTGAAGAAGCGAGGGCCCAAGTTCTAAGTGTGTACTTGCTTCTTCCCTTCTATGAGAGTCCTTAGTGCATCATACATTGTCTATGCAGCACCAACTGAAACATTATGCCCACACAGCCCTCAGTTCCCAGAGATGCTTTGCTGTATAAGAAAGAAGCTTCCTTGAACTTCTAGAAAAGGCAGCCTCTCTGTTGCCTGAGGTTGTGTGTGATTTATCTTTCAAACAGCATTGATGAGATTGTTTTATAAGCACACACTCTGTCGTGCTCATAATCACTCTGTTCATAAGAAAACACCTTGGTTATGTCTGAAAAAAGAAAAGAGAATGCTGGATATCTTACAATGTATGTGATGTGCCTTTCATGCCACATAAAACCATGTTACAAGCAAAAGCTGTGTTATAAGCAGACCTTTCATAAAGCTCATAAACAGTTTGTTCTGCTCCCTCACCTTGTGACAAGCAATGTTATGTGTGTTTGGAAAACATGCACAGTCAGAAGCATGTTTGCCCCTTACACATCATAAATATGCTGCAACTGTCACCCAGCATCCACACAGACTAAGCGTCTGTTCCTGAGAGCTCATAGTGGACACAGTTGGTATTTGAAATGATGTTGTTTGTTTGAGCCAATGGAAAAATAAAACCTGCCAGCAACCTAACACTGTTTTGTATTTCCATCCAAGGAACAACTTCAAGTGCTGTTATCTCTCTTCTGCATCACTCAGCTGTTTAGAAGCAGGAATTCCTTTGTTCACTTAGCATCACACTCACTATGTGAACATAGGCTCATATGTGTTTCTGACAGGATGCTGTTGGAAACAATTCAGTTCTTTTGCGTGAGATCACTTAGCATTCAATGCATCTTTCATGCAGCATCAGCATGCATGGATTGTGTTATAGGGACACATTTTTCAGGCCTTCCAAATATTGTATTTACTACTGACAGGCAGCATGCTTGGGTCGTTTGGGTCATTGAACAGTAAAGGTTTTCAAATTCCTCACCATGTGTTTTCTTCTTCCCTTCTGTGAGATACCTTAGTGTATAGTGCACCTTGTAACATCAACACATGTGTTTTATAAAGACACACTTCTTAGTTCTCAGCAACTTGCTATTCACTTTGTGAAAATATGCTTTTTTGTGTCTTTAAAAAGGTGATCTATCCTGTGACTAATATGATGGAAGCTGAAGCAGAGGTTCACAGCTAAGCACTGAGCTGGACTCCTGGAGTCTGGAGTCCAGTTATAGAGAGGGAGGAGTGATGAGCAAAGGGGTCAAGACCATGCCAGGGAAACTCACAGAAACAGCTGACCTGAGCAAGCGGGAGCTCACTGACTCCAGACTGACAGCTGGGGAACCTGTATAAACACCGAATTAGGCCACCTCAATGTGGGTGACAGGAGGCCTGGACAGTCTATGGGGCCTCTGGCAGTGGAACCAGTATTTATTCCTAGTGCACAAATGGACTTTGGGGGCCCATTCCCTATGGAGGGATACACTCTCAGCCTAGATACATGGGGGAGATGATGTGGCAGACTTTGTCGATCCCCCATGAAAGGCCTCACCCTCTCTGAGTAGTGGATGAGGAGTGGGATGGCGGGGGGCAATGGAAGGACTGGAGGGACAGGAAACTGGGATTGGAATGTAAAATAAAATTGTTTTTTAATTTAAATAAAAACTAATTTGAAAAAATGATCTATGGAGGCTGATGCTGGGCTGGAAGAGCCATGCAGGTAGAAGCTGGGCTGGCTTGGGGCTGACCAGCTCAGTTGCCATCTGGGCTCTGATCCAGCACTTTGAGTCAGTAAGCCCCAACATCTGTCTGTTCCACCTGTGAGCTGTGGAGCAGTGAAGAAGCAGGCCCTGCAGGACCAGATGTCATTGCTGAATAGGGTCAGTCCTAGCTTACACCCAACATGGAGCCGCTGCTTCTTCAGCCTATGCTTTGCAGCTACTATGGAACCTGTCCCCAGACACCCTGCCTAGCCACAAGATCACCATGACTCTGGGAAACAGCAGGGTATCTGAGATGAGTTTCTGTAATGGTCTAGTATTTAAGGTGTGCCAGAAACCAGAAACTTTAAACCAGACCAATGAATATGCACATGTAAAGGTGTGTGTGAGATATATATATATATATATATATATATATATATATATATATATATATCTGCGTGACACTCTGTAGTAGTTTCCAGTTTCCAATGCCACTACAGTGAATGAATATGTGATGGAAAAGAGGGAAACATGGAGAGTGGTGAGTGGGTGGTGGTAGAGAGGCAGAGGTAAAAATGCAACTGCAGGGACAAGTATAAGAGAAGGCTGCAGTGGACGGGGAGCGTGCCGTTGCTGAATAGGGTGATGTGCAACAGCCTGAGTCTTATATAGACCCAGCCCATGAACATGCCCCCCAGCCACACAATCACTTTGTCTCTGAGCAATGACAGGGTGTCTGAAAGGAAAGCTCATTTTTCTGGATTGGACCTCCTGGAAAGATTTCCATGTTCTCTGCTGCCCAGAGGCCATATTGACATCGGGGTACCTGCTGTTGCCTCAGGCCATGTTGAAGACCAAGGTTCCGTAGATGTGATGGGAGATGTCATTCTGTAAATATGTTTCTCTTATTGGTTAATGAATAAAGCACTGTTGGGCAATAGGAAAGCAAGATTGATGGAACTAGAAGACTAGGAGGAGAAAGGAAAAAGGAGGGAGGAGATTCAAGATGGAGGACTTACACGGTAGTACGCTGAGCTCTCTCTCCGGTAAGATAAGACCATGTGGAAATACTTAGATTAATAGAAATGGGTTAATATTTAAGACAGAGCTAGACAATAAGAAATACTAGTAACAAGCTAATAGCTTTATATCTAATGCAGCGGCTCTGTGTGTTATTTGGTGCTGGTGCGGCTGTGGGTCCAAACCAGCAGGGAAACATACTCTTAACATATAGATGTCTGTGGTCTGGGCTGCTGTTGAAAGCCATGTCAATATCCAAGGCCCATGCTACCACCAGAGGCAAGGTGGACATCCATAGCCTGTGCAATGGCAGGAGGCTATGTTAGTGTTTATGGTCTGGGTTGCCACAAGAGGCCATGTTGAAGTGAGTGTCCTGTATTGCTACCTGAGGCCATGTTTATGTCCGTGGTCCATGCTGGCACAAAGAGCCAAATTGGAGGTCCATGGTGCTGCTGTGGCCAGGAGCTGTGTTGATGTCTGCACTAAACCACCAAGGCCATGTGGATGTCCATGGTCTGTGCTACCACTTGAGCCATGTAGATGTCCATGGGATGGACTGCTGCCAGGGACTGTCTGTCTATGTGGCCCATGCTGTAACGACTATGTTGATGTCTGTGGCCTGTGCTGCCACCAAGGGCCATGATGGTGTCTGTGTTGACTGATTCTGTGTCAACCTGATACAAGTTAGAGTCATCAGAGAAGAAGAAACCTCATTTAAGGAATGCCTCCATGAGATCCAGTTGTAAGGCATCTTCTTAATTAGTGATTGATGGGGGATACCCAAGCCCATGGTGAGTGGTACCATCCCTGGGCTAGTAGTGCTAGATTCTATAAGAAAGCAGGCTGAGAAAGCCATGTGGAGCAAGCCAGTAAGCAGTGCTCCTCCATGGATTCTGCATTAGCTCCTGCCTCCAGGATTCTGCCCTTTTTGAGTACCTGTCCTGACTTCCTTCAATAATGAATAGCAATGTTGAAATATGAGCCAAATGAACCCCTTCTCTCTCCAACTTGCTTTTTTGGTCATGGTGTTTCATTGCAGCAATAAACGTTCTGAGACAGTGTCCATGGCCCGTGATGATGCTGAAGGTCATGTAGATGTCTTTGGTCTATGCTGTCACCAGAAACCATGTGGAAGTCATGGTCTATGTTCCCACTGACTATAAAGAGCAAGAAAACTGCCTTTGCAATTGTATGGATAACTGCAGACTCACAGTTGAGAAAGTCATAAAAGGCTTCTGCGACAGTCTCTAACCCCCATCACCACCCCCCAAAAATAACAGCCTAGATAGGAAGCCATCAAAGAGAGCTCTTAAAAACTGTGATGGGGATGCTGAAATGTAGCTCACCACAGTTGATGGATTCTGATGGGGTATGGGTAGGAAAGGACTCAGTTTTCTTTAAGTGGCTGGCCATTGGGAGTTTGGCCATGCTTCAGTGAGTACATGAGCAACACAAATTGAACTTGCAATTTTTTGTGGGGCTCAAAAGGGGTCATCTTGGAGGACTGGGATGAGGATACATTATGCAAAATTCCCAAATAATCAGTAAAAACATTATGTTAGAACAAACAAAAACAAGCTGGGCATGGTGGCTGTGCTGGCTGGTCTTATATCAACTTGACACAAGCTAGAATTATCTGAAAGGAGGGAACCTAAACTGAGAAGAGGTCTCCATAATATTCAGTTGTAAGTCAGGCGGTGGTGGTGCACGCCTTTAATCCCAGCACTGGGGAAGCAGAGGCAAGTGGATATCTATGAGTTTAAAACTAGTCTGGTCTTCATAGCAGGTTCCAGGGTAGCCAGAGCTACATGGTGAGACTCTATGTTAAATATTTAAACAAAGAGGAAAAAAAGTATAGATTCTGACAATTATCTAATGACAGTGTTCCCGTTACTGTAATAATAATAATAATACCTGACGAAAGCAACTTGGGTAAGAAGTTTATTTTGGATCATGATTCCAGGTCATACAGTCCATCATATCAGGGATGTCAAGGTGGCAGGAACTTGAAGCAGCTGATCATGTTATATCTACAGTCAGGAGCAGAGAGAAAAGCAATTATGTGCATGCTGTGTTCAGCTCACTAACCACTCCGGTACAGTCTAGAGCACAGCCCACGAAATGATGTCACCCACATTCAGGATGAGTCTTCCTACCTCAACCAATGTAGTCAAGGTAAACTCCACAGACCTGCCCTCAGGCCAAGCTGACCTAGACTCCTTCTTTAAGACTCTCAAGTTGATTCTCCATTGTCTCATGTTAATGACAAAAGTAACTACCACAGTAGTATCATACAGGATATTTGCACAGTCTTTGAAAAAATGTCTGGTCTCTGGGCATACCAGGAGTCCAGGCTAGAGGTTAGACAGCTGGAGATGGAAAATAGGCAATCTTAACTAAAGCCAAGCTAAGGAAACTCTGACACAAGAGCACCCTGCCAACCAAAGAAACCAATGAGCAGAAAGAGCAGAATGAAATTTCCCAAAAGCCTAGATTGGATGAATTACCTCTACCCACAAACATATGTAATATCATCTCCAAGAACCCCTCATGTTGGGAAGGAAGAGTCCCCTCCAAGATAGATGAGAGCCACACACTGCACTGTGAAGCCAGGCATTCTGCATCATCTTGCTCTCTGAAGGGACCTCTCCCCCAAACAGCCTGCCACGCCCATTTGCCCTAGAATCATATAGAAAATTATTTGTATAATTGGAATTAGACACACCTTGTGTGAAAAAATGGTAATCTCTTGGGTGACTGCTGAGATGGTTATCACTAAAGTCTCATGCCATGTATGTGTCAAGACTACATCCAGTTCAGATTCCCAAACTAAGTAAAAGCTGGGCATGATGGTACATGCCTATAATCTTGCACTGGAGAGGCAGATACAGAAAGATACTCAGGGGTCGCTGGCCAGCCAGTCTAACCAAAATGGTGACCTTCAGATTCAGTGAAAGATCCTGTTTCAAAAACAAAGGTGATAGCCAATATCAACATATGGGTTCCACACATGCACACACACACATGCGTGCCACTGCTATGTCACAAGTTTTCTTATTTTCTTCTCTTATGGCACTTGGTTTGTGATGCACAGCTCACCTAGAATCAACCAACATTTTGCATCCTGAGAGTTGAGTCATTGTCCCGTGACATGAGCTGTATGACCAGGGACTTTCTTTGTTTTACTCTTGGTAGTAGGAGGATTTGAATTCACAGGTTGCATATGCCATGCAAGTGCTCTGCCTTTGAGCTCCCTTAAGAGTCTCTTGCAGTTTCAATTTTTAATATTTGGTTCTAAGTTGAGCTAGTTCTGTTGCTATATTAGTTACTTTATCACTCTGAAAAGACACCTGAAAGAAGTAAAATGCAGGAGGATTTCATTGTGTAGGAGAGCCCAGTCCATCGTAGCAGGGAAGCCATGGTGGAGATCATGGCAGCTTGTTAGGAGGATGATTACACAGTGGATCAGGAAAGAGAGAGGTTGGGTCACAACTAGGTCTGAGCTACAGTGAAAAATCCTATTCCTCCAGCAAGGCCCACCTTCTAAAGGTTCCCTCCTGAAATAGCATCACCAGCTGCTTTCCGTTTCTCTGCATTTAGTACATTGGACTGTAATGTTACCATGTGGCTTTTATTATGCAGAGATACATTCTCTCAAATACTAGTCTCTGGTTTTTGGTTTTGTTTGTTGTTTTTACTTTTTTTGTATTATGGAGGGATGCTGGATTTTGTCAAAGGCTTTTTCTGTATCTACTAAAATGACAACATTAGTTCTGTTCTTGAGTCTGTTTCTGTTCTATGTTTATTGATTTGCATACCTCAAGACAGCTCTGGAATGCAGCCAACTTCATCATGAACAGTGACTGTTTTTATGTGTTCTAAAATTCTATGTTTAAGTATTTTATTGAGAATTCTTGTATCTATGTTCAATAGTATCTCTAATTTTCTTTTTTTTTTGTACCTTAATCTGGTTTTAGTGTCAGGGTAATAGTGGCGTCTTGAAGAGTTTAGAGGCATCTATTCATTTTCAATTTTGTGGAATAGTTTGAGAATTATTGGTGCCATCTCTTTGTCTCTGCTGACATTCCACTGTGGGCTTGGAATTTTTATATTTGGGAGACATTTTTTTTAATCATTGCATCAATGCCATTGCTCTTATAGATCTGTTAAAATATTTATCTTGTGGTCCAACTTTGGTAGGTCATATGTATCTAGAAATTCATTCATTTTGAAATTTAGTAGAATTTAAGTTTTAAAGGTATGTTTATATGACCTTCTGAATTTTACTGGGATCTGTTTTATTGTTTTCCTTTTCTTTAAAATTGTGTTAATTAATACATTTTTCCCCCTCTGTCTTTCAGTTAGTTTGGCTAAGGGTTTATTTAAAAAAAAAAAAAAAACTAACTCCTTTTTATTAGTTCTTTGAGTTTTGTACATGTATCAATTATACCTAATCATCTCCCCAAAACCCTTTTCCCAGCCATCTTGATTTAATGTCCTTTAAAAAAATCAAGGTCAATCTATACTACTCAAATATTTTTGATGTTTGGTCTCCACTGGAACATGGTCAACGAAGTAGAGATTACACTGTTAGAGAAATCTGATGTTGACTCTCAGAGCAGCTAACAACAGACAATGGCTCTCAGGTACTGGTAAGACTTAGTGCTCATCTCCCTTCTCCATGCCAAGATTTGACCTTTCTTTAGCTTGCACATGTCTTGTCCATATTGTCATAATTACTATTGTGCTCATGTGCACAGCCTCCCTGTTATGTCCAAATGACACCATCTCCTTTTAGTCACCCGCTATCTCAGGCTCTTACCCTCCCTCCTACCTCTTCTTCTACCACTGAGCCTTGGAAGTAAGGGTTGTGGTATAGATATGCCACTTAGGCTGAAAACTCTGAAGTCCCTTATTCTCTTTATCTTGGTGACTTGTGGATCTCTGTGTTAATCGATGTCTACTGTAAATAGAAACTTCTCTGATGACAGTTGAGAGATGTATTGATCTATGGATATAATGCTAAATCATTTGGAGTTACTTGAATACCATGTCCATTAGCAAAAAAAAAAAAAAAAAAAAAATTACTAGTAGATTCTCCTCTAGGGCATATGTCCAGCCTAGCCATGGGTTCTTGGAGTAACAATGGTGCTAGGAATAGATTTCACCTTGAAAGGTGGGACTAAAATCCATCCAGAAAATATTTGGCTATACCCATGATATCCATGCCATTACTTTGAACCATTCATTATTGTAGCTTTTAAGGTTCAAAGCTGGGTAAGAATGATGACTACTCTTCTTCATTTGTAGTATGCATAGTACCTTCCAGCACTATGACAGCTATCCAGTACAGATAAAGCTTCCAGGTTAGTTTTGGTTTCATTTCTCCATCTTCTATGATTTAAAAACACAGTGAGAGAGAGGGAGGACAAGACCAGGCTACAGAAACCCACAGATACAACTGACCTGAACAAGGAGGAGTTATGGGCCTCCAGACTGATAGCTGGGAATCCAGCATTGGACTGACTCAGACCCCCTGTACATGGATCTCAGTTAGAAGGCCTGGGCAGTCTAAGGGACCTCTGACAGTGGTCCAGGATGTATTCCTGGTACACAAAAGGATTTTGGGAGCACATTCCCCATGGAGGGATACTCCCTTAGCCTAGAGGCGGGGGAAGGGCCTAGTCCCTATTCCAAATGACTTGGCAGATTTAGATGACTCCTCCTGTAAGGCACCACCCTACATGTGGAGTGGGGAGGAATGGGATGAGAGGGTGGTCGGGGGGCATTGGAGGGTGTGAGGGAGGGAAGAAGGCAGGGAGGGAGAGGAAAGTGGGATTGATATGTAAAATGTAAATTTATGTTAAAAAAAAACACAGTGACTCCAGCAAAAGATTCAATTTCTATCTAGAAGGTAACCCAGAGCCTTGATAATAGCTTGTATTATATGAGATATGAGAATCTTTGGAACATTACTGGCCAATAATTCCAAAAGAAGTAACCTATTCCTAGAAGTAAACTTTTTATTTGTTAGCCTGTAGTGTCTATTAGTGACATTGTTAACTCCATTTTAACATGTGTGACTGTGTGACATTGTTAACTCCATTTTAACATGGGTGACTGTGTGTGTGGGGGGGGGGGAGAGAGAGAGATGAGAGATACAGTTTCTATAGCAGTAGGATTCCATATGATATTTTTGAGAGGTCTTATGTGTTATTTATCACTTCCTGTATTCTATCTTCTACCTTGCCCCTCCCCCAAATTAACACTTCTTGTGTCATTATTCCCTTGTCCTTTATACCAGTGCATTCTAGTTCCCTCCCTATAAAGATCCTTGCCATATTACATGTGTATTTTCTTGACTCTGTTGGGATTCCAGATGAAACCACATATCTGAAAATTCAAAGCTAACATCCACAAATGAAAGAAAATATGTAATATCTAGCTTTCTGGGTCTGGGTTTACCAGCATGATTATTTCCAGGTCTATCCATTTACCTATAATTTTATTTTTTCTTAACAGCTAAATAATAATCATATATATTTGTGTGTGTATGTGTGTATATATATGTGTGTGTGTGTGTGTGTGTGTGTGTGTGTGTATACACATTTTCATTATCCATTCATGAGTTGATGATAATTTATGATGCTTCCATTTCCTGGTTATTGTGGAAGAACAGAAATAAACATTTCTGAACAGAACCCTAATAGTATATGCATGAAGATAAACAATTAGTAAACTGAAAGGTTTTCACATAGCTAAAGACATCATTGCTTGAGTAAAGATACAACCCACAGAATGAAGATATAAACTTTACTAGATATAACAGATAAAGTGTTATCTAAAATATCCAAAAAAAAAACCTTGAAAATTAAATACCAAGAAAACAAACAATCCAATTTAATAAGTGGGCCATGGAACTAACCAGGAAGTTCTCAAAAGATAAAATACAAATAGTTTAGGGAAAAAAAAAAAAAAAAGATTTTCAATATCTTTGACCCACCAGGGAAGTATAAATTAAATTTGTTTTGAAATTTTATCCCAACCATGACTAAGATAATGATGATGATAATGACTGGAGATAAAGGGAAAGGGGATTATTTATTCACTGCTTGTGGGGGTGCAAATAGCCACTCTGAAAATCCAGGTGAAAATTCCTCAAAAGCTAAAAATAGATTCACTACATGAACACACTTGAACATATACATAAAGGAATCCATATCCTACTTTACAGTTACCAGCTCTTCATTTTATTGAATCTTTGTATTTTTTTTATTTCCATTTTATTATCTGTACTGATTATATTTATTTCTTTCTTTCTACCTATTGTATTTTGTGTTTGGTTTGTTGTTACCCAAGACCCTAGGTTGTATCACTGAACTACTCTTCTATTTTTTTTTTTTAATGGAAGTTTATCTATACATGAATTTCCTGTTTAGGCCTGCCTTCATTGTATGCCATGATTTTGTATGTTTTCACTTGAGTCTAATAATTTTTAAATTTATTTCTTGATAGCATCAATGACATATTTATCATTCAGTAGTGTGTTGTTTAATCTCCATGAGCTCATGTATTTCCTGTGGTCTTTATGTTGTTTTGTTGTTGTTGTTGTTAATCTCTCCACACTGGTGAGATAGAATACAAGATGTTATTTAAATTTTCCTATATTCACTGAGACCTATTTTGTGCCCTAGTATATGAGTATTTTATTAATATTTCATGAGCTGCTGAAAATAAATACCAACGTATATTTTGCAGTGCTTGAACAAAATGTTCTCTTAAGTCCATTTGCTCTATGATGTTATTTAATACAGATTTTTCTATTAACTTTCTGTATGAGATAACCTGTCAGTTAATGAGAGTAGGATACTGAAGCCACCCACCATTATTGTGCTGGGGTCATCTGTGACTTTGCATCTAGTTATATTTATTTTATATTTATATTTCTTTTAGATGCATTCCTGTTTGACATGTACATGTTTGGAATTATAATGCCCTCTTGATGGATTATTCCCTCAATTAGTATGAAGTGGTCTTCTTTATATCTTCTAATTTTGGTCTGAAGTCCCTGTTAGATCAACAATGTCTGCTTGCTTCCTTATTTTGTTTAGAACTCTCTTTTCCATCCTTCCATTCTAACAGTGTCTGTCTTGATGGGGAAATATGTATCATGGAGGCAACTGTAGATGGAGCCTGTTTTTAATCCAGTCTGCTTGTAGGTATCTTTTGGTTGGGGAAATTGAGACCACTGTCAATTGGTTATTATTATTATTTATTTTTTTTCTTTGAGATAGGGTTTCTCTGTATTGCTTTGGAACCTGTCCTGGAACTCACTCTATAGACTAGGCTAGTGTCTCAAACTCACAGAGATCCACCTGCCTCTGCCTCCTGAGTGCTGGGGTTAAAGGTATACCCAAATAATGCCTGGTCTTATTTTTAATTCTAATTTTATGACTTCTATTTTCTTGGTTTTCATTGGATTTATTCTATCCTGCAGCCTATTCAGTGTGTTTATCTTTCTCTTTAGTCTGAATAATTCCTTCCAGTATCTTCTTTAGAGCTACTGTAGGGATTACAAATCCCCTTATCTAACTTTAATCATGGTAAAAAAAAAAAAAAATTCTTTCAATTATGACTATTTTGCTTGTTTCCCTGTCTAGTCTAGAACTCCATATGTAGGTTAAGGCTGGCTTAGAACTCCTGGGGATCCACCTTCTGTCTTCTGTGCTAGGATTAAAGACAAGCACCAGCACACGTCTGGTTTTAAGGTTTCTGCTGAAAAGCCACCAGTAATTCTGGGGATCCTGCCTCTATGTGTGGTTTCCCTTATAACTTTCAGTACACCTTCGGTATACTATGATCTGGACAGTTTGCTTGTTATGTCCTATTTGGTGTTCTATATACTTATATCTTGATTCTAATAATATCTTTCTTTGGGTTTAAATTTTTGGTACTCTTAATTGAAAAATAGTTCCTATACATTTAATATAGAATTATTGTCATCCTCTTCTTTCTCTCCACTCTCCTCCTACTACTACATAAGTCATACACTTGGGCCAAGTAGTAGTAGTAGTATTGTTTTCTCTTAAGCAGCAATTACTTTAAAGGGCAACAGAACATGGATTGTAACCAATATATTAGTTACTGTATTTTTTAAAAGAAAAAGCAAACAAGCAAGTAGAGTTAGACGGGTGATTAGTGTTGTGTTGATAGAGAGTAGAGGAAGGAGAAGGAGAAGGAGGGATTTTACTTAAAGGTGGACTGAATATGGGGTAAATAAATGCTACCAAATACAACAAGGTTTCTGATCTCTAAGAAGTCTGAGCCACAGGCCAGTCTATATTCTTTTGGGTGAGAAAATGAAAAAGACAAAGGAGGAGTAAAAAAATAAAAAAACCAGGGCAGGACCAAGTTAGCATGCTAAATTTACACGGGGCATAAACAAATGGTGATGAAATGGATGCTAAGGAGAGATGGAGGGGGATGTGAGATAGGAAAAAAGATCAGCCCGATTGCCGGGTTCAGTCTCAGATCTCTCAGCTCTCCTTTCTTGGCTCTCAGGGTTCTGTGTCACCCCTGAGAGCACCTCTGTGATGAGTGGTCCCTCATCAGGATCAGATTATAGGTGCTGGTCTGGTTCTCTTAGGCCAACTGCATGTGATTGGTGTTCATGTCTCTGCATTCCTGCAGGGTTCCGGTTGCAAATCAAGTCGTCATTTCTTAGGAAATGCTGCTCAGGTAAAAGCAGATCCCTGGTTTTACCTCAGAAAAGCATTTCAAATGGAGGAAGCAGAAAGCAAGTAGGTGTAGGAGCTTATTGGATGTGTTCTTAATGGGTTAGGACCAGAAGCTGATTGCAAGAGCTGCACTCAGAAGAAAAGGAAGACATACCCAAGAACATGGGTGTGGGCATTTCAGAGGGATTTCTGCTCAGTTGCCTTTATCATAACTAGGATGTGTTTTGTTTTTGTTTTTGTTTTTTTACAGGTCATTGTGTTGCTAAGCAATTCAAATGAGATAGTTGACAATATTAAATTGATAGGGAAAACTTAAGCCTCTGGGGATGAAGGCTTTATCAGACTTTTAGGGTATGTGGGTTGGACTCCTGCTTGGCTCACCAAAATAGTTACTGGAGTTGCTAGGGTCAGAACCTGAGCCCTGGAAGTCCTAACCACATGGGCTTGGCAACTGCCCTCAATGGGCCTCTTACAGAGACAAAGTAACAGCAAAAAGAAGACAATTTAATGTGACAACACTGGAAAAAGAAGGAAGAAGGCTAGTGGCCTCCCCTACCCCCAGTGCATTTTAGGACCCATGCGTGAGATTTAAGCAGTGGGGAAGGGGTTTTCACAAGCTGAGGAACCTCCTATTGTCTCTGCCCCAGTCTCTGCAAGCTGGCAAGCCATGTAAATCTCTTCTGGGAGAAAAGCTCGCCAGTGAGCTGGCACCAGGCTTCAGCCTTTTCCTCCTCCTAGCATGAGACTGCTGGGGAAGTTTTTATTTTGAGGAGTCCATTGTTTCAATAGTCCAATAGCCCCCTCCCCCACCCCAAAAAAAGGCACAGGCGGCTCCTTAGATTGTCTTCATTCCCGGTAGAATGCTTACGTGAGAAACATGGGCAGTTAGGATAGTTTCATTGTTTAAGAACAAAAAAAGTTAATAGTTTTGTTGAGCTTCCCAGAAAATATTTAGGAGAGTTAAGGCCCTACTCAACATCATACATATTCATGTCTTAAAACTTGACTTATTACTATGTTACTAATTTCATTAGAACTTTTTCTGTGTTGGTAGCCTTCATAGCAATTGTTAATTGTGCAGAAATCCTTGATTCTCAGGAAGGAAGATGCTTCAAATGAGACTCCAGTGTGAGAGGCTCCTTCCCTTACCCATGGCTGAGTAGTTTTCTGTCTTTCCATTCTCCCCTGTCTACACACAAGAGAAGGAAAGAGCCCAAACCAACTGAACTCACAAAAGTATGCCTTAGGGGCTCAGGTTGCTTTTGCTTTTCTTTGTATCCCCAGAGCAGCAGTGAGGGAACCATCTCATCGGCCAGTAGGGCATCTGGTTGTCCTCAGAGTCATTCTTGCTGTTTCTTGACAGGGTAAATTCTGCCTAAAACAAGTAGCATTGCTGTGGTTGTGGGCTGCAAAACACCTAACACAAGTGAAGCTGGCTTGGCTCACCAGACAATGGGCAGGGAGGGTCACAGGCCACTGCGGTTCACCTATAGAGGGGAGAGTTGGGAAACTCAGGAGGTTTCCACTCAGCGCTCACTGCTCACTGGCTTTAAGAGCTCCTCTTGGGTTAGGGTCCACAGACTCCTATTAGCTTCTCCGATAAAATCTTTCAGTTAGGCTCATTCTCTGACTATCTATCAATGGTGGGAGGCATGAGAAGGAAATGACCAAGAGGAGAGGAGGTGTAATTACAGACGAAGCTGAGGCTGAGCTGGGAGGACATTGGAGAGGGAAAGGCTTAGAAGGGGTCAATTCAAGGAAAAGCAGGTCAGTTCCATACTGAGGGATATATTACAGGAAAAGGGAAAGGAGATAGAGGAGAATAAGAGAGGGAGAGGGGAGAGAGGAAGAGAAGGGGAGAAGAGAGAGAGGACAGAATTCTCTCCCCCCCCCCCTCTCTCTCACACACACACACACACACCACAACAAAAATCTCAAATGCATTTGGCTAGGTGAAAAAGTTCCTCTGAAAGATTTTTTTGGTTTTTTTTTTGGGGGGGGGGGTTGTTGTTGTTGTTGTTTTTTTTTGTTTTTGTTTTTTTTTTTTTTGCATGTGATTCCAAATATATGAAGTGTTGAGAAAGATGAAACTGTGAAAACGGAAGGATGGTTTTCACAAGCTACAAAGTGTGTGTGCTGGTTAGTCTTATGTCAGCTTTTTACACACGCTAGAGTTATCTGAAAGGAGGGAATCTCAATTGAGAAATGCCTCCATAATATACCACTGTAAGGCATTTTCATAATTACTGACTGACAGGGATGGGGGAGGGCCCAGCCCATTGTAGTGGTACCATCCCTGGGCTGGTGGTCCTAGGTTCTGTAAGAAAGCTGACTAAACAAGCCAGGAAGCAATAGTCCTGTGTGGCCTCTGGATCAGCTCCTGCACCCAAGCTCCTGTCCTGACTTCCTTCAGAGATGAATAATGCTGTGGAAGTGTAAGCCAAATAAACCTTTTCCTCCCCAACTTGCTTTTGGGTCACGGTGTTTCATCACAGCAATAGAAACCCTAAGGAAGACAGTGTGGAAAAGTATTGTTTGTGAAACTGTAATGTGAAGTGTGCCATTTTACAAATGGTCCCAACTTACCACTTATGATTCAACTTCACGATAGTCTAAGAATGATTTGCATTCAGTGGAGATGGAAAGTGCTCTACCTTCAGCCCCACCTGCTGAAATATAATGGCTTGAAGTGGATTTAATGGACTCACTCACATAGTCTCATCTGGCTTTATCTCCTTCCTTCTGAGCACTGGGGCACCCACCTCTCTAGTGCATCTCCTCTTCCAGAGTTTTCTCTCCTGCTTACTTTGGATCACAGCAACTAAAGTCCTGACAGATAAACTTCTTAAGACAAAGAGTCAACCCCTCCCCTCAGCCTCCATCAGGCAACAGAGTCATTGGTGCTGCACAAAGGGGACAGGGGACCCTGAGGCAGGGCCCAATGAGATCAGGGCCAGACTACAACAATCGGACAGTCAGGACTGCTGCTATGGAAGTGTGGTCCTCACCTTGGCCGCTTTCCTTCAGAGCTTTTGAGACTGCAGTGAGCACTGGAAAACCAGGTTTCAGGTCATTACTCTGTTCTTCCCACTGTGCTACACTGAGAATACATCTCTTGCCTGCTTTCAGCACCGTGACTCTGTGGCTGTTTTTCTGGGATGCATACCTGAGCCTAGAGCATTGGGATGCTTTAGAACTGAGACTTTTGCCTTCATTTTGGCACCAGAAAAAGTGCTTTGGAATCTGAGCTGCCGGTGATATGCATCTAGTCCTCTCAGAGAGGCTGGGCAGGCCCAGCCCATTGTGGGTCATGCCACTCAGCGCTGGTGGTCCTGGGTACTGTAAGAAAGCAGGCTGAGCAAACCATGAGGAGCAAGCCAGTAGTGACACTCTTCCATGCCCTCTGCATCAGCTCCTGCCTTCAGGCTCCTGCCCTTTTTGAGTTCCTGTCCTGACTTCTTCAGTGATGGACTATGTACGACCTGAAAGTTGCAAGCTGAAATAAACTCTTTCTTTTCCAAATTACTTCTGGTTATGAAGTTTTATGACTCTAACTAAAATGACAGCTACTTCTGTTATACTTGGAGTTTAACTGGAACATAATCTTACAGTAAACTGAGGAACATTTGTATGCATATCAAAGTCATGGGATGCACAACAGAGTGGGTTTGTAAATGTAAACTGTGGGCTTTAGACAACAGTCATGTGCCAGTGTTAGCACAACAATTGTAACACATTGCCTGTGGTAAAAACATGTTAATAAAACATTGAGGATGAAATTAAATTGTCCTCTGTGTCAATTTTCCTATATCCCCAAAATAGCTCTTAAAATTGAAGGACACTAATTTAAAAAATTAGAACAAAAGTCAAAATCAGAACCAAAACCAAAAGAGACTAGAATAAAAACAATGGCCTGCAGGCCAAGCTTCTGGGGGCCTGCCATCAGAAGCAAAAAAAACAGTGATGTGGCTGCAGGTTAGCACCTGTCACATCAGGCCTGATGTGGAACACTGTCACAACATGGTCAATGCTACTCTGAAATCATAGTACTATGATTACTTACACCAGGTCCTCATAAGACTGGACACACTAACTTTCCCTAATGAGGGTTCACAAGCTACACAAGGTAGTGCACAAGGAACTTGCTGGGAGGAGGCTCCACAATTCCTAAAGAAAAAGTTAACAATGGCTGGAAAGGAGGCTTTTCTTCAGTGGTGTAGCTGCCTATACATTTCCCATGCTCCTGTAACTAAATTAAAGCCACTGGTTCACCAAGCTAGACTTGGGTAGAATCGTTCTTTGGTCTGTTATTATTGGTAAGCACACATTTGTTCACAACTCTCCAGAAAAAGTTGAAATAACAGGGATGAAGACACAACTGCTTGGAGACAGGGACAGATTCTCTGTCTTGGGTCATGCTGTACTTGGAGACTAGAATGACCTAGAGAATGTATGACTAACACTTATGTTTTATTTTTATTACTACTTTACATAAATGTTAAACATGGAGTTGACATTGTGAGTGTGTTTTAGATTCAGAAAAAAACCTGGGCTTTATTTACTTACTGGTTGAGAGATTGTCAGGAGCTGTGAAATGGGCAGTGTAACCCTGGAGTATAACCTTGAAGTCACTGCAGTAGTCAGATGATGTGCCTAAAGATAAACTTAACCAGGCTCAAGCTCAGAGAAGGGTGTTCTGGGATGTTACTAACTAAACCGTCCAACGATATAAAGATATCCAAGACAATTAAAATCCTATCATACAGTTCCGCTGTATGGTTTAGGGAATGATAACAAGGAACTATGTTTGTTCAGCACAGACACAATTTAAAAGATATGTTTTCATCTATGGTTGACTGGATCTGTAAGAGCAGAATCTGCTGATACAAAGACCTTGTATTCCTCAGAATCAGCAGAGGAAGGCTCCTTCAACACAAATGTATGGGAAATGGGAGGAAATGAATGTTTCTGCTAGGATTCATGTCCTACACTAAAGGCCCAGAAGCTAAATGGTCGTCCAAGGAGAAAATCTGACAAAGTGTAGATGAAGGAGAAACTGAGAGGGGAGAGATAATGGGGAGGGACAATAGGCATGTGAAAGGTACCTTTGTAGGATCTCAGGTAGGGACATAAAAGGAACTGGGTAGAAAAAGGCATTTGGGAGTGGGTGGCCTTGACCCACAGGGAGGATCAGACTAAGGTGCCAGAGTAAGGCAACCCATCCCACATCCTTACTGCAGCCAGTCAGATTAATCTGTTTATTATTACTTTTTCAAAAGAAAACTAAAAATCTTTGAGAAGTGCATTCATCACAGTTAAGCGCTTCCTGGAATTTGTCCGTGGTGAGGCAGAAGTGAGAGCTGTGGTATGGCTTGTCAGCCTAAGCCACTTCTGCATTCCTGCTTTATCTCTGTTGCTGCCCTCATGCTGCCATGCGATGCAGTCAGCAGCACAGCCCCTGCCCCAAGCCTGAACTCAGCTGTCCAGCATCAAGACGTTCCAGCCCCAGCCAGCTTCGCCGTGGTGCCCAGCATAGCCAGTGCCTGACCGGCTCCCCTCGCGAGAGGTTCTAAAGTGTTCACACAGTAGGCAGTGTTCCAGGGTCCAAGACTAAGGTCCTCAGGACGCTGATTCAAAGGCTGGATCTTCTCAGCCTGTAGTGCCAGCTCCTTCCTTTGCCCTCCTGAGCAGAGGGTAGAAACAGTGAGGCCGTCATCGCTCATGCTTAGTGTTGGCCTCACTTCGCTCTAGGGTGACTCCATTGCCATTCCTGGGGACTTCCTTCTTGCTCCAGTCCCTTTCCATGTATAACTCAGCAAGCACAGGACAGTGTTCAGAAGCAACTCCACCCCAGGACCAGTTATCTGGAATCCAAGGGTTTGTGAGACCTTCTCTCACAACAGCCCAGTGACCTGGAAAGAGAAGACACCTAGAATCAGGACAAGGGGTGGTCAGCACTGCTCATCTGTAAGTCGAGGCGCCTTGGTAAGCTAGCCTGCACAAACAACAGCTCAGGGCCAAATTTTATTTTTTATTTATTTTTCTTATAATGTAAAGAGGGCAGTTTACTCACACAGGTATTGAAGGCACCCAGAGACCAGGCGCCTTGTCCAGTTAAACAGTGCTCAGGAGGACCTACTCCTTGCTGATACAGTGATGTTAATATGGCTAACAAAACTAAGTGATACACTTTTTTTGTTTTTTTTGAGACAGGGTTTCTCTGTGTAGCTTTGTAGACCAGGCTACCTCAAACTCACAGAGATCTGCCTGCCTCTGCCTCTGCTTCTGTCTCCTGAGTGCTGGGATTAAAGGTGTGTGCCACCACCACCCAACTTCTAAGTGATATTTTTACTATTCTTTTTTGTTAATATTTTAGCTTATTCTTAAATGTTTTACACATATATACAATGTGTCTTGTTCCTATCTATCCCACTCTCTCCAACTCTCCCCTCCCAACTTCTTGCCCTCTTTTTTTTAATTATAACCTGACTCAAATTAGTATTTTAAATTTTCTTTTCAGTGCTCACATATGCTAGCCAAGCAGTCCACTATCCTCTTAATAACAAATGCATATTTGACAGTCAGTGGAGAACTTGCTTTCACAAAGCAAAACAAATCACCTAAGAGGTGCTAGGGGACAACTTCTTCCTATAGAAAGCATGGAAAAGGGGAAACTTACAGTGGTTATTGAGAAAGTAATAATACCTTTGAAGTAAAAACAGAACATACAGACTAGAATTACATATGAAAACAAGTGATTAGAACACAATTACAAGGCACTGTTGCAGTCCTCTGTGATATGTGACATCAGATCAGGGTTAATGTAGGTCTGAAGGGCCTGACTCTGGTTTTGGCCTGGGCTGAAAGCTGTAGTGGGGGAACTTGTCCCTATACCTCAGCTTCCACACCTGAGGGTGGGGTGGAGCAGATCCACTATTCCTGATACACGTTCCTCCCATAAGTGTCCACCAGGGAATCTAGTAGGCCCGGGCCTCCAAAGCACTTCTGCAAATTACATCTTTGCCTCAGATGAGACAGTCAGTGGCCACTTGAGGCTAGTAGGAAACCAGTGTGCAGAGAGAAGAAAGTGCTGGCAACACAATCATTCCAAGGAACTGAGCCCTGACTGTGTGGTGGTGTCTTGCAGTGGGACCCAGGAATTTCTTCTTTCCCTGTTTAAGTCCCTCACAGAGGGACATGACATGATGCATCCACTGTGTTTCTGCAAAGCAGCAAGAGGCTGAGAATGCCATGCTTGTCTTTTATCAAAAATCCCACTGCAGGTCAGGGGGTGGTGCTTGGTCTCCTGAGCATCTAAAGGCCCTGCGGTTCCTTCCGGTTCCTCTCATCTGTAGCACTGCACTCACACACACAGAAGAAACTCCTGGTCTTCCACACTGCTTTCTGTCTCCAGGCTCTGTGGGTCAAAGGCTGGGAAAGGGTGCCATATCCATCATACTGTGTTTGTTCCTTGCGGGGCTCTGAGCATTTCTCTCATCTTGCTGTGATATTATGTGCTATGATTTGGTGCCAGAAAGGAGAGGGAAGGATCCTAGGAGGGGCTGGAGTCCACAAAGGGCATGTACAATTTAATTTTCCCCATCTCCTCAACCTTCAATCACCTCCCACTAGTACCATCATCTGGGGACTAAGCCTACAACATGTGAGCTTTCAGGGAACATTTAGGAACATTCCCTCTCCTTTCTGGCTGCTTTCAGAAGTATGTGAGGGGAGGGGACAGATGACAGAATGGTTCAAATTCATGATTCCTGACACAGGTGCCTTCCAGGGTGCCACATATCTCACTAGAGGTCTAAAAGCAACCTGGCCAGGTGACCATGGACTGAAGCTTTTGAAACTATGAGTCAAAGTAAACCTTTCTTCCTTATGAGTTGATTACCTTGGGTATATTTGTCACAGTGACAGAAACATTAACAGTGACATGTCTCCTTGCTCCTCCAAGTGTGTAGTATACCTCATTCCACAGCACAGCATTTGAATACTTGATAGAAGCTCTTGGATGACTAAGTGCCCTTAAAATTCAGGTATGGAGGAGAAGATTCAAAATGTAGGACTGAGAGAGAACTCCAGACCCTCTCCAGTAAGCTAAGACCACATGGACATACTTAGATTAATAGAAACAGGTCAATATTTAAGACAGAGCTAGCAAATAAGAAATGCTAGTAACAGGCCAACAGCATTATATCTAATACAGCATCTCTGTGTGTTATTTGGGGCTGGCGCAGCTCTGGGACCAAGCGGGCGGAAAAACCTGCTAGTAACAAAATGGCACCACAACATGGCTACCGAGAACTTCCATTTAAAACTTAACAAAAGCTTATAAAGGGTTTTATAAACAAAAGAACAAAACAAGCAAGGCTTCTTGGTATCAACATTTTTCTCAGTTGAGCTCTATTTTGCTAGAAACAAGCAGAAATTTGGGCGGCTCCTTTAAGGGAAATTTCCTGACTCATCATAAGTGGCAAAACAAAAAACAAAAAAAAAAACTGCAAGGCTTTTAAGAAGCACTGCTAACAATTCAATGGTGTGTATGAGCAGCTGGTTTAAAAAAAAAAAATAGAAAGAGAGTAGCTGGGGCATTGGTGGCACATGCCTTTAATTCCAGCACTCAGGAGGCAGAGGAAAACAGATCTCTTTGATTTCAAAGCAAACCTGGTGTATGGAGTAAATTCCAGGGCAGCCAAAGTTACACAGAGAAACCCTGTCTCAATAAATAAATAAATAAAAACAGAAATAAAAGAAAGAATAATAAAAAAGCCACATGAAGATGGAAAGCAGACAAAGAGTCTGGATACCGTATGCTATGATATCTTTAAATTGCTCAATTGCTAAGGAAGAAATAATTGCTACAAAACACTTGATTATCAATGCTGCTGAATTAATTCAATTTATGTATTTCAAAAATGCTTTGACTTCAAAATTTAAGTCCAAGGACAGGTTACTGGGGAAAAGGATTTCTATTTTTGTTTCCAGAGAAAATGAAAAGCTGTGGATTCCTTCCAGATTAACATGGTTTGATCAAGCAAGACCCCTCTGAAACAGTGTCCCAGGTGATCCAACATTTAAAACAGCTGAGACAAGGCAGCCTTGAAGACCCTACAGCCAGGATTTCCATGTCTTCTTAGGATCCTCATGACAACACCCCCTACCAGCAGGAAGCAGTTTGGAAAGAACGACGCCCAAATTCCCAAATATTGTTTATAAATGTTTGTTTTCATTTAAATGGTCTTGGTTATAAATGTTAATAATCACAACCAATCTCTTTTTAAAGTAAAAAGGGGTTATGGTCTAGAAATGAATACTTTGTTTTGGAATGGATTTTCGATTATTGATACAAATTTAAGGTCAATTTTATGATATGTATATTTCTCTTCCTGTTTAGGTATTAGGTTTATATAGCTCATTTAAAACTGTGTAATTCAGTACAGATTATAGATAGTTGCCTATACTAGTCAAAACTTATAGTTAAGTTAGTTAGAATTTCAAAATATACAGAGATGTATTTGAGATGAATAGACATTCTTCAAACCTTTCAAAGGCCTACAGAATATGGCATTTAAAATGGTTTAGGGTTTTTCTTGACAGTGAGATATAACTGCTCTTGGCAATACCACCTGCGTCAGAAAAGAAGATGAACATTGAAGAAACTCATTATGGAGTTTACATTCAATATGGCAAAACTAGCCATTTGGGCAAGATACTGCTCTTGTCTGGACTGTTTGACTTTATGTTGTATAAACCGGACATGCAGGACCCACAGGAAAGTGACTGCTGATATAAGATGGACAGTGCTACAGAGTTCCTGCTTCATGGAAGAGTCTGCCACAGTCTGCAGGACACAGAGAAAAGTGGCTGACAAACTGCCAACACAGGTGGGACATTTTGAAAATTCTTGCTTTGCTGAGAAGTCTGCCAGACACACTATGGCCTATAGATTGAAGATGGAACATGACAGAAGAACTTCAGGTGACTGACCAGGCAGTGAGATGTCTCTGCCATTTCTAGAGTTTATATATTTTCCTTCTGTGGTCTCTGATGGATTTGAAGACAGATAGTTACAGTTATAGCTTTCCTTACTTAGGATTAAAGATAAGTTTTGTTTAAATCTTGCTAAATGTTAATGGACTAAACATTGTTAACTGTGGTTCATATTTGATAACTATTTTGTTATATATTTTGCTATGTCTTTTTATTTTAGATGGAAAAGAGGAGATGATTGGAGATGTCATTCTGTAAATATGTTTCTCGTATTGGTTAATGAATAAAGCACTGTTGACCAATAGGAAAGCAAGATAGGCAGAACTAGGAGACAAGGAGAATTCAGGAGGAGGTAAGAGAAGATTCAAAATGTAGGACCAAGAGAGAATTCTGGACCCTCTCTCTGGTAAGATAAGACCACATGGAAATACTTAGATTAATAGAAATGGGTTAATATTTAAGATAGAGCTAGCCAATAAGTAATGCTAGTAACAGGTCAACAGCATTATATCCAAAAAAAAAAAAGTTCAGGTATGATATCAGTTCACCTCTGATTCATGACTCCAGTGACCTTCAGAGGTAACTACAGCTGGCTGGGTTTAGGTGTAAAATGCTTACATGGACTTAACAGTTAACTTTAAATTATTTGTTATGTGGCCTTCCCTCTTAGATGTGTCTCTGACCAATGACACAGTCTTCTTTTTTATCATAACCCTGTCAGTATCTGTAGAAGAGGGAAAATAACGTCAGTCACCTCAGATGCTTACAGAGCCATGGCCCACAAGTGAACACAGACAGCATGGGGCCCAGGGATGGGGTTGGGGTGGGAAAGCCCCTACCTGTGAATACTTTCTTTAAGCTTTTGCTGATCCAGATGTTGTCCACAGACTTGGAGCCTTGGGGATTCCTGGTGCTGATGTTGGTGAAGGTGTGAGCCGGGATCAGGTGATGGAATTTTTCTCTCCTTAGGATATCATAGTCACTGCTATCTGGCCCTTGGCCAAAATCCCCTAAAATAACAACATCTTTTTCTCCTGGAAATGGAAGAAAGAAAATCATGAAGTAAAGAAAAGGTGAGAAGGAAAACCCAATGCTAGCCCCACCAACTTGAGGGGACAGGGATTCCCTGGTTTGTCCACTCAGGGTTAGGGCCACAGGTCTTGTTCTTGTTCTCCTGGTATTTTTGTGCACCCACTGGCATTAAGCATAGGATAATTTGAAAATGAAGGGTAATATGAGACAGGAACACCCCATTCAGTCTCTCTGGACCCTAAACTTACAGTTAGAAAAGGGAAAAAAGGCCTTGCTTAGATAGCTAACAAAAATTTAGCAAACTTGTAAGTTCCTCACAACCTGCCCATGTGGAAGTCAGGGATGAAGAAAACGCAATTACTTTGAGACAAGATGTTCCTAAGTTGCCCCGATGGTCTTAATCACCCTTCAACCCCAGCAGGCCTTGAATATGCATTGCCCTGTCTAGGCTTCCCATGAGAGCTAGAAGAGAGGTTGTGCATATAAACTCTACAGAGTAGCATTTCTGTGAACACTGCTTCCTATCCCTGTCCTAGGAGAAGGCAGCTGGGTGACTCTGGGCATGGCCACCTCTCAGCTTGGTGGCCTTAGGCAGGGCTTTGGTTCATCACATGGAGAGAACAATCCATTTCCTGATAGCTATTGTTAGATGTGGAAGACCCAAGTTCCAGGGAATGCCTGGAACAGGACCTCCCAAGCAGCACAAGCCTCCTTCCTCCTCTCCTGAGCCACACAAACCAGAGTCCCACAGAGAAATGAGAGCAGAAACACACTTGTGTATAAGGGAGGGCTACAAAGGGAGGGTGGAAGGGTTGCCTCTTTGAAGTATTTTAGACATTTCTCTCACAGCCTGCAGGAAATGGAATGGTTATGAAGTATTTCCCAAGTAACGTGACTAGGAATTTGAAAAGAACAATGGCCCCCAGCCAGGCTCTGCTAGATTCCCATGGACAGGGCTGACCCTTGTGGGGAATTCACTGCAGGGGAGCCATGGGCCCTAGGTAATGAGGTTTCTGTTGCACTCTGTGAGAGGCACTTTAGAGAATGCAGTTCATAAGCAAAATAGCATATCCAAGACCTTCAGCAAATTCCTTTTCTTCAGTAAGAGTATGCAGTATTAATAACAGCTAAAGGGAATGAAATATAAAGTGAAATGACACAGGAGGCCAGCAGGGGGCACTTGTATGCTGCAAATGATGCTCTCCTCCAGGAGGACCCAATAGAAGCCTCTTGTGCTGCTCAGCTTCCTCAAGTGTAGCTCACATCTGCAATACAATTCAGAGTGAGCCCAGGCTCTTTGGGGAGTCAATGCCAGTTTCTAACAGGAAAACCAAGTTGAGGGCATTGCTGATCACAATCCATACCTGACCAGGGGCAATGACCAGTCACAGAGCCCTTAAGATGTATCAGCCACTACACTGACCACGTCTTAGACAGCATGCCACTTAACTGCCACTGCTCCCACGAGGCAGGAATGTCACCTTCTCCTCTTTGCAAGCAGAAATCACAGACTTTGAAAACTGAATAATTTGCCCAAAATCATGGCGGTGGCCCTCAAACCCAGAGTTTTTCGCAAAGAGCAGCCCAGGGCTGCTGTTCCCTTCAACACATGAAGAACTCAGATCAGGGCCTCCTGCACAGCAGACAATGAAGCTGTGCTGAATGAACGAGTGTGGTAGGAGGAAGATCTCTGAATGAAGGCAAAAGCTGAGGTTCTGGGAAATCGAGGCAGGCAATTCCCATACAAATGAAGAAGGCTATCATTGGGGTGCAGACCTGCGTATTTGTGGGAAAGGGCAACTTGGCTAGCATGAGGGAAGCTGGTGTCAGGGGTCAGTCAGCCAGTTCTGTGTAGCTTCACAAATGAAAACAAAGGCTCTTTTTTAACAGGCACATCCATATTTCTCACAACTTGTTCTTCCAGCAAAATGTGTGTCAGAGGAGACATGGCAGTAGCTTGGCCCCTGAGAATGGGCAGTCACAGAAGCCCAAGTTCTCTTATTCACATGCCTCCATGGGCTCCCTAGTCACTGCTCTCTGCGTTCCTAGGAGGGAAAAAAGCTCTGGGCCAATTCCCCCAGAGATTCCCTCGGTTAAGAAAAGGCCAGTAACCGCTCTGAATGTGGGTGACAGCTGTGTGGCTTGGGAAGCTTATGGGGTCACTGGCAGTGCAACGAGGATTTACCACTAGTGCTTGAACTGGCTTTTTGGAGTCCATTCTCTCTGGAGGGAAACCTTGCTCAGCCTAGATATAGGGGGCAGAGCCTTGGCCCTGCCTCAAAGTAAGGTGCCAGAGTTCACTGACTCCCCATGGGAAGCCTTACCCTCTCTGAGGAGTGGACAGGGGTGGGGTGGGGGGAAGGAGAGGGTAGCAGAAGGAGGGGAGGGAGTGGGAACTGCGATTGATATATAAAATGAAAACATTGTTTTTAAAGTTAAAAAATTATTTTAAGAAGGGGGGGCAGTGACAACAACTGAAATGGGTCTCCAAAGGTGCACTCCTATCTGAGGGCCTTCTTACCAGACGCTATGAACAGTGCACTCTACTTTATACTTACTGGGCTCACAGAGGGAGACCCTGTCCTCAAGCCCTGTTAAGTTGAAAGAAAGTTCTGTGAAATGACAAGCTAGGATCCCTGGTGCCAATTGGGATTCACCCTACAGACAAAGGCAGAAAGGGCTGGAGTTTGCATATCAGATGTTCTGTCTCTTTGTGGAAAGGCAGCTTTATCTTCCTTTGAGCAGAACCCTGCGCTCATCGATTTTTCTTTGCCGTAGGCTGGAACACTTCCTGAATTCCCTGGGTCACCAGTTAACCTTTAACTGGGTATTAGTTACAAGCAGGGACATGGGGGGCATGAGTCATTGTCCCTACCTGGATGTGTCAAGGCTGAGTCATACTGTGGGTCAATCAGTAGTCCCTTGGAAATGTGGAACCTGTCTGAAGTTTTATGACAAAATCTTGAGCTCACCCTGGAGACCAGGGGGCAAATGGTGTCTGCTTAAGGCTATCAGAACAATTATGAACCAGCATCTTTCCTTTCTGCATCTATGAGATAGAGACAAATAGAAATGTTCACCAATATGAAAAGGTCTCAAGTCATCCTTTTAATAAATGAGAGACTAGCTGTGTGGGTGAAGAATTTCCCATACAACTACTTGTTGGATGGGGTATCTCAGTTTGAACTGTTTTCCAACTGTTTGCTCAATGGTTTTTCAGCCTGAAGATTCATCATTTAAGTAGAATGCTGGTCAGAGCACGTCCTGACTTAAAACATAAACCTGTACGTTCATATTCATAGTACACAAAAGTAAAAGCAACCCAAGAGTCTACCAACAGATGTGTGGATAAACAATAAAATGTGTCACACACAAACAATAGAATATTATTCAGCCACAAAAAATGCAATGTCTAATATGCTATACAACGCACTAATCTGGAAAATACTAAGCTAAGTGAGAAAAGCCAGGTACAGAGGGGAAAAAAATACCACATGATTCTCCTTATATGAAACACAATGTCAAATTCATACATACAAAGAGATCATATGGCAGTTGCTGGACACTGAAGGCACAGGGGATCAGGATTCAGTAGGTGCAGGATTTCGGAAGGAAAATGACAGTGTTCTGGAAGGCGGTGACAGAAGCACAATTGTGCGAGTGTACTGAATGCCACTGAACTACAGACTTACCAATCATCACAATGGCAAATTTTATGTTGATTTTACTACAATAAAAATGCTTTCAAAATGCAAAGTTATAACTAGTCTGTAGTCACTTATTTACTGACTCTCCCACTGTGATGGGACAAATTTATAAAAAAAAAAAAAAAAATCTAGGAAGCTTGGAGAACAATCAAGACTCAAGATTATGGGAGTGATGTCAGGTCCTCAGGAGCAATTCTTTCACCTTTCACAAGAACATGTTCAGATCTGCAGATGGTGTTACCAGAGTAGACGCAGGATGTGCTGTCACAGGGGAGGAATATCACCACTTATGTTTGCTCTAGTTCTTTCTGTCCAAGAGGCTGACAGACTACATTGCTGACAACTTGGCACCCACTGAAGAGGCCCTCAGACACAAAAGTGGATTACAGAGAAAGGTCAGCCAGGCTCCATGAAAGCAGGGAGTGTGGTTGCCCCTGGGTCCATGACTGTTAGCAAGTGGCTGGGCTAAGAGGTCAGAGAGATGTCTGGAAAGAGGCACCACTTCCTGCCCCGGAGAAGTGTTGCCAGCCACAGAGAAAGAGAATCCCTACCTTTCAGAGTTTCCTGTAGAGTTAGTGCAAAGTTCAATAACCGGTGGCCATCACCATGATTCTTGCTGGGATTCTCAACTCCTGGGAGGGCCAGGGCTGTCAGCTGAAGGTTAACCAGGGTCAAGTCATTACTGCCCACCTAGGTTGCAGGAAACGAAGTAAGAGGAGAAATCTTAGATATTCATGGTTCTTTTACCTTTTACAACTGATTCATAAATAGCTCTGTGTATATAGCTGATAATGGTAAACAGAAGCAAAGCTAGCTCACATGCATAGGAGGCAACACGAGGTATTTTATTTTAGATTCCTTTACTCTATAAAGTTCCCCATTAATACTCTTCCAGGCTCCTACCTACTCCTTCAGATCTAAAAACCTTCTCACATCTGGAAATGTTAGGATTTTTTGTAAACCTTTTGAGCAATCATATGTAAGAAAAGGTGTCTCTAGCATCTAGATATAACAGACCCAAGGCTGTTATCTACAAGGCTAGATTGAATTTCCCCACCCAGTTTTCTTTGTTCCTTTAGAACCAACTGTGTGCTAAAATCCACTTTAACCTGGTTTCCTCTGTAAAAACCACAATTCACCAATACTGGGCAGAAGATTCTGGGCCCCAAGGTGGCTCTCGTGGTCTTAAAAGTGTGTACATATAAGGGCAGTTTATCTCCTGGGTGATCTTAACATTCATTGCTCAGCTGCCCAAGTTTAGCAATTCTGCCTTTTCAATTGTTATGGCAACAAACAGTAAACACTTCTGAGAAAGGATGAGTGTAGGGGCCCCAAGAAGTGCAGAGTACCAGTCTTGTCTTGTAGGTGTGTCCCCAGATCACCCTCATCACACCCGAGAAATACCTTGACACTCGGACTGGGACATACTGCCTGTAAAGATAAGCTCTCTGTGTCCCAGACAATTATCCTTGCCTTGAACACACACGACTTAAAAAACAAGAAGTCATGGTCTGGGCTGGGTAACTACTTCGGATGATATGAAGGCATGCATCATCCTGATGCCACAGCTAGTATACTTTTTTTAATTAGTCTATTTAAAATAGCTTGTCTTTTCATGTTAACTAAAATCAGTGCTTTACAAGTTGTTCTCATAAGGTTCTGGGTAACTCACTCTGTAATGCCAGCACTAGGGAAGCAGAGGGAGTAGGACTGGGAGGTTCACTATGTAGCCCACATAGAGAGATTCTTTCTCAAAAAATAGTAATAGCACCCCCCCTACAAAAAAAAATGCCAGTTTGCCTTTTAGCTACATGAGCTGGTTGTGGCTACTGTACCAATAAGCCAGGGCCAGGACAACTCTCTTACCATTAAAAGTTAAATAGTGTTAGGTTTAAAGACAATCCTGGCCAACTCAAGCATCAGAACCACAGGTGCCATGTGTGCAGACAGAACCTCATCAATACAGCAGGGAGGGCAGGAAGAGGGCACTGAGTACAACAGGCATATCTGCGTGTGAGGATACACCAATCCCATCACCTCAAAGCTAAAAATGTAAGAAATGATGCACAGGCTTATACATCCCATGTCACAAGCTGTCCCCAAGCCCCATCTCCATCTAGAGATAAATGATGAGGGGCTTACTGGTAAACTCTAGAGTTGATAAGGAGCACACAGAAAGAAAGGGTCTCAATGCCCAATAGAGAATGGGCTTCCAGGGCTCTTGCAAGGGGTCAAGACCTAGAATCCACTGTTAATAGAGATGAGTTTCATTGTCTCTGTAGTGACCTTCTGGCTTCCTTTCTCTTGTCCTGTCCAGCATCAAAGCATTCTGCTATTCAAAACACTCCCAGAGGCATGCTGACCACAGCAGGGTGGCACTCAGATCCACCTGCCTATCTGCTCCCAGACATGGCTGACATGATTCTTCATGGGCAAGGTTGTATATGGAGATGCCAGTGACAGAGGTCTCTTCAGCTCAGAGCTCCTTCTGGATTCCACCTCCAATCCAACAAGCCCTCAGCGGGCCCCTTCTTCCTGACATCTAAACAATGAGGCCCTAGAAGCAGTTGAAAAGAAGGGGCTTCTTAGGGGAGCTCTGCCAAATGTGGCCATTCTGAAACTCCCCACTAACTAGTGCCAGGCAGGTAGGACCACTGCAAACACACATACTAACTAGTGCCAGGCAGGTAGGATGACAGAACACACTAACTAGTACCAGGCAGGTAGGACCATGGAACATACTTTTTGATAACAGCCTGGACCATATTCCAGAAGGGAAAGGCTTCAGGAATGCCTGATTTTAAGAAAGGTGATTTTTGGTCAGGTGGTAGTGGTGCATGCCTTTAATCCCAGCACCTGGTAAGCAGAGGCAAAAGGATCTCTGTAAGTCTGAGGCTAGACTAGTCTACAGATCTAGTTCAAGAATAAGCTCCAAAGATACACAGAGAAGCCCTGTCTTGAAACAAAATGAAAGAAAAGAAGGAAGAAAGGGAGAGAGGGAGGCAGGAAGGGAGGGAGGCAGGAAGGGAGGGAGGCAGGAAGAGAGGGAGACAGAGAGGGAGGGAGAGAAGGAGGAAGGGAGGGAGGAAGGGAGGGAGGGAGGGAGGGAAGAAGGGAGGGAGGGAGGAAGAGAGAGAGAAAGGTGATTCTTCTGTATATCATTTGGGAATAGCCATATAAATTTGTTTTCCACTTTTCTTCTTTCTCTTCTGCCTGTCTGTCCATCTACCACTACCTGTTTTTGAGAAGGAGCTTTGCTATGTTGCTTAGGATGGTCTTGAACTCCTGGACTCAAGCTATCCTTCTGCTGAGACAAGGGTATGCCATTTCTCCCAGGTTACTGTCTTCCTTTTTGCCATGGGTTAGATTTTTGGAGGGCTAAGATTCCCTCAAAATTCCATTCATTCCTGTCCTGCACAAGGTCACCTACCAGGGAAGCTTCCAGAATAGGTACTGATCCTACTCTAAGAGAAAAAAATATCAACTGATAAAGATGTGACTTTTCTGGGTCTTAGTGTTATAAGGACTTCCCCTTTGGAAATGACAGAACAAGTACCTTGAACCTGGCAAGGAACGGACTCGGACCCACAGCCTTCCCATGACCGTTGCTAGGTGAACTCTCTTGTCCAGGGATGTCCCTCAGTTCCACACTGGCTGCCGTGTCCCACAAGAATCCAGAGTAGCAGGGGCCCTGCAGTACAGACAGAAGAAACAGGGTCTTGATATGAGGTTCCTAATTCCAAGAGGCACACAGCACAGGAAGGGCAGATACACAGCAGCAGGCTCTGCTTCTCAAGGTCACCCACACAGAGTGTTTCTGTGATGAAGAAAACACTTCCAAGTCACAGTGCACCCAGCACCAATGCCCACTGCAGAGTTTTACTCATGGCCAAAGGTTGCCTGGCTCTTCCCTTTATGGGAGGAGGTGAGGGAAGCACAGATCAGGCCCAGAATCACTTATTAAACCATCCCATGCCGTGAGGCAACAGGTCACATCTCTATTTGTCAGAGGAAGCCACTGGTGCTAAGAGAGGTTGAGTAACTTCCCTAAAATCCCTCAGCATAAGTGACAATATGAGGGCTCAAAGATAAGACTCTGGGGCAGGCACTACTTGTTGCTAAGTCACTGCGTAGCCCCTAGTCCTTCTCAATCAGTATCTGCACGATGAACTGAAGTCAGTGTTTATGGTTCTAGTGACTTCAAACTGAACATGGGCCCTCTTCAGACAGACAGGGATGCACACAGGTATGAAGCCTGGGTTGGAGACCCTGATGGGGATGCAGACATAACAGGATATAGTGGGCACAGTTCTGGGCCCCCTTCTGACTCTAAGAATCAGAGAAGGAGCTTCCATGCTTTCTGCTTCCGCCATTGCCTCTGGGGCCTTGCAGATCAAGACAGATGTTAGTCTGCCTATTCCAGCTAAACCACTGCTGGCCACCAGGCCATTCTTAAGTGTCTGACACCAAGGACAGATCAACAGGCCAGAAGCACTTGCCACTGCTCCTCTTTGTTGAAGTAACTCTGGCTACCTCTGGGCAGCTGCTGTCACACATACAACGTCAGCTCACATCCCAGATGGACATTTGACCTACTTCCCTGAACAGGTTTGTTTAGGACATTAGTGGGAACAAGAATGTGAGCCTGTTATGTTGTGCACATCTCCTTGCCCACCACTAGTTTAAGCATGATCACACCTGGGTCTCAGTCCAGCCATGTCTGGGAATGGTGGGACCCAGGCAAGCCCCTCAGGGTGTCTAAGACTCATAAAGACAGAGAGAATGAAGTCAGTATGGTGGGCTGTGGAGTTGAGGCTGTTATTTTGTTACTGTTCCCTTCCCAGGAGAGAAGTTCCAGAGCAAGCTTCCTCAGGCGTCACACACCACATCTGCCTGAAAATCAGCCCAGCTCCACAATTCTCCAGGACATGGGAGTGGGGGTCTTCTGGGAGGACTGCTTTCCAGTGCTGCTGCTCAGACCTGTCTAACCCACATCCCTACATTTCTTCCCACTCACTGTGGCTCTGACCCTGTCCCAGGCACCCATCTCACATGTGACTTAGGTGGCCAGCACAGCCACAGACACTGAAAAGCACTTATGCCAGAGATAGTTCACTGGACTCAGGGTGAATTGCCACTTCCAATCACAGGGCCCTGCTTCGGGGGAAATCATCTCTTCCTACATCTCTCTGCTTTCTCATTTTAAACTGCCCCTCCAGTTGGTACCTCGATACCACTCCAAGGCTCAGAGACACAAAAGCTATTCAGCATATAGAAAGGTTCATGGCTATGGGTATATGATGTTTAACTTACATTGTGCTTAAAAATAATTTTGAGATCTGTGTATCTTTAAAATTTAAGAAACTGCACATCATAATCTGGGTGACTCAGACCCACTGAACTCATAATATTCCATGATAGCAGGTGGCCAGGCAGGGATCCTAGTCCAAAGCCACTATCACCTGAGGGACTGGTCTATGCACCCCAACACTCACTATCTTCTCCTTTACTAGGAATGGCCTATGAGCTGAGCAAGGGGCTACTGCTCCCATGGTACAGATGACATAACTAAGGCAAAGAGCCCTCACTGACTATACTCTGATAGCCTCGGCTCCTTCCTAAAGGAACATGAGCTCACTTGTTCCCCTAAATGGCTGTAAACTTAATGGAAGGGGCTGGGATACCCAGTAGTAGTTCTTATAAAGAGTGGTCACAGACAGGGCTGGGTTGCTGGTCTGTTTTTCTCACATATACATGAATAACCTCTCACAAATGATTTACTGAATAAATGAATGAATGAATTAGGATGAATGGACTCTTAAGAATCACATGAATTTTCACACACTGATATCCATGGAAAATGCTTAAATTAAGAAAAATAAAGTGGCATTGTTTTTTGTGTGGCGTAAAAGGAAGGGCCCTGGGCTACATTCGGAAAAGCAGATGCATCCCACACAAGCTCCTTTCGGCCCACTGTGATTCGGTGTCCACTGCAAGGCTGTTTCCACACCAAACAGCAAACACAGAGAAAGAAGTTACATTCACAGCTTTCAGTAGTCAATGAGAAGAGGGGTTTACAGTCAATACTAATAAATGGATAACTTTAATCCAGTCTACATTGATAATTTAAGAGCCCAAATTGCAACTACCCATGTAAATATACTATATTATTCATAATGTTGTAAGCAGAGGAGGCATAGTAGAACCTTGAAAACATGCATTTGTACAAAAATTATAAAGATGCTTTTTCAACTCAAGTGATTACCAAAAAAAAAAAAAAAAAAAATATTCTTAAACATCTAAGAACCTAGGCTACAGAGATGGCTCAGTCAGAGTACCTGTCACACAGGCATAAGGACCTGAGTTCAGAGCCCAGAGTCCATCTAAAAAGCTGAAGGCAGTGGCCTATGCCTGTAACCCCAGCTCTGGAGGAGAAGGTAGATAGTTGATCCCTGAAGCTCACTGACTGCCAGTTTGAATCTGTGAGCTTCTAGTTCATTGAGAAATCTTGTCTCAAGAAAATAAAAGGTAGAGAGCAATGGAAGAAGACACTTGATGGTAACTCCAACTTCCCACTCCCTAAAACAAACAAACAAACAAAAAACAAAACAAACAAAAAACCAAAAAAAAAAAAAAAAACCCTCAAACCTAAGAGCCTGATGATATTGGGTATGTTTGGGTGTGGATATATGTGGGAATGAAAATGCTCATATGTAGACTCACCCATATTTTCAAGAACTATAGAGAAGGAAATTTCAACAGAGCACTTCCTGCTGCCTAAGTTCTTCCACAGAAAGCAATGCTTCATGTGTGAACTACAGTGGCCATGAATTCTCAGCCAGTGAATAATGAGCTTCTTCAGACTTAGCAGGGGACAGAACTGTGACCCAGGGGATACAAGGGCAAAGGACAGACATGTAGACAAATGCAGAGATGCTTTGGCCCCAGACAGGATTTCTTTGGCCCCAGACAGGATTTTTCCTCCCAAGATGCTAAGCTCCAACTTCTATCTGGGCAGAAATAAATCCCTGATCAAAAATATGAAGTACAGCCTACGGTATTAGAATGATTAAAAGTTAGGGTAGATATGCAAAATTGGACCAAGAATATTGAAAAAGTAAAATATAAATTGTCCTTTATTTGGGGAAAATACTGTGTTTAAATACAAAAGCACGCAGGGCTGTTGCGCAGGCATACCTTCTGGAGCTGACTTGAAGGCTTCTCAGCAACAACGGACCTCCAGCATCCTCGGGACCCCTTCCACTTTCGGATGTTGGGCAGGATCGGCTGATTTAGCTCTGTACAGAACTAAAAAGAGAGAACACAGGTTAGTGGATGATCCTGAGTCACCACACAAGAGTTAAAGAACCCTGACCTTCATCACTGTGTTCTCAAAGACCAGGGATGACACTGCATAGTCTGTCTACTGTAAAATAAATACATAAAAATTTAACAAAGCAAAAAGGAGTTTGCAAAGATCCACACAACTAAACTAACATCACAAACTAGAAAAAGGAGGTTTGCAAAGAACTAACATCACAAACAAGAAAGCAAGTCATCATCACCTGAGGAGAAATGGATTTCAGAAGATCTCTCTACACACTGTGTCACCAGTGGATTCAAGGTTCCCGGGAGCACCTGCATGCAGATCAACCCCAAAAGAGTGCCTTTGCTCCCAAGTGCTCAGCTTAGAGGGGCAAAAATGATCCCGGCTTAATTCTGAACAAATAAACTATTCCGTCTTTTCCTCCTCTGTCCTGGGTGGCTACCAGAGCCTGCAAACATGACAATGATATGCATGGCTACTTTTATTTCTTTTCTCTTCTTTTGAGATAAAAAATTCACCATGTGGCCTACACCAGCTTCAAATTCACAGTATTCCTGCCACAGCCTCCTAAGAGCTATAGATTACAAGTGTCCACCACAGCATCTGGTTCAGAGGGAAACAGCATGTCTTATCATTGAGGCAAAACAAAACCCCACAGATGAGCTGGAAAGTTACTGACTTCACTACAAAGACCAGCAACTCTAACACCCTCCTCTGGGGGGGGGGGGAGTGGTACTTTCAAGGAATCCCCAGTATTTGTCAGGTTTGGGGCCAGTTTCCAAGATGCTCCTTCATTTGGTATTGCCCCTTCCTGATGATACCCTTTGGTCCCTTGACACACCATGCAGCACACCACTCACTTCTCTCTGTTCCCCATGCAAAAAGTGTTCTTGTCTGGCTTTTCTGTGGGGGGGGGGGTATGGGAGTGCACACGTCCATGCATATTCATATTCATGAGTTCAAAGCAGAGCATCTGGGCATCTGGTCATATTCCTCTGAGACAGGGTCTCTCATTGAGCCCCAAGCTAGGCTAGCAACCAACAAGACTCAGTGATCCTCCTGCCTCTGGCCTGCACAGTGCTGGGTTACAGGCACACACATGGGCATGGCCACCTTTTAGTGTGGATGCTGATCTGAACTCAGATCTTCATGCTTACACAACAAGTACTCCCACCCACCAAGTCATCTCTCCAGCCCAGTTCCTGCCTTCTTCCGAGTACCATATGCTTCTGTTCTACTGAACTGCTCTTCATCAGGCCGGCCTAGCCCCGTAGTGTCAGCTTAAACCACTGTCTGGAAGGCACCAAAATCTGTAACTCTGGTTCAAAATTATCTCCTAGGGTTTTCTGTTATTGCTGATAGCTCTTCATTTTGAGACATGGTCTTATGATACATCCAAGGCTGGCCTGAAACTTACCACCCTTCTGCATCTGCCTCTCAGTGTTGGGATTACAGGTGAGTGGCATCACTCCAGGCCTTGCCTGAGCTCTGGGTCATACTGCTAACTTTAGCCTTTTTAACATTCATGCAGAATCCTCCGTCCTGCTTAAGCATCTACTTTTTCTTATCCCAAAGGGCTGCCTTCTTCTCCTCCCCAGCCTGTGTCTCACTGTGTTCTTTGTAATTTCTCCTTAGCCTCTCTTATCCGGTCTCTCCCCAAGACCAGTCAGTGACTCTGCTGTCACCTGGGTATGAATTCTCCTTTGCTTTCCAGTCCCACTGTTGGGGCCCCTCTCCATTCTCCCACATGGGGACACTGTGGCTTCTAAGGAGCTTCTGAGACCATCCTCACCATCTCAATCCATCCACCAGATGCATGCAACAGAGCACATCCAGGCCCCACCCCATGGTTCTCCTGAGTGGTCTGAGGAACAGCAATATCGCCATGGCCTGGAAATTATTAGAAATTCTCTGACCACATTGTAGGTATGCATGGTGATCCACCTTGTAACAAGCTCTTTGGATAATTAGGTTTGAGAGCAGCTATGGCTGCCTAAGTTGGCCTAAACATTGACCCTAGACTCTGCAGTGCTACAGACAATCCTACGGAATGCCTCAGCTGGGGAAAGCTTTTACACCCTCTGGGCAGCACACAACTGATGGGCATGAGGCAAACTTTAAAGTTCTGGATGCTGCATACACTGTAGCAGAGACAATGAGGCACAAGCAAGGACTCTGTCAAACACTTCACAGGACGTGCTTACAGAGAAAATGAACCAGGTGATGGGCGATAACCCAGGAATCGACGTTAGAAAGGAGTGTTTTTCCAGTCATTTAAATGTCTGTGTTTCTCCAACAGTGGACTCTTTCACGACAAGTCTGTGCCTTTATAAACCTCCCCTGGCACAGAAGCCAGTTTGCTAGTGAGTGGAAAATTTAAGTGGACACTAATCTTCAAATCCATGCCAGACAAACAGGATTCTTCCTGCAAGTTCTTACCTCAGTAACTGCCTCAATTTTAACCTTGTATTTAGCACACAGGTGTATTCTGTATTGTGGGCTGTCTGGGAAATGTCCATCCAGGAGTTTTATGCCAGCAACTTTCATCGGTTTCACTGTCAATACTACCTTCTGCACAGTAGTGGAGGGTAGTACTATTCTTGACTAGTGGGGAGGAGAGATGGTGTGAATCCCCTTGGCTAAAACCCATCCTCTGTTGGTGTGCTATAACTGTAAACTTGACAGGTTCTCGAATCACCAGAGAGATAAACTCCTGGGCACATCTGTTGGAACTTCAAGGGCAGATTAACTGAGGTGGGAAAACCCACCCCAAATGTAAATGGCATCATTCACCGGCCTGGCTGGGGTTCTAGGCAAAATGCAGAAGAACACAAGCTGAGCATGGGCATTCATCACTCTAACTCTCAATTCCAGACACAATGTGTCCAGCTGCTGCCATGCCTTCCCTGCCATGATGTGTGCAAAGAACACAGTGAAGCATGGGCTGGGGAGGGGAGGAAGGAACTCCCCTGGGGCAATAGAATAATCACAGTGGACTAGTTAACCTCCCATGACAATATTAAAGAAGGACTCATCAATACAACTCAAGGTTCAGGCAAGACATGGTCTGGTGGCACATACCTGTAATCCCTGCACTCAGGGGCAGAAGGACACTGATTTTCAGGCCAACCTATGCTATAGAGCAATTGTTTATCCTCAAGTCATGAGCCAAATGTAATCCTTCCTTCTTCAAATTGTTTCTGTCAGGTAATATCGTAAGAATGAGAGACAAGTAACTAATTCATACTCCTAAAAATGCAGCTGTGGTCTGTGGATAGATATTACATTTTTGTTAGTTAATATTTAAAACTCTGATTCCTTGGCAAACCTTAGAAGCCCTAAAGGAAGCACAGTCACTATGAGCCAACTTCATTTAAAACATCTCTAGCTTGGCCCCTGTCACTTGTCACTCTTTTAGCCCATGCAGCACACTATTCCTTGCTCTGCCCTCTTCAGTATTTCTTATGCTATTGAAGACAAATAATAACTTAAGAATCGAGGAGATATGTTGAGACTTCCTGATTTTCAGGACCAGCGTCAAGTAATAGGTAGCAGTCTCTTCTTGTTTCTTGGACTGGAAAAAGGAACTACCTGTTTATAAGGCAGATGACTCTATACTCAGAGTTCACAGCTAACCTACACACCAGGACTCCTCTTAGGTCCTCACTGATCAAAGTGAGATCCATGGACCAGCAGCATGATCCTTAGCAGGCTCCTGAGATACACTGTGCACAGGTTCCCAGGATGAGTTGTGAGCTGGGAAAGCTGTAAGAAATCAGCATGCCTCACTCCGGCAGATGCCCCAGGAGAGAGCATCCCTGCTGTCTCCACACAGCCCACAGTTGTTCATGAGCAAAGCATCCACAGACAGGGGACACAACTGGCAAGTGTTGGCAGGAGGGTCTAGAAATATGTCTTCTCTGCTACATCTCTTGCCTGAATGGGGGCAGCAGGGGTTGGGGGGAGTCTCAGTGTGTCAAGGTCAGAGGGGCTGAGGTCAGGCCCTCTCTACAGAGTCCTTGGATCCCAGCAATGCAATGGGAAGTAAAAACATCTTCAGAAAGTTTCTAAAGACGCAGGATGGAGATCTTTTCATTTATAAAGAACAAAATTCTATAATTTTCAGGAAAATGGTCACAACTGGACCTAACCACATTAAGTAAAATAAGTCAGTCTTGGGAAGACACCTATCACATGTTTGTTTGTTTGTTTTCACATTTGTGGCTCCCAAATTTTACAGATGTAAAATCATGTATGTATATAGGATATTAAAGTAGAATCAAAACTATCTAGGGGAGTAAGGAGCCTAACAGGAAAGCAAAGGCATGGGTATGGGACAAGAATATGCTCAAGGCACATTATATATTTATATGAAAATGTCTTTATGTAACCCGGGGCCATGCATAATGAATATATACCAGTGGAATGAGAAACATCTTATAAGTACTCTCAACCTGGCCTGTGCCTAAAACTGTTTTATTTAAGTCAGTTGATCCTTAAATATTCTGTTTTACCCACCCAACCAAAAAGAAGAAATAATAGCCTCAGGAGCTACAACCGGGTCACCAAAACAGAAAGGACAAAATGGCAGGGATGGCAGAAGAAAGGTGTGTGTTATAGCAAAAGGAAAAAAAAAGTGTCCCTGTAATTCTGATTTGATCGGCACTAATACCAATGCACTACTTTCCTTCATAGTTCTCAAACTCTGACGGCTAACTGGTTATCAACCTTTATCAGAATTAAGCTGGCTTCTGTTAGCTGTTTGTATTACTATGGGGGCAGGGTGGGGGTATGCCAGGGCACACGTGTGGAGGCTGGAAGACAACTCTCAGAGTTGAATCTCTTTCATGTTCACCTATCATGTTCAGGTGTCTCTCCAAGCTTCTACCGCCACTTGTCCCTCTTGTCCTTAATATAGTTAATTTAAAAACCCTACCCCTAACTGACTGAATCTCTGAGGTTAAGTTGGAGGTTGAAAGTTGTGACAAATCTCCCTGTGAAATTCTTGAGTTTGAGAAGGTCAGACAAGCTGGCCAGCTGCTGTGGGGTTCAACCTTCCTACTTCTATTACTCACTGTCTGGGAAAACGGCTTTCATTGTTGAAAACAAAAACCACTTCAGCTTTGCAGCCCTCCACCCCTACACACACACACCTTGAAGGCAGCTGATGTGTGGTTCTCTCTGCAGCTGATCCATGGGATAACAACATGGGAGTCAGCAAGGCACACAGCACGCAGCAGCCGCCAGCAGCAGCAGCAGCAGCGCTGCTGGTGAGGAGTAAGTCAGTGGGGCTCTGCCCCTCTACTCTCCCAGCATGAGTTACAAAGATGACTAGGGACAGAACTTGTTTCTCTAGCACCAGCCCAAAAGGGGCAAATCATTTTTAACACTTGTTCCACAGCCAATGACCAGAAAGACTAGCAGTGTTATAGTCTGGATACAAAATGTCCCCCAAAACCTGTGTACCAAAGCCATAGTCTACCCCCCACCCCTAAGGTGGCTCTATGGGGACTATGGGGAGGTGGCAGGATATTCAAATTGTGGGGACTAACAGGAGGATAGCGGGTTCCCTTGGCCATGTTTCTGAAGATTATTGGAACTGTGGCCCCTTCTCCCTGTAGTTGCTTCCTAGCTCCCAGGAGGTGAGTAGCTTCCTCCACCACCAGGTTCTACCTTGTATAGGCCCAAAGGCAACATAGCTAACTGACCCCAGAATGAAGTGTCTAAAACCATGAGTCAAAATATGTGTCACAGAAAACTGACTAATATAACTAATAAGGAAGAAATGATAGCAATTACTTGATCACCACCCCACCCTAGGTCTTGCCAACAGGAATTCTCCAAGTAAACCATCTTAACGGCAATCTATAAGATGCCCAGGACACTGAGGTTGGAAAATGCTTCATAAAAGACAAGTGTGGTTTCCACCTCAGTGATTGCTGCACGCTGGGTCTGCCCTGGACCAGGGACTGCTGATCTCCACAGTGACCAAAGGGCCTAAAGCTTGAAACAACTACTTTTGCTTTCTTTACTTTGACCTCTTCCCCTTTCTAAAAAGAATATTCCTTAATTCAACTGGCCATGACCGAGACATAGAAATGACAACTCTCTTCCAACCCTCCTAGGTTTCAAGCTTCTCTTTCTAGCCAAGTTGAAGAAAGGCCTGGCTCTGTGATCAGTTTATAAAGATGTATTACTCATGGTGACTGCACAATTAATTAAAGGCAGACCTAGAGTATTGGTAGGTATTTTAAAGTCAACACCACATGGCCATTCCATCCTGCTTCCTGGAAGGATAGGGAGGGCCGGCTCCAGGATGAAACCTCAGGGTCAGATTTCCAGATGAGGTTGCTTCGCTGGGTTGGTATTTCATTTGCTTTCCTCATTTTGGACGTGACTTCCCTTTGACAATGAGTTTCCCATATGATGAGAGTGATTTCCTCTGTGTTTTCGGTGTGGCCACTGAAAATCCAGTCTACTTCAGTGGGTGCAGTAGGTGGGGTGTTTTCTCCTTATAAAGATGTATTCCCACCACAAAGGGAAGAAGCCCAATCTCAGGTCACACAAGGGCAAGGGACTCAGCTGTCATCTGAACATGATACAATATGGCAAAAAATAGAGACAAGGCTTGTAGAAATATCAGTGGGTAGTAAGGGTTTATCCTTATCAACATGTTTTGAGTGATGGACATGATAGATGATATTAGAAACCAGTAGCCCTCAACTGTGGGCAAAAGGAATATATGGCCTAGCTGCATAAAAAGCATCAATCAGCCTCTTGCAGAAGAAAACTAAGCAAACTGCATTATGTAAAAACTAAATAGTAGCCATGTTTGACTCTCTAAATACAACAAGCCTATCATAAACTTTCTCTCAATTATCAAGACTTTGAAAGACCATATTTCCTGGGAGACAGAAATACTCTTCCTTTGCTCAGTTCTACTGGAGCTACATCTTAGGTGGTGATTTGCAGCCTTGACAGCTCAGACAGAATGCAAGCAACACTGTCAGCAAAGCAACGAACAGCTCCAACCCCCCCCCCACACCCCTTTTCCCAAAACCTTTACAAAAGGAAAGAGTCCTTGGCCTATGCTGTTTAAGAATGCGCACTGTGTGCTCCTACACAGCCAAACTCCACAGCTCAAATGCAGACAGGGGTGCTGGGCTCCAAAGCCTCTCTGAAACCCTCACACGGTACTCCCGAAGCACTGCCTCTAGGACCTGTGCCCAGAGACCTTGGGGCCTGTGGAGAGGGCAGGGGGGTCCATTTCAGTCCTTACTAGTCAGAGGCCCAGTATGCAACTAGCTTTTTCCAATAGCAAAGAAAGACCCTAGGAAGAAGTTAATGGCACAGTCAGAACACTGGACTCAATTTTCCAGTGGCTTGGTTCCCCCCCCAAAAAAAGGGTCAACACCAGCTTTCCTCAATGCCCCCTAAACCCCATCAAGTCCCCTTACTAAAGTGCTTAAAATAAAAACTTACTAAATCTAAGTAAATCTAATAATAAGAACACTCAAATACCTAATTATCTACAACCAGGTATGCTCCTGTTTTTTTTTTTTTTTTTTTAAATAGAGAGAGCCAGAAGGAAGAGGCACAGGAAGGGAAGGGGGATTTCCTAAGAGGCTCACACAGGGCAGGCACTTGACACACAGCCGAACATTCACAGAACATGTCACAGCAACAGTCCCTCTAGGTGGACAATGATGTTCCCATTTGGCTCAGAGGGATGACATGACTGGGTCAATCACTTCCAGTGAGAGGGTCAAGATGAAAAACCATGATTGGCCAACTCTGCTGCTCTAAAGTACTCAGAAAACATTAGCCCAGGTGACAGTGTATGCCCGCCTTCCTGCAATGTCCATTCAGACTGCCAATTGTTAGTTCTCTGACACTGTAGCCTGAAAAGAAACCACCCTGCTGAAGTCAGCTTTCCAGTGATAGCCAGCTCACATGAATGCCATGCCACAGGTCACCCTTCCCTATGGTGGGAACTATAACCATCCTGTGTTACCTGGCCAAGGGTTCACGGCATAGTAAGGGACCCTTCTCTAAAGGTTTTGGCCTGCCCTCCTTTGTCCAGAGAAACCTTGGCTGTCAGATCCTTCATTATCACATGCCACTACGAGGGCAACTCCTCAACCTCCTTTCCACAGGGACAAAAGGAAGTTCTCGATGGATGTCCATCCTTGTGTACACATCCTTACTCCACAGAGGAAGATAAGGAACAAGCAGCCCTACAACCATTTAATTATTATCTGCTTGCACACAACCTGTCTCCAGTGGCTGTTGGCTGGAAATCTGTGCTCCCAAGAGACACCAGACATGAGACAGTAACAGTGACTGAGGAAGGACTACACACACACACACACACACACACACACACACACACACACACACACACACACTACATAAGCCTTCTAAGGGCAATTTTTCTAAAGTAAGAGATTTCATAGAGATTGAAGTAAAGTTAGGGATGTAATAAGAACACTCCTTATGGATGTTACATTTCAAACTGCTAGCTTAGCATGATGTCACTGTCATCATTTATTTCTACCTTTCAGAAACAAGTTTTAAAACTTCCTTTCTTCTCCCAAGGTTCTTGGGAGCTATGACTCCATCTTATATGGTAGCTAAGATCTTGTGCTCATTTGCTTTGTTTTGTTTTTATTAAATTGAGGTTAAATAATATACGTTCCGGTAGTTATAAAGCAAAGACAGAAAAAAATAAGTGCAACACTACCATACAAAGCCCACCAATGAAACCATTTCTAGTAAATTCTTTCTAGGCTCTTTCCTGTGAATTTCATCAATAGACTTCATATCTATCTATCTATCTATCTATCTATCTATCTATCTATCTATCTATCTATCTATCTATCTCTCTTATCTATCTATCTATCTATCTCACACACACATACAATCTACTTTTCAGTATCTATGGTCCTCTCATCCCTTTTCTGAGACAATTCATCATGTAGCTCAGCAGGCTAGCCTCAAACATATGAACTTCCTGTCTTACCTCCCCAGAGGGGTTATGGGTAACCACCCACCTGCCTAGATTTTATGTGCTACACTTGTAGAAACTACCCAGAAACCACTTAATGGGCTCTGCAAAACTCGGTCATCTACACTGCATCCCCCAATAGTGAAAGTTTTATTGCCTGGAGGACATGTCTGACTTTTGGAGGCTTATTTCACTATAGTCATAACTAAAGTCACCTCACAGGCTGGCAAGAGACCCTCAACCACTTGACCCTAACACACTCACAGTGCTTTTTTATCCACATGTTTAAAATAAGAATTTAAAAGTATACTGTCTCTGTTTCTGAGAGTAAATCAAGTGGTTTCATTTTGTTTGAACATGCACCTGTGGCAGATGACAACACAGAGACCTGGAGAGTACACGGCCAGAGACATACTCCATCTCCCAGAATCTGTGACCATAAAAAATGTGACACTTGCTCTTTTTTAAATGTCCGATGGGCATAAAATAGAGACTATTCACAAACAAACCTTTCTTTCACCTGGAGACAGACAATACTCAACCCCTCCTCTGCTCCCTGCACTTTTACTTATAATAAAACACCTCTGTGGTGAATTTCTCCTGATGCCAATCTATTTCTGTATTTGCTAGGGCCCTCAGGTTAGACTAAGGCCCTAAAGCAGCTAAGTAGTTCAGGGGTTTTTGAGTTTGAAAGTGTCATCTGATCACCTGACTAGAACTTTGTGGAAATGCCTGTTGTCAACTCAGGTGCCTTCCACAAATCCACCAGATCACACCACTGCCACCACTAGCATTCTCTTCCTGGATGTGTCCTTCTGCAGAGTCGAGTTCATTATTTAGCTCCAAGGTCTGCACTCTGGTCCCCTTCATTCTATCTCAGAGCCCCACCTCCCTGCAGGGATTAAAGCTGCAGTGAACAAAGGCTGGAGGATACAAACATTTGGTCCAGAGCAGTTCTGAACCTCCAGCTGTTGGGAAAGAGCATGCTGCCTGCCCAGCCTAAGGTGGCTAGCAACAAAGGCTAGAGAATGGAGGTAGTGATGCACAATCAATCAAATAAGCCTAAAGTGAAACTGGACCTGTGACTCATGCTATGAAGACATGACTGGGAAACCTGTGTGCATTATGCTGCTGGTGGGTTATCTGCCTTGGTCAGAGGAGGGTTCTATAGAGGTAATGTCTGAACTCCTAATCAAGGGGAGTTGACTACAGGAAAAAGAGAGGGGAGCACTTCAGAAGCAAAGAAAGCATGTAGAAAACTACAGTAGGGAAAGCATGGACAGCTATTTAACTGCAGCCAAGACAGCACAGGCAGTAAGGGCTTGCAGAGTCCTAGCCTGGGGAGGAAGGAATCAGTCCCTTGCCCAGAGCACCCCATCACCAAAGACTGTGAAGAAGGGCCCTGCAGTCTCAAGGGCCACTCAGCTGCAGTGCAAAATGCAGGCTAATCTAATGGGAACAGAGAGGTCAGAGCCCACAGTGGGGAAGTAACTCCAGACTTCTCTCATGCACTTAGCAGACGACTGCATGGCCCAGTAATTCTTCGAAAACTGGCTCTTTGAAGTGAGTGGGAGTGGGGACAGATCAGTTTTAGGGCAAATAAAATAAGCTCTTCCTTCCCAATTAGGCACTAAACTTGTGAGTAATGATTGAAACTAATTATTCTAAGTGGAAGCAAGTCTAAAAATAGCAATGCGTTTTGAAGGGTTTTGCAGCTATTTTGGGAGAGCGTGGGGGAAGTTGCAGGCTGACTGAAGCCCATCCCACATCACAGCAAAAAATACTGGGATGGTCATGGTATACACCGTACATGCTCGCCCACAGAATCCAAAGTTTAAATAGCCCGAGAAACACACTGGTAGTGAAGGCTGAGGGAGCAGAGCTGTCCTGATAGTTCCTACTCTAATGCTGAGCCCCAATTCAGCAAGAGCTGCCAGGCTGTGTGTTCCAGCATGGAACTGTGATCAAATGCACTTGCCCTGACCTTGCATCACATGGCGATGCATTTCCTAAGATAGGCCTTGTTAACCTAACCAAGCACACCCCTTCCCTTTCCAGAGTCTTCTTTCCTGTCAGATGGACAGACTGAAAGAATGGGTAATGGATGGAAGGGGGAGGCTGTCCCCAACTTTCCCCAAAACCACCCTGCACCCAAGTGACCAACAAGACCGTGATGAAAATCATTTCTAAGGTTTTCTTGTTTTACTTATGTGAATGAATGCATGTGTGTCCTTGTGAACATCTGCCATGTGTGTGGATATGGGTATCATGGAGGCCTGAAAGAGATCAGCTCCCCTAGAGCTGCAGTTATGGGTAGTTGTGAGCCACCTGATGTGGGGACTGGGATCCAAACTCAGATCCTCTAGGAGAGTAGAAAGTGCTCTTAACCTGTGTGGCTAATCTTGATCATCCACTTGGACTGAGAAATGCCTGGGAAATTAGCAAAGTGGGCCTCAGGGTGTATCTGAACACATTTCTAAAAGTGCATTAACTAAGAGAGCTGCTGGAGTAGAATGGGAAAACGAGATCCAGGCATACCAGCATCTTCTGCATCCACTTCCTGGCTGCCACAAGGTGAGAGCCTCTTGTCACCATAATGAATGGAGCCAAGGACTGTGGGTTGAAACCTCAGGACCCATGAGGGTAAGTCCTGCCTTAAAAGCTGTAAGTCTGGAATTTGTCAGAGAAATATAAAAATAACTACTGGGGCATTTTCACTCCAGAGGATTCAAGGGTCAGAGATGGCGAGAGAAAGGGTAAGGATGGAGAAGGAGAAGAAGAAACGCAAGAATGCAGCAGTCACGAGGGAGGACCAATGCTCAGGTGCTTCAGTACAAGGACAACCCCTTTGGAGCAGAGCAGAGCTGCTATTCACACTAGCTCCCAGGCCGCGTATGTGAACAACCAAACATTTTTTAAGTCCCCTGGTGGTACTTTCTTGGTTTGCACATGCTGATGTCTAGCTTCCTTTGTGACTCTCTCTAGCCTGCCGAGCCCCAACACCAACTACACATGCTTCTGTGAGGGACCCAGAGTTGTTTAGGAACTGTCACATTAAACAGAATTAGCACTTACGAGGCCTCAGGGAAAGGCTCCAGCTGCCATTTTCCTTATGAAATGCTGGCTTCCAACTTTTCTAAACTGTATTTATACGACTTGCTTTCCTCAGCAATAATCATAACACAAAGACTTCAGCACTGTGGGTGAGCACACTCCCAGTTCACAACATTTTCTACTTAGATTTGCATTATACCAAATCCTACTCTCTAATGCCTTTACCTTTCCTATTTTCTTCCCAGTAGACGCCACAGCTTTAGGTTCTTTCCTGTGTGTAGAGAGACCTACAATTTTTTACTTCCCAGGGGCTTGGTGGCAGCAAGAAGTGGAAAATGTCTGAGATCCATTAATTCTTAATTTTTCTAGGCTAATGGGGAAACAGAGAGCCAAATCCCCATAGTATCTTTCAGTCAAGTTGTTTTCTCACTAAATTTCTGGCCAGATGCAACACCAAACTGTGTGATATTAGTTTCACAGGCTTTTCTAGATCCTTCCAGGATATAAGCAGAAGGTGGGCTAAGTGCAAACTGGACAGAGAGGGTCAAAAAAAAAAAAAGGGTGCTGGGACCAAGCCAAACAATGGACAAGGTTTGTGTTGTGGCCACCGTGGCAGTGCCATGGGACAGGGAAGCCACATCACACTAATGTGTCAGACACAGACACCAGCATGTCTGTCCAAGTCCACATGCCTCTCAGCTCCCTTCTGAAGCAAACACAGTTAGTCTTCAATACCCATGAGTCCCTGCAGATTAAAATTACTCACAAAGAAGTACCTTTGTGCATACTGAGCATTTGCAGACATTCTCTAGCATCATTCCCTAAGCAACACAGACAACAACTATTTGCACTATGTTTGCATTGTACTGAGTACTATAAAGTAAATATAATTAAATAGGAAGAGAGGATGCATATAAGATACATGCACATAGTTTGTTATTTGGGGAACTGGTGTAGAGGGGTGCTGGAAGAATGCCCTGCAGTTACCAAAGGACTTGTGTACAATTACTAGGATGGAAGGGTTACTCTGATAATAATATAACAGCTTTCCAATTTCTAGAAATTTCATCTACCCATGATTAAAAAAAAAATCACTGAATTGCCTTTAATGACACCCATGTAGAAGATACATGGGTGTCTTTTCCACTCTCAGCCCCTTCTTTTCCACATACCAAAACCTCAAAAATACCCCTGCCTCACCCTGAAATGAAGCATAAACATGTTGCATCTTTGATTCACAAAGATATTTATACAAACTAAGGGATAAAAGGAGAAAGAAAGCAAACTAACACTCTAGTGAGAGCTACTTCCCCACCTGGGGAAGAGAGGGGGGCGGGGAACTACAGTCCTACCCGTCAGAAGCCTTGGGAGTTTGACTACCTCTCCCCAGCAGCTGGTGCAAATATCAGCATTTAGGCAAAGCCCTGGAACTTCCTCAGTTTTGGTGCTTTGTATCATACATGCTGGGATCTGCGTTAGTCCTGAGGACTTCTGGTCCCTCGAGTTCTGCAGCTCTAGAAGAGTCACACTGGAAAGTGGCATGGGGAATCATCTGTGCTACTGCAGAGCCACTTAAGATCCACTGACTGTCCTCTATATGGAGAGCCACTGGCAAATAAAACCAGGAGGGTAGAGGACTTCAGAACGGCTCATAGTCAAAGAGCTGTTTGGCTTGCTTTGGCTCTCTGCCGCCACCCTTGTTAATTCTGTATGATAAATGTGTCTGTATTTCATGGGCAAAGTTTAGGTGGAGGAGGCTTAGAGATGGGCAGGAGTGAGTGGAAAAGCCAAATCTAGGACCCAGACTCAAGTCTTCCATCCTGGTATCAGTGCACACTTCTGAATCACTACCCAGGTTGTGTAGAGTCTTAGGGCCCAAACTCACCATTTCAATGTCTTTGGAGGTCAACAAAAACATTTTATCAGCTATAGGAGTTACTCATCCTAAATGCAGAATTGACAATTTGTTGTTAGGATGCTCCTGTGAACTATTTCTGTCAAAGCAAACTTCAAGGACCAGCTCCATCAGGATATTTCACTGCTGAGAACATCCGCAGTGGCATGTCTAACAACTCAGCAAAACCCATTTCACCTGTGTGCCCTGTTTCTTTTCAATGACCGACTACCCCAAGCTTTGCTGAATACAAAGTCACTCCAGAAACCAATGAATGAATGATATAGGAAAAGCCTAAGAATTTTCTAAAAAGACGAATTGAAAGTCCTTTCCAGGATTAACCCAATGTTTGAATTCCCTGATAAGCACTAAAGAAGTCAGGAAACTGTAGAATACCTGCCACATGGCTGTCTCAGCATTTACAGGTGCTGTTGGCTATGTGCAGCCATTGTGAGAGTCAGCGCTTACCTGAGTATGATTTTCTTTTTGTTAAAAAGTTAAGTAAAGACAAACAGAAGCCTCACAATACTGAAAAATCCCATAGCAACCATCTTCCAAGCCAACACAGCAGAAACATTTTTCACCACAGCTTCGACCAACAGAGACAATTTTATGTAGCAGTCTGATATATTTTATTTCTCCTGTCTTCCTGTCATTTAGCTATTCATCCCTCTACCTCCTCACCCACCTACCCATGTATACATTCATGCACCCATGTACACATATACTGAAACAAATGCTAGGACAGAAAACTAAACTGATTTGAGTCAAACTTGATGTCTGCTCACTATGAAGTCCTTGATGTTCCTAGAATATCTTGATACTTTGTCATTTTTGTTTTCCCTTTGTCCAAACCAGGTGAAACTTTTTTTGTAGTTTTTGCAGACAATGCCTTAAAGCTCATCTCAAACAAAACAAAGTGTGTTACAGGCAGAACCAGCTTTAGAGCACTAAGGAAATATGCATGAGCCACTCTTAAGTAAGCTAATAGATCAAATAATACTTCACTTGGTTAGCATGGCAATGGGCACCCCAGAAATATATCCAGCTGTCAAAAGTTCCCAGTGACAGTGAATACTAAACTTACACAAAAACAATGGAGGCCAAAGGCAGTAAAACAACATATGATAAACATCTATAATTCCAGTATTGAAAGATGAAGGCAGGCAGGTGAGACTGTAAAGATCATCCTTGGCTATACATTCAGTTCAAGGCTAGCCTGGGCTACATGAGATCCTGACCTAAAAGAAAATGAGAAAGGAAGGAAGGAAGGGATGGAGGGGAGGGAAGAAACAGTGTGTTCAAAGTGCTGAAAGCAAATGAATGCCAACCAGTTTTACAAACAGGAAAACTGCTTTTCAAAAGCTAGGATAGTATAAAATGGTAGACAAACAAAAGCCAAGTCAATTTTTGATAAGAGACTTATCTGATGAGAAATACTTTAAAGCTATAACCAGTATAGCAATGTATTACTCCTTAAAGGCACTCATGTGTTGGTAGTAACAACTGCTCTCTAATTGTATCAAAGGCTCAACAGAAGGAAAAGCAGGACTGGTACTGGAAACCTAGCCAATTACTTTCAGTTAGTGAAGTCATGGATCTTAGAGGATAACCTACTCTGGCCACATTATTCGACCATCATAATTCCTAACTCCATTCTAAAATGTATCCTTCTATCTACATATAAGTGTAGCTATTAGCCCTTACCAAAGAAGCTTCTCTTTGCAACAGATGGATACCATTATAGAAAACCACAATTGGTTAAAACATAAAGATGGTTTCCATGAGTCATGATCTCACAGTATGGCTACTTAAACAACCCTGAACAATGACAAGACCAATAAATGTGCTATCATATAAGATGTAAATCTCATGGAACCCCAGCCCCAGACAAAGAACTACTGAAAACTAATGACCACTGAGAGAAGGAGAATTAGTCTTTTCCAAGGATGAGCCCTCTAATTGGTCATCCAATAACAAGTGATCAGCCCTAAAATCATAAACATACAAGCAACACTGAACTAAATGACCATGTTGTATTTATTTATGCAATTATAGAAAATACACATATATAAGAAACTATAATATATGTATATATATATATATTTACATATATATATTTATATATATATATATATATATATATATATATATATATCAATAATAACCAAAGAAAAAGAAGCCATGAATTTAAGAAACAGGGGATGGGCAGAATTAGAGGAAGGGAAGAGAAAGGTGGTAATGATATAATTATATTTTAATAATTTAAAAATAAATTATTTCGGTTTAAAGCAAGTGTCATCACACTAATTGGAAACCTTAAGAAAAAAGAGCAACACTATTAAAAGCAAGTGTATTGCTGTTATGGGCGCCTATTTTCTCTCTTTCATTAGCTCATTTAGTAAGCAATTGTAGGGATCAGGGTTGTGGCTCAGCTGTACAGGACACTCAGCATGTACAGGGTCAAAATTTCAATTCCAGAGTCACAGGGGTGGGGACTATATAAAACAGCATATACAAACTAAATTGTTAGGCCTAGACTATTTAAAAATGCAATACATTTCTATCAAGTAGAAAGGAGCTAGGGAGAAATAATGATGTTTTGGAGTAAGGAAACCACACCAAGTGGTAACTCAAATCCACAGGCATAAAAAAAAAAAAAAAAATCAGGTGTGGTTATAAGTGAGGGTTCTCAGAGCTACCTCTTGCCTTCCTTAAAAGACACATAAAAAAGAATTATAACAATGTCAATGTAGAGTCAGTATGTAAAATAAATATTAATATGTGTAACACTAGCATAAAAGGAGGAGGAAAGGGTGGATTTCTAGAACGCAAATGTTCCCACAGCTTACTGAAATTGGCAGCATAAATCTGAGACAGCAGACATGTGAATGCAGTTATTATAACCTTGCAAATTAAGGTTTTATGATAAATCCTGAAACAACCACTAAGAAAAGAACACCAGAATGCATGTGAAAAGGAGATAAATAAGTTAAACTGCACTATAAGTATTTACTGAAACCAGGTGTAGTGGCTTATGCCTATAATCCTTTCATTCAGGAGGCTGGAGCAGGAGGATTGCCACAAGTTCAAGGCTAGTCTGGGCTACACAATGAGACCCTGTCTCAAAACATCAGTAAGAAATAGAGATAAAATATTTGCTTAACATTTAAGAGTAAAGTAGTGAGAAACAAAACAAAAAGAGTAAGTACAAGAAAACCAAGGATGAAATGGTGTCCACACATTCAACCATGGCATTCATAATATTAAATGTAAATGGATTAAATGTGGACACAATGGAGCTATACAAAAATCAAGACTCAACTACATACAGCATATAAGAGTTACTCAAAGACACAAGTTGAAAGTGATAACCAGAAAAGTGTATTTTAAAAAGTATATGAAGTGTCTACAAAGAGGAACTATATTAAAGTCAGAGAAATGGACTGCAGCCAAGTGTGGTCGTGCACACCTTTAGTCCCCTAGCACTCAAGAGACAGAGGCAGGCAGATCTCTGAGTAAGAGGTCACTGTGGTCTACAGAGAGAGTTCCTGAACAGCAGGGGCTATACAAAGAAACCCTGTCTTGAAAAACCAAAAAAAAAGAAAAAAGAAAAAAGAAAAGAAATATTGTCTTTAAAACAAACAAACAAAAAAAATCATTACTAAAGAGTAGAAAAAAGGCCAAGTGATTAGAATGATAAAATCATTATAAGTCTAATAACAGAGCCCCAAATACTTGCACCAAGTCCTGACAGAATTAAAGGAACAGGTAAATCACCAACAGCAGTTACATTGATGGTTTGACTAGACTGGTGATTGACTAGGACATAACATAATTAAAAAACATGAACCAACAAGGCCTACAGTCACTGCAAACATCTAGTAATACATTCCTCCTGGTGTGTACTAGGAGCTCTCCAGACAAATCACACACTGGGCCAAGAAACATGCATCACACATTTACATAGATAGACATCAAAGAAGATATATTCCCTGATCACAACAAGATGAAATAGAGTGAGAAATTAATAAGAAAAATAAGTTTAGAGAATTTACAAATGTGTGGAAATTAAACAATTCCCCTGGAAATACTAGAAGGTTAAAAATAAAGTCACAAGGGAATGTAATGATGCTTGGTATGGATAAAAAAAGATGTGATATGCTAAGGTATTAGAAACTCGGTTTTGCCAATATTAGATATATTAACAATTGGGGGCCTTTTTTATTTACATTTACAACAAGCTTGTTTTACATGTCAATCCCAGTTCCCTCACCCTACCCTCCTCCCTTGTTTCCCCCACCAACTCCCATCCCATTCCCTTTCTGCTCCCCTGGGAGGGTGAGGCCTTCCATGGGGGATCTTCAAAGTCTGTCATATCATTTGGAGCAGGGCCTAGGCCCTCCCCCATATGTCTAGGCTGAGAGAGTATCCCTCTATATGGTATGGGCCCAAGTCCATTAGTATACTACAGATAAATACTGATCCACTAACAGAGGCCCCATAGACTGCCCAGTCCTCCTAACTAACACCCACGTTCAGGGGTCTGGGTTGGTCCTATGCTGGTTTCCCAGCTATCAGACTGGGGTCCATGAGCTAATTGGGGGCCTTTATATACCAGCAAATAAAAATGAGTTGAAATCAAGAATCTAAGCTTCCAAACAAGGATAAGGTAAAGCAAATGCAGGGAGTAGAAAGCAATAATATCAGAAGACAGAAAACAACAGAGAAAATCAGAGAAGTTGCAAACTCTCCCAGAACATTCCCTACTCTCGCTGCCCCCCAAACCTCACCCTTCTGCAAGGGCTGTGGCTTCCCATTTCTGGAGAGCGAAGACAAGTCCCATGGAAAGAACCTTATTCAGTGCAGATTCTACCCTGGCTCACCTGTAGCTCCTGCAATTTCTGCCTGCTTTGATTGCGCTTTGGAACCTTTGCAATTCTTGAGTGCATCTTACTCCATTTATATTGCTAGCTGAGGGAAGGTTATTCTGATATAAGCTACACAAGCATGATCAGAAGTGCAGACTGAAGACAGCAGAGAGGGGAAGGCATCTCAAGGTGGGCAAGCCAGCACAGAAAAGCTGTAACCAGTACATGGGCTAAGAACTTCTCAAAGTCAAGAACCACAGTGACAGGCCACCAAAAACTCTCTCAAAGGAATGGCTTCTCAAGGCAAAAACTCTCTCAGAGGAATGGCTTCTCAAGGCAAATGTAAAACTAGTTCCTCTGCACACACTCAGTCCTGAACAGCTTCCAATGGGCCAGGCCTCTCTGATCTTGAGACATGGCTGAATTGCCCTCTGTACCTTTTTTTGCAGACCCAGCCATGGCCTCTGCACGCATCTATGATCCACATGTACATGATCTCTGTTCATTTCCTCTATAAATCTAGAATCTACTGAAAGCTAAGATGTAGTGATGGAACTCTTAGAGTATGTAGGAAACCAAATTAGGCCATCAGAGGAGTACCCCCAAAACAGTCACACAGACAAAAGATAACAGCCATGGAACTCCCCAAAGGGGCTGAACTGACAGGCCACATTTGCTCCAAGGATGACTGATTTCCTTTTTTTGCCAATTCATACTTCTGTGACTTCAAAACATTTTTAAAGGCAGATGTGGTGGTACATGACTCTAATCCTAGCACTTGGGAGATAGATGTAGGGGATTAGGAGTCTGAAGCCAGCCTAAGCTACATGAGATCCTGTCTCAGAATACCCCAAGTAAAAACAATTAAAAGATATTCTTAAAGCTAAATCAATTGATTTTCAATATCAAAATATAGGTATAAAAAAAATCACCCAAGGTATTACATATAAAAATTTTAACACAATAAGTTTAATAACCTTTAATAATAGAAAGTAAAATTTATTGTATACCAGGCTAAATGTTTTCCCATTTATGGTAGTCACATACCCATCCTTGGAGCCTATCTACCACAGTCCTTTTTAAAAGCAAGCCTTCTTCACCACTGACCTGCCTTCCAACTGTTCACAATTGAGCTTACTGTCCATCTATCTTCATGAACTGTTTCTTTAAGAGACATGCCCAGGAACCCCACTCCCAACACACACACACACACATACACACACACACACACACACACACACACACACACACACACACACACACACGGAGGTCAAATTCTTCGCCCCCACTCTTTTGCTGCTACTAGGGATTAAAGCCAGATGTTGCCTATGCATGCTATAGGCAAGCACTCTGCCACTGAGCTGCACTCCCAGCCCCACCTCTTTTAAACAGACAAAGCCTGGCCCACAATTCACCAAGATGCTCCAAGGCCCAGCAGTGAGATTCTTGGGCAGACCCCAGGATGCCCTCCGGAAAATGGAGTTCCTGGTGGCTGGAAGCAGCAGCAAGCCTCTGTGAGAGTCAGACTCTACTCCCAAACTGTATCCTCCTCAGGGAGCCACATTTCTGCTCACCTGTCCTTTTAAAGAGAAGTGGCCAGCTTCCTGCCAGGCAAAGGATGGCAATGAGATTAATTATGACCACATACAGCTCCACTCAACGCAGTGAGAAAACAAACAACCTTCTATGAATACCAGCCACTCAACATGATCTTCACATTAAGCTCCAACTAATGAGGATCTAAGTGAGAGGGGAAGATGAGAGGGGATAACACTAAAAGCTGAAGGATCTCATGCTGGCATTTTTAAAGGACATATTTCCAGAAAGTACTTTAGCCCAAATGCAGGGTGTGTCTACCCCATGATCACTCTATACATTCTTCACTGGTTATGTGGCCATCTGGATATGGAAGCTGAGCCACTAGGTGGAAAGGTCCTTGCCTGACCAACAAACCAGCGATGGCCCCAGGAGGAAGGAACACCTCAATACCCTTGGTCTTTTCTTAAAAATGTATAGGGTTGGTTTACATGGTTTTAAAAGTATCCCTCGGTTGAAACATTTTGTGATTCTATACAGACCATTCAAGTGTAAAGTTTTATAACTTTACCATCTTTGGAATAAAGTACAATTGGAGACAGAACAGCCACTGCACTGTCATGGAAGCTAAATGAACTGGAAATCCAAATCACAACACAACACAAATCACCATGAAGGCGTGCAACAAAGACAAGCCTTTATCTAGTACATTTCAGTGAGTTTGAAACAGCAATTACTGTCAGGAGCCTAGCACGCATCTTTAGCTTAGTCATGCACATCCTATGAAAATGGTTTGCCTCCTATTCCTTCTGAAAATCTCCAGGGAACTCTTCTAATTCCAATGTTGCTCAGCACTAGGGTCTCGCTGGAAGAGCAACTATTGCATTATGTTTAATTTTTATTAACATTCACCATGCTGTCTGGTGAAATGAATATACACTTATCACACATAGAAACACCAAAGAGGGACTTAGAAAACTAAACAAAGAGCTGCATTTCAAAGCCAGTGTTTTAAGAGAAACCCCTCATGGCAGCAGTAGCAGAGAGGGGCAAAGGGCACCTTGCTATCTAAGTTTGGCAAATGGAGGCAGGGGGGCAAGGGAGTATGACCTTTTCTTTAACATCTTCTAATGGCAACAGTAAAGCTCAAGTTAAGCTTCTCAAGTACTGATTTTGGGATGATGAACAGCAGCTCACTGGCAGTGGTAGGGTAATGCTGACACACTGGTTGCTTACTAATAAATGGTCTCTTTTGCTTCATAGTTATTCCAGTTAGTTCTCACAAAATTCCAGTGATGTAGTCACAACTGTAATTTTGCATGCTGGGGGGAAAAAACCCTGATGTTTGTGGGTGACCTGCCCAGTAGGCCTCTCACTGGTAAATAACCAACCTGGATTCTCAGAGCTGGACTCAAGAAAACAGGGTATGACATCACTGATCTAGGGCTGATTACTGAGTGATACCCTGGAGGACTTGAAGCAGAGCAGGAAGCAGTTGTGAGCTGGGTGGCCTGTGTCCTTGGAGGCTGAGCCCAAGTTGGGCACTGATCACAGTAGGTCAGCTGGTGGCTGCCCTCCACACTGCCAGGGTGAAGGTTATCTATAGCCACAATGGCTAGCGAAACTATTGTCTGCAGCCTTGCAGGAAGCAATTTGAAAGGGTCATTGAAAAACGATCTTTCTAAATCAAGCTGTACCAGTACCTTTATTTCCTTTCATGTAACAGCACATTTAAACACATTTGATGAGTCTGTTTTTAAATCCTGGCAAACAACTCCCAGTGACTTGAGTTCAGGAAAACAAAAGGTCCTATACTCAGAGCAAAGAACACAGACAGGTAATTGACAAGCATCCTTCTTATTGCTTTTGGGACCTAACCATTGGTTCTAACAAGTTTTTAAAATAAAAACTTGACAAGTCAACTTAGACTGTTAATTTTATAGTTTTTAACTTATTTCTAAAATAACTGACAAATTGTTGTGGCTAATATGGAACTAATGTTCATAAGAAAGAAAAATCCAGGCCCATGACTTGCCAGATGTCCTTCGATTTCTCCCCAACCCACAGCCCTAATTTGAGGCTGTGACACAAGCTGGTAATCCCAGCACTGGGGTGGTAGGAGCAGGCTGATCACTGTACATCTAGGGACAGCTTGGTCTACACAGTAGTGCCAGGGCATCTACTGCTACACAGTAAAACCTTAACTCCAGAAAAGCAAACCAAATACAGAAAGGGGGTTGGGGGGAGAGTCAAGAAGTCAAAACGGGAACTCTTCTTAACTTTCCTAATGCTGTCACCCTTTAATACAGTTCCTCATGTTGTAATGACCTCCAACTATAAAATGATTTCATAACTATTTCATAACTGTAATTTTACTACTGTTGTGAATCATAACATAAATACCTGACATGCAGGGTATCTGATATGCAGCCCCAAAGAGGTCACAACCCACAGGCTGAGAAGCACTATTCTATCAGCATGCCGATTTTGATGCTAAAGAGACTAGGTAAGTCACAAGAGCCCCAAAGCTGGTAAGGAACACTGGGGAAAGTAGAGAAAATGGAAGAGAGAGTAAAAAGATAAAATGTCTCCTCAGTACAGTGTGGTCAGGGATCAGTCTGACAAGCAGGGCTCTAGAGTGTGACTGGAAGGCAACATGTAGAGCAAAATCAGAGGTGAGACAGGGGATCCAGGCCTCTAGGAGGGTCTTCTGACAGCCTCCAGAGCCACAGGGAGCCACAGTGTGGCTGAAGCTGCCCTGCTCTGGGTTCTACAGGTAGCGGGGAAACCTCAGCCAAAATACTAAGATCATGATAACAATGGCTGATAGCAAGGGAAAGAGCATTGGAAACCTCATTTTCTGATACCTCCAAACACTGCCAATCCTTCCTGTCATGTCTTGCACAACTCAAGTCTTTACTGTTCAGTTCTAACTTACCAGTGCCTGTGGGAGAAAACACCTCAGAATCACTACCACCCTCCAAGATGGAGGTTACAGGACCCTACTATTAGGACTGAAATCACAGGTTCTGCCATGGTGAAGTCTCAGCAATTCAGCAACTATAAACTCCAAAGGCGGGTTTCCATTCAAAGCCAGCAGGATGATAGTGGAAGAGGTTTGAGGACCTCTCCTCCTGACTCTGACTATCAGTAGCAGAACAAGCAAGAAGTTATAAAAGAGGCTTGAAGAGGCTCGGGAGAGGGCTCTGTGGGTAAGAATGCTGCTTTGCCAACATGAAGACCTGAGTTCAAATTCCAGCACGCACATAGAAAGCCAAGTATGGTTGCACATGTCTGTAAGCCCTGGCCCTGCAGACAGGCAGATCCCAGGAGCTTGTTGGGTAACTGGCCAGCCTGGCAGGAATAGTCAGCTTCTGTTTCAGTAAGAACCTGTCCCAAGGCAGTAAGGCAGACAGCAATGGAGAGGACCCCACCCCTTATCCTGCTCTGGCTTCTAAACAAGTATGTGTGCTTACATACTCATGTGTGTGCCACACACACACAATGGGGGATTTACAAAGAAATGGGTCTGTTTCTTTTTACTTGCCCTGCCACACACACACCTCCTAAAGGAGCTTCATTGGACATAAAAGCAAAATTTTTGCCACCTGATAGGGTTCTGACTATCACAGGCTAGTCAATAATCACTGGGGCAACAGTAAATGATCTTCTCCTGAACAGTTCTGGGACTTTGATGCACACCAGCAGGATGTGGCTCTGATTGAATGGGTCTGAGCTAAGGGTCAAAGTTCCACATTTCTAGTGATCTTCCAGAGCTACTGGTGCAGGGACAATACTTTTGAATAGCAAAGGTACTTTTCTCTGTGCTTCTCTAACCTTGACCTAGTAGAAAGAAATCTACCACCCATGATGTTCTTCAAGGAACGTATCTTATTCCAACAAATCACTGAACTAATCTTACTGCAAAAATAAAAAGAAGGACTTATCCAGGCAATATATCATGTACCACTCAAAATATAACTGGATACCGAGTGCACAACTGCTGGCTACTTCTGGGATTTTCTTTAAAATGTTTACTACTTGCCCAGCACACACACACACACACACACACACACACACACACACACACAAACAAAAACAAAAAAAAACCTCCCCAAACACCTGCAGAATGAATGAGCGGAGAATCAGACAACTACACAGAAGAGAGACGCAAACTCCAAGAATGTGGCTCCCAATATGTCCCTGCATATATTTCAATGGTCTTGTAAAGTTTTCTGCCAGTCATCTATGGAGATGGGGTGACGCAGACCCACCATCAGGCTTACTGAATGGGGGGGGGGCACAAGGATGGCAGCTAGAGGTGGAGATGAGGGAAGCAGTACATACAGAAGCTAACTAACTTCTAGAGATCTCTCAGACCCAGATGTTCTACTAAGCACTTTCATCTAGACTGCCCACTTAATTCTCTCAAACCTTTGCGAATTAGGGATTATGATTTTCATCTTACAGCTGGGAACCTGAGACACAGAGGATAAGTGACACAACATAGTTCAGAGAGGAAGGAGAAGGCAGGCTTTGGAGACGAGCCATAGAAGCTTGGTTCTCAGGGCAGCACAATGGCTCACTGGCTGGCAGGCAGCCACAGCAAGCCTGACACCACCTCTCTGATCCATTTTGCAGCTTTGGTCCCTGAATTGGCCTGGCTATGTGGCCTCTCTAAATTGGTCAGTAACCACTTCAAAGATATAACTGGTATTTTTGGTGCCTGTATTTTTACTATACTGATGTATTGCATAAGGAAGCTCTATGTGTGGCGAGGGTTTTTTTTTTTTTTTTTCTAACTTCAAATTGAGGAAGTAATGCAAATAACTTCAATGGATACTACTACAAAGAAAAAAATGGTGTAAGGCTTTTAAATCATTTCAAGAACACACAAAGAACCCTTCTATGCCTGTTTACATAGAAGGTTCAATGGTTTGTATTCTACCCCCATCTGCATATCTCCTCTACATAGATGGATGGATTGATGGATGGATGGATGGATGGATGGATGAATGGATGGATGGATGGATACATACATACATACATACACACACACACACACAGACAGACAGACAGATATAGATATGGACAGCTATCCCTCTCCCTTTCCCTCCTTTCCCCTCCCCTCTCCTCCTCTCCCTCTTTCCATCTACTATCTCTGGAATCTTTTCAGAATGATTGGTAAGATCTGTTCCTATATTCCTTCCTGTGGTTCCTTAGAACCAGGCCTTTCTCTTCCATGATCACAAACAAGTCATCAGCTTCAGGAAAAGTTATCATTAATGTATTCCCTTTATCTAATCTACCATCTACAACCAAGGCTGCCATTTGGCCCACTCATAGCTTTTATAGTCGATCATCACAGACTATTTTAATAGCTGGAAATATATGAAGACTTGATACAAATAATTAAGAATTAATATGAGCAGAGTGCTTAGGCATCCAGAGAACCATCTGGCTACATTAACTCACTTGCCTGGCACCTTGCCTTTCTGAGGTCCACTGGAAGCACTGTCCTTGCTTCCCGCAACAGAGGTCAAGTGGAGCCACAGAGCTGGGGCCACTCCCTCCCCTTCATAGCGCTGCTTAGTGCTGACTTTAAAGGCTTCCTTCATTTTAGTACCAAGAGACTGAGCACTAACCCAAACATTTTCAATTCCTAAAATAAATGCCATTGGATGTTTCTCTCTCTAACCACTTACTCTATGTCAACCTACAGATTACAATCAACACCCGCAGCTACATTTGTAGGCAGAGACCTGAGCTAGCCCAGGGGAGTGTACTGTATGAGTACAACAGTTCCCACAATGGCATGTAGGGCCTGGCCTCCTCAGCCGCTGCCTAACCTACACTGTTGAGCCCATTCCTCCTCACACCTAGACTCGAACCCACAAGCAAAACGCTACCAGCTCCAAGATTGACTCAAACAGGGAAGGCAGAAAAGAACCAATATCACTTCCCAGGTGAGGTAGTGATTTCCCAGTCTTCACTAACAGCCTAAAAAGGATGTACTCTACCAGAAACGTGTCTATTGAACAGTGAAACCATCATTTCAGAAATGGAACTATGGAGTTCAAACCCTCCTCACTATTCCACTGAGTTCCCAGGTGTGGCTGCACCTCAATCCCTTCATCCCCACACTCAGATAGTCAAGCAGGGAGCAGATAGGAGGGGAGAGCAAGCTTGAAGGCTAGCATGTGGAAAGCCTCTTTCTTGCTCCTGGTGCTTAGAAAATCACAGGAAACATTTAAAGTGTGGCCTGGCTTGTGAGAAGTGCTCCTCTGCTTTTGCAGAGCTTGGAAGGACCAGAGCAATTTTGGGTCTGCAAGAATGAACAGAATACAGCTGGGAGCTGTGAAAGTCTGCAAGGCTCACACTGCCTATAGAGTACAAAGAAGCAGACCCCTTCTGCAGTAATTAATGCCTCTGGTCAGGGAGCAGAATTCTTCCTGTGTGGTAGGAAGAACAAAACATTTACCTTTTCCAGGGCCTCTTTGTCAAGCAGTTCTTGCACAGCTAGAAGTTTGATGCTGTAAGACAAAAATTAAAACAGTATGTAAAACAAGTCATTTCATGTCACCAAGGATCATCACACAGGTTGCAAAAAATTAAAACCATGAATTCTCATCCCATCTTTCTATGTCACATGCTACTTTCGGTGACTTTTTGTCCTTTTGTTTGATTCAAAATGACCGTTTCAAATATATTTAAAATGTTTCTAAACTTTAAAAGTAACTTCACAAGATTAAACACTCCTATTTTCAGTAGAAGTTAACATCGTTGGTACTTGAAAAGGAATTTGCACACCAATGTTCACACTATTCCTCGTAACCCGAAGATGGAAAGAACCCAACTAATCAGCAGCAGCAGATTAAGTAAACAAATGCAAAATGGAGTGAATGTGCATACGTGCGTGTGTGTGCATGTATGTGTATGTGTGTGCATATGTGTGTGTGTGTGCACGTGTGTGTGTATGTGTGTTACTTATCCTTAAAGGGAAGGATATTCTAATATATACAACATAGATCATAGATTACCTTGAAGACATGATAAGTGAAAAAAGTCCGTGACAAAAAGATAACTGAGTGATTTCGCTAACATGAGGTACCAAATTGATAAAAGCAGTGGTTCTTTCCTAGGGCTGGGGCTGAAAGGAGTGGGGAGCTATCATTCAAGTGATATGGCATTTATGTGTAGGATGAAAAAAAAGTCCCAGAGTTGGATGTGGTGATGGTACACAACAATGCTAATGTGCTGGTGCCACCAAAGTGTGTGCTTAATGATGGTTAAAATGGTAAATTCTGTTATATACATTTTATCACAAAGCACTCTTAAAATGACTGATAATTGTTTCGTGCAAAGAACTTGGGTAAATTCTAAGTAAGAATTCAACAGTTACTCGCGTTCAGTATTAATCTTCACTCACAATCCTTTTTGTGATAATGGGCAAATAGTAAACATCATATATTATTCATCAGGCACTGATGACACTTCACTGGATGCATGTGGTTCGAAATGTGCAAAACTTTAGGACATATTGCCTGCCTGTGAGCTAAGGGCTGTTTGGAAGCCAAGGTCAAATCAGGATATAAAGGGGGTCCTGGCTCCACAGACAGCATAGGGGACTTTCTGAAGGGACCAAACAGCCTTGTTAGGTGAGAGTTAGGATAAAGGCTGTTTGTAGAGGCTCAAAACTTCTATCACCAAAAGTATTTACAGTTCATAACAGTAGTCATGAAGTAACAGAGAAAATAATTTAATAGTTGGGTCTTATCACAACATGAGGAACTGTATTAAATGGTCACAGCATTAGGAAGGTTGAGAACCACGCTATAGAGGGTTATCCAAAGGCATCAAGAGAAGTGGGCAATATCCCATTTTCCAGGTCAGGGCCTGGAGCCAGTGACTGAGGTGACAGAATCCAGCAGCAGGTGTAGATTATAGGACAATGCTTTCTTTAATAGACTTAGTTGCTTCTAAAGCATTTGTGGAATGTGAGCAGATATTATCAAGGATACAGGCAAGGCCTGGGCTAGGCAGAAGCATGAGAATTCAGACATGGTTTGGAAAACAGTTAGCTGTAAAATGGGTGATAACACTCCATCCCCAAGGCTGATGTACGTATTTGTGGTCACTGGTCACTGTAGTTCACACTTAACAGAGGGAACCCTGCTGGTCATAGCTGCCTACAGGAATAATGCCATTAAAGGCTCACCAGCCCTTATAAACTTCTTCACACTCCTGAAACAACTAAGCAAGTATAACCCACCAAATGCAATGAGTTATCTAATTAGCAGGTCCAGGTGCCTTCAAGGCCGATAAGAAGCCTACCACTACCTCCATACACAACTTGGCAAAGGTGGGTGCTAACAGATTGCCTCAGGGCACCCTCGCCACTTGCCACTTAATTATCTTCCATCTACTGGACAGATTTGCTTCAGCTGTTTTTCAGACTTAGGGGACACTGTGTGACTGTTCCCAAGCAGCTTCTCTGATGAACCATAGTGGAGGTTTTTACTTATAATTTTCCCCCTCAGGAAATCTTGGGTTTTCATTTATCTTCTCTCAACTACTGAAGCACTCTAAGGCTGAAGGCTTAGATGTTTTGCCCATAGCTACACTTGTAATGTCTACAATTGATGTGTAAAACATTCAAGGAGTATTTGCTAACTTTATGGGCCAAGAGGCCCAAGGGCCAAATTGCTTTAAAAGCTCCTAAGTTCCAGTGTGGATGAGCCAAATGCCAAGTCATGCCTCGGTTTCTCCATAAGAAAAAACAAAAAACAATACTTTATAGGTGGAGATTGGACAAATTCACCCTGGGCAAAAGCTACTAAACATGATTATATAATTGACTGTCACTATGAAACAGACAGTGGCAGCTCACAGCCATTGGTCCCTCATCAGCAACTTCTAACTCCCAAAAGTAAGATTCTAGGTTAGCAATGTAGGCAGCACTTTATATGTTACAGCTTGAGTTACAGAAGCTTACATTGCCTCTGAAATAACTACTGGAAAACATTTACTGTGGAGGGATGTGGTAAACAGTCTCCTGTTCCTGCTTGCTTGTGATCACAGGGTCTGATCTAATGTCAAATATCAGATGTCAACAGGTTAGAGGTGGAAGCCTTTCAACTCTTTCTCTCCCCACCCACAAAGATACCACATTCAACAAGGTACTATATTCAATCTCCTGAAGGGCACCAAGGTAAATCTCTGGAGGAAAACTGAAATTAAAATAGCCTCTACCCACTCTCAGCTACTACTCCCCACTATGTAGTACAAGGTGGCATCCACATGGCTCCTCTCCACCCACCCCAGCCCCTTGCTACCTCTTTCCACAGAGCTTCCCTCCATTGAACTTTAATTGAACTTCAGAATCCTTCTCAACACCCTAGCAAGCCATAGACAAACTATTAAAGATAATAGCAGACTCAACCCCACTTAACATCTGCTCTAAAAACAATACTAGTAATAATGTCATTGGGAAAGGGTAGAGAGAAACAGACATTCTCACACTTAAAAACTCAACCCAAGATGGAAGGGCTTCAGGGACTGGGAGTGATGATGAAGAAGCATGCAATCTAGAGACAGTCTGTGCCTCTAGATCAGGAGCAGGGCAAGTGTGCAGGTGGCTACTGCATCAGAACCCTTCAGCCACTGTGACTCTTCCTCCTGAAACCTGCAGGCACTGAGGGTACCCTCAGATGTCCCTTTAGATGACTACCCCACTGTTATGTCTAATGTTGGGTGCTCCTCAAGTCTCAGACACGTCATCAGTACTGATGACATCCAATCTTCTAACTCACCAGGTACGCCCAGGGAAGTGATTTCCACTCATGTTTAGGGGCAGCAAACCTATTTACCAAATCTTTCATTTGATACCATCTCACTTCTTTCTCCAGAACATCATGTTCTGTTATGTTGCTTTCAATTCTGCTCCTTCTCCATCCCTCCCTCCTTCTGCTAATTTCACAAATATATACTGAACATCTGCAGTAAAACTACATAATGTGTGGGGATGGGAAGCATGTGTAAACACACATTTGTGTCTGCCTTCAAGAGCTGAAAGAAATGAACAAAGGTGCTACTTAGGTGCATACTCAGGGGCAGGAGTGTGTGGTATTTAGACCCTCCCAGGTTCCAAATTGGATCAGGCCTGAAAGCATGCATCTGTGGGTGGCCTGATACCTAGTCAGCATTCTCTGAGATCGCAGAGGCCAGGCAGATGAACAGGACACAATGAACAGTCTTTCCCTTTTCTGCATTCCACTTAGAGAAGAGAAGGAAAACATAAAGTCAGCAGCGGCACTGATTTGATTCGAAGAAGACAACCTTAATGGCAAATTCTGAAGATAACCAACAAGCACCTAGAATACACACAATTAACTTTTGCCCCATAAGCCTCAAGGAGGCTGGGGGTGGGAGCAATGCCATTTTAGCAGGGCAACATCTGGCACAAAGAGGTCTCTAAGAGGATTAGAAGAGGCAGTGGGGAAGAGAGCTGAGCATTCTCGGGGGGTGGGGGGATGGGGGGGTGGGGGGGGGAGTACCACCATGCCAAAGATACGCCAAAGGGCAGCTGCAATATGGGTGGATTGGAACCACAGACTGAACAGACCTCAGTTGCCTGAGAGCACGGACAAGAGAACCAGATAGAGAGAGCCTACAACAGTTTGTTTTTTCAATTGTTCTGAGAATTTCAAACATAAGTAGTATATTTACATCATTTCTAACCCTCCCTCCTCCCCATCCTCCCCATCCAACTTCTTCCAAGTCCCCACCCAACTCCCTTATGACATATATGTGTACATATAAATACATAATGAGTCCATTGAGTGCTGGCCATATGTATATGCATGTAGGGCAGACCACTTAAGAGTGGATAATCTATCAGGAAAAAGGCTCTCTCTCAGCAGCCATTAATCTCATCTAGGGGTGGTTACTATGAGATTTTCCCCATAGGCATTGCAGTCTCAATTGATGCGATCACTGTGCTGCTCTTGCATAAGCAACCATATTGTTGGGATTCCATGGGCACAGCTTCCTGTCATATATAACAGACAGACACTCTGGTCCTCTGGATCTTACAGTCTTTCTGCCTCCTTTTCTACAATGTTCTCTGAACCTCAAGTGTAAAGCTTGTATGGGGTACAATACATTTAAACACAAAACTCCCAACTCCAGAGACATACATACGTTCAGGGAGATTACACCCTAGTAATGGAAGGCTAGAGTCAAGAACCACAGTGTGTGAGATAGAATGGCATATGATAAATCCATGAGTATCATATGATAACACACTATTCATCACATGAACAAAACACATTTAAGATGCCTGTTTTACACACCAGTTACTCCTGGAAGACACTGAGAACAGGAAAGCCTTTGTCTTAAAGCACCTAAGTCTGATTTAAAAAAAAAAAAGGCAAACATTCTCCAGGCCCACTAGAAGGACATCAAAGCCAGGAGGATCCTTTTTTGTTTTGTTTGAGACAGGGTCTCACTATGTAACTTAGGCTGGCTTGAACTCATGATCCCCCTGCCTCAGTCTCCTGAGTATGAACCATCTCAGCAGGGATTTTGGATGAATATGAGAAATGAATGGATAAGAGAAAGCCAAGAGAAACCTTGCCTCAATTTGTAATTAAGACTGGGAACTGGAGGGAATGTGAAGTTAGGGAGGAACGTGGAGACAGAGAATGGTGACTTATGTCTGGAATACTCTGACACTTGGGTCTTGGTGCCTTGGAGAACAGTATGAGATAGTACCTGGCTATGACTCAGCAAGTTCTAGGCTTGGACAATAAGGTAGGAAGATGGTGCCAAAGGAGTTAGCTTCCTCAGGAGGATAAACAGAGCAGATGTCCCAAGCCATAACCACTTTTAATATTCATTTATTTTATATGTATGCCTGAGTGTGTCTGTGTCTACCATACATGCATATGGGAGCCCAAGGAGGTCTGAAGAGGTGCCATATCTTTTGTGACCTCTTGTGAGGTTCCATGTGAGTGCTGGGAAAGGAACCCAGCTACTCTGCCAGGATAGTAAGCACCCATAACTGCTAAGCATCCCCTGCTCCAGGCCCCTAAGCCATGGCTACTTAAGAGTCAAAAAGAAACCCAGTATGGTAATACACACTGTTGGTATGATCATGGCATTTGAAAGGATGAAGCAGAAGGAATGTTGTCTCTGGGCTAGCCAATGCTACATGGTAAGATATTAAGTGTCTAGGACAGCCTGAACTACAAAATGAGAACTTGTCAAAACTCAAATATAAAACAAAACAAAAAAAAAAAAAAAACCCACTTCTTTTTCAGAACAGAGAGAACTTCCAGGAGAGTGGAAGGAAGGCCTAGAGTCCGATACCCAGGCCACAGTTTGAAGAACAAAGGCTGATACCCAAAGTGAGAGAGACTCCAGAGAGTAATGTATGATGTAATTCAGTGGATCAGAAGTAGACAGAGTTAAGAAGAAGCAGGTTAAAATCTAGGCAAGTATACATCCTGTCTTCTCATAATATAGCTGGCCTTGTCCAAGAGTTGAGCTCAGGGCTCTGAACATCCTTTTTTTGTCTCTATCCTACCCCAACCCTTTTTGGTTATTTTAAAGTTTTTCTTTTTGTTTGTTTTGTTGCTGCTATTGTTTGATTTCTTTTTAGATAGTATTTCACTTTATAGCCTAAACTGTACTATGTTATTTAGCCTCACTTGTTTATTAGCAATCGTCCAGGCTCAGCCTCCCAAGTGCAGGGATGACAAGAGTAAGACACCATGCTCAGCCCCTTCCTTGATAAACTCTAAGAATTCAGTTTTTCTTAGAATATGTGATCAGCATTTGCACATTAGGGCAGAGTACAAAGATTCCAGAGAGTTCCAAAGAGTACCCAGGGAAGTTTTGCATCATAATACAACATCCCCACAGTCTCCTCTACAAGGACTCTCCACTTTAAGAGCCTTTGCCAAACCCTTCAGAGATCCTGGGAAGGCAAACTGTAGGCTCAGTTCATCTGTTGTGTTCACCTTGGGACCCCGAGGAAGAGAGCCCATGCCTTAGCAGAGGGAAGCTACAGTAGATGGAAGCGGGTGAAGGTGAAATCACAGCCAGTCCTGGTGGCCACAGGCCACTCTATTCAAAGTCCCTGTGTAGTACTTAGGAAGTTGAATAAGTCAAGGTCAGAAATGGTGCCAACTCAACCTCCCAAGCTCTCCTCCCTTTCCTTTAAAGGAGGTTCTACATGAAGCTTCAGAAGAGGTCCTGAATGTCACAGGCAGACTTTTTTCCCTAATGTTTAGCTTTCTCCCACCACAGGCAAACAGAGATCTCAGCCTCTGCTGGACAGTAGACTTCTCTGAGGGAAGACACAGGTCCTGCTGTGCTCAGACACATCTGTTGCCACTGCCAACAAACACATGGACATCTCATCTCCCCCAAAGCTGAGTACTACTGCGTATGTCAACTCAAGAACAATCTGCACGCAATTCAACCTGCAGTCGCTGCCCTTAGGGAGTCCACAGAACAGTCTGGAAAAAGACTTTTAAGGAGAGTCCCTGAGGTTTTGTTTCATTTTCAGGTTTTCAAACATTTGGGTTCATTACCATAATTTCCATGTATTCGGTTTATTCATATTTCCAAGTTTTGAGCCAACAACCCTACTAGAATAATTTCTTTATCTAAATTTGTGCCCCCTTCTTCACTCTTTCATTTCTGAAAATATTTTTCTTTCATCTTAAGAACTGGGTTTAGGGTTAGCAATATGGCTTAGTGAGGAAAGGGGCTTGCCTTAGAAGTGCATCAATTTGAGTTTGAATGCCAGAACCCGCATAGGTAGGAAAAGCTGACTCCACAGGGTTGCCTTCTGACTCTACACAAATACCGTACTAAAGGCAGAACCCTACCCATGCACACACACAAATAGTAAATAAATATATTTTTGTTTTGTTTTGTTTAAAGAACTAAGTTCGAGAAGGTGCAGTCTACTTGGTCAGCCTTCTGAAAACCGATCAACTCTTCCCAAGTTATTAAGGTAATTCCTTCCTCCACCTCTGCATTTGTTACTTTCTCTGACTACTTTCTTAAGTTGGAAACCATGTATTTAAATGCTTTCTTACATATACAGCCACATGCCTCTATTCACCTTAGTCCTCTGTGGAAGGGTTGGTTATGGAATTTTTGGGTTGCTTTTGTTTACTGTTGTTGGTGGTGGTGGTAGTGGTGGTATGTGCGTGCATGCCTGCGTGCATATGTGTGTGTGTGTGTGTGTGTGTTTCCATTCACATAATTTAAAATTTTTAATTTTGGGGGAATTTCATGAGTACTGTATTTGTATCACTTCTACTCCTTCTCGTCTCTCCCTTCAACTCCTCCATGTTTCCCTCACTCCTTCTCAAATTCATGACCTCTTCTTTAGTTATTATTTTTACATATATGTGCACATATAAAAGCTAGGCAATCATTGAGTGTCACTCATGTATACATGTGTTTAGGGCTGACCACATAGGACTACACATTCTGTCAAGGGACTTGACTCTGAAAAAAACTTATTCTCCCTCTCTTGGCAGTCACTAATAACCTGTAGCTCTTCATCTAGGGCTGGGGCCTTGTGAATCTCCCCCCATGCAAATTGGTGCATTGACTAGAATTATCACTATGTAGGACTTGCTTAGGCAACTGTATCCTTGAGATTTCGTGGGTACAGCATCCCCATCACATCTAAAAACATAATCTCAGAGTTCTTATAGTCTTTTCAGACGCTCTTCCTAGATGTGTGTGAGTGTGTGTGTGTGTGTGTGTGTGTGTGTGTGTGTGTGTGTATACGCGCCAGCACAATGACACGCATGTGTACATGCTTATTGCATTTAAAAGTTACTTGGACTGTTTATACTTTAGTCAAGGATGGCCTGCATATGCAGTGGTGCTTCCATTATGATTTTATTTTCAGTGCTTTTGGAGCCTTCTTAATCTGTATGGGGGCATTTCTATGATGCATGTACAATAATGAAATCACCTAATGACTCACTTCTCTGAACGTATGCATGCTGCTAAGTGATACATGTCTATAATTGGGTTTGAGGGGTGTTTTTCTATAATTCTAATACACTATAAAGGATGTACCCTGTATATTTTTCACTTTAAAAATATATTGTTCAATGAGCAATGGCTGCAAACAGCAAGCTCTTAGGTGCTATCTGCAGCTTGCTGTTTATACGAGTTGTCCTAGGACCCTGGAGATAGGCCTTTCCAATGACTACAAATGTCACTCACCTTTTGTTGTTCCTTATTTAGGTTCTGGGTGGGTATATATGAGACCATTGACAGAAAGCAGGGCAAGATGGCCAGGATTCACGCTGTCTTTATCTCTAAAGTCAAGTTCTCTGGCTGCTGGAAGTTCCACATCTCAAGCAAGTAGGGCTTTATTGAGTATTGATTTGTATTGATAAATACAAAGACATAGCAGACAAGAATCGGCTCATCCTGAAGGACTGAGTTAATGCATCCACAGTTGTGGTTCCATAGGTCAAGCAGTGGGTCCCCCATGTGTGAAGGTTTCCACCATGCTTTCCAAGCACTAAAAATCCTATTTCCTATCCAATAAAAAGATAAAGTAGTTAGGCTAGCTGATAGGCATGTAATCATAGCACTAGTGGGGAAAAAGTAGGACTGTGAGTTAGGGTCAGCAGGGGCTGAATAGCAAGATAGTGTTTTAGAGCATTTGTTCTGATCTCCTTTACAGTGGGTTTTTGCTTTTATTTCCCAAAGGTGTGAGCAGTTCAAAGACCTGTTTGGAGATTGACAAGTGCTTACCACTAAGTTTCTTCATAGTGGTACAGGGAGTAAGATTTGAGGGCTAGTCAGTGTGAGCTGTACTGACGGCCACCTGCTTGTACTGTTTTAGGACCATCAGGAGCTCCGGAGAAGGTAAAGAGAGGCCAGCACATACTTCAATAGTCCTGAGCAGAGACATAGGTAAACTATGCATATTGCTCTGCTCATAGGAAACATCTGCAGAGGTTGGTATAAGCATCACGCTACTCTGAGGCTTTCTTTAGTCATTAACACTTTTTTGAAGATGAGAAAGAACTACTTGAGGGAAAACATAGTATTTCAGACAGACAGCATAAAAAGTTTTCTCTCCTCTCTCCTTTTGGACTTCCATTAAGACTTGTGATTGTCTTTAAAACTTGATTGTGCGACCAAGGACTCTACAGATGACATTATGCTGCAATGTTAGAAGGCTGGATATGCCTGTGGACAGCACTCCCATACTGAAAAACTCACTGAGATATTTTTTCACTATAGAGGAAAAAAAAATGCTTCTGATGTTAGTAACTGCTTGATGGAGAAATGTTAGCAGTGCTCTCAAGGGCTACTGATGTTAGTGCTTATAATAGCCATATAATAGCCATTCTCATTGTGACCAGTTTCAAGCTGGGAAAAGATGTGATCAGCTGGCTCTTACAAACCCTCAATGCCCTAGCAGCAGAACTCTTTAGGGAAAAGGGACTAGAGCCTAGATGTATATGGCCCTTCAGATTTGTACATTAAAACCCAGTACCCTCAGTGTGATAGAGTTGGGAGGTGGTTGATCACGAGGGGTAGAACCTTCACACAGGCTTACCTTATTCTGCTGTACTGTGGAGATTCTGTACTTAGTAGATGATGGGTCTGTAGAAACCCTTTACTGAACAAACCTATTGACAACCATATAATCACTTTGCATCTCTGTCACATTCTTGGGGTGTTTCAAATTTCTGCATTATTATTATATCAGTGACCAGTGATCCATGATGTTACTACTGCAATTGTTTTGGATGCCATACAAGTACCAATTAACACAAGAAGCTTAATTAGTATATGGGCTGTTCACCATCTCTCTCCTCAGATCACCTTAGCCTCTGAGACACAATATTGAAATCAGGCCAGTCACTCACTTTACAGGTATCTGTTAATGTCCATGTAAAAGGAAAAGTATGCATCCTCTCACTATAAATCAGTGGTTCTCAACCTTCCTAGTGTTATGATCCTATAATACAATTACTCATGTTGTGGTGACCCTCCCAACCATAAAATCATTTTCAGTGTTACTCCATAACTATAATTTTGCTACTGTTATGAATCATAATGCAAATATTTATATTTTCCAGTGACCTTAGCTGATCCCTGTATAAGGGGACATCTCCAATGGGTCGTAACCCACAGGTTGAGAACTGCTGCTTTTAATTAAAAACTGGACATGAGCAAGCATAGTAGAAAAGAATAAGCAAGCAAGACAGGACACTCACTGCACCTTTTGAGCCTGACACTTAGCCAAGTTATGTATGCAGAGAAAAAGTTCTTTTTAAATTTTTATTAATTAACTAATTAATCCATGCTGGTGGTTGCAGGAAGGATTCTTGTGAAAAATGAGAAGTGCTAACTCAGTGAACAAAGAAGAGATAGGGAAATAAAACAGTCTCACTGTTGGATTGGACAGATCAAACCAGCCACAACAGATGCAAAGTCTAATCCAGTGCAAGGTCCTGCACTCTGTAACTATGATGCTTAGAGAGCTGAGGAAGCTGTACAAGGCAAGGCTGGAGCTTAGGGAAGGAGTCATGTCCAGAACACAAAGCGCAGGGGAAACAGCAAGCACTGATGAGGGAACCATGGGAAGCACACAGCGCTCCTGTGACCACTGGTGCAGGCTGCTGAAAGTCTCCAGGACTTCAGAGCCAGAGACATCAAAGCTTGGCTTTAGAGCATTACAGACAGGCTGTCTCTCTTGAGAAGAGTGACTTTGAGTGGAGGCCAATGTTCACTAACTGTTCCCAAACTCCTAGTGCCCCTGAGAATGACAATGAAATCTACTCTGCCTGCACTCAATAAATGAAAGAGCAGAGGACAGCAGTGTACCTGTTTGCAACATGGCTAACCAGATATCTGCAGCTGATTGTTATGAACTACTTCCCAGGAAAGGTTCCTTTCACAAATAACTGAACACCCACAAAACACCTGGCCACCCATGAGCTCTGGTAGACATAGCCAACAAGATTAATGCTGCTTTTAACCTGCCAACATGGCTGTCCATTATGAAGGTGTCATGTCAACAGCATACATAGGCTTATTACTTAAGATATGCATTTATAAGACTTGAACTGCCATAGATTTCTCTAATGGATGTGGATGACATGACTGGGGACCTGCTGGAAAGGATTTACCATTCTAGATGCCATTAAGGATATTTGAAATTTATGAGAGATAAAGACATCAGTGTTAACGAGAGTTTGAAAGAACTTAGATTCCAATCCTCATGAATGATTAAGGGGTTCAAGGCTTGAGTGGAAGAAGTAACTGTACAAGTGAGAGATGATGTAAAGAGCAGAAAGTAACTGTAGAAGTCAGGAAAACATTCTAATTTAATAGGCTCATTGAGAAAATTAAACAAAAAGTCATATGCTTGCAGCAGATAGTAGGTACGCAATAAATATACCTAATGATATTTTTGTGCATTGAAATGAACATAGTTCTTACCTTCTTTAGAACTGGAAAGTACACAGAGAGCTGTCACTAACCAAAATAAAACTGGCATTTTACAACTTTAAAAAAAAATGCTGCAAATGACAATCAACAAATGGAAAAGGACCTGTGAAGGTGGAGTTGCTAAGCTGGCATTTCACAGTACCAGAACTTTTAATAGTGACATCAGGGATTGCAGTGTGCCTGCAATCACCACTGAATCACTTAATAGTGAACATTCTCTTCCTGATCCCCTCAGGCATGTCCCTTCAGAGAAGTACATGACTAGTATAAGTTTGCTGAAGCTGAATAGGCAACACATTTTTGTTCATCATCCCTAAGATTTAAAAGAAAAAGTATGCAGACAATAGACAAACATATAAAGATCCACTATTATTTATCTTAATGCTTAAGGCCTGAAAGACATACATAAAGGAAACTCGAATTTCATAAAGACCACATATGTATGTATGTATATATGTACATATGCATGTATGTATATATGTACAGTAGCCCTGTTCTATGTATAACATATTTCATGAGGTCAGGATTGGAATATTTGTGATTTTAAATGTTTCAGATTTCAAGCTAGAGGTTGTCAGCCTGTACAATAGACCTGTTTCTTCCATACTACCAAGTCTGTATATAGGATGGGAAAAAAATTCAAAATCCAAGTCCTTTTACAAAAAAAAAAAAATGAGGGTAAAATTCCAGAAACTAAAATAAAAGATGTTGGAAGGGAATTAAATATCAGGTCATTTTAAAGTGAGAAGTGAAACACTTCCCTTAAACAAGAGGAAAAAAGAAAAAAAAAAAAACCTGCTACTTTAAGAATGCTGTGTAGCTATAAGTTTCAAATTAAGGGGAAAGGAAGAAGAACCAGCATTTTCTTCCAGCATACAACTCTTCTTTGCAGAACATCGAAGTCACTGTCATCAGATCTACATGAAAGATAAGGACAGCACCACGGCCCAGGAGGACTGTGAGAACAAAGCCTTCCTTCACACTCAGGGCCTAGGACATCAGACCTCCTCTCATCCTAGACTTCCTTCCAGTGTCACATCCAAGAAGGGGAACCCGAAGCTGCAGAGCACCCAGGACGTTCTTGGTGGCCATTTTTAATCCAAGTAGTGATGACACAAGCCAGATGTGCCTACACCAAGCTCTCAACTCAGCATTATTCACCCCAAATCCAAGTGCACTGGGGACTTCTAACAGAGAGACAGACTTCTCCCAGGCCTTTCTCAGTTCTGGCCTCTACTTCTATAGACTTAAGTCTTTCCCAAGCTGGATAAGGTGGCCATTCCTCCTACCCGTTCCTTCTGTTGTCCTCACCCACGCTCTAGCACCTCTGTCTGATGTTGGAATGACCTCTGAAGTCCTGCTTTATATATGGCCATGTTTTCAGACAGGAAGGCATACCATGCTTTCTACACAGAAATTAGTGTAACAAATACATCCATGCCGAAATGACTTCTGAAGTCCAACTTTACACCTGCTGACATTTTCTGACAGGAAACATGATACTGTGTTTTCCACGTAGGAGCCAATGTGAACAATCACCTTGTGGCACTTTAAAACAAAAGAAGCCATCACACAATGCTTCTGAGCAACCAGGGTGCCCCCTATTCCCAGCTAAGTTTACTACTGGTCTTTTCAGACCATTGCCAACATCTTAAGAGCACTGTTCCTCATTTTATTTTTGTAAGAAAATGTGAGAGGACTTAGCAGGGCATGCAAGGAAAGAGGAACTTCCTGCTTTCAGAGCATACTGGGAATTAGCAAGTTATCTAACACAGCACAGGCAAGGTGGTTCCAAATTAATGCTCCTGCCAGCATTCATCTGACTTCCAAAGCTGACCTTTTACCTCTTCACAACACTGTTCTTCCTTTAGGACCTGATGAAATCCACCCTGCTTTCCTTCATCAACAAAAAGCAAACCTTCCCCCTCCCTGTAATGCAAACCAGTCAGTTGAATTTTCTGCTCAAAGAGCCGTGTAAAGCATTGACTTATAGGGTCACATTCCAAAGAAGTCTTTTTGTTATGTTTTAGGAATAAGTTTGCTACAAAGCTTTTCTTTTGTGGAATACTTCGGAAATATAGAGAAAATAAAGGGACCATGAATCATAATCCTGCTACCTGGGAATTACCATGAGGGTCTTAATTATACCATCAGGGTCAAAAGGTCTACAGATAATTGTTCGGCCATGCCATGATCACTGCTGCTCTATTCACCATAGCTGGGAAATGAAAATAACCTAAATGTCCTTGAAAAACCTGAGACAATGAAAATCCAGAACATAAATGGAGCATTGAAATACTATTCAGCTGTAAAACAGAAGAGAAGAAGGAAGGGAAGGAGAAGGAAGAGGATGGCAGTCATGGAATCATGAACTCTTTCCTGGAAAAACATGGATGGGACTAGAAAAGATCATGTTAGATGAGGTAACCCAGACCCTGAAAGACAAATGTCACAGTTCTCTCTCATCAGCATCTCCTAACTCTGAATCTTTGGATGTAAGTATCCTGCAGTAACCGCGGACACCAGGCAAGCAAAAAGGGACCACTGTGGGGGTGGGGGTGGGGGCAATAGAGAGGGAAAAGCAGGGTCCAAGTGATCTAATGGGTGGAGTGGAGAAAATGGGTGGGCTCTAATTAGGGAGGGGGAAGGAGATGATTACAGAAGGGAGAGGATGGTAAAGTAACAGTAAGGATGTCTAAAAAGTCATAAGGAACCATACTATTAACTATCTATCTAAAAAATGTATAATACATATAAATCTGTGTATAAATGCACATCTAGTCTGAAAATGCTCCCTCAAGAACCTCAATAATAGGTACAAGAAGCCTGCTTGAGGTTGTCATTCAGGACTGTCCAAGAGACTCTCAAAACATACAGCCTTCTGCTATTTCCCTTAGTGCCCACCAGATGTAGACAGTAAGTCCCTTCCCTGCTGCTGAAAACCATGCCCTTCAGACCCAGGACTCAGAGGACCCTGAGCTGGAACTGACTTGAGGACCAGCTTTCACAGAACCAGAAGACACCATGCAAGCTTCCAAATGAGGGAGGCAACCAACAGTTCTACCCAGCTGTGACATCTATAAACCAAAACAATGACCAGCATAGAATGGTAACACTAAGGGCACAATAGTGTTAGTGGCACTAATATATTGGCAGCAACCCAACATCTTTCTTATTGAACTTAAGATTCCCTCAAAAGGAAAAGCACACCTTGGTTCTGGGAACTTAGTCAACTACCCAGGGTTAGTGAAGTCATATAACCACCACTTTACTAAACCAGCATAAGATCTAACTACATCCTAAGTATTTGTCCTTATATCCAGAGATAAGTGTAGTCTTCAGCCCTCATCCAGGAAACTTCCTTTTGCAACAGACAGAGGCCATTACAGGAAGCCACAATCAATCGAAATGTAGAATTGTAGAGCCCAGCCTCAATAATCTACAAAGCACTGAAAAGGCTCTGCAGAAAAGGGGGCAGAAAGACTGGAAGAGTCACACTTTCCAGTGGGGAAGAATATTTACTCTTTAAGCTTCCTGTTATATAGTACTGTATGGAATCAAAAACAATTACAATAGTAGCATCATAGATCACTGGTCACAGATATAATAATAATGCAGAAATGCGAGACACTCTAAGAATGTGACAGAGATGCAAAGTTCACACAGAGTTCTCAGTAGATTTGTTCAGTAAAAAGTTTCTATAAACATGTCATCTGGACTAAATACAGAATTTGCTGTGAGATTGTATCTCATAGGTATGTCAGAAGCTACACCCTTAACATCTCATCAATATGATTGTCTAAACATAAGATGAACAAGAACAACAACAATGCTAACATGAACAGAGAAAGCCAGTGAGGCTTCAAACCTCCACAGGCAACTCAACAATGTTAAGAGCAGGAGAAATAGTCTTCCCCAGGGAAGAGTATACCCATTGGTTATCCAATACCAACTGAAAACTTCTGTAACAAGTAATATTATACTATTATACAAACTAAGCAGGTTGTATTTATGCATTTGTGTGTGTGTGTGTGTGTGTGTGTGTGTAGATACATGTAACAATAATCAATGAAAAAAAAAAGGCAATGAATTTGAAAGAGAGGAAGGAGTGGTCTTTAGGAGGTGTAGAGGGATGAAAGGAAAAGGGGGAAATAATGTAATTATACTAACCTCAAAAAATAGATTTTTTTTTAAATAAAAAGAAGCAAAAGGTGAAATAAATATAAATAAATAAATAAATACTTTTAAGGCCGAATGTAGCTGCATAAGTCTCTAACCCCAGTGCTGGTTTGGGGGGTAAGAGAGAAGGAGGGCAGACAAGTAGATCGTGGAGCTCACTAGCAAAAATCAATGAGCTCCAGGTGCACTTTATAAAATTGGAATATAATCTACACTGTTTTCTATCATTTGCAATTATTAGAGCAATATAAATAATAATTGACATATTATGTCAACTGATATTCTTAGGAATATTTACAAATATACCCGGCTTTTAATGTTTCACTGTTCTCATTAGTGTTTGGGTGAAGCACTTTAAACATCATGCTTTTTTTTCTTCATGACTCCAACTGCTTCCAAGAGTAAATTCCTGGGAGTACAGGGTCAAGGGATATGTAAATTTCTGTGGTTTTAATAACTTCTGCAAAATTGCTCTTCTGATTCTATAAGAATTTGCTAGGATTCCACTACCTGTTTCACAATCTACTCTCTCGCATGGGGTAATTAAAAACTCCTTATCATTGATGTAGTGGAGAAGGAGACTGTGCTGTTTAAAGTCACATTTGTTTGATCATTGGCCAGTCTCTATTCTTCTTTCATCTGAAACAAGGGAGCAGCCCCAGGGATCTGCTTCCACCCCATAAGCTATGCTGGAAGAGGGTCCAGTGAGCCCAGCTCCTCTGCGCAGACCAACCAATAGACACCAGGGTCTGATCAGGAGCTCATGTGCCTCTGATTCAGATCTATTTCCATGGATAAGACAAAATGCTATTAGGAGCTTTATAAATTTCCAACCACCCCTTATGAGAATCTTCTGATATTTAGTTCAAAAAGTTTTGCATGGGTCCCATCAGTTGAAATAAGTAGGACTAAAGTCTACTCACTGGACAGGAGTGTTTAGAAAGATTTGTTTATTGGCTCAAAATCATTTTGTAGAAGAGATCCCAAAGCTGAGCTCACTGCACCCTCCCTGTGGCTTTGGAAATAGCAAAGACTCACCTACAGGACAGCCATGAAAGAATGCAGTTGTAGTGGACATATGTCTGTATGGAAGCCTAGAGTTTTTTTCAGAAGAGAAGGGGTACACATACCCCAGGGAATGTAGCAGGCACTAACCTGCTAGCACTTGCCATCTAGGAGCAGACTCACCTGCCATCAGGACCTTGCTCCCAAGATCTACCCACAACACTGTAGTCAACAATGAAGAACTTGGACCAAACCCCCAGGCATCAAAGAAGGCCATAAACACCACAGGAATAGGTCTTCAGAATGTGAGTGAGCATCCACGAAGGGACCAAGGAACTCCTGTTGTGTGTCCAGAGCCTGGGACATGAAACTGCATGCCCTGGTTTCTAAGTCATCTTCAAATACAGGAACCTGCCTGGTCTCTAGCTCTGTGACCCTCTCTCCCCATTACCAAACACTGTACCCACCTCTCCTGCAGTTAGCATATGTTGCTAAGTCTCCATGCTGAGAGCTGCAGCTGAGAGGTCTGGCCCCTTAAAAGCAACTGCTAAGCCAGTTTTGGTTTTTTTTTTTTTTTTTTTTTTTTTTAAATATCTGAGAGCTGGGGGAAGGTGGGGGAGCAGAGTGCAGTTAAGGGCTCAATGACTTGCTGTGGGTAGAGTCATATCACGGTGAGGACTGGAGCCAGGGGCCTGGGTCTGGTTTCTGTTAGGCAACAGCCTCTCACCAGTCTTCAAAGGCATGAGTCCCAGACACCAGAGCTATGAATTCCAGCTGCCATGTATGAAACCTTATCCTCCAGCCTGCAATTCAGTTCCCTTTGGTACCTCAGTCTGCAATTTAAAATACCAAATTCAGGGGGCCCATAAGCCCCCTCTCTGGCTCAGAAACTTATTCGCAAATCACAGCCAGGCCTGGAACACTGCCTGGGATCCAGCAGAAGATGTAGACCCTGTAAAATAGAATAATCACATGACAGGGGCCTCTAATTTTATCAGCCCAGTTCCCCTAGCTAAGGGAATTCAGAAGCAGGTTTCAAGTAGACAACTTCAAAAGCACTTTCAAGAAGGTGGGGGAGGGGATGGGAGGTCTGGGGAGAGCCCCAGTTAGGGGCTCCTGCACAAAGGTCAGCCAGAACTGAATTAATTCATGGCATCTGCTTTCTGTGCTTTCAGAACATTGCAGCAGTTTTCCAAATATGGAGATCAACTTCTTAAGTAGGTCCCAGGTGCAGCTTTGGAATTCCCATTGCTAAAATAAACTGAAGGATGGGATGGTGCTCCATACTGGAATACCTTGAAGGACTTATCATTTGAGAACTTCATGAGGGTGTAACATCAGACTCACAGTAGGCTTTTATGAGAATTCAACACTGGTAACTGGAGGTGGGGGCACTGAGAGCCTCTCCTGGGGACATCCAGTGGCTCTGAGGACAGATATGGGGCAAGACAAGTCAGCTGTACTTCATTTCCTAAACAGGGTGTCCATTTCCTATAGACGATGTGAATTATCAGTTACCACAGTCTGAGGGTCAATCCAGTGAAGCATAAGACCCAATTTGTTATATGACCACCGTTTCCTTCTTACACATTTATCCCATCCATCACTGTTTGAGGTCCATTCCACTCAGAAGCTTTCTGCAGCTTTTATCTGATCAGTCCACTTGTGTTCTTAACTCAATCACATTCATTTCCCCAGCCCTGCTTGTATTCTTGATCACCTAGAGCCCATCTTTCTCAACACTAACAGACTGGTGCCTATCTATCCTTGAAACTCTACTGATACTTTCATGGATCCTGACATCTGTAGTCTTCTCCTCCATCTCATAGAGCCACATATCTTCCCAGAGAACCCATGCCAAGCAGTGTGCTGAGCACCACTGATTAAGAGCAGAGAATAAGATGACTACCAGCTCCCATAGAATTGACAGTCTGGTAGAGAACATGCCCATCAATCAGCTAATGACACAAGTATTAATGGAATTACAAATGGGTCAAGTGGTCCAAATGAGAGATGCAGGATGCTGAGGATGTATCAGATGAAATAAACTGGGACTTAGGGTAGCAACAGCACTATAAGTACAGCAGCAATCTAGAGCAGGCATTTTCCTGACTCTTCTTCCTGCCTTGAACCTCAGTGAATACAGGGCCTATCTTCTGCCATCTTTCCATCCCTCCCAGTCCAATTGCAGAGCACTGTCTCTCTCACAATGGTTACTAATATTCAAGAACTAACTCTTCCTCCCTTCCTTCCTCCCTCCCACTCCCCTAAACCCTCCCTCTCTCTCTCCTAAAACTTTGCCTTTATTATTTCTACTGCCCCATGTATCTCCAACTACAGAGCTTCAGAGGAATCTCAAAGTCAATATATTAAACTAGATTTTTGCAAGCAAAGTTACCCACAGCCCTCTTCCCCTTCTTAGGCACCATTAAATCAAAACTATATTATTCTTGAACCAACCTCATTTCCACCTCATGCACCATATCTAAAAAATCCCCACATTGGCTAATTCTATCTACCCAACCACCTCCCAAATGCATCCATTATTATATTAAATGTTCCAAACACAGAACCTCCTTACTTCAAGGAAAACATTGTGCTTATTATTACAAAAAAATGCTTATTATAATAACTTTTAACAACAAACAGAATAATAAATTAAAGAACAACAACTGATAAAATACTTGTATATCTCCATGTGCTTGTAAACACGTGTGCCTGTATCTCGTTTATGAGCTATAATCATGCTATAAACATATATAGTAGAGGGCTGTACTAGCCAATTACTGCACTTCTGCTGCATCTGACTTGATTTAAGCAATGAAGTATCGGCAAGCAGGACTCAATAGAGGTTAAGAATGGCTCCATTAAATATTCTTTAAAATTATTTTAAAAGTCATTTAATATTCCATATGTGTATGTACAATTTATGATTCTCTGTTGCTGGTCACTTCTTTTAACATTTCCATAATTTATGATAAATATATGTGCACATATTGAAGACATTTTAGATATTTCTTTAATCTGAATTTAGAGAGTTGAGCTTATTATCTTTAAAAAAAAAAAAAAGTGTATGTAGTTAAGCCTCTTTAAAGTCTGTGCCAGAAAAGCAATTTCTAACCTATCTCCCACCAGAAATTTGGGAAGTGTCTTAAGGCAAGCCCTGCTGCAATAGCTGATAAGCAAAAAATGTTCTCTCCTTTTTCTTCGAATTTCTCCAGTTGTCAACACACTGAAAGCTTCTCCTGTGTGGCCTGGCTGCTTATAAATCTTCCACACAGATCTCTATCTGTTCTTGGGATGATTTTTCTATTAGGATAGAAATGGTAGGGCTAGAGAAAAGGTTCAGTGGCTAAGAGCACTGGCTGCTCCTCCAGAATAAACAGATTCCCATCATCCAGTGGTGACTCACAACCATCTATAACTGCAGTTTCAGGGGATTTAACGCCTTCCTCTGGCCTCCCTGGGCACAAGGCATATGGTACATAGATATACATGTCGGCAAAACATCCATATATATATATAAGTGTTTTAAAGATAGGAATGATTTCCCTCTTGATTTATATGACTAAATATTAAAATATTATAGAAGATATTATATAAAAATAAACTTTTTTATACTTAAGTCAAGTTTTCAACACTGACATCAAATTTTGCTTCTAATGCTTGTGATATACAAAAGTTGATTTTAAAGGTCATGCAATCCACTACTCTTTGTCTTTTCTCATATTTTCCCTAGTGTTCTGTCCTTTAAAAGTCAGCTCTTTTCTTGAACTTCAAGTTAATTTGAAAGATGCAGTTTTAATTCTTTAATGTACACTGTAAGGGAAGGATGGAATTCTTTCTCATGGGTCACTTGCACACTCAACCACCCTGCTGATCTGCAATGCTTCTGAGACGCTACTCTGCTCCTGTACTCTGTCCCTGCTTGTACTCTAACTTTTGTTTTAATTATTGTTCACTTACTGTATGTTCTGTTCTCATGCTTTTATATAGTCACTCAACAAGCATTAACAGAGACACAATATGTGCCATGCACAAGTGTAGGCATGGGGTACACCACACTAAATCAGGAGAAACACTTCTCTCTGTTCTCCTTTCTAGTGGGTGGTGGGGAGGGAGACTGAGTGCTGAAAAAGCAACATTTATTGTCTGCCTACTCCATGTGCCAGGCTCTGCTAGGCACCTTCTGTGTCACTTTAATCTCTACAGCAGCCCTAATTCTGTCTTCCCAGCACTCCCCCATCCCTACCTCCCCACTCTCAGCTCCCTCTGTCCCATCCATCCTCACTACCTATGGGACCTACAAACCGGCTCAACACCCTTGATCCTCCGCCAAGCTCTCCCAGAACCCCTAGTGTGGCTTGTCCTCCCCTGGAACTGAGAGAACCATCACCTCAAGTGTCATTCATGGCAAAGCAGCTACCCTTAGGTCAGATGCCATGCAATGAATTGTGCCAAGATATGAGCCATTAGTCTCTGAAGCCTCTCAGAACCCAGTTCATGTGAAGCCATGGAGGAAAGAAACCACTGTTCTGGAGTGCCTCTGATGCTATCTACAAGGAAACTTGCATACACAAGTGAAGGGGTGTCCCCAGGAGGCTCCAAAGAGATTCCAAAGGTGGTCCCATTGAAGGAATGCCAGATACAGTATGACAAGCTGACACTTCCCAAACCACCTCCAGAAAAGCAGAACTATATACTAGAAGTGATGCCTCTTCAGGTAGGAGACACCGACCTGCCCACCAAGCAAGAGTAAACAGCATGAGCTCCTTCTACCAGGAAGTCGTCTGACTAGAAGTATGGGTCAGTTGGGTAAGGAAGGCCTCAAGAGCCACAGAAAGCAAAGCAAGCAGCTGCCTGGGTGAAGAGCCACAGAGGAGCACTAAGTGCTGGCCTATGTTTCCACAGAAAGCTGTCCTCTGACTAAAAGAAAAGAAGGGGCAAAATGGTGGTACACGGAGGCCCATGAATGTGTGGTTGTTGAACAGGAATCAGTGACGGTCAGATATGATCACAGAGACCAAACATGGAGGAAGAGAGGCAGAAGGAAGGAGAAATTAATGTTGTCAAAAACAGTATGGTGAACATGAGAATGGGAGGGAACCGAAGCTGTTACCAATGTACCCAGATGACTTCTGATGGGACACAATACTCCTCCAGGCTCGGGGCTGAAACTGGGTAACAAGACAGAGGGACCTTATGAGTGCAGGATCCAGCCCCACCCCAACAGACAGACACAAGTGAATGGAAGCTGGCCTTGGGAGGGGTTGTAGTCCTAAGAAAATTAGCTCTTAATGACCTTGAACCAATAACCTCTGCTCATTTCCCAGAGCCTGAACTGGAATGTCCATTCAGAACTGATCACTTCCTCCAATAAATACAAGGTCACAGCTGCTGTGACAGAAGGAGCTAATACTAATGGGAGAAACTACATCCATCCAAGAGTCTGGTGCCAAGTGGACATTGACTGCTCATTGGGGTCATGAGAACATTAGAACTGGTGCTTTCTGGGAAAAGAACCTTCAGGATGCAGAGGTTGGCTCAAATATTACTAAGCCACATGAGTGGGTTCCAGGCAGTCAGACAGACACAGCCCTGCTTCTACCCAAGCTACACAAAGACACAAGTTCTATCATACTGTGAGCTTCTCCCCCTGTGGCCATGGCTAAGCACTAGAAAAGAACACTTGGCCTTTTCTGAGTCTTATTTTCCCTATCAGCAAAATGGGGCTCAAAGTTCCTGATGGTCATGAGATGGATAGATGCTTGGCTAGGCGTCTCAACATCTGTATTCTCACTCAGCACTTTACTGCATCCACAGACAGCTATATGTCCTGCAGGAGATGGAATGGACCCAGAAATCACATTAATTACTAGCTCAGGAGCTTCCCACAAACCACATGGAATGCCCAGCAGATTTGCCCCAAACATGTATTCCATATGATTCTTTCAGCCTAAAGAATTCAGGAGAGACGTTAAAGCTCTTCCCATTAAACCCACTCACAGAAAAATATCAGAAACCTACACCAAGTTCACAGCAGGAAGAGAGAATATACAACATCCCACATATCTATGACAAACATAATAACAATAAGAGCCCAACACGGCAAACTTGGGCCAGAAAATCCTTCTCTGGGGCAATTCAAACACAAACCAGAGCTGGCACTAAGAGAAAACCACATTGCTAGCCTTGGTCTATAGACATCCCTCATTACTGTTGGAAAATGAGATGCCTTAAGCTAAGTAAATTAGGCTTCTAACAGACAATCAGTATAATACAGTGAGTAAACAGCCTTGAAATCAAACACACTCAAGATCAAAGCTGACTATATTTAAGTGTGTTAGAGCAGTGCTTACCATATGCCTACCACATGCCCAACACTGTTGCTACATGACTCAGAAGCCCATGACACCCTAAAAGACAAGTGCTGTTACCAGCCTTTATCTACAGATGGGAGCACTAAGACACAGTATACTTACTCCAATCATCCAAAGACATACGACTAAAAGAGGAGCCTAGCCTACTCTTTCTTGCTAACTTGAGTCCCTAGGACTTTCTAGACACCAGGCTCACCTGGGGTATGGTTGGGGCATTCATTAAAACATCCAGAGTCCCATTCCCTTGACTTGGGTGGTGCCTGAAAATATGTAATCCTAAAACTCCCCATCCAGCTGATGACTACACAAGTCTAGGGAACTACAGCCTTATGGAAAGCTGTCATTCACTCAAAGGATGAATGTACAGATGGTTGCAAAGAACCCTTGGAGCTACACATGAAAAGTACTTACCTCAGTTCCTGGTGGGGTCAAGGGATTCCAGCTAGCTTAGTCAGTAGAGCATGAGACTCTTAATCTCAGGGTCATGGGTTTGAGCCCCATGTTGGGCACCATAATATTCCAAGTAAGGTGTCATTGTCCCCCCACCCCACCCCACCCCCAACCTGCATGGACCCAGAGCTGCTGCACCAGCCCCAAATATCACACCAAGACTCTGTATTTGATATAATGCTGTTGGCCAGTTACTAGTTTCTTATCAGCTAGCTCTGTGTTAAGTATTAACCCATTTCTATTAATCTAAGTATTTCCATGTGGTCTCATCTTACCGGAGAGTGGGCCCAGACTTCTGCTCTCTCCAGTTTCTCCATGTTGACTCCTCCCTACTACTTCCTCAAATCCTCCTTGTCTCCTAGTCCCACCTATCTTGCTTTCCTATTGACCAGCAGTGCTTTATTCATTAACCAGTGTGAGAAACATATTTACAGAATGACATCTCCCATCATTCCACAAATATTCTTTTAACTGATTCTGAATCAGGTATTTGGGGGCTTTCTATATCTAATATTCTATGGCCTATCTCATCCCCTGTATTGTCCCATCCTGTAACCACACACACACACACACACACACACACACACACACACACACACACACACACACCTCCTCCTTAGTACCAGGGATTCAGACCTCATAGTCACAGGACTGAACCTGTTCCCAGATCCTAACACACACACACACACACACACACACACACACACACACACACACACACACACGTCCTATTCTGAAGCACCAGCACACAGTAAACCACAGGCAAACGTGAAAGTAGAAGGAGATGAATGCTGCCCTGCCAGACACTGACAGGTACACTTACTTGATTCTGCAATTCGAAATGCTAAAATCTAACTTGCATCAAACTGTGTCTGCTCTTACTGAAGAGCTACTATGAAAGGGATGTGGGAGGAAAAATGCAGCCTGGCAGCCACCTGTTTCTGGCCATGGCAAGGCTGCCCTGCAAGGCCCCTGCTCAACCATACAGGAGCCAGCAACCCTGCTTCCAAGATCCATGGGGTACCTCTAAACTCTAATAACCTGGTCCCACTGGCCCAGGCCCAGGCAGACTGCTCATTCGGGTCACTGGGATTCACACTTCAAAAGCAGGAACAAGCTGATGAGATAAAAATAAACTGCTGAGACAGAGGGGGTGCACTGTTCCTGGAGGGCAGCAGGGTTCAGGCTGGTGCGCTCTCTGCTCTGCCATAGGGGTGAATGAGGACCTAGAGCAGACACAAGCAAGTACCCAGCTCTTTGTCTAGGTTTTAAAAACTTGCAGTGGGATTCCAGAAGAGAAGTCTGTTCACAATGGTTCCACAGTGTACTGGCTGGCTTTGTGTGTCAACTTGACACAAGCTAGAGTCATAAGAAAGAAAGGAGCCTCAGCTGAGGAAATGCCTCCATGAGATCCAGCTGTAAAGCATTTTCTCAATTAGTGATCAATGGAGGAGGGCCCAGGCCATGGTGGGTGGTGCCATCCCTGACTGTTGGTCCTGGTTCTATAAGGTGGGCTGAGCAAGCCAAGTGAAGCAAGCCAATAAAGCAGTTCCCTCCACAGCCTCTGCATCAGGTCATGTCGCCAGGATTCTGCCCTGTTTAAGTTTCTGTCCTGACTTCCTTCAGTGATGAACAATATGGAGTTGTAAGCTAAATAAACCCTTTCTTCCCAAACATTTTATGGTCATGGTATTTTGTCACAGCAACAGAAATCCTAGGTAAGACACACAGCATCCAAAAACAGGGTAAAGACAAAGCATTTAATACATACACTTTCAAGGGATCTACATGATAACTACACAGAACTGTTTGAACAACATTCTAATTCCAGATCCCAAACAAAAACTATGGTAGCTACAGGCAAAAATAAATAAATCAATCAATCAATCAATAAATAAATAAATAAAAATCCAACTTAGAATTGAGGCCATCCACTTAGCAGTTTCCAGCACTAGCCACCTCCTACACCTGTACCCTTGTGAAGACCATGCCCAAGCCCAAAAAGCCTTTCTATATGAATAGCTGCTAGAGAGTGGCCAGCCCACACTCCTGGGCTCCTGACCTTTCCTGTGAACACCTAGCGGGGTTTCAAGCAGGGGCCCTAACCTGTCTAGGCTCTCAAGAAGACAGGCCAAGCTGAGTCCTCACTGAACAGTGTTCAGGACTCACTGCCCATCTCTTCCCACTTACTACCACAGATCTCTCATCTATAACTTCTACTCAGATCTTGCCCTTAGAAGAGCCTTGTGTCCTGAGCAGACCAAGGCCTTTCTCTTATGCTACTCAGATAAAATAGACACAAGATTTCAAAGGGTCACAAGAGAATAGCAGACACTTCTGCAAAAATTTTATATTGACTCTGTGCATATATATATGTATGTATATACATATATATATGATATAGTAGATTAAACAATTACTAAAGTGAATGTTGCCTATTTCTTCTGAACTTTTAAAAATGTGCTACCAGACTGTTTTAAAAGGCACGTATGGCTCTTATTGTATTTGGCTGGCAGTGAAACTGTAGAAGCCCCTCCCAGCAGTATTCTCTGACCAAGGCAGGTCCCTTGAGTCTAAGATTCTTAGGACAGAATGTGTTTCTTGGCTACTGTCAGTCTTTTGACAGTAGAGCTAGCATAGTCTGACTGGTGAGAGACAAGGACCTCCATGTCACTCAGGATCTGGCTACACACAGGGCCAGCACGTGAATGGAAGACAGAGCAATCTCAATTCAATCCTGACTCAGCCATGCTGGCAAATGGAACCTGTTAAACTCCTGCCCTTATTTAGTTCTATGGCCCAATTACCCCAGAGTCCAGAGTGAATTTAAGGAGTTTTGTCTGCACTACTCTTTGCTACTCATGTCCCTTTGGAGAAAAGGTCACTTTGGTAGGCCATTCTCCTGTCATGTGTGAGGTCCTAGGTTCATCTCCAGGAACATGCATGCACACACACACACAGAGACACAGAAAGACAGACAGATACATACACAACACATAACACAGACACACACACCACAGACATGCTCACACACGCTCATGCCACTTCATCCGAGCAGAAACAATCACTAGTCATGCTGCAGCTGTTTTCTAGATCATACTCAGGACCCTGATTTTACTCTTTCCTAACACATCCCTGCAGAGGCAAGGAAACTAGAAATCTCTGTTCATGGATTCTTTGCAAGTAATGATCTATGGACAAAAGAGAAAAAAATACTCTTTTTTCATACAATACATCCTGATTATAGTTTCCCCCTCCCTCTGCTCCTCCCAGTTTCTCTCCAGATCCACTCCCTTTCTGTCTTAGAAAAACAGGCTTCCAAGAGATAACAACCAAACATGACAAAATAAAATATCATACGATAAAGCAAAAACTATCATATCAAAGTCAGGCACAGCAACCCAACAGGAGGAAAACATATTTGCAAGCAAATGGGTGAAACTAGAAAAAAACATCCTGAGTGAGGTAACCTAGACCCAGGAAAGACAATACGCTATGTATTATAGATACATTGTATCTATATTATGTATTATAGATATATTATAGATGTATTATAGATATATTGTCTTATAGATAGATATTAGCCATTAAGTAAATATGATAACCAAGCTACAATCTGTAGACCAGAGAGGTTAAGTAAAGAAAGGGGGGAGGGAGGGAGGCATGGCTCTCCCAGGGAAAGAGACAGACGATAGATTTTTCTAGTGGAGTGAGGCCAGGTGGGGAAGAAGCAGGAAAAATCAGGTGTTGAGGGAAGAAATAAGATAAAGGGAGAGAGAGAACAGGTAAAGACCACAGAAATATCTTAAATGCCACTCTAACAGCCTAAAATATAGGATGATTTCCTTGTCACCAAACAATCAAATTGTAATGATTTAGACATTTAGGTTAGCCTTTGTACAAAAGACTAATTATTTCTTCTAGTTTTGTATTAATATTTTATTTACATGAAAATCCCTAGCCATGATCTGCTTGTGAAGAAACGCCCACAGCATGGAAAGGAGTAAGTGACAAGCTCAAACCATTGCCACCTCCAGGTGGTAATGCCTACTTGTATTCTGGCTGAAAAATGACAAGGATGTCAGTAGCCTCACTTCCCTCACCCTGTCTACCTCACTCTGCCTGGAGGAACAGGGGCCCAAGCACACCTACAACTCCCCTCCCCACTGAAAGTCAGCACATTTGGGGGATTTGAATGACCTTACATTTAGACCAGAGTGAAGAAGGGAAATAAGCCTGGGCCACTGCTTTGTGCTTATCTAACCTCTCACGATTTAAAGACAGGGTCTCCCTCACCAACAGGCCACAATTGACTCATCCACACACCACAATGTCAAGCATAGATCCAGTACCTAAGAAGCCTACATCTGCAACACTATCCCAAGTAGTCTTGAAATCCACTGACACACTGTAAAGTCTAGTTCTTTCAGACACTCCAGAGAGCTCACACACAAGATACTGAAGAGGGGGGAGAAGCACACGCCAGGAAAGTGGCAACCCAGGTGAGAGCCATCTGCTTTCCTGGCTCATGACACCTGCAGACACACATTCCCATGGTTACCAGTCTGTTCTAGATGCAGCAAAGATGTCAGAGGCCCACTCAGCTGTGACTCTCAGAAACCTAGAGCTTCAGATAGGGGTGTAGGTGACCCTCATTCATATAACAAAAGGGCCTTCTGGAAGGGAGTTAGATGGTTCAGTTCCTACCCTCTCTGAAATCTGCTTCAACTACTTGCAAACCCCACAAACCAAAACAGTTTCCCCCCTTTCTGCTATGCCAATAAAAACAGAACTTGTGCTCAGGGCACCACACTCAGCTATAAGAGGGCACATGAGAAGTGGTTACTGCCCACAGGGAATTTCACTCTGAAAGACACTAAATCAAGAAACTGGATTAACCATCAATATGAGGATTAACCATCAATAAAGGCCAAGAAAGTAATCTGGTACAGCTGGTCCTGCAGAACAATGGAACTAAAGACCAGCTCCTCCTAGATTCCTAGGTCACACAAAGTAATCCAAGGCATAGAGCAAGGATCAGGGACAGCAACTCTGTCCATAACCACAGCTCAACACTTCACAATGGCATATTTTTTAACCCATACCTGGCTAGAGTGTGTCTTAGTGGGAGAGCATCTGTCTAGCATGCTGGAGACCTGAGCATATGTTTGGTCCTAGTGCATGTATAAACACACACATACACACACACATACACACACACACACACACACACACACACAAAGAGAGAGAGAGAGGGAGGGTGGGCGGCATTAAATGGAAATAACAATACTTATCTCATAAGTTCATGTGGTACTAAATCAAATAAAACATAGAACAGGACCTCACACAGATCAAGTTCTAAACAGAAGTTACTCATCAAGCCAGGCACAGTAGCAAAGGCTGACCATCTCAGAACTGGGGAGGCTGAGGCAAGGTGGGCCCCCTGAACTTGAGGCTAGTCTAAGATACATAGTGGGTTAAGGGTCACACTAGATTCTGTTTCTAAATACAAGTTACTTATCTATCATCATCACTGAGGCTGCTGTTCCTAGATCAACTATAATGCCAGTAAACCTAGTGTGAACATTTTCAGTACCACCAAACAGGGGATCTAACGACTTGGGAAAGGACTAAACTACTGAATTAAATGCTGGTCTATAAAAGTACTCAGATAACATTTAACTGTGAACACAGAAAGGAGACTAACAGGAACGTTTGCTGGGGCCTGAAAACAACTGTTCTGTGTAAGTATTGAAGTGATTTTTCTTCATTAGCTTTGCTTTTCTGAACACTAAATTTTCATAGTCAGATATAGCTTTTTCCTAATTAAGAAGAGAGCATACAATAACTCTGGGCTCACTGCCTGATTTTATTACTCCATTTGGCCAGTGTCCTTCAGCCCCTAAGATGAGGGCCAGGGTCTGCTGTTTGTTTGTTTTGGGCCATGTTCCTATCCAAGCACAGCTAATGATTACTCCTCAAGGCTGCTTTGTAAATTGTTGCTACAGTCTTTCTTCAACAGCTAAGCATGTCTGAACAATTTTAAAGACACATTCTGGGCTGGGGAGTCATGGTAAGAATATATCAAATTTGCAGGCGTGAATTTATTTCCCAGTGGTTTTCCAATTCCCTCTGTTGACCTGTTGGTAAGGAAGAAAGTACAGAAACTGGCCACAGACCAGAAATGCTACTGAAAGTACTTGAGACAAATGACAGTGCTTTCCTGAGCCACTTCTCCCATATGCAACCTACTCTGTGACCACAATGAGCCACACTTCAAAACTGGGTGAAAGCAACACAAGAACCCCAGACTGCCCTGAGGAGCCGAGCTACGGTGAACCATCAGTAAAGGGGGTTCTGCCTGAGGCACGCCAAAACTCTTCCCTCTCTGGACCTAGGGACTCAAACTCAAGATGTCAAAAACAAACAATGTCCCCAACATGTCAAGAGTGGGTACCAGCCATAGGCAGCCCCTTCAGAAGGCCCTGCCTGCAGGTATGTGGCCAGAACAAGCGTAAGAGTTCAGAAGGAGAACACAGGACAGCCTCTGACCTTGCCTTTGAGAAACAACAGCTTGACCAGCCTGCTTCAGACATGAAAGAAAAGCTGAGTTCACTGCAGCATGGGGCTCAAGAGCCAGGCACTAGACTGGGGAACTGTAGGTTCAAACCCCAGTTACATATGCAGCTTTCCTAAAGCCAGGCTCAGGGTTATTTAATGGTAGTTCCACTCTGTAGGGTTGTGTCACAAAAAGCAAATGGCTCAGTCCTCAGATACACTGAGTCATCCAAGAAACATTGGCTCGGTTTAAGAACAGCCTGTTCAGCACCTGAATCAAGCTGAGAGTTCTTAGGACTCGCCACTGGCAGGCAATCTGTGCTGTTCATTTTCCAGATACCCTTTCAGGCCTGGACACCAGCCCTGTCACCCTGAGAACCAGGTGACAGTCCCAGTTATAAGGTGGTCTGATAACAAACATTTCCTGCCAGCAGCCACCGGCATACTTGGCACAGGCAGTAAATGGGGCAGGAAACACATATCTAGGCCAGAAAATAAAGAGCACCCCGAACTCTGACAAAATCCTGGCCAGGCAACCCCTATGCAAAGGCCTTGACAGAAATTCCAAGCTGTCTCCAGGGAGAGAATTCCACACAAAGGCCTGGCTGGAATGATCTATGTCCTCAAGTCCTTTCTTACCCAAGGACCTGTTTCCCAGCTCTCATATAGACTGCTCCAGCCCTCCTCTGTAGAGGCATCCAACAGAAGGCAAATTGTCCTCTCAGCTTTGGAATCAATTCCTGCATCCAGTTGTCAAGCAGAGGACATCTCACACTTGAATCACAGATCGCCCGAGAGCCCTGGAAAACAGCCAACTCTGCACACTTGAGTCTGTGGCTCTAACAAGCTCTCACACAATGCTAACTTTGCTGCTCCGGGGCACCGTGGTTAGAATGGCAGTATTCTAAAGGAAGAAGAGCTAGAAAAATGGTCCCTATGAACCAGCACAGGTTTCTAGAAATACCACAGGGCTGGGTACACAGTGGCAAGAGCTGGGAGAGAAGCAAGTCAGAGGAAAGACCCCGAGTGGGGAAAATGGCAAAGTGACAGTTTGCGATTGAAGAAGGGAAGCGCAGAGATCAAAGCCACCTACTGTAGCTTATTTAAAGTGTCCCACGTGTTTCATAATTGCACCAGGTAGGCAGCTTATGTTTTCAGAGAAAAAAAAAAAAAAGTCAAACTCAAATAGGTCATAGAATTTGTCCACAGCAATTAGCTAATAGTAGCTGGAAATACGGCAAAGCCAATCAAGGCCTAACTGGTTTCAAAAAAAAACAAAAAACAAACAAACAAAAAAGAGCACTTTTTTCCCACATTACAGTATGAGGAAAAAATGTGTTAACCTTTCACCCAGCACCCCCAAACACTTGTCAAACCCAGCACATGGAATGGTGATGTCAGGAACCACAGCTGGCGTGGTTAAGTACTCTATCTCCTGCGCTAACATTCTGCAAGCTACCACTGGAAGTTCCTCTCCTGGTCCAAGACCATCCCAGAACTCCAGAGTACACTTAGTTACTGGGCCTCCTCTAATTGCCCTCCAGTTAAGACTTGATACATATACAAAGAGTTCTTGCAGGTCAGTGATTAGGATATCCCCCTGTTTGGGTTTCTTGGCTGTTTCCTTGTGCTTATGTCCTTGTTATAAATTTGGGGGTGGGGGGAAGCAGAGGTTGCAGTCAGTCAGGACACAATGGTGATTAACAATACAAATAAATATTAACTCTGGTCACCTGGTAAAGTGGCATCTACCATCTACCAAAACCAGATACCCTCACTGTCAACATGTCATCATTCCTTTACTCTCTTGAAGGCATTGAACTGAAAAATATTCTAGCTTGTTGTGTGTGTGTGTGTGTGGTACTAGAGATGAGACCCATACTCCACCACCGAGCACAGGCCCAGCCGACCAGCTCTTGAACTGTAAGTACTTCATCATCTGATAAATAAAAAGGCATGTGAGCAGCACTGTTCAGGACCCCCTTTTTTCCAGAAAGAGATACAGATTAATAAGGAAAAGCCCTTACAATGGGAGTTGGCTAGTGAGCTATAGAAAGGCACTGAGGATACTTTTTGATGTGACAGGCAAGCTCTGTCATATGACTTAACAATGGTCAGAGTGGATCTGAATCTTTGCATTGCTCCCTGGAGCACAGCCAGGCACACTCCGTCCTCCCTCCTTAGCTTACAGTCTCATGGGTCTCAATTTCCCTCTTCCGGGAACCAGGAACATAACTTTTTGTGCACCTGAGAAGTTGGGATTCCCCCGCACTGATTGACAAAATCAGTGTAAATCAGTGAAACATCCAAGGCCCAGTGCTCCTTAAACAGTCTCCCTCGGTCCTTGGGGTAACTCCACCCTCTGGGTGATGCTGAGGCCTACCTATAGTGCCCCCTTTCCTCCTGAACCTTGCACCATATCCTAACCTTAATTCATGTCTCTCTCTTCTCTAGTCACACCGTTTCCCTATTTCACCACTCTGATGCAACCCTCTGTCTCCTGACTTCAAGTCTTTGTCCATTCTCTCTGCCCAGACCTCTGTTCTCTGAGCCACCTTATCTAACTTGTAGACAGTGTTTCCAATCTTGCCATTCACCATCTGTCCTTCTGGGATTCTTCCTGAAACCCCACCCACTCAAGACTGATTTTATATCCCAGCTATAAACATCTATGGGATCCCACACTCCACCACAGCACCCACTCTTTGCCCTTTTTGCTTCCCTTGTTGGAACAGGCATCCCTTCTGTGTAGACTCCGACAAGGGCTCTAGAAGATCCAGATGAGACCCTGAAGAGAGCAGGGACCAGTCCAGACCTAGGATGCCCTCCCATCTCACCTCCATTCAATGACCCACGGAAAAGAAGGAACACTGGCAGTCTTGCCTTTTGGTTGAGAGACTACTGGACATTATTCCTCTTCACAAGAAGCAAGCAGCCCAACCAGGGCCCCTGGACTGGGGACAGGGAAGACAGCAGAATGCTGCTGCTTTTACAATGTGTATTTCTGGATCTCATCCATGAAAATACAATTCTATGCTGTGGTCCTGTGAGTGCCAACTGTATTCCTGTTTACATTCTAATGTCACTCTAAAATATAAGAGGAGTTGAGTTATGGAATAAGCTATGACATCTACAACCCACAACTATGCCCACTCTTAGTGTTTGAGATAGACCTCAAGTGGATGTACAGATCACAATACTGGAGTTTGAAGCATGGGAGGCTGTAACCACTGAGCTACATCTCCACTCCTTCTATGGGATATGAATTGATATAAAGCAATACAAAGATCTGAGATACAAATATGACAACATGATACAATCATTATGTTTGAGGACCCAGGCAAAGTAGTTATCACCTCCTTCTCAAACATTTAATATTTCTTTCTGTCCAGAAGTCTCAAACCCCTCTCTTTTATCTCCTCACAACATATACAACAAATTACTGTAGAGTATGTAATATGCATCCTATGAGTCTCCTCTGTCCCCCGCCCCCGCCCCATAGCTTCTATTTCTATGAGATCAATTTGTTTAGTTTCTACATTAATAAGGGACAAGTAAGGCTGCACTGTTCAAGTTGCTACATGGTCCTGGTCACCTTTCTTTTCTGTATACACAAAGAAATCTGAGAAAGAGAAAGAAGTGCACACAGAGATGGACAGCATGGTCAGCTCCTCCAAGAAGCAAGCTGTCCCCTTCCTGCCTGTTCCTTCCAGGATGGTCTGACCTCTGCCACTGCTCAGCAAGCCTCTGGCAGTGCTTTGCCCTCCCTTCACGTGACCTGGGGAGCTGGCTGCATCTGTTCCTCTGCCTTCTCCTCTTTTAAAAATAATTTGTGGTTTGTGTGTTTTTGCACAATACAGATTAGCTGGCTGTGGATGCGTCACTGCTCACACGCCATCACTCAGGGAGTTTAAAAATAAAAATCACATCTGCAATGCAAAGCTCACATGCTCCCCTTTTAGAGCAGGGTGAAAGGCTTTGGCGCCCAGTGCATCCTTTCAAACTCAATTCAGGCCTCCATGTGCCAGGGCAGGGCAGAAAAAGATGAGCAAGTTTGACCTGTGAGATTCAGCATCCTGGAAAGAGCAGCAATGTTACTAAACCTTGACCTCTCCAGGCCTACAACTAGAAACTCAAGGGCATGTGACAGGAGTCGTAAATAATCTCCTTCTCCTAGACTTCCAAATCAGAAGATCACAGTCTCTGGTCACAAACTGCCCCTGTGGTGAGCACCCTCAAAACAAAAGAGCAACTTCCTAAAATAAAATGTATCCTATCAGACACCTGGGGTTGCAATAGACAGGCATGAGCCTACATTTGGTAGCCATCCAAAGTGCCTGAAGACTTGTGCCAATACGGGTGGCTCAGTCTGACCAGGCAACAAATATATTCCTTGGTCACCATAGTCCTCTCACTTCTTCAGTACCAGGTGAAAATCTTACAGGAGAAAAACAAAGGATATTTTTCTCCAGCCAGCCAGAATTCTGTCCTTACCCATAACTCCAAAGAGACTGGGTAGCAGTCCCGTGAAAGCTGCCAGTACCAGGGTGGCATCAAATGACTTCAGCATTTGCCCCTCTCTTGTGCCTCTCTCCAGGCCTGCAGCGTGAGGCATACCTCACTCCCTGTCCACCTGGGAGCTGTGCTGAACTATTGATTTCCAGATATAACAAAAAGACATCCCTGACTTTTGGAACGGCTTGAGCTAACCTAACCCTGTCTCCTTTCCCACAATCTCCCTTTTACACTTTGAGCACATTCTCAGTATTAGAACCACTGGCAGAAATAGCCAAGATAACAATACGAACCAATACTTCTCAGAATGTTCCCTTGATAGAAGCCTTAGTTACAATATCACCTGGTACCAATATAACTTCCAAGGACAGTTCAGTTTTCTATCACTCAGTCCAAGAGTAATTCTAAAATTGCAGAGTAAATGCAAATGTAGAAGTTATTTCAGTTCAGTGGCCTCCTAAGTATTTTTCTGGAGAAGAGGTCAGTGGCCGGCAGTGACTTGAGGGAAGACAGATGGTAAAAGACCAGAATAAGGAAGTTGGAGCATTCCGGTTGTGGTGTCTAAAAACCTTGCACTAACCAGCCCTAGGATACAACCTCAAGAAAGACTCGTGGTTCCCTGAGAATCCAAGGACTGCCAGGCTGTAAACTGTTGCCACCCTACTGCTGTCAACTAAAACAGAAACAGGGCTTACAAGAGATGTGGTAAGTAGTCCCAGGGTCCTCCTAACAGCACAGCAAACAAGCAGGGCCACACACAAAGGGCACGGAATAAACAACCAAGGCTGCTTTGCAACTATTCAAAGAATGGGTAGGATTCTCCTTAAAATGAGTCATTTCAAATCCAGGAGCATAGGGTACAAAGGGCATCTTTCCAAATGCAACAGACCACAGCGATGGCTTGTGGTGATGGACACAGCAACGGGAGTTAGGGCAAGCGATCTGGGGAGCCACAAGCTTGGGACATGGTTATGTGTTCAATAAATAAAATTTCAGATGCTAAACATTCTACTTTTTAATCTAGTCCCAAGAGAAATGTGTGCTGACATACATCACACATATGTACGAGAATGTTCCCAACAGTACAGCTTGTAATAAAAAAAAAAAAAAAAAATCCTGAAAACAAACTAAATGTTCAACAACACAACATATAAGTACATCATGGTACACCCACCCAATGGAATAGAGTACTAAGGTAAAACTGAATTGATTTCAGCCAAAGGCAAAAGACAGGCGGACCCTCAGGAACAGGTCCATTCAGCAATGAAACAAAAGCATGCTGCAGGGGAGTGCATGTACTATTACTCCAGCTGTGCACAGCACAACTCATCTGCTTAGGGATAAGAAGAAGTTCTGTGTAAAAGCACAGGAAAGTGCTGAAACAATAGGCACACATTTCTTGCAAGTAGTTACAGCTGCACAAGAAGAGCATAAATGGAAGGTCAGAGTAGTGAGGCTCTCTTGCTGGAGCTGCATGGGCGGCACACGTTTTACTCACTGCAGCATTAGTTCTGTCTTTCACAGGTCCTTGGAATGTTTGTTTGTCTTGCCGTTTTGAGACACAGACTTGTTGCCCAGGCTGGTTTTGAACTCTTGGGCTCAAATGATCCTCCAACTTCAGACCCCATATAGCCGCAACACAGGTATTGCCACTGTGGGGAGGCCCAAGGCTGACCCTGGGAACTCCCATCAATTGTTCTCTGTCGTATGTATGGAAGCAGGGTCTCTCAGTTGAAGGCCAGAGCTCAGCAACAAAGCTGGTCCAGCTAACCAGCATGTTGCAGAGTTCCCCTATCTCTACCTTCTGAGAGATGGAACTACAGATATGAGACACCAGATTCCATTTTAACAAACATATTTCTCCAAGACAAAGAGTCAGTTAATATGCTACAGGTTCTGAGAGAAATGTGTGTACTCTTTCAGGCCCAAACTGAAAATGCTACCAATCTTCAAGGGAAGGAACAAAAGGAAACTTGCTGTTTCAAACCTCTGCCCTATCCTCCATGACCCTAGGTCTCATATTCAAATGTACATGCAAACATTTATGTGCATATGTGTGAATGCCCAAGGTTGATAGCAGGCCTCCTCCTCAATCACTCTCTGCCTTATTTATCAAGGCACGATCTCTCAGTACAATCCAGGCCTCAACAATAATGCAGGTGTAGCTAGCCAACTTGCTAGATTTCTCCCGCATCTCCAACGTACAAGTACTGGACTTGCAACACAACTGGCATCTCTATGGGCTCAGGCGATGGTCCCCGGCACTCACATTTGCAGAACTTTAACCACTGAACTATCTCTCAAGACTGCTTTTGGCATATTTGAAATTAAATTTGTCCTTTGACAATTTCATACATGGATATCATACAGTCTATTTACTCCTGTCCCCATCATCTCTCCCCCTCACCCTCGTTTTAGTATTTTAATAGTTTAAAAACATCAAAAGGAAAATACCCATTCATAACATAATTCAAACATTAGTGCTAACAAAGTTCTGCTGGCAAACTGTCCTATTTGTGTATGCCCTGTCTGGGGAACTGCAGGAGACAAGATAGCCTACCTAAAAGAAGACAGACAAACAAACAAAAAGCCTGAAATATTTACTTTATACCTGATCCTTGACAGAAAAGGCTAGCTGACCCCCTACACTAGAAAGAAAAAAGTTTTTAAAACCATCAGATCAAGTATAAAAGAACAAAATGATATAGCTTGCTTCTTTGCTTAAACTGTTTATATGATTACATACACTTTATAAAATATACTTTTAAAAAAGCTGAAGTCCAGGGCCAAGGAAGTAACTCAGTGGGAGAGTGCTTGCTTTGCACACACAAGACCCTGGGTTCAATCCCCAGGACCACAAAAACCAAGCAAAGCAAACACTTAGGGCCTTATGGCCGGGAATCATCTGGAAACAGCAAAAGGATGGGCCCAGGGAAGGTCCATCAGGCCCACAGAGCACATCATTACCAGTCCCGGAACCCACGTCCGTCATGAGTAGCTAAAGTGGGAAAGTACACAAATGTGGAAAATTTTTAGACTGAAGAAAGCAAGCAAGACCACAATAGCTGCTCAAAGCAAAGCTGTTCTGCCTATTCAGGTGCAAAGCAGGCTTGCAGTCAGGCCATGTTTTGACAACATCCTCAGTGCCAAAGCAATAGCAGGTTCCAGGCTTCCTGAGAGCAGCTGAGGGTGCAGTTCTGAGCTATTAGAGAAGCAAAGCTGTTCTGAGAGCATCTATCAGGCTAGATGCAAAGGCCAGCGTGCCACACAGAACCCATGCTCTGGGCCACTGTGTACTCTGATCTCTGAGGAGCATAGATTTGCATCAGCCAACTACAGCACTTGTGCCAAGTGAAGCAGGTTTCTGAGTCCCCGTGGAGAACATGACAATGTGTGTGCCATCTGCACATCACAAGATATGCAGGGATGGCCCAGGGCCACTGCTCAGAGTAGGTGAGTAAACAGAACAAATGAGTGAGCCCTGAGTTAGCTTGGACACAGACTGCCATGGCCCTGGCCTCCTCGCTAAGGCCTGCCTCACACCAGCCACCTGGAGGTCCCTTCTCTGATGTGTGGCTCCTACTTTTCATGAAGGAAGAAGAAAGAGCCACGGGACAAGAGACATAGACAGCAAGGGTCTAGTTGAATATGACATGCCGCAGACTAGGAAGGCAGCAGGCAAAATTTAAAATGTGAAAACACAGGTGAAGAATTTAAGCTCGCATTGCTGCTTCTGTGCCTGAGCCCGTGTGCTGATCTGCATCAGCAGTGGTAACTCTGCTGCTGTCAGGGTACAGAGACCCTGATGGAGCTTGACAGGGATCAGGGGTTCCACACTGGCTCAAACTCAGGGGACGAGGAAAGCCCACAGCCTTCCCCCAAAGACAGACTGAAAGGTCTGTGGTGCTATGGGAATTCAAGTGGGCAAGTACCATTGGTGGATAGTTGGGTTTTAATTACAAAAAAAAAAAAAAAAAAAAAAAAAAATCAGTCTATTTATATGCCTTTAAATTGATGCTAGGTATTGTTCTTATTTATGTCACAGAGTTCAATATAAACAATACTATAAAGAGAGATACTGTGAAAGTTTGGGCTCCCACCCTGTCTTCTCTTCCCTTGTCATTTTATTGACTACTGTCTAACCAGGATCTCTTAACGCAGCAATAGATATGAATAAGTATGTAATCTCATTCCTCCCTTTCTTACATGAAAGTATGAAGAAGATATATACCACTCGTTCTCAACCTACGGGTCATGACCTCTTTGGGGGTCAAATGACCCTTTCACACTAAGACCATCGGAAAACACAGATACTTACATTATGATTCATAACAGCAACAGGATGACAGCAATGAAAATAATTTTATGGTTGGGGGTCAGCACATCATGAGGAACTGTTTAAAGGGTCACAGTATTAGGAAGGTTGAGAACCATTGGTCTATACTGTTCTGCCCTCTACCCTCTGAACAATGTAGAATAGGAGATTTTCCATGTGTCCTCCTCTGTCACCTTCTGTCACAGTTATAATCTTTTCTCAGTGGCTAGAGCAGTTAGTTTCAGATGACACACAGGTTGTCACACAAAGTACACCACAACATGTAACTCTCCCCACTAGTTTGTAAGATAAACCCCCAGCAGTGATAGCACAGATTTTAATGTCCCCTCACACTACAAATCATCTCCAATTTTGTGCAATGTCTTGGTTCCTGGTGAAAAAGAGAAGAGATAGGAAGCAAGGCCAACGAAAGTCTCAGGAACCCTTATTTTTTTGCTGGTGCTGTTAGCAGTATTAGAAAAGGAAGAACAGATGGGCAAGGCTGAGCTGCCCGTCTGCAGTTTCTCCTACTCCTGATAAAAAGTGGAAGAAAGGACAAACGAACACAAGACACAGAAATAAAGGCACTTAACAATTCCACAATGAAGAAAGCCTGGAACCCATTTAATCTGAGCATGCCCTAACTCCGTTGCCACGTGTGTCTTTCATACAATCCTATCCTCATGAGTTTACATCTTCCTCAACCTAAGGAGATGGCTCCCTGTGGGAATGCAGGTATCCTGGATACAGCCAAGCAAGGCTTTGCAGATTAACAAGTGGCTCCTGATGCTCTTTCTTAGCTCCGTGCAAAGAAAGCATTTCTACGGTGGGACCAGGAGATGTCAAGATCAGAGGCAGAAAGACTCTTCCCCGTGACAAGCACCATCCACTTCATGCAAAGACCAAGAGCCCTTTCCCAGGCACAGGCAAACACTAGAAGCCAGAAAGGAGTTTTCTCTTGAGTAAAGAGCCATAGAGAGAAGGGCTCTAGACCTTGGCTTTCTCTTTTGCTTTGGATTTGCATATGTTCATTGTACATGGTACTGACTTTCATAAAGATATTTTTATATGAGTAGATAATTTAGGGAGACACAGGGAGAGGTATAAATTTATTCATCCATTCTAAATGAATAAATCACACCCCGGACCAACCAAGTCTTCTCTTTGAGGGCCTCTGAAACAGGTCCCTCCCTTCAGAAATGGTTGACTTTCCTGGTTGCTGGATACTTTGCCTGGTACTACGGGTGCTGCCACTCTTGCACAGAATGTGGATCATTATGGTAATGACAATACGTAAGGACTTGGGGGCAGGGGTACAAAACTGACAAAACTGGGAGGGTCTAACATGGGCCCGGGCTATAAGGAAAGACTGGGATTGGCGGGAGAAAGGCAATTAAGGAAGCGGGAGAAGTCTGACTGACAATCACAGACAGCTCAGTGACGGGGTACAGTGAAGGAAGGGGTCAGTATCAAAGTGGTCCTCCCCATCGGCACAGGGCATTTGAAACACACACACAAACACAGAGAGGGGGGTGAGAGCGAGAGGGAGACAGAGGCAGAGGGAGAGAGAAAGACAGACAGACAAACAGAGGGAGAGGGAAACAGACAGAGAGAGAGGGAGAGAGATAGACAGACACAGAGAGAGGGAGAGAGAGAGGGAGGGAGAGAGAGAGAGAGCATACAAGGACCTTCCTAAAACAATGCTTTCAGGTACATCGGGGTTTTCATTTTGGAAGTCCCACTCTGATGGCAGTGTGTGGATACGTGAGTAAGACTCCACAGTAAGCCTGAACTAGGAAACTAGGAAACAGGGACAGGGAGGAAAGCCACAATAGCAATGGATGATGACCATGGACCACGAGTGTCCCATGTGCTTTACAATTAATTCCTTGAATTGACACAACACCATCTTGTTTTCCTAAAGATGATCCCTGGGAGCTAAAATGACACAGCACCTGCTCAAAAGGCTAATCAAACAAGGAAATGGAAAAATAGCTAACTTGTAGTAGATTCCATTAAAGCACACAGCAATAACTTTACATAGCAGAGAACCCACCCACTGCAGTGTATAAGCGACAGCAGTGTGACCTTTACCAGTCCTCCCCAACCTTCCTTGTGCCCATCTGCAGCTGAATCCTGCTCTCACTGCCAGCCCGAATCTCTGACCCACCCTCTGTCTATAAAAACATGCAATAACAGTTTAAGTGAAAGCCCATTAAATCATGCTTAGACTTTCTTTTTCTCTCCCATTAAAGAAATTCAAAGTACCTAAGTGCTACTTCGGACTAGGCAGCACTATTTTTAGCATGTACAACTTCATACCATATGCCATCTCCCACCCATCTTTTTCCTCACTGACAATGATTCATTTGGTGTTTTGGCATTAGGAATTCAATTTAGATCATATTTATAATAAGAGTCAAACACATATCAAATTAATATGATCCAAAGTCAAATAGAGTATCTTTTAAATTTTAGGTGTTCCTCTACTCACCAAACAGTGGAAACATTATTCCAAAAACACCTTGGTTGTTATAATCCTGCAGAGGCTTACAAATACTAATTCTTCAGTAGTTCAATGCCTACAAACACTTTGCTGTTGAAAACTACAACAGAGATGGCTCATAGCATCTAAACTGAGGTCATTTTGCTCAGACATTCACTGGACCTCCATAAGCTAATGTTTCCTACCTTAAAAGGTAGCAGAGAGGGAGAAGGAAAAAAAGGGGAGGTTCTTCCAAACTCCTGCCCTTTCTCAAAGGAAAAAGATTATCTCCAGGTTTCTCCTCTCAAATACTCACTTACTTCCTCCCACAAAATTTGGAAAGTCTTGCATTACTTTTCCTAGGAAGCTTTCTTTTTTCAAGCCTTTGCTTAGTTTCCTTGCCTCCTCATATCCCTATCCCAGCCCAACCTCATAATCAGTAGGGTAGACCAGTAGTTCTCAGTTCCTCCTCTACAGACTAAGTACCAGTGATTGTCTAGGATAGCTGAGGCACCCTGGGCCTTGCCTCCTCATTCCTACTTTCCACTGTGCCTATGTCTCTGGCACCATCCCCATTTCCATCCTTGTCACATACCCATGTCCCCAAAACACAAGAGCCCACTGCTATTGCCTCCTTGATCTCCCTGTAAGAGGCTGCCCACATGCACTGGTCAATGTCACAGAGACATAGCAGGCACTCCCTCAGAATATCTCCCCTGACTCCTCCTCCCCTGTCCAGTTGAGGTCCCAGGTCCATAACCTCTACACTGGGTTTCCTTTGCCTTTTGATTGCCTTCCCTGTCCTGCAGCCAGGGAAACATCACAGGTAGTGTTAGAGTTCTCATACCACTGCTTGTGCTGTTAAAACGGTTCTAAAGCACTGGCATGGACCAGTGCTGCCCCAAGAGACATTGATTTGGAGATTTCTCTCTAGAAATCTTTGTGTAATCACATGTGGGTCCTTGTGGTATCTAGTGAATAGAAGCCAAGGCTTCACTGAATATCTTATAAAACATGGGCCAGTCCTACCACAAATAATGAGCTGCCCCAAAATATCAATAGAATGTGAATTGCAATCATTTCAATATGAAAGGTAAAATTTAAAAATCCAAAGCTGATAGAACTGAGGCCAAGAAAGCCTGCCATAAATGCCCAGCTTTCTTTATCTGCAAGGGCCAATGTTGCCCCCTACCAATTAGTTCAATATTAGTATTTGCTTTTTTTTTTTTTTAACCCAAATGTCAAGAACGTATTTGTATTTTGAGGAAGACTGTGACCTCCAATACAAGTGGTCCCACCTGTGCAGGCACATGGGAATGCATACATGCATTTATGCTTGTGAAAGCAATCACCCGATAAAGAGAAGGCCAACATGTAGGACATAAATAGTACTTAGAAGGCCCTGAAAACAAACTGATGAACCAGCAGCAAACAGTCCCATGACCATCCATGGGTTGTTGGCAGTGAACAGAGCCCAGTAATGGGAGCAGGGAGACAGGCTGACATTGAGCCAGATGATAAAAAGTGTTCACACAGGATTTTGCTTGTGTTTCTTTTCATGGTGAGCCTCCCTTGCCCCCATGTACTCCCTGAGCTCTAGCCAGGAGCATCGCATCTTTTAACAGTGTGATGTGTTGTGTCTCCTCATAAGTTGGTGGTTCTCAACCTTACTAATACTTGACCCTTTAATACAGTTTCGCATGTTGTGGTGACAACCAATCATCAAACTATTTCATTGCTACTTCATAACTATAATTTTTCTATTGTTATGAATAGTAATGTAAATCTCTGACATTCAGGATATCTGATGTGTGACCCCTGTGAAAGAGTCACTTGACCCCCAATGGGGTCGAGACCCACAGGTTGAGAACCACTGCCATAATTTTTCATTTAAGGAAAGGTGTCTTTGACTAAAGAGAGTTTTAAAAGTGTTGTCTAGGGTCTAGACCTTCAGCTCAGGGATGGAGTGCTTGCCTGGCACACAGAAGACCCTGGGTTCAGCCTCTAATACCATAAATAAATGCATTGCCCACGGTCCATGGATCAGGGTACATCCACCAAGAGTTGCAACTGCACAGAACCCTTCGAGGGCAGTTCTATAGGCAGCAGCCCTTGACACCACCACTCCCTGCCACCAGATATGTAGTCTCTGCTGTCTGCCTAAGACCTCCATGCTATGTCAACTGTCCCCACAGCCAAAAGGAGCTCTTCATATTCCCTGTGCTTTCGGATAGGTGCTACTGTCCCTCAATCTAAGATCAGCAGGGACACACTCACTGTGCTGGGCAAAGGAGCTAACCTCAGTGGGCAGCGGGCACTGCTGTCCACCAAGTCTCATTAGAAAGGGGATTTCTCAAGTTCTGAAGGAACTCAAAAGAACAACACCGAGGTAGAAGGCACCATGACCTCAAGAGCAGAAGCCCCAGCATTGTTTACATGGTTTTTGGTTTTGAAAGTTTCACACAGAACTCAAGTAAGACAAAAAGAAGAAAACTGCATTACACTGTCTGGCCTTGAACTACACAAAAAGCCAAAGTCAAAGTTCCTGGTTCTGGCAGCTACCAGGCCACTAGACAGCAAGAGACAATCCCAGTTTCCACCTGGGTTGCATCAATAGTAAATCGGATGCCAAGTGCCACTGGGCTTGTCTAAAAGGAGCTGGAGAGGAGGGCCTGTAAACAATTAGTCAGGAGGCAGGATCCTGCCAACTGCACAAGGGTTCTCCCAACTACACTTACTCAGTGAGAAAGTGAAGGAAGCAGAAATGCAATTAACACTAAAGATAAAGATATATTTTTAAAGATGGATATATTTATAGCTCTCACATAGCCAGACACTGGGTAGAGACATATACAAACATAGATCCACGATCAGACACATACAAACCTATGGACACATGAAACACAAAACAGGTTTATAAAAGTAAGACTCCATTAACTGATCCTATTTGAACCATGAAAGATCATTTCAAGGTTGCTGATCTCAAGTTTGACCTGTAATAAAGTCTGATTCACTGCTATATTTATTTTGCACAAATAAAATTGTTTTAAACTTAAGTATTTGTAATTCAGATTCATTGTTTTGGGTCTCTGCTTTTAAACCAGTAGCATATGCCTTGGCTTTTCTGCTAGGTCCATTAGTATCTGTGCATCTGTTCACACCAAAATATACCTGGAAAATCTAAGGTTTAGAGCACAGACAAAAATAAATAAACTCGTTTGATTTTTAAAGATAGCATGCACGGGAGGCTAGGAAGACAGCTCAGTCAATAAAGTTCGAGGCAGACATGAGGACCTGAGTTCAAACCCACAGCACCCATGTAATAAAGTAATAAAGCTGAGCATGGTGGCACACACCTGTAGTCACAGCACTGCAAATGAGGGGAGGGGGCACAGAACCCTTGAGCTTCAGTCTTGGTGAGAGGTTTCATCTAAATAAATAAAAGTAGAGAGCAACCATGGAAAGAAACCAAACATCCATCTCTGGCTTGCACATGCACATAAGTATGCACAACTACACTAACAAGCACATACACCTCACATAAAATTAAAATTAGAGCTTTTAGAAACATAAAGCATGGGGAAGGGTAAAATTAACTAAAATGAATGGGAACAGTGTACGAGATAAATACGAAGAACTGAGACTTCCAACTGTATTAGAGAACTTCCAAGAAGTTGTGATCAACTGGTCTTTATTTCTAATTAGGAGGGCTTTAGAAAACTAGTCCTGAGTTACAAATGATTTGAATCTGTCCCCACAAGGCCATATGTCAAGAACTTCACACTTAGTCAAAGGTGTTGGGTCAAATAACAGGTGATTAGGCTAAAAAGTTTTGCCCTCACAAATGGATTGCTGTAGTTACTGTGGAAGTGGAAGTTCATTGTTATCAAGAGAGCAAGGTTCTTTTTATTTTTTTTTTTCAATTATGTATATGTGTGATTGTGTTAGTTGTTGGAACCCCATGCAGCTCAAGTCACAGGCATTAAGAGCCACCAGGGTTTTCCCACATGGAGGTTTAATTCAGTGGGATGATCAGTACTTTTTCCTACCAAAGAAATTATTCCAGATTATGCCCTGATGCAATGACTCCATGGTTATATAGCAAGAAGGAGGGGAAATAGAGCAATCGGGGCAATATCTTTTTTTTTTTTTTTCTTCCAACTTAGCAGTAAGTTTGAAAATGTGTGCTCCTAACCCTGAGCCATCTCAGCAAAAGCAAGTTGGCCCTCTACTCTCTTGCCTTTCAACCTTCCACCATGGGATGCTGCAGCCCCAAGGGTCCTCACTAGCTGCTGGCACTGTATTCCTGGTCATCTCCCAGCCTCTAGAACCATGAGCAAGATAAATTTCTATTCCGATAAATTACCCAGGTTAAGGTGTTTTGTTAACCACCACAGAAGGCAGGCTACTCCGTAAAGGACATACATTAGATCACTGGGATGATAAGGACAATTAGCACCAGGACAGATCTCCATGAGAGATGGGAGTGGGAGCTGCATAAATGTGGCAGGTGCAGAGTGAACTAACTGCTTCTGAGTGCAAATCCTTCAGAAGAGCGCACTTTTGTGATTTAGGAATACCATAATTCCCACTGATGTGACTGAGGACATATAAGTAACTCTTTACACTGAGAGTCTATGGAGCAGCATGAAGAAGAAATATCATTCTAAATACAAAAGCAAGTAGAGCCCTGCTGGTGACAGGGTCCCAGGAAATAAAGGGTATGACTCAGCTTGTCACAGCTGGGGTTCAGAGGGATCAGGAAATAAACACGTTGTGTGTAATTTCATCTGTGCATGATGGCTTTGCCAGTATCCTGTAGCAAGTATTCCCTCAAGGCACTTGCCTGGGCTGGGGCCCTGGGAACAGCAGGTCCTATAGTGAGAATCCAGAAGTTCACTTCTGACCACAGTCCCTGGCACACTGTGCATTACATTCTGGCTTCAGATAAACGCATTAAACTCCCATCCAAAACACGTAACTTCAATGTGAAGTTGGAGGACACTCAGAACCTCTGAAGGACTCTGCTCCAAGTCCAACTCAGACACACTACTCCAGCCAGAATCCCCAAGCACTCCAACCTGACTCTGTCAAGATCTTCCCAGGTTCTAAACAACAGACAGACACTAAACCCTACCTGAAGTGAGGGAAGAGGGACTGGTAAGAAGGCCACTGCTGAAGAGTGGAGGTGGAACACAAAGCTTCAGGGCAGTGATGTATTTCCAGGAGGATATCCAGGCTGGCACCTCTGAAGGGCAGCATAGAGAAAACTAACCCCAGTTCCCAAAAGCTAGGCCACACCTACTGTGGCTCATAAGAAACTGTCCTCCCAAACTAGACCCTCTGAATGTAGGTGACAGTTAGGAGACTTGATCTGCTGGGGGAGGGGCTGGTAGTGGCACAAGGATCTACCCCATGAACATGAACTGGCTTTTTGGAGCCCACATCCTATGGTGGGATACCCTGCTCAGCCTTGATACAGCAGGGAGGGGCTTGGTCCTACCTCAACTTGATATGTCAGACTTTGCTGACTACCGGAGGAAGGCTGTACTTCTCTGAGGAGTAAGAAGGGAGGGAGGGGAGAGAGGAAGTGGGGTTGGTTTGTAAAATGAAAAATAAATTAAAAAAAAAAAAAAAAAAGAAAGCTGTCCTCATCTCAGAGGACAAGTGTCACCCACCCCAGAAACTGGACACTAGCTTCAATCTGCTCATTGAATACCGTGAAATTTTTCACCAGAAAAAATCAGAGATGTGTGTTCCTCACCAATGGCCAAGGAGGGACACAATGGTCAGTTCTTCCTAAATTATTTTCATATACTGAATGGTGTCCCCTTAAACCTCAAAAGTTAAGTCCTAACCCATAGGACCTCAGAATATGACTATTTGAAGTTAAGTCTGTAAAGAGGTAAAAGCAAAAGGAACCATCATCCAATATGACTGGTGTCCTCATAAGGAGAGGACACTTCGATTTGGATAGGTAGAAGGGCCATGTGAAAAAACAGAGGGATGAAGGTCAGCTACAAGGCAGGGTCCCAGCCACAGACAAAACATAAAACAAAGACAACAGCTAAATCATGGGCTGTGGTTTCTTGACTCTAGCATTAAAACAACGAATTCAGCTATCTAGGCCTCCTGGTTCACAGTATTTTATATCATAGCAACCCTCTTGACTAGTATATACCCCATCTACAGAAGCATTGCTCCCCCTTCCCAGAACTCCAGGTACTTGGCAGAAAAAAGAGTTCACTTTTCTTCCTAGTGAAAAAACCTGCAGAATAGAAGGGACTTCTGAAATTTAGAAGAAATGTATACATCTAAGTATATAATGCTTATAAACAAAATTGACCAATCAAAATATCATACACAGACACCCTTCAGCCCTCCTCCTTTCCTTCCTTATTAATATTTAACAGTGGCTTATATTTTTATTATAAATGTGGAATCATCAAAACTACCTCAATACCAGATCATGAATAATCATCACTTTGCCTGCTGTTTGACTGTGTTCAGTCATGTACACTGAAATGCTCCCCTAGGTCCCTGAGAGATTACAATATTCTCCATTTTAAAACGTTAAACTTTAAAGTTCAATTCAGAACAATTTTAAAAGTCTGTGTGAACTTTAAAATTTGGAAAAATATTTTATAAGGCATCAAATCCAGCCTTCCTTCTTAAGAATCCATCCCATCTCAGAGTAATTCACAGGTTTCATAAGCAGTACATTTTAAAACGGTGGTTCTTTTTAATGGTGACTTTTTAATGGAGTTCCTTATGCTTTGCTGACCCCAAACCATAAAATTATACTGTTGTTACTTCTTACAATAATTTTGCTACTATTATTAGTCATAATGTAAATATCTGATATGTGGCCCCTGTGAAAGGGTCATTTGACCCCTTCCAAAGGGGATCATGAGCCATAGGTTGAGAACCAGTTTTTTTTTAATATGTTGACAAATACAAGTTCTAAGTCAAAGAATAGAAATAAATAAAAGTTTATTGCTATTTACCTTTCTTAAAGCTGAAATAATGTGCTTAGGGAGAACTGGTTCTCTGGAACAAACAACTTGTGAGTTTAGAACTAGTCACATCCTTTGAGTTAACCTTTAAGGGGAAATGATACTGAGTGAATAACTTCAGTTACTACTGAAGAGTCTGCAATCTCCATACCCGGTAACACTCTAAACTAAATAACTTGGGCACAGATAACAGTGTTTGACTGGGATTGTGGAACTCACACTGAAATCAAATTCACAATTCTCTTGCCTCTGCTTCCCAAATGTTGAGATGAGAGGAATGTGATACCATACCTGGCTAGTGTGTTTTAAGGTTCATCTGTAGGTACTAGCAGTTTCACACAAAACAGATGTGGGGTTGTGTGTGTGTGTGTGTGTGTGTGTGTGTGTGTGTGTGTGTGTGTGTTTTGCTTTTCTGTTGTTGTTTTTCATCAACTTCAAGTCTAAGACCCACCAGACTGTCCCTGTCCTTTGTCAAAGCAGACTCAGGAGACCCATCACACACTGATCAGTCACCCCTATGGAATTCTGTGCTTACCAGGAGCCAATTATATCTGTCCCTAGACTATTAACACCAGTTGTACACATTCCTAAGAAAATGAAGATGAATATTTGGAAGGCTCTATAAAAGCAAATTATATAAGAAAATGCTTTCAAAAAGGGTGTGGGCAAGATAACTCAAAAGGCATTAACACACACACACACACACACACACACAATATCCTACACCCAGTTTGCTGAAGAAGCAAAGGCCAGAGCAAACATATGCACTCACACACATGATGGCTTTACTAAGTAACCACACACTGAGAGAACTCAGAACTGAGTGGTTAGCTGCCCTGCTAATCCAGAAGCAGGCTGACATAAGAAGGTCTGAACTTACAGGCACTTTCTAACTACCAAGCTCAGACACTAAGTGCTGAGACCATCATTCAGTCCACTATTAAAAGCCATGAGACCCTAGCAGGTCTCAGCTTCCCTGAGAAACCATTTATGTCCATCAGACGGGGCAAAGATGATGGCCACTGGTGACATTGGCTGGGCTCAGGTCTCAGCCCCAGCAAGCCCAATGTTAATTATCTAGTTTTGTTCTTGGCATATGTAGTGCTACCAAACAGATCAAAGCCCCAGCCCCATGAGGTTGGGAGTTAGGCCTGGAGTATTTTGCTGTTTATAGTGAGACTTGAAGGATTCAGATTGGAGATCACTTGGTTAACAAGAACAAATGGCAAAATGACACCTAGATCTGTTGCTGCAGTGACTCCCACCAAGAAAGGAAAAGAGGAAACGGAGTTGACAGCAAGAAGGTTAAGAAAGTCAATCACTGTTCTAGACCACAGTTGTTTTGCTTCTTCTTCTACTTAAAATAACGAAAAACAAAATTGTGCCATTTGCAGAAAAATAGATGGAACTGGAAATCGGTGTGTGGAGAGAAACAAACCAACTCGCAAAAACGAACATGTCATGTTTCCTCTCAAATATGGGCTCTAGATCAATCTTTAAAGAAGTGAGTTTGTAGGAAAGAATTGGCAAGAGCAACGGAAGCAGTAGTGGACAAGGGAACGGTGGCAGGAGGTGACCATGAACATGCACAGTGCACATGCATGAAAGCACCGTGGTGTAACTGGTTGTTATAGAAATAACCATTAGTTTCTTTAAAGGGGGTTTTTAAAATGTAAGTCAGACTGAATTAACTCAAACAGCTTCAGGAAAGGTTTCCTTTAACCAGTTATTGGAACAATACAATCTACCTTAAATGGCCCTCTTAGACTCCAGGCTTTCAACCTGAATTGAGAAAGACAAAGTCCTGATGTGACCCTCAGCAAAGATTGCAGATCTGAGAACACAGGGATGTGGGAGACACAGACAAGCAGGGCAGCATTCCCCTGGTGAAGCTCTCCATTTCAGGATTTCACAGCAGCCTGGCAATCAGAGGCCCAACCTCACAGTTTAATCAGGTAATGGCTGGACCAAAATAGAACCCTCAGGAAACAAGGGCTGGTTGGGAATAAGCACAAACCAACGTTAGTTAGAGAACTATAGCCAGGAAAAAAAAAAGCACAGGGTTTCTTTATATGGGACTTTGAAGGACTGCAGACTTCTTTTACATGACAGTTTATTTTAGGATCCTGTCTATAGGTTCCTAGCCACCAGGATCCATGTGTGTGGCCACTATCAATCACCATCCAATAACCAGAATAAGGTCTGAGTGCCTTACACAAGCAAGGCAAGGAAGCCTTTGCCTGGCATTCTTGTGGCATCTCCTTAGTTCTGATGGGAAGAGGGAGAGTTTGAGTTTCAGATCCTACCTTCTGCCCCTGCAGCACACAGACAAGGTAACTGTGATGAGCAAATGGAACTTCAGTGAAATGCATCATTTTATTTGCAGAAATTGTTAAGGAATTGTGGACTAAGACACTGTTGTTATTGCTTATTTTTTGTTTGTTTTGCATTTTCAAAGATGGGGGGGGGTCTCTCTATGTAGGCCTGATGTCCTGGAACTCACTCTGTAGAGCAGGTTTTCATTGAATTCACAGAGATCTGCCTGCCTCTGCCCCCCAGTGCTGGGACTAAAGACGTGCATCACCACAAAAGCTTCAAAGAATTATGGTAAAGGCATACTCCTTGTGTTAATTATCGTATGCTATTCTAGCAGAAACCTTCTGTGTTTCTAAGTATTATACATACACATGAGTAGATAGCCCAGCTTGGCCCTTTCAGTCCTTTGCTCTATCAAAAGGGGAAGGCATAGAGGGGCTGCTAACTAGTAGCCCCAACTGTTGCCACATCTCTGTCAAATGCTAGTCTCCCTCCCAATGAGCTTGCTCCCAAGTTGGTCCTGACTGTCCAATAAGGCTGAGGTTTACACATACCCTGCAGAACAAAGTAGACTGGTATCCTGTGCTCTCTGGCCTCTCGGCAATATTCACTTCCTCTCTCATATTGTACATTGCCTTGATGACTATTTGCCAGATTCCTGTCTCCTTTCAAGACAGTCAGTCACCACCTAATCCTCACACCAGCCCAGACACACACAAATCCCTTCAGGTTTTACCTCTAGTAGGTCCTTTATTTCCATCCATTTCATCTTCTCAATCACTACACCTGAAGCAACAACAGCCTTGTATTCTACCCCCAGATTTTTCACACTTGGTTCCTTGCCATCCTCCAGCATCTGGACAAGGCCTCCTCTGATCTCCAATTATCTAAACAAGGTTCCCTTTGCCTCATCTCCAACATCCTAGGCCTTTGCACCTATCTGCAGTTAGTTACCATGTGCTGATACGCACCTCTCCCTGCCCAGAAGGGAAGTTTCAGCAAAGCACTGGCTTTGCCTGCAAAAGCCTGGTACCCAAAGAAAGCTTAAAAAAAAAAAAAAAAAAAAAAAAAGTTTGAATGAATGTTTAATCACCTGAAAAGATCAACAGTATCAGGACCTTGACATTAGACCCCAAAGAAACTCAACCTTGATGAAAAACAAACATAACCCCTTTCCTTTCTATGCCATAGCCCTGAGTGGTTGATACCCACCTTCCACCTTGAAATCTCCCTCACTCACCCCACCTTCTTACAAATCCAAGACAGTCTTCGTGCTGACCACCATTCTGTCTGGAAATGACCCAGAATTCCTTGGCTCTGCAAACCGGAACTCCACATTGGAATGGAGCCCAAGGTCTCAAACTCACACTTAGGGCCAAGCAGGGAGTCCTTGACATCCTCTGAATTTGCTCCACACATCTGGCTACCACCCCATCCTTTGGAGGAACAAAAACAGGAAAGGCATGGAGGCCGGCTGAGGCTGAGACAGTTTCGGGGATTTGGGTGAAGCCATCCTTCTCCCAAAGCCTTGATGTTTGACCCACTACAGGGAGGAAAACAACGGACTGTGGGCAAGCTGGAGCAAGAAACAGGACATGGAAGGACATACTGAATTTGGTAAAATATGCCCCTAGTCCCAGCTTTGAAATCAGACAAATGCCTAGCTTCAAATCCAGGCTCTAACATCTACATTTCTAAAGTCCACTGGAATGGTACCACAACCCTCTGAGGCTGTTTCCACAGCTATCAAAAGAGATGTCACTGTGTCTATTTTAAGAGGATTGTTGAGCAGTTTTGCCCCTGGATATTATATTCGGTTCATCTACCTACTCTCTAATTCCCCAACACGAGCCGATTATTCATATGGAAAAAATACAATCAGATGCCAAATCAGTCTTTGTGAGTTAGTAAAAAAGAAAAGAAATCAAATCTGGTTTACCACACTGTTTTGACACTGAACCATACAAACTGACTGACATTTACTTAGTTCTGCCATGGAGGTAAGCCAAACTGGTCCCTGAGTTGTGTTTATACATGTACACAGCAAGTGAACAGTCAATATGTATTTTCCAATGAATGAATGAAATGGCAAGATGAATTGTATCTATGTTGATCAGACTAAAATCTGTTGATGGTGGGTTTTGTTTTCATTACTCCACTGCATCTACCTATGCTTTGCCTGTGAAGACTTAAATAAGATTGAAGCCATCAAAAAGCTAACTACTTCAGCACTAGAGTTTCCCTCTGATATAGAATATAGTATTGGGGGGGAGGGGAAGGACCGGCAACTGGGATGTTAAATCTCCTTTTTTTTTTTTTTTTTTTTTTTTTTTGGAGATTATCTGTCAGCTCTTCCTTGTGTTTGTCTCAGAAACCAAAGGAACTCTTTAAGATAGAATGATTACTCGGCAATAAACAAACAGTAAAGGATCATTCCTCAGGTTGACTGTCACCGAACTTTACAAGGATATTTAAGCAGAAGTATTCCTCTTAGTCTCACTCCATAAATACCAAGGGAGGAAGAACATTGCCTAAGACCAAAGTTTGGCAAATCACGCTGATGAAACCATCAGTGCATGGACACATGCCACAGCATGGTGTCCCTGAAGGCTCCTAGTGACTATCATTATCAAGCTCTGAGAGAGCCTACGTCAGAGGTCAGGGTTCACATGCAAAACAGTTTCTTGTGGCTTAAACACATCCACCTATCAAATCCACAGTACATCAGAGCAATAAAGATCCTAATTCCCATACAGGTACTTTTCCTCTAAGAAAATGCACATACTTGAGCAAATTCACAGAAAGGAAGCTAAGAGACATCCCGCTACAAAAGTGCCCAAGGCTTGCTTTATAATGCCTTTATTATGGATTTAATGTCTGTGACTGGCAAGGGAATTGGCAAATACTGAACCTCTGGTTCAGTACTACAGGGTACCTAACCAAGAAGCAGTGTGCAGGTGCTATGCCTAAGCAAACATCACACTTATAAAGAGCATGGAATAAATTCAGCTGGTCTTGGTCCCTGTCCCGGGTTAGTCACAAATGAGCTGTTTGGGAAGCAAGTGTTGTAACGCCTGTCTCTTGTTTCCTAACCCAAAAATGGATAATATCTAACAAAACCAAATAAACACTCCTTACTTTCTATAGTTATTAGGTGATCAAATGGATGTAGAAGCTGTCAGAAAATTCAAAGACACACCTACTCTTCTATTGCATGCATATATGAAAATAAGAACCATTGGAAACTCCCTGTACCCACTCTTGCTCACACTAAATATGCTTCCTGTTATGAATGAAGGGAGTTCCTGGGATGTTGAGAAACTGCTGTGAATCAGTATGAACACACAGTTCTTGGAGCACAGGCACCTGTCCTTAAGTACTCTGTGACAGCTTTTGGTGCCCTAGGACAGCCACACAGGCAAATGCACCCACCCCAGCTTTTCGAGGATCAAGCTCTAAGCCTATTACTTAGGTTTTACCAGACACTAACTATGTGCTAATATTCCTCAGAATACTGGTTGTACTGTGATCAAGCCAAGGGAGTCACTAACTCATAGGACACACAAGCAGCCTTGCCTGAGAACACAAAGGGAATAGAGATCACCTTCTCAGTGCTTATTACAAGTGCTCCCTTCAATACCTTGGGTTTGGGTAATCTTGCCTGAAGTCAGCAGTTAAATGTCTTTAATATTGTAAGAAATAAAAAAAAAAAAAAAAAAAAAAAAAAAAAAAAGGACAAAAACCCCAAGGACTCCAAGCTGGACAAGAAGAACTGTTACTATCCCTCTCTAAGCAGCCCCTGTTGGCTCCATGCTTGAGACAGAGCCAGGCCAGCTGCCTGAGTGGCTCCTGAGTATCTGGGACTACAGGCCCATGTCCAGTTCTCGCCCTCCCATCTTCTACTCTCCACATTCACAAGTCCTAGAAACGGATAAGGTCCTCAATTCCTAACCAGACTGAATATTATGGGAACAAATAACTTCAGGGATGCCCAAGACAATCAATGGCAGGGGTGAAGTAAGAGAAATGCTTAACACAAATGCCAGTACATGAGGAGGGTCTTTAAAAAGAAACTCAGGAGTACAGAGATGGCCCAACACAGAGCACTGTGCTTAGCAAGCTCTAGAATACACCACAAGCACTTGGGGAGGGAGGAGGCTGACACCCAGGGCTTTCTAGGCAGTGGTCCAGGGGCCACACTCCAGAGAACCCCTGATGCAATAAGTGGACAAGGACTGCCCAGGCTGCTGTCCCTATAGAGACTTCAGATCCTGACTCGCTCCTCTCTCTACTTCACACTGGGCCTTATGAAGGCCCCCAATGGGAATTAAGCAACTGTGCTGCTGGCCACTACCCCCCTCCAGCAGCTGTGGAAGAGTGCTATTATCAGTCCCATCCTGGTGGGCCTGAGAAGATAAACTTGCAGAATGAATGAGTCGGGGTGGCCATCAGACAATACGACAGGGGAGGAGCACTCAGTGGTCTCCTGGTCCTGAGGACTGCACCATGCAATCTTCTCTCTCCTGAAAAGACTGTGCCATGGGACAGTGCCAAGAAAATGTTGTGACCTGCTTCCCCCCTCCCTAATTAGTCCTGATGACCTGCCACAATACACTGATTTCCCTCCAACAGTCAGTCCACTTCTCAATTCCAGACACCAAGATACCACCTTGCCAAGCAGATCAACCTCCCCAAAGGAGGAAGGCGGCAAGGAAACCCGGGTACTGTATCCCAAGATCCCTGAAGATCGTGATCTGAGGATTTCTGACCCAGAAAGGAGCTAATGGTATTACACTGCACACTATTCTAGCAATAGCAGGAGTTCCTGCCATGCTGTATTGTTCCGCTGTGTGGGGAGCTAGCAGATGTTCCTAACAGGCAGCGATTGTGTGGCTATCAGAAACAATCTCTCCCATTGGCCCCACCTGCCAGTTTTTTCTCCTCTAGTTTAGAAGAAACAATCTGCCCAGTATCCATGCCCAACTGGCCTTTTCTGACTATGGGACAGGCGAAATAGTATACTAAAAGCCAAGTTCAGGTTCAACAAGTAAAGGGAAGTACTAAGTTCTTTGTTCACAGCACCCTGGCAAACACAGCGAATGTGTTTGCAAATATGATGATTCTCTGCAGGCAAATAGGTATATTTGATGGGAAAACATGAGTTTCCTTCCCATTAATATAACTTTTAAAAACTCAAGTTTTTGCTTACATGCAAAACTACACCTCAGCTCCCAAGCTGATTCAGTTTAAACCCTGTGAAGCCCTGTGAGCCCAAAACCTTCCAAAGCAGAACCCACATTCACACAGCCTCCTCTTGGGTGGGGTCCAAGGCATAGCAATCAGCTCTAGGTGAGAATACTGGCTGGGACCTCAGAAGTATGGATTAAACTAACCCTTGCCCCCAAAGGAACCGCTCATTTGTGACCTTGGATGAGGCCATGCCAGCACCCTTGGTGGTTCCTGTCCTCACCTGTTTTCCAGAAGTGTCATGCAGACCACCTCTCGAACTCCAGGGTTGTTGGCCTTCTCCACAGAGCAGCCCTGCAAGTTCCAGGTGGCCAACCTAAACACAGGCCGCCCATCCCGCATACCTCCAAAGGCCTCCACTGAGGGCCGCATGGAGATAATCTGTGTGGGTCCCCCTGGGGGCAGGTCCAAGTCCTCACTCTGCAGGCTCAGAGAGGTGGGGCTGGGATGAGGCTTGGCAGTGAAGGTAAGACCCCCGTTGGTGTGGGTAGATGGGGGCCTGGACCTCTCTGCGAACACCTGGTGTCTTATTCTGTCCAGGAAGGCTGCATTGATTCCATCCATCCTCACCAGGTCCTCAACACTTCGAAAAGGACCGTGCTCCCGGCGATAGTCCACGATGCTGACAGCCATCTTCTCGGTGAGGCCTCGGACACTCATGAGCTGAGCTAGAGTGGCTGTGTTAATATTGACTCGTGGAGTGAGGGGCACAGAGGTGGCCAGGTGATGAGGCTGCTGCTCAGACAGCAGGTCCCGCCTCAGGGAACTGGGAGAGTGCTGTGCAGAATTACCCTTGCTGCTCACACAAATCTCAAACTTGACCTGTTCCAGTTTGGTGGCCCCTACACCGCTGACCAGTGCTAGATCTTCCACCTTCTTGAAGCCACCAATATATTCTCGGTACTCCACGATGCTTCTGGCCACTGCACGTGTCACCCCAGGCAGGGTCATCAGTTCCTCCTCAGTGGCTGTGTTGATGTTCAGCCGCTCCTGATTCACCAGAATGTTGCTGAAGTTGCAGGCTGCACTGAATTTACGGTTATGTGACAGGTCTGAGGGGTCTCTGGGGATAGAGCGATGGCAGCCTAGGGTGCTCCCCATGGCCAACCAACACAGAACTACTCTGGATAGAGAAGCCCAGAAGCCTTTATAAGCACAAAAGAATGGAAGGTTGCAGGACTTATGGGTCGAGGAAGTTGCTACAGACAAACATCAAATCGTCCATGGCTAGTGTTCAAAATTTTGCTGGGCCACCTAGAAATTGACATGAAAATTGACTGAAATTCATCAGTCAACCCTTAGCACTCCTGTAGTGTTAGAAGTCCATAAGTAGTGAAGGACAGGTCAACTTCTGAAAATGCAGACGCAGTGAGGCTGCCCTTTATCGGTTTTCCTCGGATTATTTACCACACAGGGTCCAAAAAGGGAAGAGAGCTATCCCCACTAGCCTCAAGCCTCTCCGCTCTGGCAACACCGCGCCACCTTCTCACTTCGGACACCCCCACTGGAGCTCCAGCACACAGACAAGGAGCCCCAATAGCGAGCAAGGCACGGTAACTTGGGAACTCAAAGCTGAGCGTGCGGAGACAGACACCCAGCAGGGGCTCAGAGATCCACCCCGGCCCTCCGATCCCGGCCCCACCTCTCGGTCGCTCTGCTGGGGTCAGCCCCCAGTTCCCCGTGGCTCGCCGCGCGCGTTCCAGCTCTTTCTGCGGGGGAAACTCTGCGCCGCTCTCCTGGGGCAGGCAGGGCTGCTCAGGAAAGGCAGGAGCAGTGGCGAAATTCGGCCCCCGAAGCTGCACCAGGACTTGCGGCGTCGCCTCTGCGTTGATCCAGGCAAAGTCCGGCGCCCAACTCGGACGCGAGATACGGTGGAGCGCGTCCCAAGCCCCGCGCCGCGCACCCGCCGCTGCTCGACGTGGGTGTCACAGCTAAAGTCGGGTCGCACTGCCCGCCCGCCCGGCCGCCCGCGCCTCCGCCGGTACAGCCACGCCTCCTCCGCGCCAACTCCTCCTCCCGCCTCCCCGCGGCACATAGAGGCGGGCCGCGAGCGCCAGGAGGTGGGACATTGTAGTCTAGGTGGGGCGGGGTCGAGGGCGGGGCTTAGGCTCTGGGAGGGCAGTAGGGATGGCTCACTGGAACTTGTGAGCCTGTCTGCTTTTCTGGAACCTATGCACCAACCCAGCTCTGTTTTTGTTGGGTGGGGCTGTTTAAGGCCGCCTGGGGCAAGCTGGAATCTTTCAGGTGAGGTAGGCTTGCCCTGCAAGTCCAGGGCTCCTGAAAGTCTCAGATGGGACCAAAGGGGATCTACCTTAGTTCTCTCTGCTGTCCGGCCTTCCCTCTACTCAGAGAGACCTCATTCATCCAGGAATGCCTGGGAACCATGTGTCACTGGAAGAGGGTTCATCTCCTGTGTGTTCACAAAGGTTGTACATATGCTGCCATTTGCAAATTTAGCGCTCTGACAAAATAAGGACATGTTTCTGTTAAGTATTAAATCTAATCGCTAAAATGGAAGGAAATGATACTGGGAAGTGAAGGCTACTTTCCAAAAAGTTTTTGCATCACATTGTGAAACGATAACTTAGTTAAAGATTAAAGGGCCTGATGTGTTACAAGTGGATACCTGAAGCAGGAGTATTTGATCAAACAAATCCAGCAGTGTGGCAGTGATATGGTGATATGATACAATACGCTGGATACTTTGACCCAGGGTTAGTGACCCCTAAAAGAATAGATCTTAACCCAACCATCTGGCCAAAGCTTCTGATTTGAACAATCAGATGTGAAATGTTAGGGCTGTTAGGAGCCTCACTACTACAAGTCAGAGGAGCTCAAACAAAAAAAGGCAGGGGGACTGGTCCCTGGGGAATAGTTGTGGAATTCACCTTGCCTCAATTAGGCCTACATTCTCACCAAGGAAGGCATGGCTGAGCTGAGTCCCTCCAACCCGCTACCAACTTTCTATCCATCAGCTTTATTCTCAGGCATGCTGATCTCACTTGACAAGAATGCCCAGAGAAAAAAATAAGAAGGTAGAGAGGGGAAAAAAAAAAAAAAAGAAATAAAAACAGCATGCAGCATGTAGGTAAACAGCAGTGCACTGGATACCCGTGGACAAGTGCACACATCCCACAATGATCAAACTGGTGAAAATACAAAACAAATAAAGTGTCCACATATCACTAGTGGGAGCTGAAGTCCGCCCAGCCACTGCAGACTAGCTTGACAGTTCCTTGAAAGTTAGAAGTGTGCTTCCCATACAACGTAGCCATTCCACTTGCAGGTACTTACCAAAAAGAAAAGAAAGCACAAAGCCTCAGATCCTCTACATGGGTGTTTGTAGATTTGTTGTAGTCAAAGACTGATAACCTCAAGTCCATCAGTTTGGGTTTGGTCTGAGTCTGTTCCCTAGTGGTTCAAGTGTTGGGAGCTCAGCCCTCAGGGGAGTGATACTAGAAGATGGTGGATTTTAAATTTTAGGTGCCACTTCTTGGGAAGTCACTGAGGTGCCACCTGTTGAGGGAAGTAAGGGGATGTTTAAAGGACGCTGAATTAGTCATTGGGAATGGTTATTACAATAAAATCAATTCTAGTTCTTTCTCTTGCTGTGGCTCCCAGTCCCCCAATTATCTCATTCTGCTATGGACGACATGTGCCATGAAGTTTTCAGGCGAGGACATCCATGTCATCATTATTCCTTGATGACTCCAAAACTGTGTGCCAAATAAACCTCTTCTTCATGAGTACCTTGCTCCAGATATTTATTTCATTATAGCAACAGAAAACAAGTAGTGCAATAAAAAAACATTTCTGGAATATTGTTGAGCAATAAAGGCAAACTATTTAACAGAAGTAACAACAGAAAAGAGACTCAAAATTGGCTCTTGCCTAAAATAAGCCAGGCAAAAAGAACATGCTGCATGATTCATATATGCTCTAGAAAATAGAAACTGTCTATGTGCAAGGTACCAGTGAGTGTGTGGAGATGGAGGGGGAGGAACAAACTAAAAAGGAAACCTACTCTCAAGGTGGGTGCTTGAAATAGTGCTTGCAATGTACTGGTTGCATATGTCAAAAGCAATAAAATGGTATGTTTTAAGTACACAATTTAGTGTAGCTAAACTTTATATTAATAAACAGACAAATCTTCAAAAATTAATTCTGAATGAATACCTTTTTAACTTAAAAGAGGAGATAAAAATGGGGTAGGGCAAGGTAAGTCACAATTGAGAGAAGGCTGGCAGTTGAAAAGGCTGAAAGGGGACAAGAAGTTAAGTCAACAGCTAGCAGAAGAGCAGTATATACTACTCAGAAAGGTTCAAGAAACAGGAAACCAGCCTGATAGATAACCAAAAACATATTAGACTTCTCAGAATCAACACTAACATGGAGAAGTTGGTTAAGGGCTTATTATAAAAGGAACAAAAGTTTAGATGAATTTTCTTCATTCTCCAAGGATATTAAATTCTAGATGACTATTGAATGACATGAAGATGGCAGAGGTTGTATCATTCCAGCCAAATGCCACATGTAGTGCCCTTTGCCCCTTATAACACAGTTTTCATTTAAGGCCTAGTCAGAGAGGACCAGGTCAGTGACCTCTCACTTTTTAGTCAGCAGTTGCAAAGATAAAGAGTGACAAGGGAGAAGTAGTGGCAGTTAGGGGGTAAAGCATTTGTCAATCTCCAGTTTCAATGCCATTTGGCAGGCACTATAAAACAGTAATGAGTCAGATTCTGATTTCTTCTATTCCCAGAGCACTTTGGTATCAGGGATGTAGAAATTAGAAAGAGTATTATATGTTAAAATAAAGGTGAGAAAATGGAACTTGGCTATAAAATGATAACTTTTTCTAAAGGACATCCCAGGGAAGTGAGGCTTAATGTAAGTCTTGAAAGTAATGAGGAAATGAGGTCTTAATCCACAAACTCTGGGTTCCTTCAAAGCAAAGGCAATTCCCACTTCCCAAATCAATATTGTCCAAGCAGGCTGCTGACAAGGACCTTGGCACCAACCTTATGCATTGGCCAAGATGGGTGTTGTTCTGAAGAGCAGTGTGTCAAAGCAATGACTCCTGTTTGTGTGACCTCGACAGTAGATCTGTCCCTGTGTACTAAAGTGTTCCCTGTGTTTGGAACTGATGAAAGTCCAGGTATCATCAGGGCTCTGGAACATTCTGTATCGGGCCTGCCTCAATGCAAGTCATGCCATGGGGTGGCAGAGAATGACCACTGATAGACACCTGGGCAGTGTCAACAGAAGCTCCTGTGGCCTTCACACCTGGTTGTGGAATCTGCATGTGGACATTCAGCTTAAGTTCACCTAGCAACAAAGGCCCTGTACTGGCTGGTTTTGTGTGTCAACTTGTCATAAGCTAGAGTCACCAGAGAGGAAGGAGCCTCGGTTCAGGAAATGCCTCCATGAGACCCAGCTGTAAGGCATTTTCACAATTAATGATCAGTGGGGGAGGACACAGCCCACTGTGGGTGGTGCCATCCCTGCAGTGAAAGTCATGGGTTCTATAAGAAAGCAGGATAAGCAAGCCAGTAAGCAACATCCCTGCATGCTCTCTGCATCAGCTCCTGATTCCAGGCTCCTGCCCTGTTAGAATTCCTGTCCTGGCTTCCTTTGGTGATGAACAGCAATGTGGAAGGGTAAACTGAATAAAGCACCTCCTCCCCAGCTTGCTCTTTGGCCATGGTGCTTCATTGCAGCAATAGAAACCTTAACTAAGAGGAGCCCCCACATCTCTGAGTGTCTAGTGCTCTGCCACAGCCCAACCTGAGAGACTGTGCCTGCTGCCCCAGTAAGCCAGCCCTCCCCCCAGTCCTCCTCACCACATACCTCTCCCCATATTGTGGAACCTAGCTGCTGTACTGGAGGCATCCAGCTCACCTGCAAAGAGAAGCCACGTGGAGGAGAATCAAAGCAGCCCAGCCTACTCCCCTCCCAGGCCCAGCTCTGCAAGGGAGGCCTCTGGAACCTTCACCCAGACCAGACACAGCAGATGTGCCAGAGGAGAATCCAGTAGAGACTCAAGGGCAGAGAAGCTACCCAGCAATGCCCAGGGTACCCATAGACTATGAAAGAGGTCAGAGGTCAGTGCATATCACCATGGCCCCTCACAGCAGGCTCATCATATATCATACAGTCTATGGCCTGGGCTTGTTTCCCAGCAAGAAGAGAGCAGCACGGCTCCCAGTTCAGCCCTGTTCACACACATTAGCATCCATCCCCTTCTCTCCAGGTACTGGTTTCCCTTAGGGGTATTTTTGTTTGTTTTTCCATTTGGTCACAAGATGATTTTCAAGACCTCAGGGACTTCCCCTTGAGAAGTTGCATATGATGGTTCAGTGACAACTGTATCTGTCCAAGTAATGTGTCAACTCTGAGACAAGAACCGGGAACTTGTTCACCACTGTGTGTATTGTATGTTCCACAGGACACAGACATGGAACAGAATATGGAGAGGATGTGAGGGCAGGAGGAGAAACAGAGGCAGTTCATTCTCTGAAGTCCTCAGGCCAAGCAGCCTCTCTCCTCTGGCCCTGGGCAGCTCCTTGCAGCTGAGCATGTACCTTGAGGCAATAGTTCTGAGGGCCACGGAGCAGCTGGGCATCCAGACCTGACTGAACTAAGCCCTGGCCATTTGTACACTTCCCAGCCCACTGTGTTGAGCAGTGGCAGCTGCATAGGTCAAGGGTGTGTCACACTGTGAGTTTCCTGCCCTCTCACCCCAGCTGTCATTATATAATCCACACTGTTGTTTGTACCATCTTCAGATGAGTTTTGTCCACATCTTTTAGTCCTATGCAGATTACAGAGGGCGTTGCTTGACCTTCCCACCAGCTTTTGTGTTCACCATGGTCTCACTGTTCAACACCCCCTCTGCATCTGTCTTTATTCCCCTTCATAGCTGAGCTGAAATGCAACTCTTCTCGGAGAAGGTGACAAAAACTCTTAATGACCCCTGTGGCCCTAGCTATGGCCAGAGGAAGAGCCTAGGGTCACCATGAAGAGTATATTCTTCTGGTCCCAGCTACTCAGAATGAAGGGAAGATATCCATCTTTAGGAAATGGGTCCATCTGTGTTTCTACCATTGGTGGTGGTGTGTGGTTGTGGGGAGGCCATAAAGCCAGTGTGGCTAGACTCAGTGGAGAGCTAGCAGATGTTTTAGATGTCCTTCTGACCTTCTGCTGAGTTTTGGCTCAGGCTCTGGTTTTCTGTATTGCATTGTTGTTGTTATTGTTGTTATTGTTTTTGTTGTAACACCTCTCAAGAAGAACTGAGGTGAGAATTACACTTTCTTGCAGTGTCAGGGAGGAGCACAGATAACTGGAATTAGTGTCAGGTGGGTACTTCAAGGTGAGGACAGCATGGTCTCCAACTCAGACCTCTTGGAGTCCAAGAGCAGATGAGTGGGCAGCACCTCTCCTATTTGTAAATGCTGAAAATTCTCTTTTATATAAACCACAGACACCACTAACTCAATTTTACCAGTTTCTTTACTGTTCCTATATGGAGTGACTATATATGTGACACTTCTTCCTCCAAGCCATGTCACCCATAGATCCCTCTTGCCTTCCTCCAAAAGCCACTCCTGATGGCTAAGCATGAGGCAGTTTTTAGGATGACTGAACACTCCCTGGACAAAGAATAAAAACACTGGTGAAATTGCTAAATCTCATATTAAGCACGTCTTCAGTTTTATGAACACTACCAAACTACTTTTCAAAGTGGCTTCACAGCTTCATATTTCAACCAGCTGTAAGTGAGAGTTCCTGTTGTTTAATGGTGACATCAAGGAGTTTGGCTGTTCTAGTAATATGTAGTGACATCTCAGTGTCATTTTAATTTGTAGCTTGTCTTATTGTTGCCATTGTACCTCTTCCTGGGTTGAACTTTGAGCTTTTTCAAAACCCTGGCACATATGAAAGCCATGGGTCAGCCTCAGTGTCCTTCTTTGCCCAACTTTTTGTTTTTCTGACATCACCTCTCACCAGGACCACAGTCTTGCTGATTCAGTTAGACTGTCTGGTCAGCCAGTACCAAGATGGGCCTGCCCAAGATTACAAGCACATGTCACCATGCTTTTCTAGTGGATGCTGGGAATGAAGCTAGAATCTTCATGCTTGTGTGGCAGGCTCTTTACTGATTGAACAAGTTCCTCAGGCCCTGAAAAAAAAAATTCAATCAACTTTTACATTTCCTTTGGCCAAGTTGTAAGAGTTCTTTGTACATTTTACCTTTATCAGACATGCCTTTTGCAAATAGATTTTCCAGCCTGTGTCTTGTCTTGTCATTCTGTTGTTAGTGCTTTTTGCAGGGTTTTTAATCTTAAACAAACCCAACTTATCATTTGTTTCCTACAGAGATTGTACCTAAAAGGTCACCACCAATCCCCAAATCCGTTAGATGTCTCTTTCAGTATTAGTTTATAGAGCTTCAGTATTATTTTATAAAGCTTATATTCATGTCTCTCACAGATTTTGAATTTTGTGGTGAGGCTAAGGTGGGAAGGTTGTGACTTAAAATGTATAACAAGACCAAGGGTCAAAAAAAAAAAAAAAATCAGTTGCCTGTATTTATGAGTCTACGCCTGGGTTTTCTGAGATGGTATTAATAGGCACATTTGTTGGTGCTGGGAGTTGAACCCTTCACTTCATATAAGCAAGTGGTAGGTAAGTACCCAACATTTTGTCTACACTGCCTTGATTAACATTTTACCAACATTTCAGGTAGTATCAGTTAAATTAGTGATTCTCCCTCAGTATGAAGTTGGTGACTGTGTAGAATCTATTTTGGTTGTTGTCCTGTTCTAGTTTGGGTGTGGTTTTTTGGGCTTTTGCTTTATTGTTTTACCATCTAAAGATAACATGCTGGCATTTTGACTGGGATTGTATCAGATCTGTAGGTCAGATTTGAAATAACTTGACGATGTTGTCTTCCTCTCAGTGAACATGGGATTCTTTCCATTTATCTAGTTCTTTTAATTTACTTACTAAACATTTGTTTTCTTAGGGTGGGAGGTAGCATGCATGTCATGGCACATGTGTGGAGGTCTGAGGATAACTTGTGGGAGTCAGTTCTCTCTTTCCACCATGTGGATCCCAAGGACCAAACACAGGTTTGCAGGAAAGTACCTTAACCTGCTGAGCCACCATATGGCCCAGGGGTTTACATTTTTATCAGCATTTTATGCACTGTGTGACAGGGATTCTTAAACTTGTCTTGTTAGATCTCTACCTAAGTATTTCATTTTTGAGGATACTAATATAGACAGTATAGTTTCTATTTTAATTTCCCTGTATACATTGCTGACATGAAGGAACACAACTGAGTTATTTACATTAACCTTTTATCTGGAAACCCTGTTATAATTGTTTATAAGCTATAGTATAGTATGTGTCAATTATCTTAGATCAGCATATTTCCTATGAACACTTAACAGTAAGTGTGATATTACCTGTAGGCTTTATATAGAAGTCTTTGATAATTTGAGGAAACTTCCTGTGTTCCTAGTTTGATAAGCTTATATCATTAACAGCTATTGAATTTTTATTAAATATTTTAACTCCACCTATTGATATAATCATGTGATTTTTTTTTCCTCCTTTAGCTTGTTGATGTGACAAAGGACATTCTTTGGTTTTCAAATGTTGAAATTACTTTGTATAAATCCCACTAGGTTGTCATATAGAATTCTTTCTATCCATTGCAATACCATGTTTATTAATATTCCAGTGAGGATTTTTGTATCTATGTTCTTGAGTGATAATTGATTTGTAGTTTTCTCTTTTATGATGCCTTTATCTGGCTTTGACATTAAAGAAATGAAGGTTTTAAAGAAAAATCAATACACTTCCATACTTGACCACTAAATTAAAAAGACTGTGAAAATAATCAGGCAGTGGTGTTGTACATCTTTAATCCCAGCACAGGGAAGGCAGAGACAGGCAGGTCTTTTTGAGTTCCAGGCCAGCCTGGTCTACAGAGAGAGTTCCAGGAAATCCTGGGCTACACAGAGAAACCCTGTCTCAAAAAACAAAAACAAACAAACAAAAAATGATTGTGACAATAATCCCTATTTAGAACCTCCTTGCTTATTTGTAGATGTGCCATCCTACTTTCCAGGCAATCACATATGCTAATAGAAATGGAGAAGGCAGTTTCTCCCCATCAGATACATGAGTAATGAAAAAGAAAGAGAATCTACACACTCTGCTTTTTGAAAACCAGCATCACTTTTTAATAATAAAGAAAGTGCCAAAACTATATGATGCTTGGTATACATGTTTAAAAAAGAGAAAAGCTGTTTCATAAACACTATAGTTGAATAAAGAATATACATATATGATAAATTTTATTTTACAATATGAGTAAAAAAGTCACTTCCTATAAATGATAGCAGAGATTAATTTTTCAGCACTGTTTAATTTGTATCCCTACCCACAGAATATTTCCCCACCATGAGGACAAAATGACTGTCCTCTGGTTCAGAGGAAAGTGGCCTTGCAATCTTTTTCCTAACCTGATTCCAGCTTCAGAATTCCAAATATGTGCTGTTGGTCCCTGAGACTTTGAAAATGGACCAGCACTTCTAGCACTTAAATGCCACCACCCACTGGAGAGAAGAGGATCTATACTTATTAGATTCTAAACCTATTAAATTATGTTTCCTTTTTGTATGCTTATTTGAGGATTTTTTATTTTTTGCTATGTAACTCTGTCTAGCCAATTCCTTGCTATGTAGTTCAGGTTGCCTTTAAATATCCAAAAATACTCTTGTCATGGGACTTCAGGTGCCTGGATGATAGCCACATGCTAAACTGCCTTAGAGTCTATTGCTGTGATAAAACACCAGGACCAAGGCAATTTATATAAGAAAGGGTTTAACTGTGGCTTATGGATCTCCAGAGGGATAAGAATCAGTCACCATCATGGGAGAGAAGTAGGTCAGCAGGCTGCCATGACAACTGGATCTGGAAGATGAAAGCTGGGAGCTCACACCCTGAACCACAAACATGAAGCAAAGAAAGAAAATTCAAAATGGCAGGACTCTTTTGAAAACTCAAATCTCACCCCAGAACACATTTCCTCTATTAAGGCCATTCCTCCTAAGCCTTCCAAAACAGCCACCAACTACTGATCAAGTATTCAAATGCCTGGGTTATTAGGAACATCTCATCCAAACCATCATAGCCACCAGTCCTGGCTTTAAGTTACTTTGCAAGAGAGAGGGGGAGAGAGAGGGGGAGAGAGGGAGGGAGGGAGGGAAAGAGAGAAGGGGGAGGGAAAGGAGGGGAGGGAGAGAAGGAAGAAGGGAGAAACAAGACTCATCAGAATAAATCCATCATAGGAATATTCTTAACCTCTTCAAATTTTCTGGTTGATATATGAAACTACCTACAGAATAAATACAAACTTTCCCTCTAGTGCAAGGCTACACCAGCAGGCTTAGGTCTATGGTATTCAGAAAGATACATTGCTTAAAAAGTCAAGGTAGTAATGTGGCTTAAAGGCCTCTCTCTGCCCTTGTAAATGTGGTCTCCCCAACCAGCAGTGAACAAACACAGGGTATCCAGCCTGCTCCTGGGTCTTCCTCCTATTTTCCATGAGCAGGGCCCATTGATGGGGCAGCTACATTTCTGTCTGAGGATAGCTGTGGTATATTCTAGGGCACAGTCTGGACAGATAATGCTGAACTTTTCAGACAGGTAAGTTATCACAGCAGAGCTAAGGTGATACTTGGGGGTTCCAGCTAGCCCCAACTGGTCCCCCATCAGTGACCAGGGTCAACTGTGTCCAAAGGTCCTGAAACTCTTCAAAAGCTGAGTCTTTGTTAGGCTTCTCCTAGAATCTCATCTCCATGAATGCTGGAACTCCACGGGTGCTTTCAGCTGGCAGTAGTAAGTTTCATTGCTTCCTGTGGGCGAGCCTCACTTCCGTGTGCACAAGAAGAGCCAAGAGAGTAAGGCCCTGCCTGCATTGCTCGTCACAGTGGTCCAGTGTCTAGCACAGGCCTATCATAGATAAGTGTCCAGAACTTGAATCCATTTCAGTCTTTGAAAATATCATAATTCCAGGCTCTCAAATGGAGGCTTCTACCAATTAGGAATGAAACCAAGCACCCACCCATAGCTTTGAGAGAACTCAGGAGCCCCATTAATGCTCAGTCTATTGGCTGATAGACCTGATAATCATACTCCTTTATCATTTCCCTGACATCCTAAATGACTTCCCATTGGCCTTTTATTACTTATGGGGCATCTGGTTGGTGATCATTGTGGTAAAGCCCTAACAGAATAAGAACTTTATTTACAAACCCCAGTGGAAAGCATTTACCATCACTGGCCTGCATTTCCCTCCAGAATTACCATTATTATGAAATATAATGTTTATTAATCTTTAAAAGTGTTAGGGTTCCTATCATGACACTTAGGAAATAAAGCTTCCATTTGCTCTGTTTGTTTCCCCTAGAAAGCTGAAATTCCAGTTAGTTTCAGATTTCAGCACTTTCCATAGAACAGTTTATTCTGTTTACTGAATGCTTTTACCAAATGTTCTTCTTGGTGGAGTCTGTTATTTGGTTTCTGCATGCCTAATGAAGAATCTCTGACACCACAGAACCACCTAGAAACAGAAAAGGAAGCAAGACAACTGTTCCTACTTTAAGATTAACTGAAGCAATGCCTTATGACCTATGCTGCTGGGGTGGGATGGGGAGGCTCAGCCATGGATCAGAAGGAAAAAAAAAGTGGCCTGTCCTGGACTTGGAGAATAGAGAAGGCTGGCATATACATAGAAACATCAGGTAACCTTATCTGCCCTATCTCCTACCTGAGATCCACCTGGCAGAAGCAACAGCCTAGTCACCAATGTTAACACCAGCACCTGGTCAACCTCGCGATGCTATTTTCTGTTTCTCCCTTCTTTTTCCTTTTAACATCATTGTCAACATCCTTTTGTAATCATGTCCTCCCAAATATCAGGAAACTGACTGGTGGGTTCCCTTACCCCACAACCTCACCTCCCTTAAGAATGGTTAAGGGTTCCCTCAAGTTTTACAGAGCACCCTTAGAGCTTGGTCTGATGTCTAAGAGGGATTTAGAAGGTTCCAGAGATGGCATTAAACACCATTAAGCTTCTCTGTGGGAAGCCCCTCCCTTTTAATTTCTCTGCCTGCCACTCTAGAGCTTCCAGGAGAAGCTCTTAGTTAAGGCCTCTGTGACCATAATATGCTCTCACATCTGTTAATGCCCCCAGGGGTAGGGGTGGGGGTGGGAGCATGCTGATCTAAGGCTCAGGCTCTAGGCAGACAACAGTATTAGCCAGATTTGCATCCTATTGTTTTCTCTGTCAAGTTACTTTGTTTGAATAGCCTCTGTTTACAGCAAAACCTGTTGTCTGCCATCTTATATGCAGGAACGCATTCCCATATACAGATGGAACTCAATAAAATCCTGAGCCATGAAGATGTACAAGAAAACTTACAGGGGGAAGACAGTCTCAGGTACAGTGATTCTCAGCCCTGGCAGAACAAAAGAACCCCCAGGACAATTGTCACAATCCCATCCTGGCATATCCAGCCTTTTGAAATTGCAACACGATGTTGTCTTCTACAAAGTTCACACTCAAGAAATGTGCAATCAGTGTATGGGAACCAGATTAAGCATGCCCCCTAGGCCCTTTCCTAGGTGAATTTCATGAGAAAATCAGTGGAATGTAAGTGAGGGGTGTTTGCTAACGCTTCAGATGCCAAACTAGAAAGCCAGGACTCCCATGCCTCCCTGAGCAAGTGGAATTAGCCAAACTAACACTCTCACTCAATGTGTTATAGCACAGTAGGGGTCTGGAAACCAAGAACACTCCTCTCTTCATTCACAAGGACACTGGAGCCTTGGAAGGCAGTCATTGCTGTCTTGGAATCACTTATTAAGGCTCAAGACTGGCCCTTCTGTATATCACATCTGATTGACATACTCACTCACATACAAAGTGATTCTGAGGGGAACTGTGATCTTTTTGAAGAATACGTTAAAGACACAGAAAGAATTTGGGTTATTTAATCTGCAAATAAAGCACAAAGGACGTTGCAGGGAACCTATGTTGGTCAGTTTTTATCAACTGACATACTAATGTCATCTGGAAAGTGGGAACCTCAATAAAGGATTGCCTCCAGGAGACTGTCCTGTAGGCAAGTATATGCTATTTTCTTGATTAATGATTGATGTGGGAGAGTACAACCCCGGGCAAGTTGTCTAGGGTTGTATAAGAAAGCAGACCGAGAAAGCCAAAGAGAGCAAGCCATTGAGCAGCATTCCTCCATGGTTCCTGTCCTGACTTCCTTTAATGATCCAGTGAAATTTGGATGTGTAAGTCAACTTTCCTCCCCAAGTTGCTTTTGGTCATGGTGTTTATCACAGCAATAGAATGATAACGAGGACAGAGCCCAAGAGTCACCATGGACATTCTTCAATGTGTGTTTTATGCTTGTATTAAAACAATGAAGTAGATTTCATTGCAGCAAAGCTTCCCTTGGCCTTTAATTTGCTCGTGTGCACAAAGAATCTCCAAAAAGAAGCCATGCAGATAGTGTTTATTTGCTGATACCTGAACATTTCACATGACTGTCACCCCTTAGGAAAATATCATGAAGTTTGTGTAATAGGCCCTCAGACCTTAACACAGCTGACACCATCCTGACCTTAAAACACAGCATGTGAAGCAGGAAAGAAGACCTAATCTATCAAAGAACTCATCCATAGTTCCAAGATGCAGGAAAGTCCCTAACCATACGAACATTTCTCTCTGGCTTCTGTACTTCTGCTTCTTGCTAACTGTTTTTGATAACTGTGGTATGTCAACCAGGATGTGGTTTGGAAGCACAAACAACAAAACTGTGAGGATGGGGCAGTGTTATTTGGGAAAGTTCCTCCTGCAGCCACTGGCCAGTAATAAAGACTTCCATTTCAGCTTTTAGAGTGTCTATGTATGCTCTCTGGTGGACTTCCCTTGCAAGAGTCAGATTTCCATGACTGTGATAGGAATGCCTGAGACAATCAACTTACAAGCAGAAAGACTTATTTGGGCTCATAGTTTAAAAGATTTCGGTTCATGGCTGTTTTGTTCTGCTGCTTTGGGACTATGACATGACAGCACTTCACAATAGCATTCTGTTTACCTTAGGGTACACAGAAAGACAAAGGTAGGGGCAGGATATAGCACTAATTCTAATTGTTCTTAATAATAAAAATGCAGAGACAGATAGTGGGTTTAAAGCTGAAGATCAGAGAAGCAAAATGGTCAGCCACTGGAGAGTTCTCACCTCTGCCAATGCTCAGACTGTCCTAAGGTTGCACTGAACTCCTGTCTCCTCCTGCCTTATAGTCCTCTCTAAGGCATGGGATCCCAAGTGCTGGGATTACCTTTGTATGAGCTTTATTTCTCTTTTAGGCTGGATCAATTTCATGTAGCCCGGGTTGGCCTTGAATTAACAGAGATTTGCAAGCTCTGTCTCCTGAGTGCTGGGATTAAAGGTGTGTACCATCACTGCCTGACCTCTATGAATAACTACCATGGCTATCTTTGTACTCTGATCTTCAGGCAAGCTTTACTTGTTAAAACATAAACAAAATATCACCACATTGGGTATTCCCACAACCCCCTAACTTCTTCTCTACAGGTTTCCTTCTAATGATTGTAATGATTCCACCCCTCACTTACACCATAAGCAAGCAACTAAACTTTTAACAGAGTCGTGTGTGTGTGTATGTGGTGGGTGTGAGTGTAGGTGGCATGGGGGAGAGGGATTCAGATCCAAAGTATACCAGATCACAATATCTAAACACTGTGACTCACTCATTGCCCTTACCTTCTTTTTCTTAAAAGCATTTACCTCTTAGACATCATACATTGCCTTCTCTTCCTCACTAAAGCACAAATGCTTGGGGAGAGGATGCTTGAATGTCACAGTTGTATTCCCAGCATCTCCAACAGTGTTTAGTTCTTTCTTTATGAAAAGGTCAGTAAGGGATAGTCCCCAGCAAACACCGGTACTTATTCACTGGGACTCAGCCCTCAGCACAGCTTTATGTGGAATTGAGAAGTCACCACATCAGAAGAAATTAAGTAGCACAGGCTACAGCCAAGCTCTGGTATTAATTAGCTCTGACATCTTGGACAAGTCAATTGACTTTGCCAGGTCCCATTTCCCTCATAGAAAAGTGAGAGGACTGGATTAGAGAACCTTCAACTGCCATTTGTTTTTATAGGACAAGGAGTTAAATTAAAACATCCAATATAATCAAGACCATCTTTGTTACTGTCATGGAGTTTTGTAAGGTTTATCTTTGTGTAGTTGTGAGCTCTGGTACTTAAGGTTGTTCTAGCCTCCTGATGAAACTGACCTTTTTTTCATTCTGAAATTATCTTGTTCGTCCTTAATAATCTTTTCTGTTCTGACATCTATACTCTGGATTCATTTAAAAGTAATATTAGTCTCCTATATACAGATGATAAATAGGCTGAGAAAGAAATCAGAGAAACATCACCATTTACAACAGCCACAAATAACATAAAATACCTTGACATAACTCTAACCAAACCAGTGAAAGACTTGTATGATGAGGACTTTAAATCTTTGAAGAAGGAAATTGAAGAAGACATCAGAAAATGGAAAGATATCCACTCTTGGATGGGCAGGGTTAACAAAGTAAAAATGGCAATCTTGTCAAAAAGCAATGTACAGATTCAATGCAATATGGACCAAAATCTCAGCAAAATTCTTCACAAACCTCAAAAGGACAATACTTAACTTCATATATAAAAACAAAAAATCAAGGATAGCCAAAACAATCCTATACAGTAAAGTAACTTCTGGAGAGACCACTATACCTGACTTCAAACTCTACTATAGAGCTACAATAATGAAAACAGCTTGGTATTGGCACAAAAACAGACAGGTAGAACAATGGAATGAAATTGAAGACTCTGATATCAATCCAGACACCCATGAACACCTGGTGTTTTACAAATAAGCTACAACTTTAAAATGAAAAAAAGAAAGCATTTTCAACAAATGGTGCTGCATAACTGAAGGTCAACATGTAGAATACAAATAGATCCATGTCTACTGACATGCACAAAACTCAAGTTCAAATGGATCAAAGATCTCAACATAAAGCTAACCACAATGAACCTCATAGAAGAGAAAGTGGGAAACAGCCTTGAACACATTGGCACAGGAGACCATTTCCTAAATGTATCATCAGTAGCACAGATACTGAAAGCAACAATTAACAAATGAGACCACCTGAAATTGGGAAGCTTCTGTAAAGCAAAGGACACAGTCAAGAAGAAAACACAGCAATCTACAGAATGAGAGAAGATCTTTACCAGCCATACATCTGACAGAACTGATCTCCAAAATATAAAAAGAACTCAAGAAACTGGACATCAAAAGGCCAAATAATCCAATAAAAGATGGGGTACAGATCCAAACAAAGAACTCTCAACAGAGGAATCTCAAATGACCAAAAGACACTCAAGGAAATGCTCACTATCCTTAGTCATTAGAGAACTGCAAATCAAAACAACTCTGAGATATCATCTTACACCTGTCAGAATGGCCAAGATCAAAAAGCTCTGATGACAGTTTATACAGGAGAGGATGTGCTATAAGGGGAACACTCCTCCATTGCTGGTGGGAGTACAAACTTGTACACCACTCTGGAAATCAGTATGATGGTTTCTCAAAAATCGGAAATCAATCTACTTCAAGACCCAGCAATACCACACTTGGGCATGTACCCAAAGGATACACACTCATACCACAAGGATATTCGCTCAATTATGTTCATAGCAGCATTATTTGTAATAGCCAGAACAACCTAGATGCCCCTCAACTGAAGAATGAATAAAGAAAATGTGGTATATTTACACAATGGAGTACTACTCAGTAGGGGAAACAAATGTCATCTTCAAATTTGCCGGCAAATGGACAAAACTAGAGAATGCCATCCTGAGCAAGGTAACCCAGACCCAGAAAGACATGTACAATATGTACTCACTCATAAGTAGATATTGGACATAAAGCAAAGGACAAACTGCCTACAGGCCACAACCCCAGAGAAGCTAGGTAATAAGGACCCTAAGAGAGACATGCATGGATCCACCTAGAAAGGGGAAAAAGACAAGATCTCCTGAGTAAATTGGGAGCATGGGCATAGGGGAGAGGCTGGAAAGGGAGAAGTGAAGGGAAGTGAGGAAAAATGTATAGCTCAATAAAAACATAAGATAAAATAAAAAAATTAATAATAAGTAATGTTAGTAAGGGACATCCTTTGCTGTGGAATAATCCTTCTGTACACTGTGTGAATATGTCACTGTGATTGGCTTAATAAACAAGCTGACTGACCAATAGCTGAACAGGATAAAGTTACTGGGGAAAGCCAAACTGAGAATTATGGGATGAGGAAGGGCGGGGTCAAAGGAGCTGCAGGGAGAAGCAAGATGGATGAGCTGTGCTGAAGAAAGTCACCAAGCCATGTGGCAGAGCATAGATAAGAAATATGGGTTAATATTAAATGTAAGAGTTAGCTAGTAACAAACCTGAGCTATTGACTGATTATTTATAATTCATATTAAGTCTCTGAGTCAGTTATTTGATCAGCTGCTGCCAGTTATTTGGACTGGGCAGTCGGGACAGGAAAACTCCACCTACAATCCTTCTCTCTCATTTCACTTCTAATGTATTCTATGCCTTTTATTTTACTACTTAAAGTGAATTTGTCATAGAAAGAATTTAGTCATGCTGTTGTTTTAACTTCTTTTCCTCTCTCCTCTGATACTGTCTTGTCCTTAGGCTTCTTTCCCATGCCATTGCATTACCATGAGGTAATACTGGCCAGGTTCTTACCAGTGTCAGTCCTACATTCCTGACCTTCACAGCCTTCAGAACCATGAGCTGAATATATTTCTGTCCATAATCACTTACTAAGTCTTGAATATTCTGTTATAGCAGCAGGAAATAAACTAAGGAAAGCTTGTTCTTTTTCTGTTATTGTTGATCATCCAGGGCCTCGATTTATATCTTCAGACTGAAGCACAGATGCATTTAGATGTAATGTGATGACTGATACTGTGAGATTTAGATTGAACAGTTTGCTTTTGTTCTTATTTTTTCCATCTGCCATTTTTCTCTTTTTACTGCTTACATTTGGACTGACTTATGTTTTATAGCAGTTTTTGTTTATAGTTAATATGCTATGAACTTCATCTACCAAAAATGTTCATGTCAATCATTTTAAGATATATAAAATTATGGAATTATCATTATCAATAATGAAACATTTTTATTACTTCCTAAAGAAACTATATTCTTCAACTGTTGCCCATTGGGTCACCCCATACTCATCCCCCCCCACTTCCCCTAAGCACATAATAATTTATTTTCTGTTTCTATAAATTTTCCTATTCTAGACATTTCATATAAGTGGAATCCTATAGCACAGTCTTTGGTGAATGGCTTCTGTCACTTACCCTAAGATTTTTCAAGTCTCATTTATGTTATAACATGTGTCAACACCTCACTCCTTTTTTTAAAATGAATTTTACCATACACAATATTTACTTATCCATTCAGTAGTTGGCAGACTTTTGGGTTGGCTTCTACATTCTGGTAACTTCAAATGATGCTACTATAACACTGATGTGTGAAACATCATGTAGCCACATTTAATTTCTCCTAATAATGCATTTAGGATGGCATTGCTGGATGATATGGATAATAGCCAAACTATTGCAAAGTTGCTGCTTAGTGTGTTTGTTCCCTCCATCAATGTCTGGTTATTCTTACTTCTCGACACTGTCTCAACATCTGTTAGTATCTGTCTTTTTGCCTGCCGTCATCCTGTTGGGTATCAAGCTGTACCTACCTCACTGGAGGTTTGATAGATGTTTCCCTGACAACCAATAACATTGAGCACCTTTGCAAATGTTCACTATTTGTGTATCTTTCTTGGTAGACTGGTTATTTTTATTTCATCTTATCTCCTCTGTGGCTTCTTGGGGGTATCTGTCTATACCATTATTTCTGAGTTTTTAGTGTACACCAATAGCTGTCTGCCTTTGGGTGGTGATACACTGCTTCGTGGATATATCCAGAAACTTTATAAGTAGTTACTTTCACTTCTCTACTCTCAGCTCCACATTGTTGTCAAAGCTCTAATTAAATTACGTGCTTTCTTCCTCTTCGTTGTTATCCTGAGAGAATAAGCTTGTCAAGGGCAGATAGAGAAGGGACAATAAGTGATTAATTATGGGACTTTGCATGCCTTCTGAAGGGCAGGACTCATCCAGATATAGATCACCAGAGAGAAAATCAAGAGAGTCTTGAGCTCAAATGTTGCAAGAGAGCAGTAACACACACTTTTAATCCCATAATTTAGGAGGCAGAGGCAGGTGAATCTGAGTTCAAGGCCAGCCTATTCCAGGACAGCCAGTATTACACAGAGGAAAACAGTCTCAAAACCAATCTGAACAAAACAAGACAAGAATGGCAGAGGCTGCTTAGGACCATCAGGCTCCTCATTCTGCTGACAGTATCCCTGTCCACACCCCCAGCATCCACTCTGCTGTAGTTGTGACTAGTATATTTATCTAGACATGTTAATCATGTAGAACGACAAAACTATTGAGCTTGGTGACAGAGCAACTTGGGTTCAAATGCTAGTTGTGCACTGACAGGAATAAGACTCTACATTCTCGAGAGAGACTAGGCATCCTCACTCGTAAGATTGAACTTGCAAACCCTTAATTTGGTTGGGCATGGTGGTACACACCTTTAATCCCAACAATTGAGAAACATTGACTGCACCGATCACTGATACATAGTGAGACTGTCCCCAAAAACCAAACAACAACAACACAAAGTCAAAAACAAACAAAATCCTCTCAATTGTTGCTGAAAGGATTAAGTTGCAGTAAGGAAAAAGAAATGTAATGTAAGCGCCTCTTCTATATTCCCACCTGCTTTATTCAACCAATACTTTATATTCTCTTTGTGTTTCTCGGGCATTCATAGCATAGCCATTGCTACGGACACACAGTCAGAAGGAAACCAGCTCTGCACAGAGCCAAAGACAGTGTCGTGCTGCTACCAAACAAGGAACTTCCAAGTCTCTTAGAAGGTGGGAGAAACAAGAAACCTAATCTCAGGCTTTGGGTAATACATGACCCTGCAGCACCGGATACCACACTTTCAGAGTCTAGACCTACAAGAGAGAGGTTTCTGTGGCCTTTGCCTCTCAGCTCATGGTTTGGGGAGGGCACTACGGAGGTCCCTGCAGCCAAGACCATGCCCATATTCTGTATTTGATGGCATTTTCCTAGTGCTCTCTGGCCTTCAATCTGTTAATTATCTGCTTGCTAATCAAAGCCACAAGAGGTACTTAAAGCTGTAGGATAACTGCAAAGTTAGATAGTGCCTCACATTGTCTCACCCAGATAAGATGATCTGCTGAGGAAACCACAGCACACGGCCTGCCCAGGTGACAGCTGCCCACTCAGATGGTTTCACATGCACAGCAGCCACAGAGTAACCAGGCCTTATCTTGCTCTGTAACAGGAGGTACCATATCAGTCTCTGAGATAAAAAGCAACCTCAGTGAACTCTGACTCCCTGGACTTGGTGACCTGCAAGTTAAAGATAAAGGAAAAGGTACCTCAGATAAGTAGAAATGTGGTACAGACAGGAAACAGCTAAAGGGACCCAAGATTGTGCAAAATCAGTTAGTTTGAGGCAACCAAGCCAGGAGCATCAAACAGATGTGCAGGTAGTCTGACATTCTCCCAGTTAAGCTCCATGGGGTGGTCTGTGTCTGAATGATTCTGTGCATAGGGAAGCAATCTCTTTCAGCTCCCTTGAGATGTTCATAGGGTCCTTGTTGAGACAACTGAAGATAAGTTTATACACTCCAGTTTTTCAGCATGCTGTGGCCTCCTAATACAAGCCAGCCTGTACATTTTGCAAAACCAGAGAGAGAAGATTTTTTTCAAAGGTCACTCAGATAATGGAGTCAACTTGTGTGTGTTTGGATTACAAAATCAATGCTTTTGAATTTTTCATTTCTTGTTAATTAGTGCATCATTGTACTGATATCAAATACAAAAATGAATACTATAATCTTTGCCTCATATATCGTTTTTGTCTCTGGGATAAATATATGATAAAAATAACAAATGACAGAAGTTTTGGGGAAAGGAATTGGGGGAGTCATAACTTTGGATGAATATGGAACTTTTGAAGTTCTTGGTTAGGTCACTGGAGATGTGATAAGTTCTATTACCTGACATCTTTGATGTCCACTGGCCACTTGTGGGGATAGCTGGCAACTAGAGGGGATGCTCACAAGACAAGGGGGATTGATCAGAGAATACAAGCTCACAAGTTTCCTAGACCCTGAAACTATGCTTGTGCCACATACACAGGATAGCTAATCTGATTCCTTCAAAATTCAACAGTGGGATCTTGAAATAAGAAAGTGTCTACAGACTACAGAACATTGCAGAAGAGAAAGGGGTGCCTAGACTGGTCGGGGGATAAGTCAGGGGATGGACAGAGCTTGAAGCATAAATAAGACATGGAGACACAGAACAGCAAAGACCAAACAAAAAGAAGATGAGTTTGCCAGTGATCTCCTTGCTCCCATTTCTGGGAGGTCAGCCTCCACCAAAGCTTCAGGCTGTGAACTTCTGAGAAAAGCCATTCCCTTGAACATCCACAGTATCAGTTCATATAGGGGGGGTGGAGCACACTTTGGTGACATTATGTACATCACACTGTTGTCCACCTATCATCACTATTCATCTCCAGAACTTAATCTTTGACAAATAAAACTCTGTACCCATTAAATAGTAACATCCCATATCCAGCCTAAGAAACTGTCTATCCACGTTCATTCTATGAATTTGAGAACTCTAGGAAGTTCTTGTAAATTACTTATGTAATATTTGTCTTTGGGGAATTGGCTTCTGTCACTTAGCATAAATGTTCTCAAGCAAATGGTGCTTATTCCACATTTTGCATCCCCATCCACAATGTACACAGCACATCTATACATGTTGGTATTGTTATTGACAATAGCAATAATTTCATTCTTGTTTAGCAAAGAATAGTAAATATTCCCATGTCTAGATGAAACAGTTTATTCCTTCACCTAGGGAAGAATACCTTGACAGCATTCAAGATAATTATCAATGAAGCTGCTGGAAACATTTAAATACTCTTATATGGTTTGTTTGGCTTTTGTTTGTTTTGTTTTTGTTTTTGAGTGAATGGAAGTCTCATCTGGTTAAATGCTGAAGAAGGTGATTGGCGGGTTGTATAAGAGTGCATTTAGTTTTGTAATAAGCCATCAAACTGTCTTCCTGTGTCACATTTTCACCAGCAATAAGTGGCACCCCTGCTACTCCATATTCTCAGCAGCTATTGGCGTTGCAACATTTTGGATATAGGAATTCTAATACATGACATAGAATATCTTTTCATTTGTTTATTTGCTATTTGTATGTATTCTGTGGTTCAACCTTTTTTTTTTTATTATTTATGGTTCTGTTTGTTTTGTTTCTGAGACAGGGTCTCATTGTGTAGCCCTGGCTGGCCTGGAGCTCTCTATATAGACCAGGCTGGCCTCAGATCCACAGATCTGCATCTACCTCCTGAGTGCTTCAGGTAAAGTCATTAAAGGCATGTGCTATCACACCTGACTTCCTATCTGGGTTTTGTCTTTCTCATTCTCTTTTCATTTTAAAACAGGAAAGAAGCCAATAGCAACATGGGAAACCTTTGTTTTCCAATGGTGTCCATCCAAATGACTTGACATGGGTTTGGAAATTTGCTTGTCTGTGTGTTAGTATTCAGACAGGCAAGTATAGATGCCTGAATACTAACACTGTGTCACTACCTTTATAGTTCATTTGTTAGGCATGGAGCTCCTTGGAGAGAACAGACAGCAATTTAGAAGCATGACTCTAAAGACAGACATTCAGGTGCCCTAAGAACTATTATTCCATTGAAAGACTCTGTGATGGGACATCGACCTGGCCTTTCTTTCGGCCCTGTATCATGACTCCATCAGAAGATCCAGAATAGCCAGGCCATAGCAATTCACCGCTACTTAGACTTCTCTAACTGCATCTGCAGCTTCACCTCTGCCATGTTGAACCTGAAAAACCTCCACCTCATCACTGCAGTAACCATCCCCCTGCAGGCTCTCCTGAATTTGGATGGCAGCCTGTCTTAATTAGGGTTTCTATTGCTGTGAAGAGACATCATGACCATGGCAACTCTTACAAAGAAAACATTTAATTGTGGAGGCTCACTTACAGTTCCAGAGGTTCAGCCCATTATCATCATGGTGGGGAGCATGGCAGTGTGGAGGCAGACATTGTACTGGAGAGGTAACTGAGAGTCCTACATCTTGCAGACAACAGGAAGTCAACTGACTCACTGGGCAATATCCTGAGCATAGGAAATCTCAAAGTCCACCCACACAGTGATACATTTCCTCTAACAAGGCCATACCCAGTCTAACAAAGCCATACTTCCTAATGAGCTTATGGGGGGCCAATTACATTCAAACTACCACATTCTACTCCCTCACCCCTATAACCTTGTAATAGTATCATAATGAAAAATGCATTTATTCCAACTTCAAAAGTCCCCATAGTCTAACACAGTCTCAACACTGTTTAGAAGTCCAAAATTCAAAGTCTCTTCAGAGATTCATGCAATCTCTTAATTGTAATTCCTTATAAAAGGAATAAAAAATACATCACATACTTCCAACATATAATGGCACGGGATATATATTACCATTCAAAAGCATAGGAAAAGGATCATTGTGAGAAAACACTGAACCAAAGAAAGACCAAACCCAGATGGGCAAACTCCAAACTCTGAATCCCCATTTCTGATGTCAAATTGCTCTTCAGATCTCCCACTCTGTTCAGCTCTGTTGACTGCAATATATTTCTCTCTCTTGGGCTAATTCCATTCCTTGTTGGCAACTCTCCTAGGCACGGATTCCACACCCCTGGCATCTCCATCACCTTGAGGTCTCCAAGGCAATCCAGGCTTCAACTTCACAGCTTCACACATGGCCTTTCTGGGCCTCCATTCAGGAATACCCCTTGACAAATGCCTGACCCCAATGGTTGCCCTTAAATCTTGAGGGCAAATTCCATAGCCCCTTTAACACTAGAACCATGTGGACAAAACTTCCAAGTTCTGTTCCTTACTGGGGCTGGAACATGGCCTGCTTGTTCAATTATATCTTCACCATCTTTCTGTCCTGTGCTGTCTAAGCTTGGCTGTCCTGAAACTTTCACTATAGACCAAGCTGGCCTCAAACTCGGAGATCTGTCAGCCTCTGCCTTTCCAAGTGCTGGGATTAAAGGCTTGCACCACCATCCCAGCGCTAAACCTTTCTTTAGTTCCTCTTCACAAGTTGGAAACTTAGCTGGGTGGGATCTTGCCCTGAGGTCATCACTCCCTTTATTCCATTTCTTTCTTTCTTTCTTTTTTTTTTTTACATTATTCACATGATTTATTTTTTTTTTGTTTTTTAAAATTAATTTTTCTTATTTTACATATCAATCCCAGTTCCCTCTCCCTCCCTCCCTCCCATGTCCCTGACTCACCTCCATCATACTCCCCCCACCAAAACAGGGAGGGATAAACAAAATCTGTCAAGTCATTTGGAGTAGGGAATAAGCCCTCTCTCCTGCCTCTAGGTTAAGGGGGTAAACCTCCATGGGGAATATTCTCCCAACTTTATTCCATTTCTTAATATGCATATCTCCTTGAACAGAGGATTTGGTTTCATTTCACTCCCTCGTGACCCTTTTCTCAATCTGTAAATTTTGTATTTTTATTTGCTCAGCTTGCTCATGTTCATTATAAATCTTCATTAGAGTTAACATTAATAACCACAGGACAAAGTTTATACTAGGCTCTTTTGAGATTTCCTCTGCCAATGGAATTAATCCAAAATTCTTCACTTTGGACTCAGGCAGACCCATTCAACAAGGGCAAAGGCAGATACTGTCTTCACCAAAATGTCACAAGAATGATCTCTAACCAACAAACTAAAATTCTTCTGAAGACTCTTGAGTGAGTCCCTCTCACCCCCCTCCCCCCAGTTCATCAAATCAAACTCAGCACCACTGTCTTTCATACTCCTACTAGTATGGCCCATTAAGCAGTACTTCCACTGCTTTTCTAACCCAAAGTACCAAAGTCCAAATTACTCCGAACAGAAACATGATCAAGCCTATCACAATAATGCCCCAATTCCTGGTACTAACTTCTGCTTCCTTAGGGTTTTTATTGCTGTGAAGAGACACTAAGACCATGACAATGCTTACAAAGAAAGCATTTAATTGTGGTGGCTCACAGTTCCAGAGGTTCAGCCCATTATCATCATGGCAGGGAGCATGGCAGTGTGGAGGCAGACATGGTACTGGAGAGGTAACTGAGAGTCTTACATCTTGCAGGCAACAGGAAATTGACTGAGCATAGGAAATCTCAAAGCCCATCCCCACAGCAACACAATACCTCTAATAAGGCCATACCCACTTCAATAAAGTCACACTTCCTAATAGTGTTGCTCCCTATGAGCTTGTGGGAGCAACGACATTTAAACGACTACCGAGCCACTCTAAAGTCCCTTGCAATCTATAGCATCTTTTCCACCTGTGCAGCTCTCTGGTTCAGCCCTTATTCCTCACCAGGGTCCTTGCAGCTGCACAGGCCTCTTGAACTTCCTAGAACATGCTAGGCTCAATGTCTCCCCACCCCACCCAGTGCTACTGATTCAGCTCTTCTCCACCCCGCTCCACCCTTGACCCAGTGTCCCTAGCCAGGCCTCTCATTGTCCTTTCACTATACTAGCTTTCACAGCTGCCCTGCATAGTGTCTCTAGCCTTCCAGCTACCTCTATGTTTCTCATAGGGATTCAGTGCTGGTTAACTTACTAGGTGACAACCTTCTTATTTCTGCCAGCTCCATAAAGTCAACAATGTCAACTTTCTCTGTTCACAATCAAGTCCTGAAGCTGAATATGCAGCTGTTCTTAACCTCATTAAATCCTCCATCCCTCTCATCCCTCTCCAATTACCTCCTGCCCTCCTGATGAATCTTCAACTCTACCCTCATGTCTGTTCCCTTACTTGCTATTTCCTGCCCTGCCAGGAACTATTGCTGAAAGTTGAAAGATTCCTCCCACTCAGCTGCCAAGAGTTTCTTTCTAAAAGCCAATTCTGCACCAATGCCCCAGGGCACTGTTGAAACTCTCTGGCTCCCAACATGTGTTCCCTGACAATGGGGCCCCAGCATGCTCTGTGGCTCCCTGTCTGTACGCAGCCCACCCTCATATATTCTCAGTGGGACTGTTTTCTGTCCTTGCTTTGCACACATTGTTCCTATGCCTCACACACTAGGATGGGATCCAGTGCATGAACCTGACCCCACCATGCTCTGAACTCAGCAAGCTTTTGCTCTCTGAAAAAATTTCCTGGGGACACCCTGGCCTGAGCATATGTTAAGGAATTGTTCTCCTGTTGAGCTAACCTCAAGCTTCTATTTAACCTTCAAATTCTGGCTAATGGAACCTCCTTCAGGAAACCTCCCAAACACCCCAGTTGTGTGTTCTTTCTCCTACCTGTTGTACATACTCTAGCAGCAGCCCTAACTCATAGACTAGGCATTCACACATTTACCTTTCTGACACCATCATAAGCACAAGTTTCCCAAATGTCTCTGCCTAGTACTCAATCAGGAATTGTATATAGTGCCTCAGTCTTAGTTAGGGTTTCTATTGCTATGAAGAGACACTATGACCATAGCAACTCTTATAAAGGAAAACATTTAATTGGGCTGGCTTAAAGTTTGGCAGTTTAGTTCATTATTTTCATAACAGGAAACAAGGTGGTATGAAAACAGACATGGTGCTGGAGGAGCTGAAATTTAAGACGTCTTGATCCTCAGGCAACAGGAAGTGGTCTAAACGAGGTGTAGCTTGAGCATAATAGACCTCAAAGCTCACTCCCACGGTGATACAGTTCTTCCAACAAAGCTACACCTACCTCAATGAGGCCACACCTCCTAATAGTGCCACTCCCTATGCACTTAATGGGTCAATTATGATTCAAACATCACATAAAGGTACACAAATCTCCATAATTATGAAGGGATGGCCCAACTCTGAAGCAGTATCCTGAACATGTAAGGCACTTTCACCAGGTACTGAGCTTATTAGTGACAAGTCCATCCCAGAAAGTATCAACATAAATGTGTCCAAGAACTGAGAGAACAAGATTGATCAAGCAGAGGATTTTTGTAGCAGCTGGAATGGCTAAGTATCTTCCCCATATTTATACCATTCCCAAGTGTTTAATTATTTGTATATAATTGTAATTATATATGTGCATATATAGACATAAATATATGTGCATATATAGACATTTATTTGTTCTGTACTTGTATATTTCTATATCATTCAAGCTATTATTTAGGAGTAATTATTTAGGGTATGGCTGCGCAGATATTTTATTCTGTAGAGTGAGTGATCATTCTGCTTTTGAGCAAGTGAAGGGATGTTTTAGTGACTTTCTTTGTTACTGCACCAAAATACTTGACCAAAACAGCATAAGGCAGGAGGGGCTGATGTTGGTCCATTAAGGAAGGCATGATAGTAGCAGCATGAAGCTGCTGGTTAGCAATCTGAAAGCAGAGAGTAATGAACACTCATGCTCAGACAGCTGTCACCTTTTATGCAGCCCAGGACCTCTACCGACAAAATGGCATTGCCCATACCAGAGATAAACAAAATACTCGCTTGTCTCCTGAGTGTTTAGAACTAAACTCAGGTGCATCTTTATCGCGGTTAAATAAGGATCTATTTTTTAGGGCTTTACCACAAAACTTCTCAGGTTAATTTTAGTCCACTTTATGTGACACTCATCGATGACTACTAATCTCTAGACTCACTAAAAATTATGATATGGTCAAAATAGTGGTTATGTATCATATTAGTAAGTTTTGTCGTTTCCTCCCAAATTATTATAGACTTATGACTTAATTTAACAATATACACAGATTATGTAATTCACATATTCATTTGATGATTCCCCTTGTTGACCAGGAAACCTCACTGGAGGAGGGGGTGGGGGAATATAGGTGATACACAAGACAAATGTTTGAGTGACAAACATTGAGAGGAAAAGGTCAAACATACCATGTGACATGACACTGAGACAAGGGGATCTCTGACTAAATGTCTCGGTGACATCGAGTTGAAACCTGCTGATAAGAGGAGGCAACCTTAGATGTCCTTGCCAGGTGTGAACTCCCCTGCACTGTGGTAGTTTGTTTGTGTAGCTGTTTCCATATCATCGAGACTTGCCTGCCTGAGTCTGGCCTGGCACGGCCTACCTTTCTCCTTGTATCCACTTGGCAATGTTTGCAAAGGAGGTGGAGTTCAGTTCCTGCTTGTGGCATTCTTCAATAACAGTGAGTTGGCCAACAGAAAAGCAGATAGTGGCCAGTCTATGGAGATTCACCTTATTTTGATCAGCAAAAACATATACTGGAGGGTAGAGAAGTAGTATAGAGTATGTGCTTAGCATGTATGAGGCCCTGGGTTCAGTCTCTAACACACACACACACACACACACACACACACACACACACACACACACACAATGTTAAACATGAACTGGCCAAAAGGAATATATAGTAATTATTGTGCTGTCTATGAAGGACCTTAGTAAAAGATCATATTAGAAACGATTTCAGTTATAAAATTAAATAGGGAGAAGTAGGGTTATTGGAAGATTAATGACAATGAAGCCTTAATATGTTTGCTGCTTATTTTGCCAGCCTTTTCCAAGAAGCCACCACTACCCAAACTGAGAATGGCTTGGGAGCTTCTTTCTGTGTTTTCAAAGACAGCCAGAATCTATCACAACACTCTGCTAGCAAACAATTGTGGGTGTTTATTGACTGACAGAACTCCCAATTATGTGAATCAGTCCATGGGGACCTGATGCACCTGCCACTGTGTTCAGTGACTGGCTTGACAACAGTGCATTCCCAAAAGTGTGTGTGAACTCTGATCATTGCTGGGCTTCAGCTCAGAGAACCTGGGAACCTAGAGACAATTCTAGAAACATAATTCAATAAACTCAGGTCTAAAACTCCTACCAACAGGCATCTCAACGAGGGATTTATTTTATATCAACACCAAATACCTTTTAAATCATTCTACACAGTATGTATGCTCCTTTGTTGTTGCCACTCACAACTCCTAGTCTTAACCCTCCTGCTAATGACTGAGAAGCTCAGGGAAGAACACATATCTAGCGTGAATGAGTTGCTGGATTCAAACCCAGCACTGAAAGAAAGGGGAAAAAATATAAAGCAAACAAACAGATAAGCCTTTGGTAAATATCACATAAGACTCCACATAAAAATGAAATCATTATTTACTTAATTAAAAAGTAAATTTAAAAAGGAAAATACTCTGTTAAAAGCAAAATGTGCAATGGTACATGTCTATAGTTTCAGCTACCTGGGTAGAAGAAGTCAGAAGACTGCTTGAGCCCTATAGTTCAAGTTCAGCCTCAGCAACAGCAAAGAATGAATGTGTCCCCTTAGAGGTGTTTCCTTCAATGGGACTCACTACTCTGCTCTCCACAAGCATGGACAAACTTTAGGAGTTTTATAAGTAAGCATACAATATGTGCTGTACGTGTGTGTGTGTGTGTGTGTGTGTGTGTGTGTGTGTGTGCTTGTGCATGTGTGTACACATTGTTTCTGAGACAGCCTACCATATACATATGGTACCATATATATACATATACATATATCATACAGAGTCTCTCATAAGCCAGGAACTTCCCAAATAGCATGTTCTGTCCCACCAGTGAACCCTAGGGATCTACCCATCTCTGCCTCCCCAGTACAGGGATAACACACCATGCCAACATACCCAACTGGCTTTACATATATTATGGGGATCAAACTTGGGTCCTTGTGCTTGCAAGTGAGCTATCTTTATAGCCTCTCAATATGCATTTCTTAATTCTTGGCTTTAAAAAAATATAAGTTTTTTGAGATTATAATATAATTACATTATTTCCCTTTTCCCTTTCCTCTCTCCAAACCTGCCATACTACCGTTCTTTTTTCAAATGCATAGCTTTTTTTGTTAATTGTTATTACATATTATAGTGTTTTGAAAGAAAATGGCCTCCAAAGGGAGTGGCACTATTAGGCAGGTGGCTTTGTTGGAATAGGAAGTGTGTCATTGTAGGGCAGGCTTTGAGGTCTCCTTTGCTCAAGCTATGCCCAATGTCTCAGTTCACTTCCTGTTGCCAGAGGATCAAGATATAAAACACTCAGCTCCTTCTCCAGCACCACATCTGCCTGTACACTACCATGTCCCACCATAAAGATAATGAATTAAATCTCTGAAACTTTAAGCAATCCCAATTAAATGTTTTCATTTATTAAGAGTTGCTTTTGGTCATGGTGTCCCTTCACAGCAAGGGGAACTCTAAGACACCTACATATATGTGCTATTTTTTTTGTAAATGTATAAATACAACCTGTTCAGCCTGTATACTATTACTTGTATGTATGTTTTCAGGGTTGAACACTTGGTATTGTATAACCAATTGATGTGCTTTTCTATGGGAAAGGCTATTTGTCCCACATTCAGCATTCCTTAGTTGCCTGCAGTTCTTTGTGCCCACCCCCATCCTCATGAGCATTTGTATTGTCACTGTCCTTGTTCAGTTCATACTTAGGTTAATGATGCTGGTAAAACTGAATGGGTGTGGCTTCTGACATTGCTAGGAGCCACAATCTCACAGCACACTTTGCTGATCCTCCGGCTCTCACAATCTTTCTGTCCCCTCTTCTGCAGCGATCCCTGCAATGAACCTTGTGTGCAGGAGTTGTGTTTGCTTGTATCATTTTGGACTGGACTCCATAACTCTACATTTTGATTAGTTATGGTCTTATGTAATAGTCTCTGCCTATTGCAAAGAGAATTTCCCTAGATGATAGGTGAGACCTATGCTGTGGGTATAAGAACAGATGTTTAGAAGATAATTTGAGATTACTCTGTTTAGTAAAGTGGTGGTATCATGTTCTTCTCCAAGTTCCATGGTTTTCACTAGGCCTGAGTAGTTGCTTAAGTTTCCAATACTAGGAACTAATTCTTTCATTTTGAGTGCCGTAAGTCCAATTAGAGAGCTGTCGGTTAGTGCCAAGGTGTGCACGCCACTGCAGCACCCCTAGAGCTATCAAGTCATGCTTACTGTTGTTGTGGTTCATAGGTATGAAAAGCTGGGTAGTATTGTTGGTTTTTTTCCCTCCTTTGGAAGCTTACATGGTACTTCTGGCACCATGAAGGCTAGTCCCTACAAAGGAAGCTTTAATGTCAATTCCAGCTCAGAGGCCTCTGGGCCCTGTGTCTAAGTGCATGGTGTCTTCAGCAATAGAGACATACTTCCTGCTTCTAGGGGCAACCAAGGCAATAGCAGTTACCCATATGTTTTGGAAATCTCTTAGACAACCTTGAGCAACAACTCAAAGCAGGGCCTCTTCTGCCTGGTGTTGAGGCTTTGGCTCTTGGAGGAAGCATTGTCAGCCCAGATGGAAATTTTTATTTAAACTACACATGTGTATTTATATACCAACTTACCTGTATCACAGGTATTTTTAGGTGGAGAGTTAACAGAATGATTCCTTATGGCTATTTTTTAAATTTTCTTATGGCTACTTTATCCTGTTCCTTCCTTTTCCTATATTTGCTTTTAACACTGTAAAAATTGTCCTTTTTTGTTTTACATATGTAGCGTTCTTGCTGCTGAATCTCACCTTATTATGTGAACATCCCATGATTAACTGGGAGTTAATTATGAGAGAGTAACTAATGTTTCAGGTGTTGCCTGTGAACCAGGTAGAGGGTTGAGCATATTCAGCTATTTCTTTCCTATGACAAATTCATGAGCAAGAGAGAGTCATATTCTATAAAAGAGAAAAAAATGACTAAGGAGAAAAATGAGCCCAAGTCTCAAATGATGGAATCATTGGTCTTTTGACCAGGAAGTCAGTATCTTGATAGCAAAGTTCAGTGTTTTAGTAGGATTTCTTCCATGATATTTGCTTATAGAAGCAAAACAAGAATGATATACAGCACTGGCCTACAGTATTTGTTACTAGTTTGAATTCTCCCAAGGGAAGCTCAGATCTTCTGCTTGAATATCAGTCAAACAATAATAAACAGTCTAATACTTTACTAGGATAAAGTCCGAGGATACACTAAGTACCTGCTACAAGAACTCATTTGACATGTGCACTGCTTCCTAGAAGAAATAGGATTGAATCTGAATAACCAGTCCAACATTAAAATGCATTTTCTTAAACAATAAACCAGGGATCTACAAACTGTCCTGGGTGATCCTGGGGCCTTTCAAGTCCACAAACTAAAAACACATTTTCACAACAATATTAGTCCATCTCTCTTATTTCCTCTTAGGCCTGCAGTGTCATTTTCCAATGGCTACAGGGCATGTGATCCTGTCTTTCTGAAAACCAGGTGATATGGAGACATGAAAATACAAAACAATGTCATTGTTGTCATTCAGTTTGTTACATTCAATTGGAAAACAGATTTATTTATATAGTCAAATAAATTACCCAACAATGCTCCAAAAACTCACTTTTTAAAAAGATTTAAAACTCTAGGTGGGAGTGGTATGTGCATGTGAGCCCACGATACCACTGAGGTCAGAGGCATCAGGCCTGCCTGCACCTGAGGTGGGTGCCGGGAACTGGACTCAAGCCATGCACATGAGTAGTAATATGCTTTAAACTGATGAAGTATCTCTCCAGTGTCTGGTTTTGTTTTTTATTATTTAGAGATATTGCTCAGAAAATGTCTTTAGGGTACTCAATAATCTCTCATCGTTTACCAGGTTTCTGACCATGCTGGTCACTATCGCTTGTCTTTATACTGCTCCCCTTTCTTCCTGCCATAGAGTTGAGAACCACACTGACACTTTAGTCAGGCCTCACCTCACCCATACAGGAGCGCATTCTCTGCAAAATATCTACTAGATATTAGGCTTTCCATGTCTGGGAAGCTGAGGGGAGGGTGGCTCCTTAGAGTGTCATTTTCTTTCAAGCTGAGCTCTTATCAAATCTCTTCTGTTCATGTCACAGTGACAAAATAATAAATTTTATACCTTTGATATAGCCAAGATCTTTCGGTTAAAGGGACTCTGGAAAAGTAGCAAGTCTACTGTCACTGGAGATGGTCACCTGGAGCCAGCAAGACTCCACTGGGGGTGCAGTGTAATGAATGGAATTCAGAAGCAACAAAGAAAACTTGGCCAAGATGCCCGAGATACCTGCTAATTGAGAGCCCTATCGTGAATGCAGGGTCATTAGCATTGACCAAGCCAGTGAATCATAGGAAGCAGCACCCAAGACGAGGCCGCAGTAAGCCCGAACCTGCTACAGCATCCACCTCCAGAAGGCCCAAGCTTTGGCCAGCAGACCGTGGCCATAGAGGAGCATGCAACTCTGAGAAGGAAAGCCACTGGTGCTGAGTGTTGTGCACAGCTGGCTTCACTCCAGCAGCAAAGTTCCGTGCCTGCCCTCCAGCTCATCCTGTCACTCTAGAGGGCCCATGCAGTCGATGCAACTCCACTAGCATCCTGGAAACCTGCTCATGCCAGCTTCTAGCTACACCCCAAGGAGACACACTCTAATTTCCAACAGCATGAATGGGCTATGAGTTCTGTTTGCTAATTTACTTGTTTAACACAGTAAATTGTCTTATTTGAGTGTAAATCCACATTTTAGCATCAAATGGTTGCAACAGAAAGTGAGGAGCATAGAAGCATGCTAGGGTGCCAGGCCTACCATTTCAAGGTTGCTTTGACACCTAGTTCATTCTTGTGCCTGCTGAGGTCTCAGGAACAAAACCAGAGTCCATCTGCTCAGTGTTTTCTCGTTCTGGTTATCTAGTTCCATGGGAGCTCCTGACAGCTCAGGATGAACACTAAGAGACCAGTGTAAACCTTCTTACATGTTTAAAAGCAAAGCGGTAAGGGAAAAGGAAAAGATTTGCAGTGACCATAGGTGCTCATAGGCATCTGGGGGTGGCCTTTCCATAGGTGTGACCACCAGGGATCTGAGCACTGAGTGGTCTGAGGACCCTACCCCCCACCCCCATGTCTGCTCTCTTACTCTTGGGCAATTCTAAGTTGAAAATGCATTGGCTGGAGGTGATTACAGGACCTTGGAGCTGAGGACAGTCACTACTGCAGCTGGATAGGAGTGAAAGCAGATAGTTCAGAATAAAAACAACCTTATATGGTGGACTTTGGCCCTAGCAAGTGAGTGATGGGTGGTGACAGGCAACAAAGGACTTAAGAAGAAGGGACAAGCACAAACAGTGGCCTTTGATTAAAGCTTTAGGGAAAGAAAGCTTAGAGAAAGCCATCCATGCCTCAGCTAAGGCTAGCTTTAATGTCAGGGCAGGGTCATAGTCTCTGCTCTAGCCAAGGGTGAGAGTGGATGAGGGTGGAGACACAATGACAGATTGGAAGAGAAAATCATTTAAGATTGAAGAAAGGAGGAAAGTATAGGGAGAGTCCCTCTAAATCTAATAATAGTGCCATAGGTTTTGATCTGAAGTCTTCATGACTGCCTTAAGGCACACAGGGACTGCAATGACCAGGATGGAAGACAAACCAAATCATGTGTCATAGCAAGACATGACTGTATGATATGTCTGGTCACAGTTACATTGTTTCTAGCTGTGGTGTGGCTCAGCCCTAGCATATACCTTTAATCCAAGGGCTTTCTGCTTGAATATTGTAAACAAGATTAAATAAAGTCAACCATTGGTCAAGAGGTAGACCAAACAGTTGACTGGGAGGTGAACATAGAGTCAGGAAGATGGATAGAGAGACACACAGGAAGTAGAAGGGAGTGATATTCAGTTTAAGGAGTTTTATTTGAGATGGTATAAGAAAGAGAACTCTGTTTTCTAGGATGTTGTAGAGGAGGAAGGTCAGCCTGGTGCTTTCTCTGCCTCTCTGAGCTAGCAGGTTTTTACCTCAGCATCTGGCTTCCAAGTCTTTATGGTAAAATAGAACAATAGAGATTTAGTTTAAAACAACAATATAGTTTGTAGATCCCAAAAATTAAACAGCATGGAAATTTCACAGGATAATCTGTTGTGGAATGAAACTTATGCATTTCAAGCGGATAATGTCCTTTGAGTGAGAGCCCCTTTCCAGTAAGATTTATAAGACACATCTAGAAATGTCTCTGTTGTAGAAAATGAGACTGCTCAGATTGCATGGAGGAGAGGCCCATAGGGTCCTTTGTGAGTAATTGCTGATGGATTTCATACTTTCTTTAGTCCTTCTAATCACTGAAGCTCTTGCAATATAACTTGAGTACTATATGAATCCTACCACTGTATCAATACAGACCTGTCTCTGGGGCTAGACCTCTCAGAGCTATTAACTACATTCATGATAATTTTTGTTACAAATCTTACTTTCAGGATTTTTAGGTCTACATTCCATGTTAAAGATGAATCCTTCTCAGAGGCTCAATAATTATCCCTGTCTATCACTATCATATCATCATCCCGGATATTGTCCCATCTCATACTCCTTCTTGTCACTTGTTGAGGTTTTTTTGTTTGGTTGGTTTTTTGTTTTTGTTTTTGTTTTGTTTTACAGTTAGAAATTGCAAGGCACTTTTTTAAACTCCTGACCCTATGGTGGCTGCCATCTTGCAGAACTCTTGGAGAGATTTTAGAGTTTGTATACATAGATACGTATTGGGTGTTTCCTGCCTACCCTCTCAATAGTGTAAGAGTCATCCTTACCGAGTGGGTATTTGTTAGTCCTTGCTGGTGTGCCACACACCATGATATAGCTCTCCCATGATTAACTTGCCCATTCTTTGTTGATGGATGTATGAGTGGTTTTCAGTGTTGGGAAGAGAGTAGTTCTATGAGTGCCATGTCTCTGTGTATTTTGTCAGCTACATGTATAGATTTCTCTTGAGTGAGTGACTAGAAGCAGAACAGCTGGATTGTATTATAGGTGTTATGTGTAACTTTATAGGAAGGAGCAAACAGTTGTTCAACATGGATACAGATGTGCCACGTTTGAAGCAACCTGGGCAGTGGATGAAAGGATGTACTTAAATCAAATAGTCTAGATTGTTTTCCTGGCTTCACCCTTTGGATAGACCTCACACATCAGCCAACCTCCCTAAAATGGAGCATTCTGCCCAAGATTCCTCATCTGTTGAGTGGGAGTGATAACCATAGCTTCATTCTCTAAGGTTTGTGGTTTGTAGTGTGTAGTTACCGCTTATAAATGTGGGCTCTCCAATGTATTCCAACAGGACACTAGGGGCATCCAAAGAGGACCTTAGGGGGCCCTGGGAAGCACTACCCTCGACCTCTTTCCTTGTTCATAGTTGGGGTCCCTGTGGACAGAGCACAGCTGGCGCTTGTGTCTGTGTCCAGTGACTGAAGGGCTGAGCCCTGCTACTAGGAAGAGACTCCGGTCTGAAACAGAAAATGGTAACCAAGAATGGGTCTTGCCACTCAAGTGTTCCCACAGGAGAAAGGGTGAAGCACATTCTCCTAACAACAGTCTTCGGGCTTCTCTTCTTTCCACTTTGCAAGCTTCCCCATGTGCACTCAGGCCCTTAATTGCTTTGGAAGAGCTAGACGTTGTGCAGAAGTCAAGGGTATGGAAAATATTCAGAACAAAGTGCAAAAACTGGGTGATAACAGCAGTTAATCTGGCAGCCTTTGCTTTTGAGGAAATGAAAATCAAACCAACCTCTCACTTAATATTTAAGACCTGTTTGTTTCCTGTCCTCTTTTAGTTTTTCTCTTACAGTTTTTCCCAGAGAAGATTTTCTCATTTTTCAAACCAAGCATTACAGTGAATCACGCTGCATTAAAAATGAAAGTTTGTGCTCATGGCAACTAACAGCACCAGAAAATAGAAACACGATCCTCTATTAAAACTGCATGAGACTCTGTGCCCACGAAGAGAAAACCAGCCCTGACATTTATTAGGGCCAAAATACACACAAAAGATTCTGTGTGTGGAGTCATGGCCAATTGGGGGGGGGGTAGTTTTCTATGACTCACAGGGCTCAGGTGGGACACTGGCACATCACTTTGGCCTTCTGGGTTGACATTTCCTTGTCTGTGACAGAGAACAGGAGACCTTGGTAACTGCTACTCATTCTACCATTTGGAGAAGCTGAAAGTAACTAGGCTTTAGTTTCATGTTTTTTATTTTTCCTACATTTAGTGTTTTGTGCCCCACCCCACCCCACCCCCAGCACTCTGCCTTATTCTACCTGGTCACTGTCTACACAGACACAGCAAAGACACATGTGAATGTGATAGCATGAATGCTCTGTAGCAGATCTCAGTGGAACAGAGAGCCTGAAGCCTCCACCACTCCAGCCTCTAAAGCTCACCCCTGAAAAGCGAATGCTCTACACTCTAGATACTTCATTTCCCTTTCTATCTGATTGAAGGACACCAGCATCCAGGGCACACACTTCTGGGCCTCACCCCTCCCACACACATACTCTTCTTTCTTTCTTTGGTCGGGTATTTGGTCACAGTTATGAGAGAAGTCTCCAGTGCAAACCCACAGACTGAAATCTCCAAGCAAGAGATATTCCATTTTGAAAGTTTTGTAATAAAATTCAATGTGAAACCCCATAGCTTCTCTCTGAATGCCTAGTTTAATTGCACAGTTCATTGAGTTGTATAGGGTGTGAATCTTGTTTTGGTATGTGGTGTTGTTATTTGTAAGATTTTTATGATAAAATCTATAAAATAATAATAATAATAATAAACCTTAGCCTTTGGGATAGGGATATACCCTGGCTGTAGGATGCTCACCCAGGCTGCTTTGGGCTCTTTGTTTGTTCCCTAGTACTACTAAAATACAGAAACAAAAAACAGCAAACAAACAAGAGATCCTAGCAAAGAATGGCAGCAATAACAGTAGTCTCAGGACTTGGGAAGTGAGGTAGGACATCAAGTTCAAAGCTACTCTAAGCTATATAGTAAGAATATAGTAAGACCATATCTCTCTCTCTCTCTCTCTCTCTCTCTCTCACACACACACACACACAAACATTCTCCAAGAGCTGGGACATAGCTCAGTGGTAGAGTAATTGCCTAGAATTTACCTAGGTCTTAGATTTGACCCTGGCAACAACCTCATCTACTGCAGAAATAAAATAACAAAAACCTTGACTTGGTCTAGAGACAAGATCATTTATACCTCTGTTAGGACAGAATCCAACTCACAGGTAAGCTCATTAGTCTCTAAAGTCACAACTGTTAGTGAGAAAGCTCAAACTAATCCCTGGGTTTTCCTTTCAGCATTTTGTTTTGATTTTTCTTTTCTTTTTCTTTTTTCAACTTTACTATTATTTTTCTTATTCAACTTTACTATTGTTTTTTCTTACTACTTGACAAGAAATCATGTCGTTGATTTTGTTTATATGCCAGATATTAGAATGTAAATGTTGACTGGGGCATATTCAAAACTATGGTTTGAAATCAAGAAACATAAGGTTTTTGGTTTTTCAAGACAGGGTTTCTCTATGGCTTTGGAGGCTGTCCTGGAACTAGCTCTTGTAGACCAGGCTTGTCTTGAACTCACAGAGATCCACCTACCTCTGCCTCCCGAGTGCTGGGATTAAAGGCATGTGCCACCAATGCCCCGCTCAACATATTGTTTTTTAATTAACCAGAAAATGGGCATAAACTAACATTTCTAAGGACTTCTCAGGGAAGACAATGCCGCTGATGACATCTCACAGATGAGCAAACTGAGCAGCAGCAGAACACCCCAGTCTTTCTTGGTGGTGAAAAGCACAAAAAGCTAGCTTCCAGAGCCTGGACTCCTAGCCACTACTGCCCTCACTGGAAGTTAGGGTTCCTACAGAAGGACATGTGTATATGTGCCTTGTATAATCACTGCTCTATTCAGTCTTCTGACTTGATGACTGTCTCCTGGGCACAAACTCTAGAATGACAAGATGACATGCTCAATGGCTGCCAAGAATGTGCTTGCTGTCCAGATAGGGGGAGCTCCAGATCCCATTGCCTGACTACTCCAGAGAAGCCAGGGTAAAGAAAAAGCAGAAGGCAGAGGGGCTCCTTGTATTTAGGGCAGAGCTGGTCCACACAGCCTCCTGCCATTTATCAAGAGCCATTATAGAAAATCAAGATTCATTCAGGTGAGAAAATTGAAACTTTGGTTTAAATATAGATATAACAGGGTGATCTGAAGCAATTAGAATAGACACAACCAGATATAGAGGTAATCAGCAAGAAGGCTTCTGCTTTTCACACCCATCACCAATTTTATTAGTATTATGTTAACTTATCTTTGCCATTAATGGCCCATAGCCACCCACTCTTGAGGCAGCTTCCAGGCAACATCAGATGTCTGATCTAATTTTATCCTTGAAAATTTGAGTTCAGAAAAAAATGTGTGGAAATCTCTCTTGGGAGAAGGCAGGTAGAACTGAGCCCTGTGAGCCCAGGGGAGAGCATAGTGGCTGGTGAAGAACTGAGGTTAGCAAACCTTATGAAAGGCTATTATCTCAGTGTTTTCTGTTACTGTCTGGCTACTGGATTACCCAGTGCTGAGGAGAAGCATACACAGTCTCTGGGATATCCACAATGCTGATATGTAGCCTTAGTTTCCTGCAATAAAATAAGGTTTATTTTGGCCCTTAAGAGAAGAAAGGACCAACAGTCTGATTGGCCAGGAAGGAGGTCTACTATAACAACCTTTCTAGTGTGCAGTGCCACAGCCCCGGTGTATACACCTGTGAAGATGGTGTTGATAGCCTCACAAACAGGTGAGGGTCTTCTTATGACTCCCCTTGGCTCCCTCTGACTCAGACCTGCAAGAAAAATTAAAGAAAAGATGGCATGTGTCATGCATGGCATGACTCAACCATTCCTCCTAGCCCAACAGACTACCTCTTTTTCTCTCTCTCAGCTTGTTCTTCATGAGACCTAGAAGACTTTTGTAATTTATTGTCATTGACCATTAGGTTCAATGCAGTCCCAATCAAGTTTTCATCACAACAAGAAACAAGCTCTGCAAAGACATTGTCAAGAGGATGAGAAGACACACTAAAGATTGAGAGGAACAATTTGCAAAAGGTATTTCAGATACATGAGTGATATCCAAATATACAAAGAACCCTTAAAAACACAGCAATACAACAATCAAACAAGCAACTTTTGAAGAAGAGCACATGAGAACTACACATGATGAAATAGCACGTGAAAGAACTCTTTTGTCAAATTCTATCAGCGGAATGCAAATTGAAACATGCATTACACACATGTTAGAACAGATGAAATCTGAAATGCTGGCAACATCAAACCTTGGGCTTGGAGGGGAGACTTCGTTTACTCTTGGTGGAAACAAAGAAATCTACTTTGGAATGCACTCTAAAGTCTCTTATAGCAACCATGCTGATGTGCGTAAGGAGGATGGAAACCTACTCTGAAAACTCCTCTTCCTCTGCTTCCTAGAAGGCATCATTAAGGAGCCACAGGTAAATGTGACCAAGAAGAACTAAAGTCTCATGGAGCCACACCTGGGCATAAAGAAGCTGGGGAGACTAACTGATGACTTACACAGAGGAAAGGATGAAGGTCATACATCAGACCAGCAGCAGGACAGAGTGTTGGCACCTATGTACTGTGGGTTTCCATAAGATTGGAACTGGAGAGCTCCATTATCACCTTGGGAGACCCCGCACAGTTGGTTCTGTCAACAGCCATGCTTCTTTTCCATTCTACAAGGTACAGATAAGATCTCTGTGAATCCAAGCAGAGTTTAAGCATGGTTTACATTGCCGCCCCAATTCTAAACAACAACACAGAAAGTCAGAACCTGAGGACCAAGAGTTGGGACAGAAGTCCAGGAGCACAGCTTAGTTTCCTTCTGAGTCTAGATATAAACCTACCCAGACTGGGCACCGTGGAGGTTCCATGTCCCCCACAGTCACTCAGTAACTGCAGTGCTGGGCTCCAGATAACTCCTGAATAGTCCCCTATAGGATAGAAACACAAGAACTTGCAACTCTGTTGTGACCCCAGGCTTTTTCTCTGACCATACTGTAGGAGCCACTGGAAGGTCTTCACCTTCCTCTAAGGCAGCTAGCTGTCTTATATCAGCTAAAGAGGAGATATTAAAAATGCATACAGTGTTGGGATGGGAAGCCTCAAGTGTGGGTAATGAGGCCATGGTTGGAACAAGAAAGCCCATGGGAAGGTCAACTGAGTAACTTGTACAGAGTAGAAGGATCTTAAACAAAACCAAAAAATAAAAAACCTGAGCCTGATGTGTTTGAAATGCTGGTCACAGTCAGATGGGGTAAGAGGGCAGGAAACTCACAGTGTGGCACACCCTTGACCCACGCAGCTGCCACTGCTCAACACAGTGGGCTGGGAAGTGTACAAATGGCCAGGGCTTAGTTCAGTCAGGTCTGGATGCCCAGCTGCTCCGTGGCCCTCAGAACTATTGCCTTAAGGTACATGCTCAGCTGCAAGGAGCTGCCCAGGGCCAGAGGAGAGAGGCTGCTTGGCCTGAGGACTTCAGAGAATGAACTGCCTCTGTTTCTCCTCCTGCCCTCACATCCTCTCCATATTCTGTTCCATGTCTGTGTCCTGTGGAACATACAATACACACAGTGGTGAACAAGTTCCCGGTTCTTGTCTCAGAGTTGACACATTACTTGGACAGATACAGTTGTCACTGAACCATCATATGCAACTTCTCAAGGGAAGTCCCTGAGGTCTTGAAAATCATCTTGTGACCAAATGGAAAAACAAACAAAAATACCCCTAAGGGAAACCAGTACCTGGAGAGAAGGGGATGGATGCTAATGTGTGTGAACAGGGCTGAACTGGGAGCCGTGCTGCTCTCTTCTTGCTGGGAAACAAGCCCAGGCCATAGACTGTATGATATATGATGAGCCTGCTGTGAGGGGCCATGGTGATATGCACTGACCTCTGACCTCTTTCATAGTCTATGGGTACCCTGGGCATTGCTGGGTAGCTTCTCTGCCCTTGAGTCTCTACTGGATTCTCCTCTGGCACATCTGCTGTGTCTGGTCTGGGTGAAGGTTCCAGAGGCCTCCCTTGCAGAGCTGGGCCTGGGAGGGGAGTGGGCTGGGCTGCTTTGATTCTCCTCCACGTGGCTTCTCTTTGCAGGTGAGCTGGATGCCTCCAGTACAGCAGCTAGGTTCCACAATATGGGGAGAGGTATGTGGTGAGGAGGACTGGGGGGGGGGAGGCTGGTTTACTGGGGCAGCAGGCACAGTCTCTCAGGTTGGCCTGTGGCAGAGCACTAGACACTCAGAGATGTGGGGGCTCCTCTTAGTTAAGGTTTCTATTGCTGCAATGAAGCACCATGGCCAAAGAGCAAGCTGGGGAGGAAGTGCTTTATTCAGTTTACACTTCCACATTGCTGTTCATCACCAAAGGAAGCCAGGACAGGAATTCTAACAGGGCAGGAGCCTGGAATCAGGAGCTGATGCAGAGAGCATGCAGGGATGTTGCTTACTGGCTTGCTCATCCTGCTTTCTTATAGAACCCATGACTTCCACTGCAGGGATGGCACCACCCACAGTGGGCTGTGCCCTCCCCCACTGATCATTAATTGTGAAAATGCCTTACAGCTGGGTCTCATGGAGGCATTTCCTGAACCGAGGCTCCTTCCTCTCTGGTGACTCTAGCTTATGACAAGTTGACACACAAAACCAGCCAGTACAGGGCCTTTGTTGCTAGGTGAACTTAAGCTGAATGTCCACATGCAGATTCCACAACCAGGTGTGAAGGCCACAGGAGCTTCTGTTGACACTGCCCAGGTGTCTATCAGTGGTCATTCTCTGCCACCCCATGGCATGACTTGCATTGAGGCAGGCCCGATACAGAATGTTCCAGAGCCCTGATGATACCTGGACTTTCATCAGTTCCAAACACAGGGAACACTTTAGTACACAGGGACAGATCTACTGTCGAGGTCACACAAACAGGAGTCATTGCTTTGACACACTGCTCTTCAGAACAACACCCACCAAGCATAATGTTGGTGCCAAGGTCCCTGTCAGCAGCCTGCTTGGATAATATTGATTTGGGAAGTGGGCATTGTTGTCAAAGATCAAAGGTTTCCTGTTCATCTTTCAAGTCTCATCTTTACTTATAACTAATTTGTGTGTGTGTGTGTGTGTGTGTGTGTGTGTGTGTGTGTGTGTGTGTGTGTGTGCACGTGCATGCATTCATGGAGGCCAGAACAATTGTCAGATTCCCCAGAGCTCGAGTTCCAGGCAGCTTGTGAGCAGCCTGATGTAGGTGCTGGGAACAAACTCAGGTCCTCTAGAAGGGCGACATGAACTCTTAACCATCTCTCCAGCAGCCAATTTCATGTTTTTATCACTTCCCAGTAGGGCTCCTCACACACTCACTTATGATTCATACGATTTTCCTTTCCTTTAGCAGGTACTGTTCTTGTTCATCTAAGGTCTGCATCCCTTGGGGGAATCACTCACCTGCACATTCTATGGTTGCACCAAAGTGTAATAGAATAATGACATAGGCTCTTCTTTCTTGACTTCTATACCTCCTTCTTCTGCAAATCACCATTTTTCTTTCAAAACTGCTGGTTAAGAAGGAAAAGTCCCCAGGTGAAAACTATTGGTTGAAGATGCTAAGTCAGATTTCATAACCATGTTCCAAGAAATAAGGACAGATTCTCTTACAATAAATAAAAAGATTGAAAACCTCTTTCAAGAAACAGATGACAGAAACAAGATCTAGACAAATGATTGTGGGGAACTTAAAATCATAATAGTTGAAATAAACTATTGACCAGATTGGGATTGGTTTCTGCGTCAGCTTGTGCTTGGCATTTGTTCTTTGGCCTTCCCTTTATACACTGATATTCTTTGTATTGGTTGTTTTGGATTATATCCTGGACATTTTCAACATTGCATATGATAATTTAGGTCTTAGCTAGGAATGAGAGGGAAATGTGCACATTGTTGATTTATTTCAGCATATACTCCATCTGGCCCAGTTTGGGTATCTTTGGCTCCGTGTAGTCCTGGTATTAGTTCAGTTCCTATGGACTTGGCATTGTTGTGTGTGTCTGGTGTGACACTAACAGCTTAGCTTTCACATGTACTCAGAACATGAGTCAGTTCTAATACAGCAATTTCCCAAGAAGCACCAGTAATAACTAAAGTAGCCAATATTTGCTATTTTAAAAAAAATAGATTTTTTTAAAAGGGAGTGAGACATATAGAGACAAGCATGAGGTGAATATGAATAAATTAAAACTGTGTCTGTGAAAATGTAGCAGAACTCATTATTTTACATGCTAACTAAAGATATTAATATACTTAAAAAAAAGCTAAGTCTTTAGTTTCCTATTATGCTGCACATCCACCATGACACTGAGTCTGGGGCTACCATGACTGACTAGAATTTGGGTTTAATTGTGAGGTATTAAGAAGGAAGAAACTCCCCAACTCTGATTTATAGAGGCAGGGTCCTTGCCAGATTCAGATAACTAAGGTCATTTATTGGTATAGAGCTTGACTCCTAGTGCCTTTTATAAGACAAGGCAAGAGACAAGACAAATATGTGTGCTCCTTGCCTCTTGTCACAAGTCACCTTGGGACTATCTACAAGAAGGCTCTCCAGCATGAAATAACAGAGCCAAGTATGGCCATCTCAAGAGTTATGCTTTGTTGTTTGGACTTTCATCTCTTAAATTATAATCTAAATAATCTCTTTTTCAAAACAAACAGGCTGGGAAGATGACTCCCACTATAAAGTGCCTTCTGGACAAGCATGATGACTTAAGTTTGGATCCCCACATAAAATGACAAGCAAGAGTACAGTGTATAGTTCCAGTGATGGAAGGAAGGGTCAAAAACAGATGGATCCCTGGATCAGTGGCCAGTCAGCCAGTCAGTCAGCCAGTCTAACCAACCAGTGAGCTCCAAGTTCAGTGAGAGCTCCTGTCACAAAGCACAAGATGAGAAACAACTAAGGATGACATCCAGCATTGATGTCTGACCTCCTCATGCATGGGCATACAGACACATACACAAACCCGCACAAATAAATAGATACATTTTTAAAAATAAGGTTAGTCTTTTGTCTTAGGGTTTCTATTGCTGTGAAGAGACATCCTGAGAAGAGTAATTTTCATAAAGGAAAACATTTAATTGGGGCTGGCTTACAGTTTCAGAGTATTAGTCCATCATTGGCATGGTGAGAAGCACGGCAGCATGCAAGCAGACATGATGCTGGAGAAGGAGCTGAGAGCTCTACATCTTGATTGGCAGGCAACAGGAAGTGAACTGTCCCACATTGGTGTAGCTTGAGCATATACAAGACCTCAAAGCCCACATCCGCAGTACACATTTCCTTTAACAAGGCCACATCTACTCCAAAAAGACCATACCTCTAATAATGACACTCTCTATAGGCCAAGCATTCAAACATATGAGTCTATTGGGGGGGGGCATGCCTATTTAAACCACCACACCTGTCTCAAATGTTTTATTTAATAAAAAATGAGATAAAATAGAGACCAAGTAATGGCAAGTTATAGCTGGTAGGGAGACACCATTCCTTTGAGATTATGGCCTTTCTAGTCCGAGGGAAGAGTCCCTGTCCCTAGGGCTCTAGATAACTTTGTCATCTTTGCTGTTGCTAATGCCCCTGTGAGACTGCCTGAAGGTTGGTATGGAAAAGATAGAAAAGGGATTCACAGGCCAAGAGTTCCCTCATTTTGGATGATTCCGGGAAGCCCTTCTCTTTCCTTGAACCAGAAAATGAAGGGTTGAATTTTGTTGTGCTTCCTGTGTTCATTCACATTACTACGTTAGATTCTTCCAGCAAATTATGGGTTACATACTGTTTTCCCTTGATTGCAAATGAGGAAATTACCTCCACATGGAAATGACATGTTAGTAACAGCAAAGGGGCAGGAAAGTGCCATTCTACCCTATGTTGAGAAGGAGAACTGGACAACCCAGATGCCTAAAAGCTGGTGGCTGTGGGTCAGTTCCCTCTTCTGTAAGGGGACAATGGCAGTGGTGGTCAGATCACAGTGCAGATAAACAATAAACAGTAACACTTATTAATTTGCTTATCTCCTTGAACCCAGCTGTATCACACACAGAGCTCCACACATGACTCCCAGAGGACTGGCTGCTCTCCTGGACCAGTTTTAGTAATAATTAGATGTGTATTATCACCCAAGAAGCTGACTTGACAACTGTTTTACACTTTACCAAGAAAAAGTAAGTGTCTTAGTGGCAATCAGATGGCCAACACATTAAAATTAGTCAACATAAAGTGCTAATTTACCTAAGGTCAAAATTTCAAGAACTTCATTGCTCTATTTAAATAATTCCATGAAAATGTTGTTCTGTGAATCTCTATAAAGAGATGAAAGTGTTTGTGGCAGGGTGACCCGGAGGGCTGCTGACATGTATTTGCCTCCAGTGCCTCACTCAATGTGCAAGGTCACTCTTAAAAGCTGCTGGTAACCAGTTTGAGCAAGACTTCAAGGGCAAGTCGTGCAGCAGGGGAAGAAGTGTCTGGGAGTCAGTAATTTTCTATGGGTTTCAGTGAAAATCAAGGCAGAGGAGGGGAAGGAGAAAAGGACAGAATGGCAGGGGAAGCCGAGCAGTAACTGCACCGGGCAGACGTCTTCCTGGCTTTGTCCACGTGGATTCTCTTTTTATTCCTCAGAGTGAATTCTGTGGCAAGTAGAAACAGGTGAAAGTAAAGAGCATTCATAACAAGCATTTGCTCTTACCATGTTTGACCAGGTCTTAACTTCTGCATCTAAAAAATAGGAATGAAAATGCCTGCCTAAAACTTGTACAGCCACTTTGGAAATCAGTATGACGGTTCCTCAGGAAAAAGGAAACCAGTCTACCACAAGATCCAGCAATTCCACTCTTAGGCATATACCCAAAAGATACACAGTCATACAATAAGGACATCTGTTCAGATATGTTCATAGCAGCATTGTTTATAATAACCATAAACTGGAAGCAACCTAGGTAACCCTCAACCGAAGAATGGATGGAGAAAATATGGTATATTTACATAATGGATTACTACTGGGGGGCTGCGGGGGGAAGGGGGAGGACAATGGAATCATGAAATTCACTTGTCAAGACTAGGCTGGAGAAACCCACTGAAACAGCTGACTTGAACAAGCAGGAGCTCATGGACCCCAGTCTGATAGCTGGGAAACCAGCATAGGACCAACTCAGACCCCCTGAATGCCCTGAATGTGGGTGTTAGGAAGACTGAGCAGTCTATGGGGCCTCTGGTTGTGTATCAGTATTTATCCCTAGTATAGGAATGGACTTTGGGAGCCCATTCCACATAGAGGGATACTTTCTCAGCCTAGATACATGCCTAGGCCCTGCTCTAAATGATATGACAGACTTTGAAGATCCCCCATAGAAGGCCTCACCTTCCCTGGGGAGCAGAAAGGGAATGGGATGGGGGTTGATGGGGGCCAGGGGAGGAGAGGAGGGTGAGGGAACTGGGATTGACATGTAAAACAAGCTTGTTTCAAATTTAAATTAAAAATATATATAAAGAAATACATAGATTAGTAGTATGGGTTAATAATTAAGACAGACCTAGCCAATAAGAAGCCCCAGGCATTGGCACACAAATTTATAACTGGTCTTTGCTCATCACTCCTCACTGTCTGCAACTGAATTCTAGGATTTGGCTCAGTGTTTAGCTGTGGGAGTCTGCTTCTGCTTCCTTCAGCTACTAGATAAAGACTCTAGGATGGCATATAAGGTAGGCATCAATTTCATTATCAGGGAAGGGCATTTAAGGTAGCCTCTCTACTATTGCTTAGATTGTTAGTTGGGGTCATCCTTGTAGATTGCTGGTGAGATGGTTCAGCCGTTTAAGGCTAGGCTCCCAACCAAGAATATAATCTATGCATTTATACATGGTTTTATCTTATCAGAGAATACCTGACACATGTCCTCTCTTCCAGGGATCACATGATGATTCCTCTCTGCTTACACCTCCCAGAATTCTCATCTCCTACACCCATGTATCTTCTGCCCTATTGGCCACAGAGTTTTATCCATCAACCAGTAAGTGAAATATATGTATGAAAAGCATTCCCATCACTAAGACATACTTCTCTATGAAGGGCTTGGTGTAACCCACATATGGAATGAGTCCTCAGACACACATAAATCTTCATTGATAATGTTCATACATACAACTACATAATCCATTCATATGCAATGCTCAAATCCCACACGCACACACTTGTTCTCATATAGCATATCCCCCAGATGTTCCCTCACAGACATGTAAACTCACATACTTTTGCAGACATGTACACCCACATACATTTATAGACATGCACACTCAGAAACATACACTGCTATGCCTTTGTAAACACGAGTACTCATAGACATACACACTCATATATCTTCATATGCATGAACAGTCATAGGCATGCATACTGCCACAGACATGCTCATTTACACAACCTTCTCTGACCCACACATACTTATCACTCACATTCTTGTTTATACACAAGACTTTTGAGGGTATGCAACCTACTTTCCTGAGAACTTGGGAATGTGGATGAGCTATCCTTGGCATAAGTACAGAAGCTAAGTCCTGGAAAATAAATACTTGCTCTGTACCTCATTATATGTTGGTAGATTTGGGGTTTGTTCTTCCAAAAAACCTTCCCCGCACCTGTTTCCTGGTAGCTATAAGCAGAAAACAAGAAGCCTGAAGTTATAGGATTGAACTGTCTTAAGGGCTCTGGTCATGTCTCAAACAGAAGAGGAAGGGTATAAAGTAACTGATGTGAAAGGGTGCGTGTGATTAGAGACAAGGTGGAGGACAATGGTCTGGTCAGGGTAAAATGACACTCAAAGACTGAGTGAGAATGCCACCCAAGGGAAGAGCTGTGAGGGACAGCTTTTCCTGAGTGTACTACAGGGACAACCCCATGGGACCTCATTCCTGCACAGCCCCCAACCAGCCCACTTGAAAACCCCATCAGCTTTGTAAAGATCCCACATGCTTGTCATCACCCAGGAAAGTTCCATTTCTGGTATGCCCAGGAACTTGGGTGGGCATCCATATTTGTTGCCTTTGAGTTTGATAGCAAATGATACCAGGAATACCCTGGAGTTGTAGGTTTGGGGGGTCTCTTGATTTGTCTGTGAATGTCCTTATTGTAATGTTGAATGTGGAAGGTTCCTGGGAGACTCAAAGTACAACAAGGTACACTCTGGCTTCCTAGGTTCCTTGTTGCTTGATGATCTTAGGAACAGGAAATAACAAGGGTTAGATACAAGGAGGCTGGGATTTGAGTCAGAAGACCACTTGTTTATGAGATATGTCTACAGGGTGCCCCAGGACAACAGCTGGTCATAGTTGGTTGAGGGGTAGAGTTCCCTCCTCTGGGCTCAGATTTTTTCCTCCTGGTCCAGAAGATTGATGGCATCTTAGTTATTTCTATGAGCTAATCCATAAGTCCCCCAAGTTTTTCCCACCAGCTGGACTCTGGTGAGGGAAGGGGAGTAGCAGGGAATTTGCAATATACAGTAAGGAGTTCTGGAACAGAGGAACATCTAGAAGTAGATGTAGCATATCCATGCCTGGAGCCCAGAAGAGGATCTTCTGGGGACTAGCCTGGTTTTTACCTTGTGTCCTTTGGCTTGTATGAGGAACGGCAGGCAAAGATATGCAGACTGACAACAAAAACTTAAAGATATTGCCCTAGGACACTCCTTGGCCTTGACTTAGATGTGTAGTTATGCTACGGGTTGACCCTCACATATTCTCAACCCCAGAGTTCTTTGTGGGTAAATGATATCTCATTCTCTCCCCAGGACAGTTGACTATCTCTTCAGAATAACAGCTCCATTGCATTGTTTCTGGATGTCATTGTGCCATGGCGACTAGGCATGAGGGGCTCTCCTGCTGGACCACCTCTGTCATAGACCGAGGACAATGACCAGAGCACTTGCCTAAGCCACCTCCTCTCTTGAGTACTCTGGTTTATAAGGATAAGTTTGGGGGCATGCCAAGAGGAAGGGACACAGAGAATGTGGCCCATCTGGTTTGTGGTTGCTGAGCCTCCAGGCAGATGGGGTAGCTTTGGGTCCAGTTGACTAACAGGGATTACTGCTATACTTTACCCACCTCCCCAGTCAAGTGAAGATATCGTCTGTATCTTTGAAATTTGACTCATTTGATGAATGTGTTTGACTCATCCCTCATTTTTCATCCATCCTAGGACACACCGATGCCTTCAGAATAATTCAAATGGGAAGAATGGCTCCCTCAAGAAGACGTGACCTTCTTAAAAGTCTCTCACATTTCCTGTCAGGGAACCCTGTTTTCTCTTACCCAAGTAACTTTCTTTCTCAGAGATCTCTTAATAATAAATAGGTTCCAAGCCAATCTACATCCCAGGCTGGATGGCCCGTATGAGAGTAAAGAAAGACAGATGCTGGACATTGCATTGTCCACTCAAATTCTTTAAATAGCCCAGCTTGATCCATGCTTCTCCTTCTCCTTCCTCTGTTCTGGAACAGGGGTTCCCTGTGTAGCCCTGACTGTCCTGGAGCTTTCTCTTCAGACCAGGCTGGCCTCAAAATCTGTCTGCCTCTGCCTCCCAAGTGCTGGGATTAAAGGTGTGTACCACCAGGACCAGTGAGACATGCTTTCTTGTTCAGTTTCTTTCTGTTACCATGATAAAATGTCCTGATTAATCCAGGCATGATTTCTCATGCCTTTAATTTCAGCACTCGAGAAGAGAAGGAGAGGTTGGAGAATCTCTGTGACTTTGAGGCTAGCTTAGTCTATATAGTGAGTTCTAGGCCAGTTAACACACACACACACACACACACACACACACAGAGAGAGAGAGAGAGAGAGAGACAGACAGACAGACAGACAGACAGACAGACAGAGACACAGAGAAAGAGAGACAGAGAGACAGATGCAGAGAGACAGAGGCAGACAGAGGAAAAGTAAAAAGGAAGAGAAGAAAAATGCCTCAGTAGAAGCAACTCAAGGGAGAAAAGATTGGTTTTAGCTCACAATCTGATATACAATGGTAAGAGGGAAGTCAAGCAACAGTAGCATGGGACAACTGCTCATGTCCCATGCATAATCTGAGCAGAGAGCAGTGAATGCATGCAGCTGCTCAGCTGCCTTTCTCCATTTACACAGTCCAGAATCCCAGCTGGGGACTGGTGCCAGCCACAGTGGGTGGGTCTTCCTACCTCAGTGAATGTAACCAGGATACTCTTCACCAGGCATGCCAAAAGACCAGTCTTCCAGGTGAGGCTAGAGTCTGTCAAGCCGACAACAAACCACACTTCTTTTCCAGGTTGTATTTGCCCGTACCTTTTTATCAACATGTATCTGAGATCAAAAAGTCATCCCAGACATGGCACCTGTAAGTCAGATGAGAGGGATAAGATAGAGGAGCACCAAATTAGGGGCGATCCCACAGTCTGGACAGCCCTCCCGCTGAGAGTCCAGTTCAGCATTGGCAGGGCTCTCAGCATGAAGCACAGACAGAAATGCCTTTTCAGCTCGAGAGAAGCCCTAAGGTCTGAGCACTCCAAAGCAGACTGCACAAAACAGTGTGTTGGTTTGGTCGATCAGAATGGGAGACAATTCTGTCACTGGAGAGACATAAACATTTCTCACAACTCTGTCTGACTGGAGTTCACTGGTTCTTAGTGCCTGGGAATGAATGTGGGAGACACAATTTGTCGGTGGTGCAAGTCAGTGATTCTGTGAGGGCTCTGTAGTTTACTCCCGATTGTGGGACTGGCCAAAACCAGTGTAAATCAATGAGAGATGCTGATCAGGCCACTCAGATTTTACTTCTCTGAAGTCCATCCGCTCTCCTGCCCCAAGTAGGGAACTCTCTAGGCCGTTGATGGGTAAGTGGGAAATCCGATCATTTACTGATAACAAAGATGAAAATGGTATGAATAATGAACAGTACCCTGTCAGCCTCACCTGGGCATTGCCCCGCAACCAGTACACACTGAGCATCCAGGATCTGTCCACACCAAGGCAGCTTCTGGTTCTCCATTTGTGAACAGGAATAGTGGGTTTTGAATTATGAGTCATTTTCAAGGTCAAGTATGGGTTATCAGCAGTTTCATTTCTGCAAAACTTCCTGCAGGGAGCTGGGCAGTTTTTAGAACGGGGATCCACACTTCATCTGCACAAGTTTATGTGAATGCATACTCTAGAAAAGGAGACACTCCATAAAACTCCAGGCTAAGCCTAGCACATAACATATTGTATAATATGTGCCTTGACTTAGGAGGCTGGAACACAGGGCTCACTAGCTAAGAATTCTAGGTGAGTCTGGGCTACAGCAATTATCTCAAAATACAAAACAAAAGCAACTACGGCAACAACAAAAGAAGAGAAGCTCTGCTTAAATGGAAGTCCTAAACAACCGAAGCATCAATGAACTGTGTCTAGGGGAGATGGCTCAGTGGGTAAATTATTTGCTGTGCAAGCCTGAGGACCTGAGTTCAAATCTTCAGCACCTACGTAAAGCCGGTGTAGTCATAATCCCAGCCTTCCTAAGGAGAGATAAGAGAAACCCCAGAAACTGGTGGGCAAGCTGGCCTAGTGTACTCAGCAAGGAACAAGAAGAGATCCAGTCTCAACAAGGTAGAAGGTGATGACTGTTAGTCTGCAGGCATTTACACTGGCCTGATCTCGGGGACCTAGCAGGACACATCAGCAGCAGCAGCACAGGTGCTATATCCCCTTATAAAAGGCCAGCCCTTCTCAACCTCCCTCTCTCTTTCCTTCTGCCTCAAAGGCCACCTACGTAACTCTCCCCAATAAACCTCCCATGTGAGCTCTGTTGCATGGTGTGGCTTCGTGGTGCCCCTGGGTTCCAACCCACCAAGTTTGTCTTCAGCCACTACACTATTACAATGGTGCCGAGGCTCTGGCAGGCCCTCCTGGTGGCTCCTCCTGTCTACCAGCAGCCTGAGGCACACCAAGACATTGGGCCCAGGCCAGCTACAACAGCCTCACTTTCCATCTAACTAATCAAAGCACTTTCCCTAACACCCACAATGATTGGAAAGCCTCCCTTCTCCCAGTTGGTGTAAATGCTTCCCTGGATCCATGGGAATGACCATTGAGCATCCAGCACCCCTCTGACATTCTGGTCTTTAAGGTTACAGTTGACCCTTTTTGCTGACACTCACCTCTGGCCATTTCCCATGAGTGGGGCTTAATCTCTGAAACAGTTTCTCAGCATTTGGTCTCATTTGCAAACCCTAGTAGCAGGTGGCCATGTCTCACTCAGGCTTTTAGCCCTTGGCCCCTGTTCTTGTGTGATGATGTACTGAACAGTATGTGCCACTCAATCCGATCCTCCCTGGGTCCCTGGGATGCCAGCACATTCAGGCTTTGGATCTTCCTCTATCTCATCCTTGGGAACTGTGTCATATACCTCCTAGTTCCCATTGGGAAGTCTTTTGGAGACCCACTAACCATTCCTTTCAAATCAAATATAGCCTCAGTACATCTTGGCAGTCAGGAAACTGAGGAAGAATTCTCCACATTGTTGCTTTCTCTTTGCTCCAAGCCCTGCTGGTTTCTGTCTGCTCTCCTCTCTAAATGCCCTGCCTATGTTTGCTACAGCCTGGGAGTCAGACGGAGAGGTCAGCTTCTCTTGCTGAACACACACTGCTTCTCAATTTCTTTTTATTTATTCAGCTCCTGTTTCGTGTGTGTGTTGTGTTTGTGTGTGTGTGTGTGTGTGTGTGTGTGTGTGTGTGTATGACTTGGATTTCACTCTATATGTATAAATGTAAGCTGGATTTAATTCTGTGTGTATGTAACTTAAATTCAACTCTCTGCATATAACTTAGATTCAACTACTGTTTAGAAAAACATGTTTTAAATAGCAACCACACGGCTTTCCTCCATCTTGGCTGGTGACCTCATTATGATATATATAGGTTGGCTGGCATCTTTACTAAGATTAAAGTGTATATCATGTGACACTTCTTAGTCCTAATAAACTCTGTTCACTGTATCTCCTTCTAGACTAAGAAAGCAACAAGTCTCAAATATTTTGGATTGTTTTGGACTTTTGTATGATGATATAAATATAAGGTTAGATTTGTTACAACATACTGTGTATGCAATTCAACTCTGGATTAGAATATACTCTATATGGTAATAGTAATATAAGGTTATAAAGGCCCATTCAGATTAACAAAAGTTGATTTAGACATTTACACCTAAATAGTTATGTCTTTGCCAAGAATTTGACACCAAGCTTCTAAGGAATTTGAATAAGTAGCAACATATGTTTGATAAATAAGGTATTTGATAAATAAGATATATATTTTGTAACAGAATGCCTGGTCCCTCGAGGGGGTCATTTTGCCAGAGTTGGGCATTTGGGCAGAGGCTGCCATGGCTTGTTAAGGGCAGTGTGGCCTCTGATGTCCCTCAGTCTCTGCTCACAAGCCCCACCCCAGCCCATATGCCCCCTTTTCTCCTGTAACCATTTCACCCTGGGGATCTTTCCTTGCCTTCTCAGGAGACAGCCTTACCGGTTTGTAACAAGATTGTTCCATTTCAAGGAAATAAAAACAAGCAAAGTTTGTCTATTCAAATATACCTAGTAGGTAGACATTCCTCAAATGCTTCAGATATCTGAGAACATAGCATTTAAGAAACTGCTCAACATCCTTAACTATCAGGGAAATGCAAATCAAAACAACTCTGATATACCATCTTACTCCTGCCAGAATGGCTAAAATTAGCAACACCAATGACAACTTATGCTGGAGAGGATGTGGAGTAAGGGGAACATTCCTATACTGCTGATGGGAGTGCAAACTTGTACAGCCATCAGTATGGCAATTCCTCAGGAAAATGGGAATCAGTCTACCACAGGACCCAGCAATCCCCCTCTTAGGCATATACCCAAATGATCCCCATCCATGCAACAAAGACACCTGTTCAACTATGTTCATAGCAGCATTATTTGTAATAGCAAGAACCTGGAAGCAACCTAGATGCCCCTCAACTGAAGAATGGATAAAGAAAATGTGGCACATCTACACAATGGAATACTACTCAGTGGGGAAAAAACCAATGGAATCTTGAAATTCTCAGGCAAATGGATGGAACTTGAAGAAACCATCCTGAGTGAGGTAACCCAGTCACAAAAGAAGGAACATGGTATGTACTCACTCATATATGGATTTTAGACATAGAGCAAAGGATCACCAGCCTATAATTCACACCGCCAGAGAAACTAGGATACAAGGAGGAACCTAAGAGATTCATACAAGGTCCCTCACAGAAGGGCAAAGGAACAGGATCTCCTGAACATATTGGGAGTGGGGGGGCAGTGAGTGGAGAGGGAGCTAGGAGAAAGAGAAAGGGAGGAGAGGAAAGCTCGTGGGACAAGGAAGATTGAGTCAGGGGAGTAATAGACTAGAGAAAAAAGAGAGAGAGGGGGAGATACCATAAAAGAGGGAGCCATTATAGGTTTGAAGAGAAAACTGAACCTAGAGAAATGTCCAGAGACCTACAAGACTGACTCAAACTAACAATTTGAGCAACAGTGGAAAGGCTACCATAAATGCCCTTCCCTGATAATGAGATTGATGACTAACTTATCCACCATCATAGAGCCCTCATCTAGTAGCTGATGGAAACAGAAGCAGACACCCACAGCTAAACACTGAGCTGAACTAGAATCCAGATGCAGAGAGGGAGGACAAGACCAGGCTACAGAAACGCATAGAGATAGCTGACCTGAACAAGGAGGAGCTAATGGGCCCCCAGACTGATAGCTGGGAATCCAGCATGGGACTGAATCAGACCCCCTGAACATGGGTCTCAGTTAGAAGGCCTGAGCAGTCTAAGGTTCCTCTGACAGTGGAACCAGGATGTACCCATGGTGCACAAAATGACTTTGGGAACACATTCTCCATGGAGGGATACTCCCTTAACCTAGAGACAGGAGAGAAGGCCTAGTCCCTACTCCAAATGACTTGACAGATTTAGATGATCCCTCCTGGAAGGCATCACCCTACATGTGCAGTGGGGGGGGGGTGATGGGAGGGAGTGTGGTTGGGGGGGCATGGGAGGGTGGGAGAGAGGGAAAGAGGGAGGGAAGGAGAGAGAACTGGAATCATATGTAAAATAAAAATAAAAAAATAAATATTTCCTTCATTATAAAAAATGTTTAATAATAGAACTTTTGTGATAGAGAGACATGCCAGCTCCTGGCATCACCCTTATCTCCTCTAGAGAAGATGAATAGATGAATGGGCACAGATCCTCCTCTTCAAGCTTGCTTCAAATGTGACAACATCAGCCAATGGGAAACAAAACAAAACAAAACAAAAACAAAAAACAAAAACAAAAACAAAAACAACAAAAAAAAAAAAACTACCTTTCATCTCAACTACTCCCCTGCACAGGCCAGACAACAGGACATTGGATAACAGAATTGGTTGCCCTACTTTGCCTAGACAAGGTAGGCTGGTCTCCATCCATAGGAGAGTCTGTCAGATCTTCTGGGCCTGGCAGCCAAAGACTGATGGTGCTCTGAGACCTCTGAATCCAACAACCACAGAGGACCTTGGGGTAGCTGTCTAGGTAGCCAGCAAGTCTCTGTCACTTTTAATATATTTGGAAGCTGCCTGGTCTGCTTACTCAGGTGAAATTTATCCCTCTCAGATCTGATGGCACTCGATGACTAGGCTAGTGATAGCATTGTCAGTTTAGCAGTGGCAACCAAGGCTTCTGTGGCCTTCTCGATCCTCTTTGTATGTAAAATGCAGGCCATAAGTCTCTCTCACTCCTAGGGGTACTTAATACTAGATCTAGACAGTTTGCCTTGTTACCAGACTCAGAAAAGAGATAAACTCAGAACAGATTTCAGTGTAACTTTTTACTATTCCTTAATTTAAAGGAACTCACTTTACAGTGATTGCTCTCAGTATCGGTCACCTGTGTCTCCTGGTGAATTAGACAGAAAAGGTGTTTTAAGGTGGAAAGTTTATGTAAAGATATGAAAGCTTAAGATAGGATCTAAAAATGTTTTAGGATCTAAGAAAGTGTTTTAAGGTGTGTAAATGTAAGTTATAAAGATTTGAGAATGCAAAAGCTTAAGTGGTGATGAAAAGAAAGCAATTTAAGGTGCATAAAAAATGAAAAGTTTCAGCTTTCTCTTGCTATTTTACTGTTGTAGTAAGACTCCAAAAGTTCATAGTCTTGAATCACTAGAATTCTGATAACTCTGGTAGAATACCACTACCATATCATACTCACAGGCTCAAGATTTTAAATTCCCTTCAGTTGTTTTGGTATAGACTTAAAAGCGCTTCCCATTGTGCAAAAAAAAATCTGTCTAATCTATATATATCCAGTCTCTGGATAGAGGAAAGAGTGTTAATATTAATGCTTTTAATCATTTTTGGGTCCCCTATGACTCAAATGTGTGGATATACTGCCTTTTCTACAATGTAGATTTCAGTACAGATTACAGTGTTCATATCAAAATCCTTCATCACATAGACTCCCTACTGCCACACAGAGCAGTGGGTTCACAGCTACTAGGATTGTGGCATGACACTCTGTACAGAAGAGAGCATTTATTATATTGTCTACCACTGTACCATAATGATCAGCCTTTACATTTGTCAATTTGTATTAGCTTTTTGAACATTTCATAAATTATGTTTGATCATACTCACCTCCAACCCTTTGAAGACCTGCCCTCCTTCCATACCCACCAACTTGGTATCTCCCCACCCACACCCCCTTTTTTTTAACTCCTCAAGACCAATTTGTGCTGCCCAAATATTCCTGAATGTGTGGCCTTCCACTGGAATATAGTTGACTCACAGTGTCTACACTCTTAGAGAAAACTGTCTCTTCCTCTCCCAACAGCTAACAATTGCCAATAGCTCAAGGCAAGGGGTAGAATTCCATGCTCAACTCCCCTCTCTAGGCTGGGATTTAGTCTGCCTTGGGATTGCACAGGTCTTATATATACTGTTGACACTATCTTAGGTTCATATGTGCAGCTCCCCTGCAGAACTTGGAAGACTTAGTTTCTTGTAGTCACTCACCACCTCTGTCTCTTATACTCTATCCACCTGCTCTCCAGCAATGATATCTGAACCTAAGGAAGAAGGGTGTGCTATGGATGTTCCACTTAGGGCTGAGCCTTCCATAGTCTCCTATTCTCTGCACCTTAGGTTTCTGTGTTAATCACCATGTACATCAAATAGAAGCTTCTGTGGTGGAGTTATAATGAAAAGTCACTAGGGGTGGTTTAATACTATATCCATTTAGAATAATGATAGTAGTAGATTCCCCCTAGGGACTAGGACCTGCCAGCCATGGGTTACCACGTCTTAAATTTTTTATTTATAAGCTAATTGTAAAATAACTTTATCTTTCTAGAAAAGTTCCATGGATGGTATGTTATAAAGAGTTGTCACTGAAAAAAAAAAATAATGTGTTGTGATCTCTTCCATGAATTTCAAAGCTCCTTTTCTCCCCTCCCCCTACTCCGACCTCCCTTTCCCACCATCACCTGTAATGCTAACCCTCACTCTCCTGAGCTCTCGTAGGATTGTTGTGATCAGTTCGTACCCACTTACAGACCCACTTGGGTCAGGTTGTAAATTTAAAACAACAACAACAACAAAAATACTTTTCAAATCACCCATAAAAGCACTTTGAAAGTAAGACATGATGGTGGATGCCTGTGATCCCAGAATTTGTGAGGTGAAGGCAAGATTAGGACTTTAAGGTCATCCTAGCCATGTACTGAGTTTGAGGGCAGCTACATAAAACCCTGTCTCAAAAACAAAACACAACAAACAAACACAACCTTTGATTGATTTGAAAAGAAGGTACTTATTGAGCTCTAGTTATCTATGATATCACCAAGTCCCAACCACAAAACACCATGAGATGTTCCCTGCTGGGAGGCACAAGCCTGTTTCCCAGAGAATTCCCAGAGATTCCTTGGGGTAGACTGTGGCTTTGTGATACCACACTGCCCCCATTACAGGTACTATTGATACAAGTTCTTGGGAATATGTTTAACTGTGTGTCCCCTCCTCCTTACCCTCACAGTAGGGATCTTCCAGTTGTTAGTCACCTGAGGACCAGAATCCTGCAGTAAGCCATCTCTAAAGATGCTTATAGAATACTCTGGAACTTTGAGCTCCCCTCAGCCAGCCTGTCTCAGTTCCCTCCTCTCTCTGTATAGGGGATGGCTGGGGAGGCAGCACCTTGGTCATTTACAGCAGCTAGCTGACTACTGACTTCCAGATACAGATGTGTGTTGCCATTGATTGCTGTGCTTTGTCATGGATTAAACATCTACACAGTGACCACACTGTCTCATTTGCAGGAAAGCAAGAGATGACTCAGAGATGATTCAGATTATCACGTCAAAGGGGACAGCTTGAAGGCTCCATCTGGAATTATTTGAGCATCAAAATCAGTGTTAGTAATAGATCACACATCATTGGACAAAATAAGAACTAGGGTCACACTGATAACTAGCTTAAATCAATCAATAAGCAAACTTTCTTATTAATATAAAACAAAGCTTTCATCCATGAGCTTCTACCAGAGCGAGCTACAGACATCTGTTCCTTAAAAAGCACCAAGTGGCACATGCCTACAAACCCAGCCCTTGGGAGGCTGAGACAGGAGGATAGTGAGCTGAGGGCTGAACCCGGGTGCATAGTAGGACCTCATGTGAACAAACAAAAATACACAATACAGAGGGTGAAGCCTCTCTAGCTAGGTCACAGTTATAGCAGGCACAGAAAGAGGGAGGGAAGGGTGTTTTGCAACCCAGTTCATTCACTTGGTCACCTTCATTCTTTGAAATGTTCTCTGTGTTAGGCAATGTAGTCAAAACATCTCCTGGTGCCTAAGGGGCTGCCATCTAAGGGATGCTGAGGCTTCATAGAGAGGACCCTGGGGACCTCACCACACAGAAGAACATGAGGCTTGTATATATAGGTCAAGGACTGAGAGCATCCAAGTTCAAGGAAAACATGGAGTTATGCAAGTTTGAGAAGGCTGGACTCCATTTCAGAATAGCTATACCATGGTAGATGGCTGATATGCAGGACAAGGTAGGAAGGTGGTCAAGCCTCAGAGTTTAGATTTGATTGTACAGGTGATGTTGTGTTATAGGATGCAGCAGTGACAGGAGGGGACAACAATCAACTCCCCACATACACACCTGGGGCCAAGCACTAAACTAAACAGTCCTTCCACAGAGCATTGTCAACTGTCACAATAGCTGTACACAGTACACAGAAGGAAGTGGCAGAGACAGAGGGATTTTCAAGGCCAAATGACTAGTATGTGGGGATTTCTATAGCTTCAAAGAGCACACCCAACTCTTCTGCTGACTTCCAGGTCCTTGCACTTTAAGTACCAGTGGCTTTGGCCACACTTTGGAGTTTAGGGATGTAGAATCTTGGTAGGCCTCCAGCTTCAACTTTAGGGCTTTCTTATGATTTAAGGTATACATACCTTGAATTCAGAGAAAGGTATATCCAGTATGACTCCTTGCCACCCACTGGGAGGATGAATTGAGATAGCAGGAGCAAGGGCTAACAAGAACAGGGAAGGAAGCATTGTGCTGTATGTAGGAGCAGCACCTGGGCCAAGTGGCTCTGCCTCTGCCGTGGCTTTCTCTCTGTGTTAGGAATGATTAATTGTACTCTCCCCAGATCATACAGGTACAACACAGAAATGTCTGTAGGCAGAAGTTTCTGTCCCATCAGCAGCTCCCAAATAAACACACAGAGGCTCTTATTAATTACAAATTCTCAGTCAATAGCTCAGGCTTGTTACTAACTCTTGTATCTTAAATTAACCCATATTTCTTATCTACACTTTGCTACATGGCTCGGTACCCTTTCTCGGTATGACCAGAGGATCTTACTTCTCTCTGCATCTGCTCAAGACTTCTTTGACTCTGCCCTTCTTCCCAATATTCTCAATTTGTATTTTTAGCCTAACCTTATCCTGCCCATCTATTGGCCAGTCAACTTCTCTATTAAGCCAGTCACAGTGTAATGAAATAGTCCACAAATGTCCAACAGAAGGGAGTTTTCCTGGTTAATTTTTTTGTTTGTTTGGTTTTAGAGTTTGTTGTTATTGTTTGTCAACTTGAAATAGCCTAGAGTTATCTGAGAAGAATTAACAAATTAACAAAATGCCACAACTAACAAAAATGCCACCAATAAGACTGACCTGTTGCAAGCCTGTGGGGCATGTTCTTCTTTAATGATTACTGTGGGACAGCCAGCCCATTGTGAGTAGTGCCATCCCTGGGCAGCTGGTCTTGAGGAGAAAACGGGCTGTGTACACCATGGGTAATAATCCAATATTCATCTTTTCTCCATGGCTTCTGCTTCAGTTCTTGCCTCTGGCTTAATACCTTGAGTTCCTGTCATGACTTCCCTCAGTGATTGAGTGCAACCTTAGACTTGTAAGCTGAAATAAACCTTGTCCTCCTCAAGGTGTCTTTGGTCATTGTTTTATCACAATGGAAATGGTAAGACAGAGATCAAGAAAGCCAAGTTGTCTCACAGCTTTACAGCTAAATCCTTAACTGCAGACCAGAGCCTGGTTACTCATGAACACACACTTCTTGGGGTTTCGGCCTTTACACCCTCACTCTGTGTCTACAAGGATCTCTTATCTTTCCCTGACCGTCCAGTCCCTTTCTGTACTCAGCCACTACTGAGTCACTTTAAAAGCAGCGCTGGGTCACATGGATAATGCCAGCCGGAGGGTGGGAGGTGAGTGTGGACAGTGTGGAAGTCTACATGGTGTGGGCATAACCACCACTCCACAGATGTCTGGTTCACTACCCATCACTTGAATGAAGAATGGGCCACTGTGGCTGTCCTTTGGGGGAAGATAAATTAGTCCAAAGTAGCAGCAACTACCACAGAACTGGCGATCTTTTGTTCTGGAAAGCTCAGCCAGCTGGGAAGCTGGAATGTTAATTTATATCAAGTGACTGCATAATCTCCTCAAGCTTCCACCATTGTTAAGAGTCAGCCTTAACCCCAAATGACCTTGGGAGGGGTCTTTTGTCCTTGGCTCGTGGCAGCAGTGGTGGTCTGCCCCTCTCCCCCAGCAATGCCCTGTGTGTTTCTTTTCCCTCGGTAAGATATTGACTCAAGATCTGAGAGCAAAATGAAAATCCATTTCCATCCAAGGCACTTCAGTTGCCCTGGGGAGAGTAATCACCAAGGCATTATGATATTCCCATGACTCAATAATAATTAATATTAATTATATTTATTGATGCTTCCTCTCTAAAAATTTCCACTGCCATTAGGTTGCTCCAAAACACCCTGGGAAAGTGAGACAGACTCTTCTCCTTTCATGGCCTTTGTGCATCTTCCCTTCCTTTGGTTGCTTTGATAGCCAGCTCTGGAACCCCACTGACTAGCCTGAAGCAAGACAAATTCATGGTCTGAAGAGCCTAAGACAGTCACCCAGCTTCCAGCACTTTTGTGACTGTGGAGCTGGAGAGGTCAGGGTATGTGTAGAATTCTTCAGACCTTCCATGCATGCAGTTCTGCTCTCCTGTGGCAGTAAAGAAGACAGCACAAGAAGAGAAATAAATGATCCATGAAGTAAGATCCCTGGTCAAAGTCCCTGGAAGGTAGAAGCCAGATACAGGAACTCGGCAGACTAGTGTATGGCCAGGTTTGATGGTTGTCCCCACGCTTAAAAATATGACTACTTTATTTGCCATCCTAGAGCCTTCATCCAGTAGCAAATGGAAGCAGAAGCAGAGATCCACAGCTAAACACTGAGCCAAACTTCTGGAATCCAGTTGCAGACAGGGAGGAGTGATGAGCAAAGGGGTCAAGACCAGGCTGGAGAAACCCACAGAAACAGCTGACTTGAACAAGGAGGAGCATAGAACTGACCCAGATCCCCTGAATGTGGGTCTCAGTTAGGAGGCCTGGGCAATCTATGGGGCCTCTGGTAGTGGATCAGTATTCATCCCTAGAATGGACTTTGGGGGCCCATTCCACATAGAGGGATACTATCTCAGCCTAGACACATGTGGGAGAGCCTAGGCCCTGCTCCAAATGAAATAACAGACTTTGAAGATCCCCCATGGACGGCCTCACCCTCCCTGGGAAGCAAAAAGGGATGGGATGGGGGGTGGAGGAGGGAGCAGGGGAGGGGGATGGAACTGGGATTGACATGTAAAAAAAAAGGTTGTTTCTAATATAAATAAAAAAAAAAAAAGAGCTTCCCATCTAGAGAGCCAGATAGATAGCAATTTGGTGAACCATACGGGGGGGGGGGGGGGGGCAGGGGGAACTGTGTGAGAGCTGCAGCCACTCCAGAAGGTGATCAGACTCACAGGAAACAGGGTGTTTACAGTATTTTTGAGGTTATAATTACATCATTCCTCCCCTTGCCTTTCCTCCCTGCAGTCCCTGTCATGTATACCCCTGACCCCTGCTCCCTTTCAGATCCGGAGCCTCTTTTTCTTTGCTTATTGGTGTGTGTGTTTGCGTGTTGTTGTGCCCAGATTCTGAACCCCCCAAATCACCAATGCGAAAGCAAAGAATCTCTTACTGTTAAAGGAGCTAACTACATTAACTCAGTCAGGCCCATCATCCATTCATCGAGGCAGATGGCAGGAGAAGGACACTGAGAAACCCTGAGGCAGGAAACTTTTTGGGCAGTGTAAGGGGAATGTCTAGGGCTATGCAACAGTCTCAGGACTGACTGGTGAGCTTCTCGGCTTGGACTACCTGTCCTGTGTTGATTGGTCAACTGGTTGTTATGGCCTATAGGCCCTCCTCCCAGGGCAGTTGCTATGCTCTGCACATCACTGTTGTGCCACTTGCACCGTAAAGCACACCCATAGCTGTAATAAAGCGCAGTCCCACCTGCTAACTTGTGATTGTTCCTTGCCACTGAGGGTATCTGACTTCCTAGTGACTAGGGCAGGCCCAGCAAGGTCATACATGTGCTGAGTCAGAGGCCTACAGGTCTTTCTGCAGCCTGTCATTTCTGGTAGGGGGGTAGGGGGACTTGTCTCTTCAGTGTGTGTGTGTGTGTGTGTGTGTGTGTGTGTGTGTGTGTGTTCCTAATATATAACCACAACCTGTTCAGTCTGTAAAATGTTACTTGTATGTAAATGTTTTCAGGGATGACCACTTGGTACTACTAGATAACCAATTGATGAGATCTTCCCTGAGGAAGACTATTCCTCTTGTCCTCGGCATTCTTTAGTTCTTCCCTGTAGTTCTTTATTCAGCCCATGTTTATGCCAGCATGCTGATAAGATTCTATGGGTATGGCTTCTGCCATATCTAGGAGACACAATCTCATGGTAAACCTCCCTTTTCCTCTGGCTCTTACAACTTTTCCACATACCCCCCCCCAAGCAAAGTTGTGTTGTAGATATATCAGTTGGAACTGGACTCCACAGCTCTGCATTTTGATTGGTTGTGGGTTTCTGTAATGGCCTCCATCTGTTGCAAAGAGAAGTTTTCTTGATGACTGCTGAGGACTACTTATCTGTGAGTCTAGGACAAATTTTTAGAATGTAGTTAGGGTTTATGATGTTCTAGTAAAAATGGCAGTTGTAGGTTTTCCTTAATAGCCATAATTTCTTTAGCCCTGGGTAGTTGGCTAGGTTTCCAGTACCAGGCATGGTTTCCCTCTTGTTGAGTGGGTCTTAAGTACAATTAGATTTTGGTTACCACAATGGCATGCTAGGGTTGTTGTACCATGCTTATTGTTTTTGTGGTTCATAGATGTTGTAGCTGGGTTGGACTGTTAGTTGCTTCCCTTGTTTGGAAGCTTGCATGGTACCTTCCAGTACCATGAAAGCTAGTCCTCAGGGAGAAGGTTTTTAACTTAGATTCATCTGGGGTTGTCCAGGTCTTGTATCCAAAATGCATGGTGTTTTCAGTAATAGGGACTAACCTCTCACCTCTGGGGCCCAAGAGCAATAGCAATAATCTGTAATGTTTTGGGAGTTTCTTGGGCAATCCCTACTAACAAGTGAAAAGAGGGCCTCTCGTGCCTGGTGTTGGAGTTTTATTAGCTAGTCTATGGCTTTTTGTGTCAGATGGGACATTTTCTTTTAAACTATTTCTGTATGTTTACATGCCAACATATAAACAGGTATGTTTAGGTGGATAGTTAGTAGTATGATTCCTTATGGCTTTTTCAGACATTCTTACTGTTACTTACCTTCCTCCCACATGTTTCTGTGTTTGCCCTCTTTTCTCCTACCTAATTAGATTCCCCCTTTACCACTTCTTCATTTCTGTCACTTATACCCTACTGTCCCTTTCTATTGCTCCTGCCTCTATTGCAATGATCTATGTTTTCTCAGAGGGGAACAGTTTTTAGGTGGCTCCATGGAATTTTTTTTCAGCTCTGTGTTGCTCTGCTCAGGGTTGGGGAGACTAGCAGAGGAAGGTGTGTGGTTGATAAGCAGTGACAATGACTTGAGTAACTATGCCCTAATAAGGGCCTCCTCCTGTGCTAGTTGGAACTCCCTAGCCCTGGAATGTTCTAGACTGACAGACTCCCTAACCTTCAGCCTAGCCCCAGACAATGGTTTCCTTGGAGGTCAAGACAGAGAAAAGGTTAGTGCCCTGTTGCTTTGATAGCATGGGGTCCCTGCTCCACTCATTTCCACTTCCTGTTGAATCCCGTCTGGGCCCCACATTGTCAACATGTTAAACTTGTCCAGCATCTAGCATCCCCTTATTGCCTGCTTCCTTCTCTGCCATCAGTCCCTTTGATCTCTCAGAAAGGTAGAGCCTCGTGCTCCTCATCTGCAATAAGGGGTTGGAGTAAACTGGAAAGCACGTTGGAGATACATGCCTCTGAAACAGTAACTAGTCAAACCCGGAGGCTCTGCTTGCTGCAATTCTTTTCTCCACTTACTGCTGTAATGAAGAAGTAGGACAGGAATGACAGCAGGCACCTGCCTACCGTGTGGGAGGCTAACTTCAGGACCCAGAAGAAAGAGGAGCCAGGAGTCTGGATGAAGGAAATCTGCCCCCCAGCCCCAAGGGATGGTGACTTACGAGAATTCCAAAGATCAGGTGCCAAAACAGCAATGTGTGGGCAGTTGCTGGCTTCCCTGCCTCCCCCAGGCTCAGTAGAAGCCAGTTTGTTCAGATGATGGGGAGTTGAAAGCCATTTAATCAGGCTGACAGAGGCAAGATCATTGCACCTCTGAATTCTTTGAAGTTTCATGACACGGACATTCAAACAAAAACAAGTTACAACCTTGAAGCATGTGGCACTAACGTGGCACTAGCATCCATGAAGAATGGCACTACCACCCAAGAAATGAGAATGCTGTGTGTGTGTGAGAGAGAGAGGGGGAGGGAGGGGGTATAGGGAGAGGGAGAGGGAGAGAGAGAGAGAGAGAGAGAGAGAGAGAGAGATTTGGCAGGTTCTGCCCTGGGAACCTGGATAAGGAAACAAAGGACTTCATGTGTCTGAGGACATGAAACAGATGTGAGGGACACAATGGCTAGTGACTTACGTATGGCCAGACCTGAGGTAGGTGGTTCTGAGTTCAGCTGTGATGAAGACCTGTCATGTCAGAACTAAAGAAACAGCCATGTCTTCCACTGTCAGGCCCCAAAGGCAAGCTTTTCTCTATGCACGGTCTACGATGCCTCATGGGGTTTGGGGGACCACAGTTGTAGCCTTACAACTCTCCTGGGCACCTTTGATGTCTTATACCACAGAAAAGGGTGGGAATGCAGGAGGAGGCTGTTAATGGTGTTTCTTATTAAGGGGCCGGTCCCATAGACTGTCCTCTTCCCTTGAGCTGGGGATGACACTAATGAACCCTGGTTCCTAATTCCAGAAAAGACTCAGCGTTCCACCTGAATTCATATGACCAGATGAAAGGAAAAGTTTTATGGATTAGACACCATATATGTGTCTTTATTCTTCAAGGACACCTCAGATTCTGCTTAGAAACAAGGAAATAGACTTACGTTAGCAATGACAGGCTTACCTGAGTCTCAGAGCTAACAGTGAGATCTATCTGGCTCTAAAGATTCTACTCTTCTCTCCTATTTAGCTTCAGATGTCAACTTGACACAGATGAGTTTAAGGTGGTTAAGCAGGAATTTTAATTGGTATTACTAATAAAATCTCAGAGACAGATACTGGGTTTACAGCTGAAGATCATAGAAGTGAAGCAGCCAGACTCTAGAGAGTTCTCAGCTCTACCAATGCTCAGACTGAAGCGGCCATCCACTGCTTCAGACTACACTGCTTCTCAGACTCCAGTGTGCTCCACCAAACCTCAAACTGCACTGAGCTCCTGTCTCCTCCTGCCTTATATTCCTCTCTAGTGCTGGGATTAAAGGCGTGGGATCCTAAGTGCTGGGAATCACCTTTGTGTGAGCTCTGTTTCTCTTTTAGACTGGATCAGTTTTGTGTAGCCCAGGGTGGCCTTGAATTAACAGAGATTCATTTGCCTCTGTCTCCTAAGTGCTGGGAGTAAAGGTGTGTGCCACCACTGCCTGGCCTCTATGGCTAACTAGTGTGGCTACCTTTGTACTCTGACCCTCAGGCAAGCTTTATTTGTTAGATCATAAACAGAATATCACCACAAGACGGGGGGGGGGGGGGATCTCAATTGAGGAACTGCCTTGATTGGACTGGCCTGAAGGCAAGTCTGCAGGGGTATTTTTGATTGCTAATTGATATGAGAGGGTCCAGCCCACTGCTGGCAAAGCCATCCTCTGAGAAGGTGGTTATTAGTTGTACAAGAAAGCTATCTGAGCATGAGCAGAAAAGAGAAACCAGCCAGCAGTTTTCTTTCATGGTTCCTGAATCTGCTTCTGCTTAAGTCCCTACCCTGTCTTCCCTCAGTGATGCATGGTGACTTGGAAGTGTAAGATGAACTAATAAACCCTTTCTTCCCCAGGTTACTTTTGGTCATGGCGTTTATCCCAGCAACTGAATGCAAACTAGAACATCTATTAGTTATTTTTGAGACAGTATCTTATCATGCAACCCAGGTAAGCCTCAGATTCAAGATCCTCCTGCCTCAGCTCCTCCCACATGCAGGAATTACAGGCATGTGCCATGCCCAGGTAAGGTCCCTAAACTCTACAAAACATCATTGTGGGTGACCCCTGTTATAAGAGTCCTCCAATGGGGGAGCCTTGTAGGGCTCATTAAACAACCCACTATCACATCCTTATGGGTATGTGATATGCTATTCTGCTCTTGAACCCTAGAAACTTTGGTCTAACCCTGTGGTGGGCTGAACTGTGTCCCAGAAAGATATGCTCAAGTTCTAAAGTCATGCCTGTGAAAGCAACTTCCTTGGAAAGAGTCCTTACAGATTAAGTAGGCTAGCACTCTGGATTTAAACCCAATAGATGATGGTATAAAAGAAGAGAGACTTGAGACACAAAGACACCAGGGCAAGGCCACACAAAGACAGAAACAGACACTGAAGTGATGGGCCTAGGAGTACCAGCAGTCATCAGCAACTACCAAAAACTAATATGAGGCAGGAAAGAGACTTTACTTGAACTGGCAGGAGGCACTAAACCTGATTCTTGTTCAAAGTTCTAGTCTCCAGAGCTTGTTGGCAGTCAGTTTCTATTGCTAGGCTACCAAGGCTGTGGTCAGTTTGTCCAGCATCTGTAGGATGCTAATTCATGTCCCCAATACCATAGATATTTCTTGTGCAGTGTGCAATGCATACCCTACCAGTTCTGTCACACCTCTTGCTCAATGAGGCATGTGTCACTACTATGTCCCTTAGATAAGTTATCAGTTCCAAGCTCACCTGGTGCTATGGAAAATACTCTGACCTGGGCAGTTAGATGCCAACCTCAACATTCCCAGACAGCGATGAGATGAGGATACCTACCTCAGGGCCCAGACCTGCTCCAGAAGTCTCCATAGGCTCATAGCAGATCTCCCATGCACAGGACTAAAACTATCCAAGGTTCCCCCCCCTCCAACTCCACCCTAGGAGTAGACCAGAATTGCACCCCTTCCCAAGCACACACAGCTGTGAGACAGCCAGCCAGAGAACTCAGCATACCTCAATTCCCAGTCCCAGGTCCCAGAGATGCCCATTGAGTGGAGCTTGCTCTTTTGAAGAAGCTGAGAAGATCACTGCCTGAGTAGCCTCACCTGCCCACACCTACTCCCTTCTGCTTTCAGGTGTATCTTAAGATTTTTTAAAAAGTCCCTAAGGACACCTTATAGCTCTGTGGGTCTTCAAAGTGACCCTTAAATCCCTGAAGCTCTATCTCAGTATAACTGGAAATGGGTAGACAGGGCATGGGTGAGGTACAGCAGTTGGGACCATGGCCTGCTAACCAGACTCCAAATGGGAATGGGGTAGCAGTCATGAGGTCCAAGAAAAAGGAGAACCTGCCCCATGTCCTCCCTCATGGGATGGCACCAAAGTCTTTCCAATGAGGAAGACCTGCTACTGCACATAGCAGACCCTAGAGTCCTCAGGTACTATGTACACCCACCAGAGATCACTTCCTAGAAAACTTCCACAAGGGGAAGACTTCCCACCCCCTCCCTAAGGAACCCTTCCTGGGTGGGGGAGGTAGAGTGGATAGTCTTCCTCCTGAGTGTGGGCACCAGGGGTGGGATCTACATCCTGGTACACAAGCAGAAAGGGACCACTGAGCTAGCCGTCTGGCTCAGTGCTGACCTCCAAGACTGCTCATCAATGCTAAGCCAGAAACTGCTCTCAGGGGAGCAGACAGGTTGCCCCTGCATGGAACTTAACCCTGGCACAGGCAGCCCTGGCTGTAGCCTCTGATTCCACTAACAGAACTGAAGGCAGGAGGCAGCCATAGTGCTGAGGAGGATGCTTCCTCCCCTTCCTCCCCTCCTGCCTACTCCTCTACCTCTGTCTTCGTGTCTCTATGGTATGGCCTGCTGTCAGGGTGGGCTGCAGTGGGTGAGTGGCAGCACCGGGACCTGGAGTTGTGTTTGCAAATCAGGTTGAAAACAACAACAACAACAAAAAAAAAAAAACCTGTGAAAACCTAAAGCTCAGCCAGTAGAATCTGATGACAGGAAGTGACCTGAGCCAAGACAGGGCTGTCTGGTCCATAACCCCCCTTAGTGTGATCACCACACTGCAGAGACATGAATGGCCCACTTCATGGTACCACTCCACTATGTAAGCAATCATGTGTGCACTAGAATCCTTTTAAAAACTGGAGGATCTTGTGAATATGTGGTGAAGAAATTTCAAGTTGAAGGCTGTTGGTACCTCACTCTAAATCTGTGATTCTCAACCTCTGGGCTGTGACTCCTTTGGGGGTCCAAGACCCTTTCACAGGGTTAGCACATCAGATAGCCTGCATATTAAATAGTTGCATTACAATTCCTAACAGTAGCAAAAATACAGTTATGAAGTAGCAACAAAACAATTTTATGGTTGCAGGAGGGTCACCACAACATGAAGAACTGTATTGAAGGGTCCCAGCATTAGGAAGACTGAGAATCACAGCTCTAACAGAGGCAGGTCGCCTGCTGGCAGTGACCCAGTCAAGCCTGTGTATCTGATCTATCTTTTGTCCCAAGGGTTGTCAGCTGACTCAGGCCTTAAACACATTTTCTCATCCCAACAAACGACCCTCAATCTTCTGCTTTCTGGTGAGAAAGGCAAGGCTTCCAAAAATGTGATACTGTATAGTCAAGACTGGCCAGAATCACTAGTGGAGGAAGAGAAAGGGATATGCTAACAGGCCAGCAGGATGAGTCTGTCTGTCTGTCCTTGTGCCTGGCACACAGGGGGAACAGTTGTTCTCACCCCAAGGCTCCTGCCTAGAGAGGTGAGTTAGAATCTCCTGGAAGGTGAGAGGTAGAGGGTGAGGGTTGGGTGTTAGACAAAGACCTGCCTTTAATTATACATTTGAGATGATATTCTCCTCCCAACTCCAGCCCATCCCCCCCACTCCCACGTGTGCTGGCTAATATTATGTCAACTTGACACAAGCTAGAATCATTTGTGGTTGGGGAACCTCTATTGAGAAAATACCCCTACCAGGCTGGCCTGTGGTACATTTTCTAGATTGATGATTGATGTGGGAGGGCTCAGTTCACCATGAGCAGTGCTGGTGGTCCTGGGTGCTTTAAGAAAGCAGGCAGAACAAGCCATGTGAGGCAAGATGATATAATGTGTTCCTCTGTGGCTGCTTCAGTTTCCTGCCCCCAAGGTCTTGCCTTGAGTTCCTAGCCATTCAGGATACAGGGCAACCTCGGAGTTATAAGCTGAACAAACTCTTCCCTCCATGGGTTGCTTTTGGTCAAGATGTTTTATTACAGCATTGGAAACCCTAACTTAGGCATCCACTAGGTATGATTTAACATTGGTTACACTCACTAAGTCCTTCACTGTCATTCATTCTGTAGCTCCTAGAAACACAGACTCAGCTCTTCTGCTACTGTGTCTCATGAGCTTTTGTATGCCTAGTTCCTAGTCAGGAACTCATCAGTTCTGTATAGAACTCGGTCAATCAGTATTAAATGATTTAATGAAGGCCCCAGCCCCACCACAAGGTACAACCTCTAAGTATGGCCTATCTAAGTGGCCTGGATGTGAGTAGGAGAGGAAGGATTGCTGAGTGGCCTTGTTCCTAGGATCTGCTTAAGCACGTATGGTAAAGTGGACACTGGTGCTTAGGAAAGATTCCTTCACCCTCCTAACAGGATATGTGTTCCATAAGACAGTCCCTGCGCCTCTTCTGGGCATGTCAGGGGATGAGCAGCAGGTGAAACATTCAGGGAAGGCCTAGGAATTTAGTCCTTTTAAGACAGATGACACCTGGCAGGATGGAGTTGTATTGTACACCTTCCTTGCCTGGGGAGATGCTGAAACATGGATCCAGGCTGCAGTTGAGATGGAGCCTGAAGCAGTACCCTAACTTGACACCCTCTGTCCTTCTTCTCTTTCACCACCCCAGCATCTCCTAATAAAGCATCAGTCTAAAGAACTGCTTCAAAGAACTCTGTCTCAGCTTTCCCATGTATTAAATGTGCCCTAGCAGTGCCTGTGTTTAGAAGGCTGGAAAGATGGCTCCATCAGTGCCATCTATGCAAGCATGAGGACCTGGGGTTGAATCCCTAGGCCAAGCTTGGTGGCATGTCTGTAATCATCCCTTGGTGGGAGACAGAAACAGTGATCTCCGGAGTTCACTTGCCAGGCAGGTTAGCTGAATCAATTGAGTGTGCACCCATCTCAGAAAATAAGATGGAGGATAATCCAGGAAGACACTTGGTGTCAACTTCTGGCCTCTAGATACATGTGTACACACCACACAAACATGTACACACACCAGACAAATAAGAGCACTTGCTTCTGTTGTGAGGCTTCAATAAAACACTCTCATAAAACCCAGCAGAGACTCTGACTTTCAGCAAGCCCTTAGTAGTAGGAGTTTAATGATGAAGCTCTCAGATATCAGTTAGCACACTGCCCCTCCCCAAACTCAGTATTTCCCTCGCTGCTATCTTTTGTAGCTCAATGAAGAAGGGTGACAACTTCCAGCCAAGAGCTTTTGGAAGAAAGAAGTAAGTGGTAGCCTACCAGGATGTCACCTACAGGTTTAAGAAGTGTTCTGCATTCTCCTTTGTCCTATCTGGTTGGTTGGAACATGGGTGTGATGGTGGGAAAGAGTGCAGCCATTCCTGACAATGATAGAAGCAGTGTGTTGAAGATGGTAAACAAAGGAGTTTGAGTTCTGTGTGTTTGAGCTACTCCTCCAGCCCCAGAACATCTACCCAAAATACAACATAAGGAAAGTAAAATAAAAACCACTAAGTTCTTTAAAACACTGTGTTGGGATAGACTTCTCTCTATAACCACAACTGGAGCTTTATCTTCATTTGTATAAACTCCTAGTGGAACGGCAATTTCAGGAGAGAATGCAGAAATATGTAAACTAGACAACTCCAGCCCAAACAAAATGAGAATCCTATTTACATACATGCTTGATTTCTTTGCCATCCCCCTTATAGGTCTTTGTGTATGCAAACGGCATAAACATGGGATGATACACTAGAGGGAAGAAAAGTGAGAAGTGAGAACTCTGAAGAGGATGTAAGGATCCAAGGTTGGGGATGGGGAGCGGTGTCTCTCTCACCCACTCATTTACAAAGCTCAACAGCCATGGGGTGGCTGGACTGCGGGTCCCTAGGGCTCCCCTGAAGAGGGAAGGACAGGGGGCATGCCACTTGTGCTATAATACTTTGCAATTCTGTACAGAAGTCATCCAGGGGTGTTGCAGCTTTTCCAAAGGTGAACATCATCTTTGCTTCATTAGTGAGTTGAGCCGGGGCTTGACACATCTTTCAGCTCTCATTTGGTCACTATTCTTTCCCAGGGCTGCATTAATACATTTAGAGTAAGGTATGGAATTCATAGATCCATATTCTTTTTAAAGGCCTAGGGTCAAGGCAAACCCAGTAAGAACAAGAGATATGGTCCTCCACAACCCACACTGCCAACCCCCTCACCAGGTTTGTGAGTGTCAGCATGTTGACACAGTCTGGATATTTCCCCATTGTGGAGGGCTGTCTGGCTCATTGTGAGGGATTTAGTAACATCCATAGCCTATCTCTCCTCACCGTATGTCAACAGTACTCCTGACCACTAACTAAAAGTGATCCCAAATGTCCTGTGGGCCCTGTGCAAATAAGCTAAGAACTTGCTCTAGAGAGACTTGCTATGGAAGCAGCATCAAAAGGGAAGTGTTTGCTATGACTTTTGAGTTTTGTCTCCCTCTAAAACATCATAAAACAGCCCAGCTCAGAGCATGAATGGGGCATTTGGGGTTTTAACAGAAGCAAAACAAAACAAGTTCCATAACAGAAAGGTAAAGGGTTTCAGTAAGAGCAATTGGATACTGGCAGAGAGAAGCACTGGGACTTTGGTGAAGATGGGAAATGAAATACTTTAATTAATCCCTTGCAGGACCTTTTATCTGATGCAAAACCCATATTCCCTGAGTTTGGGAGTTTGGCCCTGGTGAGGCATCTCTATGTTAGCTAGCAGCCTTGGTAGACTTCATGGGGTTCCATGTCATTATCTGGTCCCCATGATATGTGACCCTCACATGCTATCACTCCCATAATGGGACGTCAAAAAGCTGTTGTTTGTTTGCAGAATTTGTTGCTGCCTGATGGCTTCCCTTGTGTCCCCCCACCCCCTGCATGGCAGAGAGCACTTTTGGCATGGTATAGAATCCTGAATTACTGGCTTGATTAATATTTCATAGTGCCTGGTAGTCATTTACATTTATAGACACTTGAGTCATGAAAAATTAAAGCTTTAATTGCTTTGAGTTTCAGGAATTTTTTTTTTCTTTTTTAACTGTTTTTCTAAAGTCTTAAGACCAAAGGTGCTCAAAAGAATTGGGGCATTGGAGAGATGTCTCAGAGCAGGCTGGTATATGATGAGGCATGTCAAGGGGTGATGAAATCACAAGCTCAGGGGTAGGGTAGCTGGGGAATACCACACGAGCCAACGTATCATTTTTCTCCAACAACAAAGGCAACCATTTACCAGAGGAGGAAATTGAACCTACAATTATAGAATTTCAGGCATAATGATAGCTCAGCCTTATCAATCATGAAACTAACACACAATGTAACTGGCATGGTCCTATGTTTTGGTTTCTGGAATAGTGGGAACATTACTTGCCTCTGGGGAGGGGCTGTCTGTCACCTGAGCAATTGTCCTTGGAAGTTGGGCCTTCTCAGCTTACTGGTTCGGGGCTCAGTACTGCTGCTGATATCAGTGGTCTTGGTGTTGGGTTATACATCTGCTCCTCTATCCAAAGGCCATCTGTATTTGGCCTGGGTTTCCAATGAGTATTTGACTTCAGTCCTTTGAAGTTCTCTCTTGGAGTGACTTGCCATGTGAGGATTTGCAAAGTGGAGCCTTGAACTTCTTAAAAAAAAAAAAAAAGATTATTTATTTATTATCAGTGGGTGTGTATGTGTGTGGGTGTGTAGTTGGAGAGGCATGCATGCCACAGCACACCTGTGGAAGTCAGAGGGCACTCTTGGAATCTTTTTTTCCTTTTATCTTCAAGTAGGTTCCAAGGCTTGAAGTCACCCACCAAGCCATCCTGCTAATCTGGAGCCCTGGGTTCTGTTTTGGGATGAGAAGCATGAGGATAGAAGAAATACTGGTGTTTAGAAAAGATGGTTCATCATTAAAGCATGCCTAGAAAAAAGACCTAGCAATCAATTCTGAAGGGTAAGTCAGGCAAATGGCAAAAGTGATGAGGTTAGAAGGTGTGATTTTGTATTGGGGGTAGCAGATGTAAGAAAATCAGTCTTCCATCTGAAGATTAAAATAACTTCTCTATAAGAACCATAGGGGTCAAGGACACTACAAGAAAATGGACCACAGAATCAACTAACCTTGGCTCTTAGAGGCTCACAGAGACTAAACCAACAACCAAGGAGCCTGCACGGGCCTGACCTAGTCCTGTGCATAAATGTTGTAGTTGTGTTGCTTGGTCTTCCTATGGGACTTCCTATGGGACTCCTAACAATGGGAGTCTCTGATTCTTTCGTTAATTTTGGAACCTTTCCTCCTATTGGGTCTCTTTAATAAGAGGGGATGTTCCTATAGTTATTGCAACTTAATATGTCATGTTTGGTTGATAGCCCTTTACTGAAGGGAAATAGATCTGGGGAAGAAGTGATGTGTGGAAAAGAACTGAGGGAAGAGAAAAGTGAGAAGAAATCATGATCGGGATGTAATATGTGAGAGAATTAATAATAATAATAATAATAAACTTCTGCAGAGAAGTTTGAGACTTCTCTAAGTTTCAAATATGATGGCAAATAAACAAAAGCATAACACTCCTTAAAGACTATCTGATGCCTTTTGGCATTAAGGTCATGGACATCCAATCCAACACTTTCTGATTGAATATGAGGTCTCCTCCACAGTAGGACATTCATGCCAGTACTGTTAACCAGATCAAAGGTTCATAGTTTAAGAAGTCATAGGTCCAAGAGTGGAATGTACTACTATTGTTTTTGCTAAATTGATATGGTATCAAACTGTCTTCTAAATATTCATGTTGTACTCATAGATTAGTGTCTCTCTCAACCTTGCACAGAAATGCTTCTTCTTGCAGTGGGCAGCTAATTAGAGAGCTAAGAATAATTGTCTGTACATTGCTGAGCCCTGATGGCTCAGGCTTCTTATTGGCTAGCTTTCTCTTAATTATTAACCCATTTGTATTCATCTATGTATCTCCATTAAGTCTTGGCTTACTGGAGAATGGCCAGATGTTCTACCTTCCCAGTAGCCACATGGAGTCTCCTCTTGAATCACTCTCTGTGTTCCTCTTCCAAGTCTTCTCGTCTGGCAACTGCCTATACTTCCTGCCTGGCTACATTCTGCCTGTCTATTGGCTGAAACAACATTATTCATCAATCAATAAGAGAAACACAGGAGGACATCCCCCATCAACCATGTATAAAAGGATTGTTCCACTGTAATTTTAAATGCCATATTCAGCAGATCTCTGAAGAGTTTGAGGACCATCTACCTACTAAGTATACCTGATTTAGTTACTTGCTTTAGGCTTAACTTTGAATCATAAACAAGAGACTAAATATAGAATGACTACAAGTATAGTTCTGAACTTATTAAAATTTAATTATTTATTTTTTGTTTGTTTTGGTTTTTGGGGCAGGGTTTCTCTGGTTGTACTGGACCTTGTTCTGAAGACCAGGCTGACTACAAACTCTCAGAGATTCACCTGCCTCTGTCTCCCAAGTTCTGGGATTAAAGGTGTGTACCACTGTAACAAGTAAGGTTTTTCTGCCCGCCGCCTGATCTTGTCCCGCCACCGCGCCAGCCCCAATTAACACACTGAGACTCTGTATTAGATATAATTACGTTGGCCAGGTACTTGTTTCTTATCGGCTAGCTCTGTCTTAAGTATTAACCCATTTTTATGTATTTCCACGTGGTCTTTTTACCGGGGAAAGGGGCCAGCATCTCATCTCCCCAGTCTCTCCATCTTGGCTCCTCCTTACTCCTCCCTATTTCCTCCTTGTCTCCTAGTCCCACCTATCTTGCTTTCCTATTGGCCAACAGTGCTTTATTCATTAACCAGTATGAGAAACATGTACAGAATGACATCTCCCATCATCTCCTCTTTTCTGTCTAAATAAAAAGAAGGGTTTTAACCTTAACATAGCAAAATATATCACATATCAGTTATCAAATAAGAATCACAGTTAACCCTCTTTAGTCCATTAACATTTAGCAAGATTTGAAGAAAATATTCCATCATCTATCCTATCTTTGTCTCTAAAGTCTAAGTAACTTATCTTTAATACTAAGGAAAACTATAACCATAACTATCTGTCTCAAAGACCACAGAAGGATAGTATATAAACTCTAGAAATGGCAGAGACAACTCACTGCCTGGTCATCCAAAGTTCTTTTGTAATCTTCTATCTTCAGCCCATAGGCCATAGTGTGTCTGGCAGACTCTTTAGCAAAGCAGGAAACTTTAAACTGTCTTCTTGTATTGGCAGTTTGTCAGTCACTTTCCTCTGTGTCCTGCATACTGTCTGGCAGACTCTTCTATGAAGCAGGAACTCTATAGCAATGCCCATCTTGAATCAGCAATCACTTTTCTGTGGGTCCTGCATGTCCAGTTTATATAGCACAAAGTCAAACAGTCCAGACAAGAGCAGTATCTTGTCCAAATGGCTAGTCTTGCCATATTGGAAGCAAACTCCATAACGAGTTTCTTCAATGTCCATCTTCCTAACTAAATTGCATTTCTTAATTATCTTTAACAGTTTATAATACGTTAGTAGTTTTTATAAGACTAGGGCTTTATAGTATCAAAGGGAAGAAAAGTCAAAAGGAAACAACAGCATTGGCCCAGAGAACTGAAAGTGGAGTCCAGAGGCCTCAGGCAAGTCACAGCTGCATTTTTAGTTTGGTCCACAGACACTCCCAGCCCACCTCTCCAGAGGGGTGACCTTGTCACATTGTTAACCTCTGCTGACCTCCTGTTCAACATAGTGCTTTCCCACACACTCTCAGCCAGCACTATTATATCTCGGACTAAGGCCACACAACTTCCAACCTGCCTTGATGTAAAGTTAGAAACACAGTTGCCATGGTTTGAACCCTTGAGCCTGTCTTCCAGACTATTAGAATCCAGGTTTACAATCCTAATTAATCTCCAATACATCTAATTTTCTTTGTTCTCAAAAATGAATAAATACAAAAAATGTTTAACTTTTTCCATTTGGTAATAGAGAATTTTATTCAAAATATCATCCAAAACCACTGAGATAATTGCTGGTAACATTCTGATGTGTATCCTTTTATGCTTTAAAAAGTTAATGCTGAGGCTGTAGCTCAATCTAGAGTGCTTGCCTAGCATATGCAATGGTCTTTGTTCAATCCAAGCACCTAAAATCAAAACCAAAAAACAGAAAACTTTATTCTTTTATGACTTAATGTCATAATAAAAGTATTGGGTTTTATTATGAGCCTTAGGATTTCTATTGATATGAAGGGACATCATGACCATGTCAACTCTTTTTTTTCCCCCATATATAAAATAGTTTAATTTGATCAACCCACTTACTGAGTGTGGGTTTTTGATTTTATGCTTATTTGCTATTTTTTCTCCTCTTTTTTGTTTGTTTGTTTGTTTGTTTGTTTGAGACAGGGTTTCTGTGTATTGCTTTGGAGCCTGTCCTGGAACTAGCTCTGTAGACCAGGCTGGCCTTGAACTCACAGAGATCCACCTGTTTCTGTCTCCTGAGTGCTGGGATTAAAGGTGTGCACCACCAACGCCCGGCTTTGCCTTTTTTTTTTTTTTTTTTTTCTTAATTAATTATTTTTTACATTCTAATCCCAGTTCCCCTCCCTCCTTCTCTCCCACTCCCCCACTCTCCCTTTCCCCCATCTGCTCCACAGAGAAGGTAAGGCCTCCCATAGGAAGTCTATTAAGTCTGTCCTATCATCTAGTTGAGGAAAGACCTATACCCCTGTGTATAGGATTGGCAAAATATCTCTCCATACGTAATTGGCTCCACTAAGTCAGTTTGTATGTTAGTGTTAGATTTTGGACCCACTGCCAGTGGCCTCATATATTGTACCAGTCACACTATTGTCATATGCATATTCCCATTTGTCAGACCTTAGTCAGTGATCTCTCACTAGCTCGGGTCAGTTGATTCTATGGTTTTCCCATAGATTAACTAACCACTTAATAAGAAAAACATTTAATTGGAACTGGCTTACAGTTTCCAAAGTTTAGTTCATTATCATCATGGCAGGAAGAATGGCATCACACAGAAGAAACCAACAGTTCTACACTGGACCAGCAGGCAGAAGGAAGTGATCGTGACACTGGACGTGGCTTGAAGCATTTGAAACCTCAAAGCCCATCCCCAGTGACACACCTACCTCAACAAGGCTATACCTCCTAATAGTGCCACTCCCTATGAGCCTATGGGGGGCAATTATATTCAAAATACCACATTAAGACATATTCATATATTTATACAATGTGCTTTGATCAATTCATCCTTTGACTACAAACACCTAATGAGAAATGGAATCCTCTTTGTAAACTATTTTATCAACATGGAAGAAATAATATTCATTATTATTACACATCAAAAAATATACATCTAGTGAAAATAAAATGAATAAATGTCACTCGAGTGAAAGAAAGGTATGTGAGGAGACATGGAAGTCAGATAACAATTTGCAGGAACTGGTTCTTCCCACGTGGATTCCAGGAATCACGTTTAGACTATTGAGCTTAGCAAGAAGTTCCTTTATACATTCAGCCATGTCATTGACCTTCATTCTCCAGTTCTTTAGCAGGCATGTGTACACTTGGTCTGTAAAGGCCCAAACAGTAAATGTTCTAGGTTTTATAAAAGCTTGAAATATCTATCAGGGAAACACGACTGCTCCCATATTCTCCTCCAAAGCAAACAGCTTTCTTCTATCAAGAGGTATTCTCTTGCACCCCACCTAACACACAGCTTCAGAAGGAGCTCACACACAGGGGTAGGGGGAAGGAAGGACACTCCCCTAGACAGCCAGATCAGCCAAATCAACTTTTGCAAACAATGAGGTGGCAAATGTCACAACTAGATCAACCACACATCTGAAACCGAGAGTCTCCACTGAAATTACTGTCACAGCACCCAGACAGCATGGACAATATCAAGGATGAGCACGTAATGTTCTAGCAAAAATCAGCTGCAGGCTGTATTTGTTCCCCATATCAGAGCTTGCTAACCCCTGTACTCGACTATTTTACAGCTGAATTCTGAGGGCAGAGAAAAATGAATTTGGGCTCATAGAGTTTCTGAAGGCCTCATTTAAGGAGAACTAGGTACACAGGAAATGGCTTTGAAGTCTCACCTATCTGTAAATGTGGCTCTTTGTGACTCAGTTGGCTGCAGAAAAGTGAAAGTTCAAACCAACCCACAAGTGACTAGTATCTTTTCTGCCTTTGTTCCAACTGTCTTTCCTGATCAGCCTAGTCAACTGTTTTAAGTTGCCAAGGGCTCAGCCAAAAAGAGATGTGCATGGAAATCCACTTTCTGGTGCTCTTCCTTGCAATGCAGAAGCCATCACAGAGAAAAATAATGCATAAAAAAGAAAGCAGCCAGTCTGGGTGAAGAAGGGACTGCTCTCTCGCACAGTTCCAGTTACAGATATAGAGCCTGGAGGGTACCCAATGAGATTCCCCAATTCTTCAGTCCAACTGGAACAAAGAATTGGGTCAGGGACATATGCCTGGTTATAGAAATAGAGGTGGTTTATTTAAAAAAGAGAAAGGTACTACTAAGAATGGAAGTAGGCCAGACAGCTGGGGAAGGTCAGGAAGTCCACCAGCCCCAGCCAAGAGCATCAGGCATCCTATGGCTCGTTTACACAGGACCAGATTTCCATGTTTGCAGAGCTCAGGCTTTTTCTGCACATATTATTTTGTTATATGTAGTTCCTGGGTGGACGAACAGGTTCCCACTCTGATTGTGTTCTTTCGGTATGTTAATCTCCATGCCTCCTTCTCTCCACACTTCCCCTCCTGCCACACCAAGCATCTCTGCACTGTCTCTGACTCACCTAGTACTAACACCATCTCAATCCAATCCAGCAAGCTTGAGTCAGGGTTTTGTTGTAGCCAGCTCTTCTTTCTCTTTCTCTCTCTCATTGGGACTTTGCTGTAACCAGCTCTCTCTGGCTCCTGAAAACAAGGACTCTTGAATCCAGAGAAATTAATCATGATTTTTTAAGTGACAGAAAATTACTGTCTTTTATAAAGGAAGGCCAGCAGTGGCAGTTGGCTCTGTCATAAAGAATTGATTTTTTTTTCCATTTTTCTTTATTCTGAATATTGACCTGCCTGCCAGTATCCAGCAAATATATAGGGATATACAGGGTTTTTTTCTTTTTCTGCTTTTTTGCCTCTTTTATTGAAGGTAATTAGATTCTAACAAGCAAGGACACGTGGCTTACCATCCATTGAGCCCTGGGAAAACAGACCAGAAAGGCAACCAACCCAGAAAACTCATCTGAGGGGAATCTTCTCCCCACACTACAAGCCTCTGGAAATAAAGATGGATGTATAGAAACAAGAAGTTAACAGTTGGGAAGAGGATAAGAGAATAATCTTCAGAGACCCCCATGTCTAGAGCTCAATTCTTATTCTCACATCCCCTCTAGGTGGACTCAGCTCTTTGGAGCAAGAGTAAGGGTGTTATGGAGTCTCATGCCATGATTCTAGAGAGCCATGGGGGCCAGAAAATGTGTCTATGCCATTCCCCTGAACAGCTACTGAAGGCAGCTGTAAAGGTGAAACCTGAGTTGCAGTGGAGACCAAAGGATCTTGGAGATTCAAGAGGAAAGCTGCATGCAAAGGGTGGAGCTGGCCCAAGAGGCTGTGTGTGGCACAGGCAGCAGGATGTGAGCTTAGGGGGAGGACACACAAGCTCAGGTGGAAGATACCCAAGCTCTGTGGAGATTACTAGACCAGTTGCCAGACATAGATGTACGAGCCTTGATGTTTGCTCAACCGGGTTTTTGGTTTTGCTTTGGCCTGATCTTTCCTTGCTGTGGCCCATTTCCTTCTTGTTGAAATGGGAATATTTACTCTGCCAGTGTATTGGACACATGTAACTTGTTTTTTGATGCTATAGGGCTTCCAGTTAAGAGATGATCTGAGTCTTGGAAGAGATTCTGAACTTAAAGTTTTAAACAGCATTGGAACTGATAAAGACTGTGGGAAATTTTAGAGTTGGATTGGTTGTATTTTGCATCAAGGGATAGCCATGAGCGTATGGAGACAAGGGGTGGAAGGATATGGCTTAGAAATGAAAAGTTTGTGTGTTTAGTAGAGAACGGATAGACTTGTGGTAGTTAATAGTGAAGTGGGAAGACCCACCCAAAGTGTGGGCAGCACTGTCTCACAGGCAGGAGTTTAATGCCAAACAGAAAGGATAAAGCAAGCTATACAGCAGCATTCATGGCTCTCTGTTTCCTGACTTTGGATGCAATGACTATCCAGTCCATGCCCTTCATGTCATGCATTCCTTACCATGATTTTACAGTCAAAATAAACCTTTCCCTCTTGAAGTGGTTTTTTGTATTTGGTATTTCAGTCACAAAATGAAAAAAGTAACCAATACAGAAATGTACTCTTAAAATGCATAAGTTAATGTCATTTGGGAATGGGGACTTTGGAAAGCAAGTAGAATGGTGAGATGTCATGACAGTATGGTCCCTGTAGTGATATTAGTTGAATGGCACTTGTTCTGTTTCACTATGTGATGCCCCTATCATATCATGAGGCAACCATAAAACTCCCACTTAGTCACAACACTATGCTCTTTGGTTTACTCACACAGGTCTTAAAAAACAAAACAAACAAACAAAACATGTCCCTTCTTTATTGTCCATTTTGTGGTATTCTGTAATAACAACAGAAAAGATAGTAATAGCTACTATTGTCAAGTTGTCAGGCTCTAGAATCACCCATGCAGGGTGGGGTGGGGACAAGTCTCTGAACACACCTGTGTAGAGTTGCCTAGATTAGGCTAACCTCTGGGCATGCCTGTGAGGAGTTGCCTAGATTGAGCTAACCTCTGGGCACACCTGTGTAGAGTTGCCTAGATTAGGCTAACCTCTGGGCATGCCTGTGAGGAGTTCTCATGATTAGGTTAACTGAAGTTGGAAGACCTGCTCTGAATTTAGAGTCAGGTGGAGGTGAGAGGGGGAGCATATTCTAGTTGTGGCCTAGATATAAGAAGGTCCGAGGGAAAGTCTTTTGCTTTCTGCTTGCTTGTCTCTTGCTAACCAGTGTTGTTGTTGTTGCTCCTACTCCTGCTATGATCAGCTGGCATCAGACATATTCCTCAGAGATCAATGGCTCTCAGGAAACCTTCAGCTCCAGGTTGAGACTGCTGAGGCATCCAGCTTTGTGAACCAAATAGCTACCTGGTTTCTCAGCCTCTCCAATAGGTGGATAGCCATTGCTGGACTCTCAAGCCCATCTCACATAAGTCAGTCTAATAAATCCCTTTCAACATATATCAGTTCTGTTGGTGTGTTCCTATAGAGAACCTTGACTAATACAGACATGTGCTACAAGAACATTGAACTATTCTCAACAATCATTCATTGGTGGTGGAACAGTCATTATTCTGAGGCATTTGTGAGTGATGTAGAATGAAGTAAATGTGTTCAAGGAGACAGTTGATTCCATCATCCCCTGTGTCTTACAAATCTAGAATCACTGACACAGAAGAAAGGAAATACAGATATGAAATGGAGAATAAGAAAAATTTCCTGTAACCCCAAAACCAAATTAGAAATTACAACATGAACCACAAAGTATGTTAACTCTAAATTAATATAGTTTTCTAACCTTTTCCACTTAAGAGGCTTTGGAATAAAGAACCTTGAGTAGAGAAGCCTGCCTAAAGCATCCAGGTTGAGTTTTTATTTTTGGAAGAGGGTCTCATTGTGTGCCCTACCCTCAAATGCACATTCTTCTGCCTCAGCCTTCTGAGTGCTAGGATTACAGTATTCACCATTATACCCAGCTTTAACTAGGATCTTGGAATAGTATTTCTCAAAAGAGAGACAAGAAGATATTAGGGAAATGGTCAGCTGTAGGTCCAGATAAGAAATGTATAGTGTGAGCCTGTAACCCCACTACATAGACAGTAAGGAGGTGACAAAAGACCACTGATGTCAGGTCCAAAAGTACTTAGGATCTCACGTGAAGAGCTTCCCTCTCCAGAGAAGAAGATTTCGAACTTCAACAATAATAATTATTGAAATAGAGTGAAATTCACAAGATATGCTTAAATATGTGAGTTTATGACACTTAAAAAAAGTAGGTGTGATCATCTAAGTTCCAGAACTGGTTCATTATCTGCAATGGTGGTAAATAAATGCTAAGGCAGTGGCATTTATCTGTGTCTTCTTGCACTAGGGGCACCAGTGAGTGACCAAATCATATGTGAATAAGAGCATGTCTCCATGATAGCACTTCAGTAAAACAAGCTATAGAAAAATATTGAATTAAGCTGTCACCATTTTGTAGACTCCGATAAATAGTGGATTCAGGAATAACTCATCAACATCAATAATGACCAATAGCACAATAGGGAAACAGGGAGGGATGGAGAGAGAAGAAGGAAGTATAAGAGAAGAGAGGAGGAAAGGAAGCAGTAGAGAGGAGAGAGAAAGGGAAGGAGAGGGAAGGAAGGGAAAAGCAGACAACATGTGCCTCCATCACCTATAGTTTCGCCAAAGGGATTGGGAATGAGAGCCAATTCCCAGACTTCAGAATGCACAGACTCACAGCACATGCTCAACTGTATGAAGAGTACACACACAACCAAACACAGACCAAAAAGCCAAATGAGTTGTGCCCTGCTATGCTAGGGCAGGGGTTCAGGAATGGGGGACTTCTAAATCCAATGAGCACAAAAGATGTTGTAAATGTTTTTAAGTGATAAGATTAAACTGTGGACTAGAAAAGCACAATTAGATGATGGAACCGCATAAAAGCACTAGAAACTAACAGCTATGAAAATCACAAGAACATCCATTTATTCCCTCCTTCATTCAAACATATAATGATCTGTCATGTTGTGCTTGAATGAAACTCAGGAAGCTCAGTTTTGAGTGAAAAAGACATAGCCACTGTCTTTATCACACTTACTGTGCAACAGGTGAAGCCAACATTGGCTGTAAACACATAGCTTATGTATAATCACAGCCATGGTGAGATCTAAGAAAAGCCCAGAGGCTGCTCAGCCTGAGTGGCTGTCTTAGTTAGAGTTTCTATTGCTGTGAAGGGACACCATGACCACTGCAACTCTTATAAGAAAACACTTAATTGGGGCTGGCTTACAGTTCAGAGGTTTAGTCCATTGCTATTATTATTATGGCAGGAAAACATGGTGGCCCACAATTAGACATAATGTTTGAGAGGTAGCTGAGAGTTCTATATCCAGACAAGCAGATAGCAGCAAGACAGTGAGACACTGGGCCTGGCTTGAGCATCCAAGACCTCAAAGCCCAAGTGACATAATTCCTCCAACAAAGCCACACCTACTCCAACAAGGCCACACCTCCCAATAGTACCACACTCACCCTATGGGCCTATCAAACCACCCCAGTAGGCAACTTCTGAGCTATGAGGAAAGTAGAAAGAGAAACCCTTAAAGCTCTGGGGACACAGGAAAGTTAACTGAGAAGCTCTGAGACCTGTGGGAGAGTGAAGGGACACATAAGGGTCAGACTGAAAGAAAGTGATGATGACTTTCCTTGTGCCTTCTAAAAGGAGCCACCACCTCTGTGTCTGCAGCAGTTCCCAAGCCCAGCTGTGCCTGATTCATCTTGGGAACTTGAATCTAATTCCCCCCATGCCCAACATTATGACTATATAGCTGGGAACTTGCATCTATGTGTAAGTGCAGCTGGGCCTTGCAGCTGTCAGACCTGGTGACCTGAGGCTAGAAGCAGCTGAAGTGAAGAGGGAGATTCATTCTTTGCTTCTCAGTGGGCTCATTTGCCAACTGAAAGGGAGAAATTCTGCTGTCTGGAGCAGAAGCAGGGTTATACAGGATAATATTTGCTGAGAACAAGCTCTGGGCTTGGTACCTTGGTCCATGTGCTATGGCTATAATTAAGTTCAGGTATCTTATTTCTAAGAGGACTATTTTTAGAAGATGAACTATTTTTATTACTCTGGAAAATATCTGGTGGTTTGAGGGACACCCTGTATTGCATCCTTCCCAAACCCAAGGCATTCCTGCCCCCCCTTCTAGCCCTCACTGAGAATAGAAAACTTAAGGTCAAGGCTGTTTGAAATCTCTATCCACCCATCCCACCCCTAGCAATGATCTATTCCAAAATGCCCATATGCACGAATAATCTTTACCCTAAAAATAGAGTGGGCACAGCTCCATCTAGATTGGATTTCACCTCTTGTTTTCAAAGCTGTCAATCTGGCAGCCAGCAGTAGGCTATAAATTATCTTCTTGAAAATCTTCAGTGATGAGAAGAAGGGCTCTAGGGTATGGATTCTTGGCAATGGAACAGTTATATGGCCAAATCTCCAGATCTGAAGAACTGAGCAACAGGCTTATTTGCACCACTGCTATTTATTCTTGCAAAATCTGCATAGACTCTTGGGTTCTTGCAGCCAGGAAGGTAACTGCAAGAGCACATTCAGTAGATGGATGTGAGAGGAGGGTGGAGGGCTAGGGTTAGCTTCTGTGTGTTGCCCAACTTGTCTTCAGGGCTGGTGTCTAGTGCCTTCACTCTGTCCTTTGTTTTTGTGGAGTTTTTTTTTTTTGAAACAGTCTTACAGTAGCCTCAAGATCACCTCTAACTCTCCATTCTTCTGCCTCAGCCTTCCTCCAAGTACTGGGGTTATAGGTATGAAGCACCATGCCTGGCTCAGTGCATTCCTATATGTGATTTAGCAGAGAAAAGGGTAATATCTGAGATTGGATCTGCCAGCAGCCCTCTCTCTGTCTACTCTGAGCATCTCTCACTCTGCAACCTTGTATGCTAATGTTTCAGCTGTTCTGGAGCAGGCACTCTCTTCCAGGTCAGCTTTTCCCCAAATATAGACCCAGAACCCTTCTTTTATTTATTTAAACACAACCAGCACAAGATAATTGGGTGGCACCATACTACTAGAGCTTTGAAATAACATAAGTAGAGAGCAAAGCAGGTCAGGAAGATGAAAAGCCTTCACATCAGAGCCCTAGAGACCATATGCTCAGCCCCAAGGACCCCAAGCCAGCACACTCACTTCTTGGCTCTGCCCTACTGCCAAAGTGTCCTGGCCTTTCCCTGTCCTGAACTGGAAGCCTTTTCTTCAGACCCTTTTTGCCCAGATCTGAAGCTCCCATCTGAACCCTTCCATCCTCTCCAGTCCCAGCCCTCACACCACAGTCACCTTTGAGAGCTCCTCCCTATACTTGGGAACACATACTTTTGTATTAGAAATAATTTGCAGGGGACTGGATACATAAGTCCACAAATAGCCACACCTGTCAATGATGCTCACATTCTTTATGTGACATAGTATGGCATTCTCATGTAACCTAGGTACATCTTCTAATGTCTTTTGAATCACCTCTTGAGTATTTCAAATACCAAATACTATGTTAAATTCTATATAAATACTGATCAAATGATTCAGGGAATAATAACAAAAAGCAAAGTCTATATATGTTCAGTGCAGGTGCAATTTTTCTGCTTATTTCTGTTGAATACACTGATGCACTCAAAGATACCAACTGTCCTTCCTGTCCCAAGCTAGAGCACCTACATGGTGTTTGCTTCCTGTGTTCAGGGGTTCCCCATTCACAAGGGAGAGATATGATCTTACTTCTACCTTAAGAGCATGAACTCTCCCCAACCAATGCTAGTGGTTTTTTGTTTTTTTTATTTTCTTGTTTTATTTTGTTTTCTAGGTCCAGCTTCAGGAAGACACTACTGACATTTGTTGTGTGTGTGTGTGTGTGTGCGCGCGTGAGCGCGCGCGTGTTATTTTTTTTATAACTTTTTTATTTAACTTTGAAACAAGCTTGTTTTACATGTCAATCCCAGTTCCCTCACCCCCTCTTCCCCTGTCCCTCTCACCAACCCCCATTCCATCCCCTTTCTGCTCCCCAGGGAGGGTGAGGCCTTCCATAATGGATCTTCAAAGTCTGTCATATCATTTGGAGCAGGGCCCTAGGCATGTGTCTAGGCTGAGAGAGAATCCCTCTATGTGGAATGGGCTCCCAAAGTCCATTCCTATACTAGGGATAAAAAAATGATTCACTACCAGAGGCCCCATAGACTGCCTAGTCCTCCTAACTAACACCCACTTGCAGGGGGTCTGGGTTGGTCCTATGCTGGTTTCCCAGCTATCAGACTGGGGTCCATGAGCTCCCCCTTGTTCTGGTCAGCTGTTTCTGTGGGTTTCTCCAGCCTGGTCTTGACCCCTGTTCTCATCACTCCTCTCTCTCTGCAAATGGATTCCAGAAGTTTGGCTCAGACACTACTGGCATTTAAACAATAGCAACTTGCCTTCTAGTATCTTATACCTGCCATCTTGCTTCTCTTCCTGCCCCAGGGAACTCTTCTGGGGATCTACTTTGTCTGGAGCTACAGGCTCAGTATAGTCATGTCTTGAAAATAGTGGCTTATGTCTCCTGACCTAGAACCTCTGCCTCTACCCCAGGCTCCAGGGCTCAATCATTGGCATTTGCCTTCCATAGTCCCATTTTGGAACTCAACAGGAAGCTATGTTACCATAGAAAAGCTCCTCCAAGGGACCAAGTCCTGGGGAATAATCAAAGGGAAGTTAGATGTGCCCCTGGGCTTCTTATGCAGCTACCATTGAAGTGCCATCATGTATGTGAGTTGTGAAACCTCCCTTGTTCATGGTGGAAAGTCCACATAGGGCTTTCAGCATGAAACATGAGAAAAGGAAACAGTCAAAAATATATCATAGATACTAATATCAACAAATATTACCTCAAAATGCAAGCACATATAAGTAAACACCAAGCAGCAACAAAGGCGGTATGGTCTGAGTCTTGTCTCAGTGCCACAGCAATAACTTGGGAGGTTTTGTTTTACCATCTCTACATTTGAAAAATTGTGTTATTTCTAAGAAATATTTTATAGATTATGAAAATGTGAGAACTCTTGACTCCCTCCACCAAATTTGTTCTCATTTTTCTGTTTCCTAGCCTTATATCATGTCTCTTCATACTCAGCCAGTGGTCTCTTCTGGCCATTAGCTCCAGCAGACAACTCATCTGTCTACCAAGCAATGCCCTCCCTCGGCTCTGTACACATGGAATGCAACTAACTCCCTCCTCCTCCCACTCCTCTTCTGACTTGCTTCTCCTAAGTCCTAAGTCTCTCTGACTTACAGAGTGGCTCAGTTTTCTTCCAGCATAGGCAAAGATACTGACAATGGGCAAATGTGAGAATAATGATGAAAGACCTAAGTTGAAGAACTTGTGAACCATTTCAGAAGCTTGTAAAAAGAATCCTGTTGTGCAATACATAACTTTTATACAGATAAACAAATCTTTAGTCTGATGAAATAGTCATATTTGATTAATTTGTTCTCTGAATAGTTGGGGAAATGTTAGCTAACTGAGTTATACAGTGAATTATTTATACTTCATTGGACTTTTTGGAGCATTTATTAGTCCTGAAGGACAAAACATTTGCTGGACATTTTTCACATATTGTATTTTGGAACAGAAGAAACAAATTTAATAAAATTGAGTGTACTGATTATAAGGGCATGAGTCCCTTCAGAGTACCATTGCAAGATATTAAGCTGTTTCTTCCACTCTTGTAGAAGTTCGATTGAATTAACTCAAGGGGGTAATAGATAACCTCCCTTTCAAGATGAAAATCTAATATAATTAGCATACAAAATTAATATAGGAACACAACTTTCCAAAGCCAAACACTATAAAATAGCTAAAGTGGACTCCATATTTGCCCTGAATGTCCCCTGTAGCTGGGACTAAATGTGGTTCCCTGACAATGAAAATATTGGGTAAGTCATGAGTTGGTGTTTGGGGAGGGCACCATCAGTGAAAACTTAATGGGATCATTCACATACTCTGAAGAAACTTGGCATGTATGCCTCTAAATTAAACAATCCAGCCTGATTAAAACAAAAACAGTGTATTCTGTGTGACTCTGTGTGAACTTGAAACTGACTTCAAATGTGACTACAAGAGGGAGTTTAGATTCGGAGCTGATGGTCCTTTGGATGCCCAGGCTCATGGAAGATTATAATGTTATAATCACCATGGTAAAACCCTTCTCAGTGTTCTTAGTGTTTCTTCATTGCTTGGACTCTCACGCCTCCCCTGATCCTCCTGGCTTTTGAGATGCTTATTGTCAATCATCATGTGGACTCTGGAAAGTTCTATCCAGCCCTCTAATTTGATGTTGGGTGTCTTGGTTTTATCTCCAAGACTTCACTGCAAACTTCAGCCCCTTCACCCACCTCCACCCTGAAAAAAATAAAAACTAATTTGCATTGGGGTACCCATGTCAGCCATGTTACTGACTAGAAAATGGCAACGAAGCATAAGTTACTCCTGTCACCCTCTCCTTCGCTGATGTCCTCTCAGTCATGGCAGAGATGCTCCTTGTTCTCACGCCCCCCCCCCGCTGAAGTCTGTGGTACTTGGCCCTGTCCTTGGGGCTGTATTTTCCTTTCCATGGGGCACATTAAACAATATCTTCCATTTAAATACAAAGTTCTGTCAAGAGGAACCTAAGGAATTAAGTTTCTCAGTCTCATTGAGTAATCATGACTGGATGATTTGGCAAAGGCAAAGCCTTTGGGGAAGCCAAGAGATCTTTTAGATTGTACCTAAACACAGAGGGAGGGAAAGTAAAAGTCAGCCACAAAGAAGCAGAGAAAACTGAGTCTGAGTCACTATATACATAGCCTTGCCGAAATGGAGGGTAGGCCAGAAGCCACCAAGTAGCGCCGCCATGGCAAAGCATTTCACTCCTTCACTGCCATCTAGGAGTAAGGCCTAGATTCAGGATGACCAGATTTTCTCACATTTAAATGCTGAGGTTATTTCTCAACAGCTTCCCTCATTGGTGATTTAGACTGCTGAGGACTTAGCTCATGTGTCAGAAGTCTTTCCTGACTACAGTGTCCACCTTCTTTTAAGCTCTGAGTTTTAAAGTGATGCTTGTCAGTGTGAGGACCAAGGCCATGTGGAAGTAGTTGACCATTTCTGAGTTCTCAGGGTGGCCAGTGGCACTGGTAGACATCCAGTCACTGAGCATCCACATCACTACACACATTCACCAGCAGCTCTACTCCAGCCTACTTCACATCAGCCTCTCTTTCCAAACCAATGGAAGATAACATAAGCCATTCTACCCAGCAAAACTAAAGTTCATGTCTAACAAACTATTTTGAGGGTTTAGAAATAAATCACAGTGTGAGAAATGCCTCTGACCAGAGAACTGACATGATTTTGTCCTTCTGTTCAAGAACTGTAATAATGTTGGCATCAACAATTCTATCAAATGCTGTAGTTTTATCACACTATGTATTATTGATTAGTAAATCAAATTATTGCTAAGTGATTACAGTATTTTTACAAGGGGTTCATTTAATCCTATAAAGTGAGACATATTCTTGTGTACATTGTAAGGAGTAAGGTTTTTCCACCCACCACTGGTCTTGTCCCACCGTCATGCCAGCCCCAATTAATACACCGGGACTCTGTATTTGATATAATGCTGTTGGCCAGTTACTTGTTTCTTATTGGCTAGCTCTGTCTTAAGTATTAACCCATTTCTGTTCATCTAATATTTTCATGTGGTCTCATCTTACCAGAGAATGGGGCAGGCGTCTCGTCTCCCCAGTCTCTCCATCTTGACTCCCCTTCCCACTTCCTCTTTCCTCCTTGTCTCCTAGTCCCACCTATCTAGCTTTCCTATTGGCCAACAGTGCTTTTTTCATTAACCAGTATGATAAACATATTTACAGAATGACATCTCCCATTTGTTTTTACTCATGTGTATATGTATGTGCATGCTTGCCTTTTGCATGTGAGTGCCTCTGGAGGCTACAAGAAGGTGGTATATGCCCTGAAGCTCATGTTATAGACAGTTGTGAATGCCTGACATGAGTTCTAAGAGCCAAGCTCCAGTTCTCTGCAAGAGTAATAAGTGCTCTTAACAGAATATCTGTGGGTGACCAGCCTCATGGGTACCTGGTTAATACATAGTGGGCCACACTGCCCTGGGCCACACTGACTCTGAGTGGTGGGAGTCTGGAAGTAGCTCTTTTTAGTGATATCCATAGGTCAATCATTTCACTGAATACTGGACACTTTTTCCATCTTCTGCCTCCCCTGATCTCTGCAGTGAGACTGCTGCTCTCTCTATAGAGTGCTTCACCCCTGTCTGACCCCCATCTGGCAGACAGAGCCAACTTTTCTCCATGTGCACCTTTATATATCATCACTTTGCAGCTGCGGTCCACTTTGCATCGTGGAGTCCTCCTGTAGCTGACCTTCCTGCCACTCCCCTCTGTCTGCATTGACTCACTGGTATTCCTCCACAAAGATCTAACAGTCTTGATGGAGCTAAACTCACTCTAGTTTCTAGCTTCATCCATGTTTCCTAGTACCAACTTTCCTGCCATCTCCCAAGACCTGCTTCTCCTCATGACTTCATCTTATGTTTCCCAAAAGAAAAGGTAGTCATCAACCAGGGACTTAATTTTCCTATCCTCAAGACAACTTCATCTCCCTACATCCAAACCCATACTTCCTTCTGGCTTCTTCTTGCTGTCTGTGAGCTCTCTGTCTATCCTTCAGCTGGTCACCTCTCACTTTCTCAGGGCTTTCCTTCTGCACATGTCCATTTCCATGGGCCCAAGAACATGAGATGAACTAGTGTTTCCAGTATTCAGGTAAACTTTCCTGACTGTTTTGAGTCTCCTTCTAACTATACCACAAGTGTTTGGTACCTGTTCAAAACATTATGTCTTGAAAGAATTATTATAGCCAATCTCCACTTCCTCTTGTTCACTTTTCCATGACTCACTCCCATGATGTAAAAGTATACAAATGAAGTAAAGAACAGGCATTCTAGTTAGTAAAGAATGAAGAAAGCATGAACCACTATGAAGCAAACACTATGGTAATAGTAAATGTGGGGACATTCACTTATGAACCACAAATTTGTAAGTGAGCATTTGTGCTGATCACTCCACCAAGTTTAGAGTGAAGAAGCCCAGCTGACCCCTCATAGCCAAGATAAAGTGGCAGCCCATGATTTGATGCCCTGGAGGAATGTTCTTGACAAAAACAAGTAGCTGTCTAAGCACGGGAAGACCAGGCAGACTTCAATGAAGAGACACTAGAATAATTTAGCATTGCTTTTATAAGCATCAAGATCTGCAAGATAAAGATTAAGGAACAACTACACCTCATAGAGAACCTGTCACAACCAAAGGCATTGTCAGGCACTAAACAGAACAAGGTGACTAAGAGGGGAACAGCCAAGATTAAGATATCTTTTTTTTTTTTCATGTTAATTTGTTGGCTTTGATAGCTGTAGTAGTGTTGCCCAAGTTGCTGACATTGGAAAGCTGGGTAAAAACTGTATTAAGTTCTCTGTGCTATTTTGGCACATAACTATAGATATGCAATTATTTCTAAATAAAGCATTACAAAGCAGAGAAATAAATCACAGTCTCCAAGTGACAACTTCATTAAAGACTTAAACAGAAGAGCTTTGAAAGTGTTAGTTTAACTCTTTGAGAAGAGAATTGAGATGTGGACAGTTTAGCCCTGTAGTCTTAGGTGATCTGCACAACTCAATGATATTGTGCTATCATGCAGATCTCAGCTTCCCACACATTTTTTCTTTTCTCAGATGAGGCCATGAAGATGACTGATACCTAGAAATACATGTCACTTCTTTCTGGCTGTAACAGAGCACCATTTGTCCAAGGTAATTTTGAAGATACCTATCTCTTGGTCCCTCATCTCCAACCACATCAGGCAATCACCTGAGATATTTATCTTCTTCTTTAAAAAAAAAAGAATTTTCAAAATATAAAGAGTTCACAAATTTTTTCTTCAAAGCCTGTAGCCTAGCCTGGTCCTTACCATGAACATCTGAGTTTGATTTTTAGATGAATTCATATAAAGAAGAAAATAAACTACTGATTGCATAGAATTGTCCTCAGGCATCCACACATATGCTCACCCTGTCACACAGTAATAATAACATTTTTAAGAGAACATGTAAACTTCAGCATAATATAAGCTGCTTGGTTAGGGGGTATAAACTGATAATACAAGAGTATCTTGGCTTCTTATAGACAGAGATATGTTCTTGATTGTTCAATTTTAAGCAATCAAAAATAAACAAACAGAAAGGCCCCAACTATAGCACGTGGCAATTGCCATAGAGCATTCCCATCATGGACGATCTGACTGTGTCTAGACAATACCAGCGAAGGTGGATCCAACTAGTGGAGTCAACACCAGAACAGCTCTAAGGTCTACAAAGATCCCTCCTATCCCCATGTGTTCTGGGGGACTTGTCCCTTCCCCCTTCTGTGAGGGACCTTATATGAATCTCTCAGAATACACCTTGTATCCCATTTCCTCTGGTGGTGTGAATTATAGGCTGCTGATCTTTGCTGTAGGACTAAAATCCATATATGAGCAAGTACATACCATGTTCCTCTTTTTGTGACTGGGTTACCTCATTCAGGATGGTTTCCTGAAGTGCCATCCACTTGCCTACAAATTTCAAGATTCCATTATTTTTTTCTGCTAAGTAGGATTCCATTTGTTCATTTCCTTTGAATTTTCAATTTTTGTGGAATACAGATTTTCAAAGTATGACCTGAAAACTGTCTGGATTTCCTCTGTGTCCGTTGTTATCTTCCCCTTTTCATTTCTGATTTTGTTAATTTGCATGTTCTCTCTCTGCTTTTTTTGTTAGTTTGGATAAAGGTTTGTCTATCTTGTTGATTTTCTCAAAAAAAAACAACTCTTTGTTGTATTGATTTTTATTTTTTTTGGTATTGTTTTCCTGGTTTCTATTTTGTTGATTTCAGCCCTCAAATTTCCTGGCTTCTACTCCTCCAGGGTGAGTTTGCTTCTTTTTGTTCTGAGGCTTTCACTTGTGCTGTTAATTCCCTAATGTGACTATCCTCTGTTTTCTTCATATAGGCACTTAGTGCAATGAACTCCCTCGTTCAAGGTGTCCCATAGGTTTGGGTATGTTGTGTCCTCATTCTAGAAAGTCCTTAATTTCTTTCTTTATTTCTTCTTTGATCCAGGAGTGGTGCAATTGCACATTGTTCAGTTTCCATGAATGTGTAGTTTTTCTGCAATTTGTGTTGTTGTTGAATTCCAATTTTAAAGCATGGTGGTCGGATAAGATACAGGGGACTATTCCACTACTCTTGTATCTGTTGATGTTTTTTATGCCACCTAGTATATGGTTGATGTGTGGAGCAGAGAAGAAGGTATATTCTTTTGTCTTTGGATAGAATGTTCTATAGATGTCTATTAAACCCAGTTGAGATATCACTTCTGTTAGTTCTTTTGTTTCCTTGTTGAGTTTGTAATTGGTGGTCCTGTCTAGTGGTGAGAGTGGTGTTTTGAAGTCTCCCTCTATAAGTGTGTGAGGTTTTTTAGTGAGCTTTGAGTTTTAGTAGCATTTCTTTTTCAAATGTGGGCACCTTTGTATTTGGGGCATCAGTTGAGACTGATGGATTTCTCCTGTGATGAATATGAAATGACTTTCATCTCTTTTGATTAATTTTGGTTTGAAGTCTAACTTGTTAGATATTAGGATAGCTACACCTGCTTGCTTTTTGGGTCCATTTGACTGGAAGATCTTTTCCCAACCCTTTACCCTGAGGTAATGTCTGTCTTCGAAGCTTAGATGTGTTTCTTGTATGCAGCAAAAGGGTGGATTCTGTCTTTGTATTTATTCTGTTAGCCTGTGTCTTTTTGTAGGTGAATTAAAACCATTAATGTTGAGGGTAAGGACCATTGATTCTTAATGCTTGTTTGGTTTAGATTTGTTGTTGGCAGTGGTATTGTGAATATATTTGTCCTGCTTTACCATTGGTTTCTGGTGTAATGAGATTATCTGTTGCCTACATTTTTTGTGGGTGTAGTTAACTTCCTTGGGTTGGAGTTTCCTTCCAAAACTTTTGTAGGGCTGGATTTGTAGATATGTATTGGGAAAATCTGGTTTTGTCATTAAATATCTTGTTTTCTCCATCTATATTGATTGAGAGTTTTGCTGGATATAGTAGCCTAGGCTGGCATCCGTGTTCTCTTAATACTTTTAGAACATCTATCCAGGATCTTCTGGCCTTGAGAGTTTTCATGGAGAAGTCAGGTGTAATTTTGATAGGTCTGCCTTTATATGTTACCTGTCATTTTTCCTTCGTTGCTCTTAATATTCTTTCTTTATTCTGTGTGCTAGGTGTTTTGATTATTATATGTTGAGGGGTCTTTTTACTTTGGTCAAGCCTATTTGGGGTTCAGCATACTTCTTGTACTTTCATGGACATGTCCTTCTTCAGATTGGGAATGTTTTCTTCGATGATTTTGTTGAATATGTTTTCGGCACCTTTGAGCTGGGCTTCCTCACCTTCCTCTATGCCTATTATTCTTAGGTTATCCATTTCCTGGATGTTTTGTGTTAAGGATTTGTTGGATTTACAATTTTCTTTGGTTGATGAATCTATTTCCTCTAGTTTATCTTCTGCACCTGAGATTCTCTCTTCCATCTCTTGAATTCTGTTGGTTATGCTTGCATCTGTAGTTCCTTATTGTTTGCCCAGTTTTTCTATTTCCAGCATTCCTTCAGTTTGTGTTGCCTTTATTTTCTCTATTTCAGTTTTCAAGTCTTGAACCATTTCCTTCACCTGCTTAATTGTTTTTTCATGGCTTTCTGGTGGCTTTCTGTACTTTCTTTACTTTCCTTAACAAATTTGTTCATTTCTTCCACTTTTTTGTTTGTTTTTTCTTCCATTTCTTTAAGGGATTTATTTTCTCACATCTTCTTTGAGGGCCTCTATCGTTTTTATGATGATAATTTTTAAGTAGTACCCTTCTGCTTCCTCTGCTTTGTTGTTGTGTTCTGGTCTAGTTGGTGTAGATTTCCTAGATTCTGATGGTTTCATGCTTGTCTTTGTGTTGTTAGGTGTTTTTTATTTTTGTATTGCTGTCTTCCCATAGCTTCTTCCAGTAGGTGTTGGTGGGGTCTCTCCCTCTCTCTATGGTACTTCCCTGGTGGGCTTAGGTGGGTTAGAGGTTTGCTGTCTGTAGCTCTGGGTGGTCCAAGCTCTCTAGGAGGTCTCTCCACAGGCAGGAACCCGGCGATGGGGGTCAGTGATCAGGCTCCAGCAGAAGACTGGTGATGGGGGTCAAAGATCCCGAAGGCTGGGACTATAGGCAGATCTAGCCTAGGCCTGGCACTCTCCAGCTGAGGCCTCTTTAGCAGAGGCCCTGCAATGGGGGTCAAGGATCCTGCTGGCAGGCACTGCTGGGCCTCTTCTGCATTGCCTTGGATGATATCCCTGCCTTCTTTCCCTACTTTTAACCAAAGGTGGTCACAAAGGTATCTTTGTGTCTTAGTATGCTTTCTATTACTATCCAAAAGAAAACGGGGGAGGAAAGGGTTCATTTGGCTTACACATCCATGTCACAGCCGTGTATTGAAGGATGCCAGAGCAGGAACCTGGAAGCAGAAACCGAAGCAGAGACTCAGGGGAGTGATACTTACTGGCATGGTCTTGAGGCTCACATTTCTTTTACCTACCTGACTACCTGCCCAGGAGAGGTGCCACTCACAGGACTGGACCTTCCCTCGTCAATTAATGCAAAACAAAAATAAAGCGCTCCATAGATTTACCTAGCTCAATCTGATGGAGACACACTTGCAATTATGTTACCCTCTTCCCAAATGACTTTAGCTTGTGTCAGTTTGACCAAAAAAAAAAATAGCCCTGATCCTGCTGCTCCTGTCTCCTGTCCCCATCGAGAGCACCCTTGGAGCTCTGATACACCCCCACCCATCCCCACCACCAGCCTACCCCCCCTACCCTGTGCCCTACCCCACCCACGGTCCTGCCGCTCTGGTTGAGCACTGGGACAGAGGGTGGGGCCAACAGTCCACCCTACTCAGATACTTCTCAGAGCAACTCTGAACAAAGGAGACCTGACTATCCATGCGGGACCACCTGTAATTTCCACCTGCTTGGTCTCTGACCCAGCCTCCAGTGCTCTACTGGAGTCCTGGGTCCCTCCCAGAGATCCGCCTATCTCTGCGGGTCCACTCTGAGTTCCTGCGAGCAGGATCCTTGACCCCCAAATCCTGGCCTCTGCCAAAGAAAGAGGTCCCAGCTGGAGAGTGCCAGTTTCCAGTGAGATCCAACTATCCTGCAAAACCTTCTCAAGTTCCAGCTCAGCACTTGCCCTCTTCCGCCAGCTATTGGCCAGAGCTATTGGCAGAGCTATTGGCCAGAGGACCACTGTGAGTACCTGACGGCATCCTCTTCTGGATCCTCATCCTTAACCCCATCCCTGAATCCCTGTCTGCGTAGAAACCTCCTAGAGAGCTTGGACCACACAGAGCTACAGATATTGAATCTCAGACCCACATAAGCCCATTGGGGAAATACCATAGAGAGAGGGGGAAACCCCACCAACACCTACTGGAAGAAACTATGGGAAGAAGGCAATACAAGAGAACACCTAACAACAGAAAGACAAACATGACACCACCAGAATCTAGGGAATCTACACCAACTAGAATGGAACACAACAACAAAGCAGAGGAAGCAGAAGGGTACGACTTAAAAATCACCATCATAAAAATGATAGAGGCCCTCAAAGAAGATGTGAGAAAATCCCTTAAAGAAATGGAAGAAAAAAAAAAACAAACAAAAAAGTGGAAGAAATGAACAAATTCCTTAAGGAAAGTACAGAAAGCCAAGAAAAAACAATTAAGCAGGTGAAGGAAACAGTTCAAGACCTGAAAACTGAAATAGAGAAAATAAAGGCAACACAAACTGAAGGAATGCTGGAAATTGAAAAGCTGGGCAAAAAAATTGGCAACTACGGACACAAGCATAACCAACAGAATGCAAGAGATGGAAGAGAGAATCTCAGGTGCAGAAGATAAACTAGAAGAAATAGATTCATCGACCAAAGAAAATCATAAATCCAACAAATCCTTAACACAAAACATCCAGGAAATGTGGGACACCATGAAAAGGCCAAACCTAAGAATAATAGGCATAGAGGAAGGTGAGGAAGCCCAGCTCAAAGGTGCCGAAACATATTCAACAAAATCATCGAGGAAAACTTTCCAAATCTGAAGAAGGACATGTCCATGAAAGTACAAGAAGCATACCAAACCGCAAATAGGCTGGACCAAAGAAAAAAGACCCCTCGACATATAATAATCAAAACACCTAGCATACAGAATAAAGAAAAAATATTAAGAGCAGTGAAGGAAAAAGGACAGGTAACATATAAAGGCAGACCTATCAAAATTACACCTGACTTCTCCATGAAAACCCTCAAGGCCAGAAGGTCCTGGATATATGTTCTAAAAGTATTAAGAGAACACAGATGCCAGCCTAGGCTACTATATCCAGAAAAACTCTCAATCACTATAGATGGAGAGAATGACAAAGCCAGATTTTCCCAATACATATCTACAAATCCAGCCCTACAGAAAGTATTGGAAGGAAAACTCCAACCCAAGGAAGTTAACTACGCCCACAAAAATGTAGGCAACAGATAATCTCACTACACCAGAAACCAAGGGTGAAGCAGAACTAATATATTCACAATACCACTGCCAACAACAAACCTAAATCAAACAAGCATCAACAATAAATGGTCCTTACTCACCCTCAACATTAATGGTCTTAACTCACCTATAAAAAGACACAGGCTAACAGAATGGATACAAAGACAGAATCCACCCTTTTGCTGCATACAAGAAACACATCTAAGCTTCAAAGATAGACATTACCTCAGGGTAAAGGGTTGGGAAAAGATTTTCCAATCAAATAGAAATAAGAAGCAAGCAGGTGTAGCTATCCTAATATCTAACAAGTTAGACTTCAAACCAAAATTAGTCAAAAGAGATGAAGACGGTCATTTCATATTCATCGCAGGAGAAATCCATCAACACAAAGTCTCAGTTCTGAATGTCTATGGCCCTAATACAAAGTCACCCACACATTCATAAAAGAAACACTACTAAAACTCAAAGCTCATATAAAACCTCACACACTTATAGTGGGAGACTTCAATACAGGACCACAAATAAGAAACTCAACAAAGAAACAAAAGAATTAACAGAAGTTATGTCTCAACTGGGGTTAACAGACATCTATAGAACATTCCACCCAAAGACAAAAGAATATACCTTCTTCTCTGCTCCACATGAAACCTTCTCTTAAATTGATCACATACTAGGTGGCATAACAAACCTCAACAGATACAAGAGAATAGGAATAGTCCCCTGTATCTTATCGGACCACCACGCTTTAAAATTGGAATTCAACAACAACACAAATAGCAGAAAACCTGCAAACTCATGGAAAGTGAACAATGTGCAATTGCACCACTCCTGGGTCAAAGAAGAAATAAAGAAAGAAATTAAGGACTTTCTAATATTCAAAGAGAATGAGGATACAACACACCCGAACTCATGGGACACCTTGAAAGCAGTGCTACGAGGGAAGTTCATTGCACTAAGTGCCCATATGAAGAAAACAGAGGATAGTCACATAAGAGAATTAACAGTGCAACTGAAAACCTTACAACAGAGAGAAGTGAATTCACCCCGCAGGAGTAGACGCCAGGAAATAATCAACTTGAGAGCTGAAATCAACAAAATAGAAACCAGGAAAACAATACAAAAAATCAATGCAACGAAGAGATTTTTTTGAGAAAATCAACAAGATAGACAAACCTTTATCCAAATTAACGAAAAAGCACAGAGAGAACATGCAAATTAACAAAATCAGAAACAAAAAGGGGAACATAACAACGGATACAGAGGAAATCCAGACAATTTTCAGGTCATACTTTGAAAATCTGTATTCCACAAAAATTGAAAATTCAAAGGAAATGGACAAGTTTCTGGATAACTATCACTTACCAAAATTAAATCAAGAACAGACAAACAACTTAAATAGACCTACACCGGCAATGAAATAGAAGCAGTCATCGAAAGCCTTCCATCCAAAAAAAGTCCAGGGCCAGATGGATTCAGCGCAGAATTCTACCAGACATTCAAGGAAGAACTAATACCACTACTCCTCAAAATGTTCCACAAGATAGAAATAGAAGGTTCATTGCCAAACTCTTTTTATGAGGCCACAATAACTTTGGTACCCAAACCTCACAAAGACACAACTAAGAAAGAAAACTACAGACCAATATCCCTGATGAACATTGATGCAAAAATACTCAATAAAATACTGGCAAACTGAATTCAAGATTACATCAGAGAAATCATCCACCATGACCAAGTAGGCTTCATACCTGGAATGCAGGGATGGTTTAACATACGAAAATCTATCAACACGATCCACCATATAAACAAACAGAAAAAGAAAAACCATATGATTATCTCCCTAGATGTGGAAAAAGCCTTCAACAAAATTCAACACCCTTTCATGATAAAGATCTTGGAGAGGTCAGGGATAACAGGAACATACCTAAACATAATAAGAGCAATATACAGCAAACCAACTGCCAACATCAAACTGAATGGAGAGAAACTTAAGGTGATTCCTCTAAAATCAGGAACAAGACAAGGCTGCCCTCTCTCTCCATATCTCTTCAATATCATACTAGAAGTTCTAGCTAAAGCTATAAGACAACAAAAGGAGATCAAGGGGATCCAAATTGGAAAGGAAGAAGTCAAACTGTCTCTATTTGCAGATGATATGATAGTTTACATAATCGACCCAATAAACTCTGCCAGGGAACTCCTACAGCTGATAAACACCTTCAGCAAACTAGCAGGATACAAGATAAACTCAAAAAAATCAGTAGCCCTACTTTTTCAGATGACAAAGAGACAGAGAAAGAAATCAGAGAAACATCACCCTTTACAATAGCCACAAGCAACATAAAGTATCTTGGGGGTAGTGCTTACCAAACAAGTAAAAGGCCTATATAATAAGAACTTTGTGACTCTAAAGAAAGAAATTAAAGATTCCAGAAAATGGAAAGATCTCCCATGCTCTTGGATAGGTAGGATAAACATAGTAAAAATGGCAATCTTGCCAAAAGCAATCTACAGATTCAATGCAATCCCCATTAAAATCCCACCACAATTCTTCACCGACCTTGAAAGGATAATAATCAACTTTATATGGAAAAACAAAAGATCCAGGATAGCCAAAACAACCCTATACAATAAAAGAACTTCAGGAAGCATCACCATTCCTGACTTTAAGCTCTACTACAGAGCTATCGTTCTGAAAACAGCCTTGTATTGGCATAAAAATAGACAGGTAGACCAATGGAATCGAATTGAAAATCTTGATATTAACACACACACACCTATGAACACCTGATTTTCGACAAAACAGCTAAAATTATACAATGGGGTGAGGACAGCATCTTCAACAAATGGTGCTGGCACAATTGGATGAGGGTGTGTAGAAGACTGCAGATAGACCCATGTCTGTCACCATGCACAAAACTCAAGTCCAAATGGATCAAAGACCTCAACATCAATCCAGCCACATTGAACCTCTTAGAAGAGAAAGTAGGAGGTACCCTTGAACAAATTGGTATAGGAGACTGCTTCTTGAACATAACTCCAGGGGCATAGACACTGAAAGAAACAAATAATAAATGGGACCTCTTCAAACTTAGAAGCTTCTGTAAGGCAAAGGACACAGTGGACAAGAGCAAACAGCAGCCCACAGACTGGGAAAAGATTTTCACCAATCCTACATCTGACAAAGGGCTTATCTCCAAAATATACAAAGAACTCAAGAAAGTAGTCAACAAAACACCAAATAACCCTATTAAAAAAATGGGGTACAGAACTGAAGAAAGAATTCTCAATAGAGGAAATTTAAAAAGCTGAAAGACACTTAAGAAAATGCTCCACATCCTTAGCAATAGGGAAATGCAAATCAAAACAACTTTGAGATACCATCTTACCCCTGCCAGAATGGATAAAATTAGAAACACCAGTGATGACTTATGTTGGAGAGGATGTGGAGAAAGTGGAACACTCCTCCACTGCTGGTGGGAGTGCAAACTCATACAGCCATTTTGGAGATCAGTATAGCGGTTCCTCAGGAAAATGGGAATTAGTTTACCCCAGGACCTGGCAATCCCCCTCTTAGGCATATACCCAAAGGATTCACATCCATGCAACAAAGACATCTGTTCAACTATGTTCATAGCAGCACTATTTGTAATAGCAAGAACCTGGAAGCAACCTAGATGCCCCTCAAGTGAAGAATGGTTAATGAAGAAGTGGCACATCTACACAATGGAATACTATTCTGCAGAAAAAAAATAATGGTATCTTGAAATTCGCAGTGGATGGCACTTGAAGAAACCATCCTGAATGAGGTAACCCAGTCACAAAAAGAGGAACACAGTATGTACTCACTCATATATGGATTTTAGACCTAGAGCAAAGGATCACTAGCCTATAATTCATATCACCAGACGAACTAGGATACAAGGTATATTCTAAGAGATTCATATAAAGTCCCTCACAGAACTGGGAAGGGACAAGTCCCCCGAGAGCTCAGGGGAAGTGGGGGGGGGCAGCAAATGGAGAGAGAAGTAGGAGAAAATGAGGGGGAGGAAAGGAAAACATGTGTGACCAGGAAGATTGAGCCTGGTTAGGAATAGAAGATAGGAGAGAGAGAGAGAGAGAGAGAGAGAGAGAGAGAGAGAGAGAGAGAGAGAGAGAGAGAGAGAGACATAAAAGAGGGAGCCAATATTGGTTTGAAGATAAAATTCAACACAAAGAAAGGTCTAGAGAACTACAAGACTGCTCCCAACTAACAATTTGAGCTTCCGTGGAAAGGCTATCATAAATGCCCTTCCTGGAGAGTGAGATCAACAACTAACTTCTCCATGGAGCCCTCAAGTAATGCCTGTTGAAAACAGGATCAAACACCCATACATAAACACTGAGTCAAACTAGACCCCAGATGCAGATGTAGAGGACAAGACCATGCAGCAGAAACACATACAGACAGCCTACCTGAACAAGGAGGAGCTAATGGCCACTAGACTGATAGCTGGGAAGCCAGCATGGGACTGACTCAGGCCCCCCTGAATATGAGTCTCAGCCAGAAGGACTGAGCAGTCTAAGAGACCTCAGACAGTGGAGCCAGGATGTATCCCTGGTGCACAAAAGGACTTTGCAAACTTATCCCCCATGGAGGGATAACTGCCTTAATCTAGAGACAGGAGAGAAGCCCTAGTCCCTACTTCACAGGACCTGTCAGAGCTACATGACCCCAACTGGATGGCATTCCCTACATATGGAATTGGGGTGGGGGGATGGGAGGGGAGGGTGGTTAGAGTGCATGTGAGAGGGCAGAGAGGGTAAAAGGGAGGGAAGGAGGGAGGGAAGGATGAAGGGAGGAAGGGAGGGACGGAGGGAGGGACAGAGGGACGGAGGGAGAGGGAACTGGGATCGACATGTAAAATAATAAATTAAATTAAAAAAAAATGCTTTGACTCCAAAATTTAAGTTCAAGGACAAGTCACTGGGGAAAAGTATTTCTATTTTTGTTTCCACAGAAAATGAAAAGATGTGGATTCCTTCCAGACTAATGTGTTTGATCAGCCAGACCACCTGAAACAGAGTACAAGGTGTTTCTACATTCAAAACAGCTGGACAAAACAGCCTTACAGACTACAGCCAGGATTTCTGAATCTTCTTCGAATCCCCCATGACAGCACCCCTTACCAGCAGGAAGTAGTTTGGAAAGAACAACGCCCAAATTCCCAAATATTATGTATAAATGTTTGTTTTCATTTAATTGGACTTTGTTATATAAAATAAAATAAATTAATAAAAAATAAAAAATAAAAAAATTAAATAAATAACTATTAAGACATTGCCCTTATTTGCTAAGGAATTACTTAGAAATTAATTACTAAGAAATTACTGAGAAAATGCCCTACCAGCTTGCCTACAGCCTGATCTTACGGAAGCATTTTCTCAACTTAGGCTCCCTCCTCTCTAATGATTCTCAAATTAGCCCTAAACAAATATACGTAAGAACAATACAAAATAGATTCAACAGGATAGACAGACAGATAGATATAACTGAATAATAATTAAAGAAGAGTTGCTCAAAAATTTAAGAGGGAGTTGGGGGGACATGGGCATGGGAGGAGATGGGGAAAAGAGGGTGGAGATCACATTAATATAGCACTCATGCACGACATTTTCAAAAATACTAAAAGCCCTGAAATTGTTCTTCCCTTTAAATTGTTCTCTTGGGTGTTTATCACAGCATTCACTTCCAATTCCCTCTCTTCCTGAACTCTGAGTACTATACAGAGCTTAATAGATAATGGGGAAGCCACTCTAGGAGGCCTGCCTGTTATTTGCAAGAAGCATTCAGGCCTGGTCTGGAAAGGGGCCCCAGAGTTTTCTAGTGTTTCCTCTCTGAAGCCCAGGTTCAAAAGCCAAAGCAGCCCTGTCCCTCAATGACAGAGCCAGAGATCACCAAATGCCACCCTCATTCCTTCAGAACTACTTGCAGTCTCTTGTGTGATCAGAGGCACAGAAATGGTTGCTGTCCGTACAGATTTGTCAGTAACTCTTGGCCACATGCTGAATTCAAACTAGATCTCCCTCAGGTAGCTCTAACACCTTCCCCAGGGTAGCGACACACACACTGAGACTCAAATCCCAGCCTTGTTGCTTACTGGCTGTGTGGATTTGGGCAAGACAACTAAAAAACTTCATGCCACCTCTCATGCCACTTTCTGCCACTCCACATTAAAAATGGGGGACTCTTCCTGCTGACCATGGACTCCAACCTGTGAACGCTGCACTCAACACTTTCTCCACTTGGTAGTGGTGTCAAAACAATGAATATCTTTTGGAAACAGTGCTTCAGGGGTGGGTGTGTATGTCTGCATGTCTGTGTCTCTGTATGGTGTGTGTGTGTGTGTGTGTGTGTGTGTGTGTGTGTGTCTGTCTGTCTGTCTGTCTGTGTCTACACACATATGAGAAAGACAGAGAGAGAGAGAGAGAGAGAGTGTGTGTGTGTGTGTGTGTGTGTGTGTTCAGACACCCATGTGGGTGTGTATAGAGCCAGAAGTTAACATCAGCATATCTTCCTTGATGACATCTCTAACTTATTTTTTAAGACAGGGTCTCTCTGAACCTGTATCTCTCTGTTTCAGTTACACTGGCAAGCCAAAAAACCCTAGGATCTGCTTCTCTCTGCCCTTCCCTCTCCCCCTTCCCTGCCCAGTGCCAAGGTTTCAGACATACACTACCATACCCAATTTTTATATGTGTTCTAGGGAATCAAATTCAGGTTCTATTGCTTACACAGCACATACTTTACCCACTAAGCCATCTCACCAGCCTGAACTTTAGGTTTTGAATTTTTATTTTCCCCAGTTAGCAATCTATAGTAAGGTACTCTCAGTGCTATAGTAAGAAGCAGCTCCCAGCTTGTCATCTGGTTACCCCATCATGAGTCAAAAGGAATCTATTATGTAGTTGGAGTTTCTGTCCAGCCTGGCCCCACTGCTCTTCAGCCCCAAGACTTATATTAACTATAAATTGTTTGGCCAATGGCTCAGGCTTCTTATTGACTAGCTCTCTCTTAATTATTAACTATTAACCTATTATTTCTGCATGGCCTTATCTTACTGGAGAATGTCAGTGTCCTATCTTCCCAGTACCTATATGGTGTCTCTGGTGACTTCTTTCTACCTTTCTCTCCCCAAATTCTCCTCATCTGGTAGCCCTGCCTATACTTCCTACATGGCTACTGGCCAATCAGTGTTTTATTGATCAATCAATAAGAGAAACATATATACAGAAGGACGCCTGCCATCAATCTATATCTTGCTGTAGATTTCCTTGGATTTCTTTCTGTATGCCTCTTGAATCCTCTATCTTTATCAAATGTATCCGAAGCCTGGGAGATAGTGAATGCCACCCAGTAACAGAAACAGGAAGGAGAAAATGAGAGTGCAGTAGAAACAAGGCCCAGCTGCCTCAGTAAGACACCTGTCCCCTATCAAAGTCTCCTTCTGGCTGAGGCTGGGCAGCCATCAGTAGTGACAGTCATTCCAGAGGCTGTGGGAACAGGTGACATTGGCAATCCCAGCACCACTGCCCTGGCCCTCCATGCTTAATAAAGCTGGCTGTCAAATCCAGTTCCATTCCTAAATATGGTGCCATCCACTCACAGACCTAGGAGGGTGAGGGCAGCCAGACTTAGCTCTTAAGCCACTGGTTTTCATCATAAAGGAAATCGCTCCTTGGCACAAATTGTTGAGGAACTGATAACAATCTGTTGCTGAGGTAACTATTCTTCCAAGAAGATCAAGCGGAGAAATTACTCACATGGACAATAATGATGTAATTTCGAACTCCTTGGTCACCTGGCTGCAAGTCAAGAAGCCTAGCCAAAAGCCCGTGCACATTATTTTCTTTGCTTGCAATTCTCTTAAGAGTTGAGGCATGGGAATCATGCCCCTCCCCTAGGCCCTTACAGCCAGAGGGAGCAGCAGCATTTGTCACCATGCCTGGGAAAGAAAAGAGGGCCTTTGTGAAGCAACTCGAGAAGGCTTCTGAGCCAAAGTCTCCCTCTCCCAGCTCTTGTCAATTCTCCTGCAGAGGGGAGCCCAGGGAACAGCCTGTCAGCTCTTTTCAGGGCTGAGAAAGTCAGGCTTTTTGTCACCTTGGCTGGGCTGAGGAACTTGGACTGCTGATCACTAGCCCAGGGTTTACACAGAGAGAGGAAAGGGGATAGGAAGCATCGGCCCTGTCACTGTTTGAGAATAAGGGACTGTCCAAGGTGGAGGAGACTGTGTCAGTCCTTAGTGAAGAGACACTCTGCTTGATTGATGAGAGATGGAGCCACGCTATGGGCAAACAGCTCAGGCCTAGAGCTCTTGCTTATCTAGAGGCAGCATCAGTGGGTAAATAAAGCCTCTACACTGATATCTCCATGGTGAGATGGTCACTGCACCTGCCCTACATTGGCAGCTCAGCTCCTTCAAGCTCTTCATCCACCTCCATCCATCAGCTATTATCCTCCTCCATCCAGCCACCATCATCATCCACCTCCATCCAGCCACCATCATCATCCACTTCCATCCAGCAATCATCATCCACCTCCATTCAGCAACTATCATCCACCTCCATTCAGCAACCATTATCACCTCCATTCAGCAATCATCATTCACTTCCATCCAGCTGCTAATATCATTGTCAGCCTAGAACTTTGTAGCTGGTTGCAGAGATCTAGATCCCTTGAAGAGCAATTGCAAACTCGTTGCGATGGTATTTAAAGCCAGTTGATGGTGAAAAGAGAGCAGCCTTTAGCAATACCCAGACAGGGGCTCAAAATTTGACTCTCTTCTCTTTTACTTTACATTGGTTATGTGACTGAAGTTTTCTGAGCTTAAATGACTCTTCACAGTAAAACGGAGCTAGCAATCCACCTAGGGAAAGTTTTAAGAATCCCAGAAGAGTCTGTATGGCGTATGGTATTGGTACAGAAAAGCACCTGGTAAATTGGCAGCTGATTGCCCCTGGGATCCACTAACTGACCAGGCTGTTTGTCGACTCCTAGGAAAGTCATTTGTATACTTCATTTGGTGATTCTGGGTGTAACTGTTTCTTGTTTTGAGCAAATTTAGCTTCTGAGATGTTTCTGGACCATCCTCTACATGCAGAGCCCACCCTAGCTCTGGGGATTGCAGAGTGGGCCACTTGGGAGCCCAGGGCAGGCTGTAGGTAAAGTAAATACTCCAGCCTAGGAGGTCAGGTAAGGGCTCGAGTACTGCATAAACTAATTTTCCCAGCTCATTTTCTGTTCCAGCAAGAATTCCACTCCCATTCCCATGCAAGAGATTTAGAGGCCACGCAGGGAGCTGCAGCTGCCCTGAATGCTATTAAGGCCTATGGCCCACGTGAGACAGAAGTGCTGGAGAGAACGCCTGAATCAAGACGGGTTTTCCATTCAGTTCTGAGCTCATGCTGGTTGGGTTGTCTATGTCTAATGCCATAAGCAACTCAAATTCCTGGGAGAGCTCTTTTTTTCTCATTTCCCTCTGTCAAGTCACCATATCTGAGTAGGTTGCATGTAATGAATTTCTTCAAGACTTAACAAATATTTATGGAGTATCTAATAACATTTCCACCCTGGTACCTGGATGATGTCCCAGCCAATGCCTTGGCAGGGAATGGAGCTCTGACATTATTTATAGGCTGGGAGGCTAAACAAAGCCTCTGTTCCAACCCTGAAATACAAGCTGCCAAGTGATTGATGTGAAAAATCTGAGAATCCAAAGACTGTAAGTAAACAAACGTATGGATGGAGGATGGCTTTTTGACAGCTCAACTTAGAATGCAAACTGCTCTATCCCTCTCTCTCCACTCATCAGAGCCCACTTATTCTTCCAGAATGTTCCACAGCTCAGCTCAGGGAAGGGCTCTCTATCTCCACAAACAGCAGGATGGGCAGCAGGTCTAAAACTGGACAGATTTTCTGAGCAACAATGCAGGAATCCTTCTGTGAGGAGAGGGCTGGGTTTCCTTGGCAAGTTACTTCAAGGTCTTTCAAATTGTACCTTAGTTTCTTAGGAAACAAACATGGACCTCTTGCTTCTCTTATCACTTCTGTGTTTCCAAGATAGAAAATAATATGGTGATGAGGTTAAGCATGCATTAAATTTTCAACATGCCACTAAGAGGTCCAGTTAGATCTGTAGTTTGAGACATAGGTTTGGACATGGGTGATAAAAATTTGAGAAGGGGACAAACTTCCTCCTTACCAATTTCTTTGTCTCAGCCCTCAACTGAAGATGGAGTTTCTGTCCCACCTGGTCCCACAGCCCTTTAGACCCAAATACACACATTGAGGAGGCTTATATTAATTATAAATTGTTTGGCCAATAGCTCAGGCTTCTTATTGGCTAGCTCTCTCTTTATTACTAACCCATTTCTACTAAACTATGTATCACCACGAAATTGTAGCTTACCCATAATCTTCAGTATGTTAACCCTTTGGCAGCTACATGACAACTCTCTGTGTGTGTATGTGTGTGTGTGTGTGTGTGTGTGTGTGTGTGTGTGTGTGTTCCCCTTCCCAGCATCCCTAGTCTAGCAGCCCTGCCTATACTTCCTGCCTATACTTCAGCATTTACTCACCGACCAAGAAGAATAACATATATTCCCAGCATATAGAAGGACATCTCCCATCACCCAATTCCTGCAGGCATCCCCTGGGAACCTGCAGGCCATTCCTGTTAAGGAAGCATGTAGGCTAAGTGAAGATCACTTGCCCTCAGTCTCATCCCCAGGTCTGCAGCAGACCTCCTGCTGCAGCCTCCACTTCTTCTCTGCCCCTCCCACAATGAATCTGGCAATCTTCTCCAACATTCCTCCACATTCATCCCATTATCCCAGCCTCCAACTCCAGTAGTCATTCCCTGGGAACCAACAAGCCAGATCCGAAAGAAGGCCAGGTAGGTGATCATCAGATCTGCACTCTGCTTCTCTTCCTTCCAATCCATTCTCCAGTCTCATTCCTAGCTCTGTAGCAAATCACCTGCTGTGGCCTCTCCTTCCTCTCTACCCCCATTTCCAGGAGACTACGCAGATTCTAGCAGTTCACTCTGCTTTCCTCCCTCCTGGGAACCAGCTTAGCACCCATTTCTAGCCAACCTCCTTTCCTGTGTGTCAGTTCCTAATACCTAGGAATCCATTCTATCCAGAACCCCAGTGGCCACACTCCATAAGATGGAAGGCTCAGCAAAGAGCAGTAGTAGTATACCATGATTCACAATGTGGTTCATAAAGTCAATCAGGGAATGATTTGGTGCTGTTTATTGCACTTGCTAGTTGGGAAACAATGATAAGAAATTTGTATTAATCTTTCAGCTACTTTTTTCTCAGATGTAAATCAGAAACAGCAGCCCTACCTGTGGATGCTTTAGTCATGTAATGGACATCATGTGATAGAATGCCTTGGTCACTAAAGGGCTCTAGTAGGCCTGAGCATGGCAAACATGGATCTGGCAGGCCTTGCCGTTCTCCCAACCCTCTGCCTTCAAAACTGTTAGATTACATTCCTAAAGCTAGCCACCAAGGTTTTCTCCCTTATTTGTCCATGCCCTCCTCCTGAGACTACCAAGGTCCAGCTATCAAAGTATTGAAGTCCAGCAATCCAGAGCCCCTTTGGCTCACCTCATTAACATGCCCAATCAAACCAACTCACCTAACACAGTGTTTCCCTTTTTCTCTTTATAAACTGCTGTTTGCCCACAGGCCACTTGTCTCCTCTCTATCCAAAGACAGTCCTTTGTCCCCTCTCCATCTCCCTTGTTCCTTTCCCCTTGTCCTTCATCCTCTGTCCCCTGTCTTTGTCTTTTATTCCTTGTCCTTTGTCTGGGACAAATAAATCTCCCTTGTACTGAGACTTGGTCTTGGGGTGTCTTGTGCTACTTTGAGGACCTATCCGTCACAACACAGGATTCGCAAAATGACCTTTCTTGGTCATTGCAGAGAGGAGGGAAAGCTGGGCCCTATTAACAAAGAACCCAGAAGTACCCTGGCATCCTGTGGCTGAGTTCTGGGAAACCAAAGGAAAGGTGAACTGGTGAACTGCAGAAGGGAAGCAAAGAATACCTTCACCCTGGCCCTATAAAGAGCCACTGCCACTGCCAGCCTTTCCCCACACAGGCACTCTTTCCCAGGGGAGAGTATTTGTCCTTCACAGGTTTTGAACAAACAGTCCAGTCTGTGGAAACTAGACTCTAGTTTCTTTTTCTGCCTTCTGTTTCCCTGAACCGCCTAAGAAACCTAGCACCTACTGCCTCGATTCCCTGACTCTTCTTGTTGCCACCCAACCACTGTGTGGGTTCCCCCATTCCCCTCCAAGTAAAGAAGAGTGGGCCTTTGATCTGTGCTGCTGAGAGACTTCTTTGCTGAACAGGGAGTACATGCATGCAAGTAATCTCAGCTTGAGAAGGCTGATTGTTTTATTTTTTCCCTTCTTCTAGCCCTGACCGGCTAAAGATGATTTTACTACTGTTTATTCAGAATTTTATTCTTCCCTGTCCCCCCCCCCCATAAGTTTAAACTTATCTAGCTGTATTATTTCTTTTTCTCCTAACTGTGACAAATGCTTGCCTTAGGTAATGTGAGGGAGCAGAGCTTATTTTGGCTCCATTTCATTCCATTATAGTAGAGAAAACATGGTGACTAGAGTGGCTTGGTTCATGCTGGTAGAAGCTCGCAGCCTGGCTTACCTAGGTGGATTGGGAAAGAGAAGGCTAGATTTGAATTGGAATTGGATTGTAACATGCAAAAGCCCATCTCTGCTGGCCTACATCTCTAGCTGGGCCCCACACCCCGAAGTTCCATAACCTCCCAAAATAATGCCTCCTGCTAGGACCAGATGTTCAAACATGGGAGCATGTGGGGAAATTTCAGATTTAATCTTTAAAACTAGATGTTTGTGATACACAAGGCAGAGAGAAACAGGACCTGGTTGGTGGGAGCAAATAGGGCAGGGCATAACCAGTGGGTAAGTTACACTGTATGGAGAAAGGCTATAGGACCTAAGAAGATGGGACAGGACATGGAGAAGGAAGACCCAGCTGGCTGGTCATTGCAAAGAGTCTTGAGAGAATAATTTTAGGTATCTTCTACCTGATGGAAAAGAGGCAAAAGGCATGTTGGAAAGGTGTCACAGGTTATGAATCTTTTTGTTCATTAATATTTCTTCCAAGATGCAAACCAAAAATATTAAGTTTAATTGTTTTGGACTGTATTTATTTTTTTTAAATACATCTCATTGTGCCCCTGAAATGTATCTAGTCTATAACCCTCTCTCCTGAGCTAAGATATCTGAGACATGTCAGGCATTTCAAATGGTAATTTAGACTGAATGTTTCACACTGTGGCTGGGTAGACATAACTATAGCTTGTTATCTGAGTCAGCCTCATCATCACAGCCATATTGATGTCACAGCAAAGGGAGCTATTGTAAAGGGCACAGCAGTTTGCAAAGACATACTCAATTTGATAATGGATCACAGTAGGGGCAGATCTTTAGCCCTCAATAATCCACTAGAAGCTGCCTTTTTAACATATGACAATTACCTCCCCCAGACAATTACTCTATATAAAGATAATCAAGTTCTCCCCCCCCCCTTTGGGCCTGGAATTCTAAGGTATTAGTCTCATATTAAGCTGGATCCCGGAGCAGATGTATAAAGACTCTGAGTCATGAAGCAGCCATTTGGGTCCCCATGCAGTACAAAGCAGTGCAAACCTGTCTGTAGAAAGAATGAGGAAGCCAGATGTTGGTGACACACGCCTTTAATTCCAGTACTTGGGAGGCAGAGGCAGGCAGATCTTTGTGAGTTCGAGTCCAGAATCCAGCCTGGTCTACACAGCTAGTTCCAGGACAGGCTACAAAGCAATACAGAGAAAAACTGTCTCAAAAATAAATAAATAAATAAATAAATAAATAAATAAATAAATAAATAAATAAGATGAATGATGAATGAATGAATGAGGAAGACAACAAAGCAAGAGAAGATGTCATAATCCCTGTGAGGTTCATGCACCAGCTTTCTCAAAGACTGTTTTCCAGATGTCTGCTTGGCTAAAGCCAGTTTCAGATAGGTTGTTCTGATGTACTACCAGCTGGGCCTGACCAGACCCAAACCTGTGACATCAGTGTCTTGAGCCTCAAGGCTTTATTGTTGCTGGCTATCATTCTGCCAACTGTTGTGTGTTCCTGGGGAGACATGAGCATGTCTACTCACCACAGACAGAGAATAACAGACCAAAGTTCAGATACCACCAGAATTCAACCTGGTGAATTGATAAGTTGTATTAGGGTTGCTTGTGGATGGAAGTTTCTGTCCAGCCTGATCCTACAGCAGTTTAGTCCCAAATAAATGCACAGACATCAATATTAATTACAAACTGTTTGGCCGATGGCTCAGGCTTCTTATTGGCTTGCTCTCTCTTAATTATTAACCTATTTCTATTAATCTATGTAACTCTGTGTGGTCTTGGATTACCAGAGAAGCCCGGGTCTCTTGCTTCCTTGGTAGCTACATGGAGTCTCTCTTTACTCCACCTACTACCTTTCTCTATCCCTGTTTGGATTTTCCACCTGGCTAAATCCTGCCTGTCCATTTGCTGAAACATCTTTATCCATCAACCAATAAGATAAACATATATTCATAGCATACAGGGCATTCCCCTCGGTTGCTTTCAGGGATATGATCACAGGATCAGAAATGACTCAAAGACAGCTGTGTCACTAAGAGCCTACCCCAGCATGGGTGACAGCTCATGAAACTCGAAATCTGAAGCACCCAGCACAACCTGCAGGCATTTTAACAGGTTGGGGAGTATTCTTTTCATGTGACTTAGTTGGTCTGATCCTCTTCCAGAAGGTGTGGATGGTCTCTGCTTTTCTGAGGCAGCCCTGTTTTCTGTTTTTTTCCAGGCAGCTTCACTTGTCTGAAAGTGTTTCTTAGTGTCCTTATAGTAGTGGATTTCAACCTTCCTGATGCTGCCACCTTTTAACACAGTTCCTCATGTTGTGGTGACCCCCCCACACACACACACCATAAAATTATTTTTGTTGCTACTTCATAACTGTAATTTTCTTCTGTTATGAAGTGTAATGTAAATATCTGTGTTTTCTGATGGTCTTAGGTGACCTCTATGAGTCATTGGACCCCCAACATGATCATGACCCACAGGTTGAAAAACACTGTATAGCTTACATATACTTGGGAAGGAAGGCCTAGTGAATCTGATGTATTTCATGCACTTCCTGAAGTCTTGTTTACTTCCCGTGTTGTTCACTTCCTGTGCTTAATGAGTGTCTCTGCTGTGAGGGAAAATTAATAATGAAAAGATACGGGACTCATGGCAAGAAGGGAAAACCAGAAAGAACAAGTGCTTCTGCCAATAAATATAGATAACTCCCTGACTGGAGAGAATATTCTCCCTGCTCCCTGTCTTAAGGACAAGGCCACTGAGCCCACTGGTCCTAGAGAAAGAAAAAACCCTAACCTTACAGGTGCGCGAAACAATCCCACCTTGTAAAAACTTTGTACTCTATGCAATCTCTGTAACCTTGGAAACTTTGTGGGCTGAGACCAGCAGTCTCAAACCTCCCTTTCCCTTTAAAAATGCTTATTTTCTTGTCTGATTGTCTTTAACACCCTTTTCAAGCTTCCGATGGAGTGAGGTCCCAGCTGGTGGGTCTTAGCAATAAAAACCTTTTGCTTTTGCAGCAGGGAGTCACTTCCTTGGAGGCTGAGGAAACGCAGTAGGCACACCTGCAGGCTGCAGTGTTTCACCCCTCTTTGCACAGCCTATTGTTTCACCTCCCTGTAAATATCCTGTGGCTTCAGGAGCTTCCCAAGCCCCCAGCCCTGAGCATTGCAGAAAAAAACTGCAAGCTGCTCCATCACCCCAACATTGTCCCATCATGGTCTCTCCGTACTTCTCTACCTTAGCAAGGGGAAGAGAAACAAAAGCCCTTATCGGCTCCATGTCCACTTGACACCAAAGGAAAAGTAAAATCAGAAGAATGCCTTCTTCTAAAAGGTCATCAATATTTTTCTAAAAAGCTTGAAAAGGGTGGTAAAGATAAGCTTGAAAAGGGTGTTAAAGATAATCAGACAAGAAAATAAGCGTTAATGAGCTTTAGCCTCAGGAAAACTGAAAGTGAAAATTTAAAGGCCCTTGAAGAGATTTTCTGAGGAATCTATGAAGCTACTCAGTGCTGTGTAATTGCCAATCTTTGAAGCCAGGAAAACAATTTATTTTTTTCTAGTGTGTTTTTATTCTTATCTGATATCAACGGAAAAAAATATCCACTAGTAACTCTGCACCTCCACATTCTGAGTAAAACTGCCCTAAGTGGGGAGACGCTCATCAAGCCTTGGAATGCTCCCTTTGAAAACAAACTCAGAAGTTTCCAGCATTGACTTGTGTGTTTGTGCATTTGTCTGGGGGAGGGGCTTTATAGACATATGTATGTGTATTATGTGTGTGTACTTATTTAATAGAATATCATAACAAAGTGAAAAGACAATCATGGAATGAGAGAAAATGTTTTTCTGGATTTTATGAGTAGCCAAAGGACTCTGGAAGCTGAGGCAGGAGACTCTGAGTTCCAGGAAAGCCTGGAGTACGAGATCATATCTCACACAGTGGGGCAACAGGGAGGAAGAAAGGGAGGAAAGAAAGAAGCCACCTAGGCTGGGGAGATCTTAGTCAGTGAAGTGCTTGCAGAGGATCTGAGTTCTAGCCACAGCGGCCAGGTAAAAGTTTGAGGGTGGTACATGCTTGTAATCTAAGTGCTGGGGAGGCAGAGACAGGCAGATCTCCGAGCCTTAATAGACTGCCAACCTGTTCTTATTGGTGAGCCCCAGGTCCCACTGAGAAGCTGTATCTCAAAATACAACTGAGGAAAAACACCCAAAGTTGACCTCTGGTTTCCACAAGCATTTTTCCTAATATGTATGTGTGTGCATGTGTGTGTGCGCACACACACACACACACACACACACACACACACACACACACACACGAAAAGAAAGAACAGAGAGAGGGAGGGAGGGAGGGAGGAAGGGGAGGAAGCAAGCAAGGAAGGAAGGAAGGAAGGAAGGAAGGAAGGAAGGAAGGAAAAATTTAAGCGCCCACTTGGGACAAACATCCACATAAATCTGGGTCACAATGATTACAGTGCAATATTTGTAACAGCCAAACAAGTGAAAACAACCTATTGCCCATCAGCTGACAGTGATCCCAGTAGGGAAAGAAGTCCTAACACAGTCTATAACATGGAGACTTGGAAACACACTGAGGAAAGAACTGTTGGTTACATGATCCCATTTATCTGAAATGTCCAGAGCAAGCAAGTACATGGAGACAGAAAGAAAGTCTGTACAGGCTATTGAGGCTTGGGAATGAGTACAGGTAAGTTCTAGTTTCCATTTAGAATAATGAAAAAACAGACAGTGCTAACTGTGGTAATGGGTATACCACTCTGTAAAAAGTCTACAAATAATGAACACTTTGGATGGTGAACTGTATATTATATCTCAGTAAAAATTCTAAGTGACATGCTATTTTCTCATTTCTAAGTACTTGCGTTTCTCTGCACAGTTACCATCGAACTCTGGTGTTATATGTTCAGATAATATTGACAAAATCATATCTCTGGACTAAATTAAAATGTCTTTCGACTAGTTTATAATCAGTTCTGCTACTTGTTTTCGGATCTTGAAACCCAGCACTTAGCAATCTGGTGCTGAACTGAATGTTTGCAGGCTGCAGAGTGTGTCATCTCACCCTGAAGGTGCAGCGGCCCTGAGAGTCCAACAACATGTGAGTAGAGGATCTGGGAACAGAGCCCAAGCCACCCCAGCTCCCAGAAGCCTGCTCGCCCCTCGGTCACATGTTCTTTCAGAATTGAGCTTTTCTTTATGCAAATTACCTCTCCTTTGAGAAGAGAATTGTGTTATTTTGCCCCTTGAGTCTGGCCTCACAGACAGTTACAAGGGCATTTTCCAGAAACATTTCCTCCCTCACACTTTGTTTCGGTTCAGCAGCTGAAACCTGACAAGTCAACCAAGTTGGGGCCCATGAGATGGCTCAGAGGGTAGAGGTGCTTCTGAGCAGACCTGACAGTCCAAGTTCAAGCCCCATCCCATCCTCTGGATCCACAAGGTGACAGGGCAGAACCAACTCCAGGAAAATGTCCTTGACCAACACATGTGCACTGTGGTAGGTGCTCCCACGTAAACACACACACAGAGGGAGAGAGAAAGAGAGAGAGAGAGAGAGAGAACATCAAATAAAGAGTTTTGGAGTAATTTTAAAGGAAAAGGCCAAAAGGTATGGGTGAAAGGAAAGTGTATATACCTGGACAATGGATTGAGATGGTTCTTTTGCTTTGATTTGGTGTGTGTGTGAGTGTGTGTGTGTGTGTGTGTGAGAGAGAGAGAGAGTTTATGTGCACCTCATACAGGTGTCTGTAGAGGTCAGAAAAGGGCATCAGCTTCTCTGGAACGGAACTAATAGAAGGTGGTTGTGAGCCACTATATGGGTGCTGGGTACTAAACCTGGGTTCGTAGAATGCTCTTAACTGCTAAGCCAACTCTCTGGCCCTGGATAACAAGAAAACCATGTGTCAGTTCACTGAAGTTAATCCAAATCATACTTTTACCATTGTAAAATTGTTAAATAAAACAACTTACCTAAATAATCCAAAACTTCATCCAAAAAGAGAAAGCATAATTTGAATATATATATATATATATATATATATATATATATATATATATTAGGTGAAATGAGCAGGTCTTGATCTACCTAACATTAAGCAATGTTTCAAAGCTGTGCCAAAGTTGCTAGAAGCATGGCCAGGGAGACAGCACAGTTGGTAAACTGTGTAACCATGGAGCCATGTAAAACATATGCAGCCATGAGGACCTGAGTTGAGATTCCCAGACCCATGTAAAATGTCAGACATGATGGCACACTTCTGTTACGCAACTCTGAGTGGGGAGAGAGACAGGCAGATCATACATACATACATCACACATAGATACACATACATAGTCTCTCTCTCACACACACACACACACATGATGCCACAAGCAGGAGGAGACAGCTGGATGCAGAATTCTGTTGAGTGAAATATGTTCCAAGGGACAAAAGCTGAGGGGACAAATCCCTGACTAAAGCAGCATTTACATCAGCCAGGAAAGTGAGGACCAATTAGTGATTATAGAAAAGGCTAAACTCGGATCTTCAAAGTTTCAGTATACTAAAGGCACTTTTTGTTGTGTTTGATTGTTTGTTTTTATTGTTCTTTTAAAGATAGGATGTTATTATGTAGCTCTGACTATCCTGGAACTCTCTCTGTACACCAGGGTGACCTTCAGTTCACAGAGCTCCACCTGCTCCTGCCTCCCAAATGCTGAGATTAAAGGTATGCAACACCACACTCTGCTTAAAGGCACTTTTAAAAAATTAAGGACAAATGTCTGATGAAGGAAAACTTTTTACCAAATACACTATATTTCTGACAGTTTTCTTTGTCACAGGCTCTTATGAGTCAATGAGGAATCTGCCATCTTCTAATAGACAAAGGACACATTAATAAGTGGGCTTTAGAAATTAAATATAAACCTATAAAATGAAGATCAATCTTTACACAAATGAAAAGTAGGAGTAAAATGATAGCCGTCAATCCAATTGTCAGAAGAGACAAACTTTTCTATGTGTTGTTTTCCATTTGTTTATTACAATAGTTTTGCAAAGTTTTAGAGTAACAGAGTTTTAGTGTAACAGTATTCTGACATTACTTTGGGTATTCTTCTTTTAGAAACCCAAAAGGGGGAAAAATGAACACCCAGCTAAGGGGTTGCTAAGTCACCTAAGGACACGCTCATGTAACTGCTGTCCCGTCATTAGGAAGTTATAGGAACAGAAGCCCCAGCCTTCCACAGCAGGCTGCTGGGGTGGCTTTTGAGTGCTTATCTAGGTTGGGGCAAAATCATACTTGATGGGTTATTTCCATCCTTGCTGTGAGGACATGGAAAGATGCCCTGTGTCTACTTGTAACTCAGCTCCAGGGGATCCAATACCTTCTTTGGCCTCTACTGACACCCACACACAGGGATGAACATACCACCCTTACACATAGTGACACATAGATAAATAGTAAAATAAATCCTTTTTATTGTGTTTTTTAAGGTTTATTTTTTTATTTTATGTGCATGAGTGTTTTGTCTGCACATGAGTCTTTATACCATATGTGTGCCTGATGTCTGCAGAGATCAGAAGAAAACTCTAGATCACCTGACCTGAAGCTAGAGTGACCGGTGCTTGTGTGTCAGCTGCCTGGGGTGCTGGGAATGGACCCCGGTCCTCTAGAAGAACAGCCAGTACTCTTAACCACTGAACTCTTGTTTTGGCTGCAAAATCTGTGGCTCAGTCAACTGTGTTACAGCAATGTTTGTTTCTTAACTTTGTCAACTATGGCCTGGTTTTTGTAAGATGGTATCATTACAGGAAGTTGATGGAAGAGTAGATAAGAATTCTTTGTGCTACCTTTGTACCCTTTTTGTAAATCTGAATTATTTCAAAAATGTTTAGACAGGGAACACACACAAAACTTATCCTCAAGCAAACCTTTAACATGTACAATGCTAATTTCTCTACATTTCCACAGAGTAGTTGGGTCTAAGCAGTTACTCATAGTGAAACAAATATGCTAGTACGAGACAATGATGAGCAATATTACTTGTATGTCATGTGTTTTCATGTTCCCTTCCATGAATGTGTATGAACAATTACTTCTTTTTGTTGGTTTTATTTTTTATTTTCATTTAATTTAGAAACAATTTATTTTACATATCAATCTCAGTTCCCTCTCCCTCCCATCCTCCCATGCCCCCCACTGATGCCCCCATCCCATCCTCCTCCACTCCCCAGGGAGGGTGAGGCCTTCCATGGGGGATTATCAAAGTCTGTCACATCATTTGGGGATAAGACCCAGGCCCTCCCCTGTAGTGCCCATCTGCACTTCCTGTCTACCCTAGTATCATTATTTTCCTTCTCAGGTCTTAATGATGTTGGAGATTAAACTGTCACAACTATTATTCTCTCTTTCTAGTTAGATATATTAGGTACTAGACTTATGTTTTCCAGCTTAGGACAACTCTATTGTAAACTCCGTCATGCCTTCACCCTAGGACTGGGTTGTTTTGTTCTCAATTTTCCTTTTCTTAGAGCACATCTGTTATTCACTGTTTTGTATATACTTTTGTATAAAGCCTAAATCTTTTCTTTAGACTAAAAGGGGAATTGTAGTGGGATATTCACTTTGTCTCCTTCTGTGGCACTGACCATGCCCATTGGGGAGGTGGAGCCGGGGCGGAAGTGACCTGGGGAACTAAGTGGGAGGAGGCCAGGCACTGGAGAACACTCTTTTGCAAGCTGCACAGAGGACAGGAGGACTTCCGGAGGCATTCTTGGAAGCAGGAACCTGCTGGTATTCACCTGTCTATGTTGTGAGTTATTTCTTCCTGAATAAACATCTGTTCAGCCTAATTGTTTATCCTGATCCTTATAAACTGCCATACTCCCCTGTGTATTTAGGCTGAGAGAGTATCCCTCCATGGGGGAATGGTCTCCCAAAGTCCATGCATGCACTAGGGATAAATTCTGGTTCCATTGTCAGAGTCCCAAAGATTGCTCCTAACTGTCACCCACATTCAGGAGGCTTGGTTTAGTCCAATGCTGGTTTCCCAGCTTTACAACTGGGGCCTGTGAGTTCCCACAATTACTTCTAAAATTAAATATTGCTTTTAAAAGTATTTGGAGGAAATGTGGCTGACTCTGGTTTGGGTTTGGGAAAGACCCCCAAGGCCAGTGGACTGCCCAATTTTCACCCAGGCTGGCACCAAAAAGACAAAGAAATGCCTGCTGGAAAGGAAACAGAGGGCTTTCCAGGAAAGCCAGGCATTGCCATGCAAAGTGTGTCCAGCTCTGACACCACAGCAGGACAAAAACGCCTTCAGAACTGTTGGCAGACACACACTTGGTGCATGAGCAAGACAGGCATGGTGCTGGCCGTCTCTCTGTCCTTCCTTCTACATCAAGGAGACAAAAAAGGTTTGCCAGGCTCACATGGCCGGTCGCCAGTCTCTGAAATGGGGACAACTGAAACATGATCTGGATGCCAGTGTGAATAGGACAAATGCAGGGCCTGGGCAGGGTGGGCAGAGCAGCTCCTGAGTAGTTACTCAGGGAAGCAAGGTCAGGGCATCAGGACAGTGAGGTCCTGTCACCCACCTTGTAGAACCTTCTTCTTGTAGACCCTCTGTGCTCTTGGCACAGTGCTAAGATTAGAGAGAGTGGTGAGTTTATCCTGATGGCACACAGCCTTCTGGGGTCAATGACATGCCAAACCCATAATAAAGGTATAGGGTGGTTTCAGTGACAATTGCAGAACACAGGTACAGAGGGGACTGTGGAGGCCAGTCCAAGCAGCCAAGTATGGCAAGATGGAATATCTCTTCCCCACCTCCAAAGGCTTCAGTAAGGTCGTGCTGCCCAGAGAGCACACTTTCCTACAGTCACCCACAGAGTGTATGCTTTCTCCCACAGCCAGGCTGAACTCCAGAGATAAATCACAGAATGGGGATTTAATCTCAAATTCCAATTTCAGTCACTTTGAAACTTACAGCACCAGACTTAGACATAACAGTGGCAATTCTGCCATGATTTTGGTAAAGTGATATGTATTCATTCATCATTTCCTCTACACACTCACGCTTTAAACTGTAGTCCATAAGGACCTCTTGTACTCAAGTAAACAAAAATCCCAAGGCCCCAAGTAAACTGGACACAATGTATTTAGTGTAATATGAATACAGGTTTTCCAAATGAAAGAAACACAGGGAGAGATGGAGGGGGAATGAGGGAGGGAGGGAGGGAGGGAGGAAGAGAAGAAGGGAGGAGGGAGGGAGGAAGGAAGGAAGAAGAAAGGAAGGAAGGAAGGAAGGAAGAAGGAAGGAAGAAAGGAAGGAAGGAAGGAAGGAAGAAGGAAGGAAGGAAGGACAGGGGAGGGAGGAAGACCAATCTATGACAAAGGTGGAACTCTCTTAAAAATCAAAGGAAGTGCACTCAGAGAAGGTGTAGCTTTGCTGGAGTAGGTGTGGCCTTGTTGGAGGACATGTGTCACCATGGGGGTGAGCTTTAAGGTCTCCTATGTTCAAGCTACCCCTAGTGTCTACAGATAAAGATGTAGAACTCTCAGTTCCTTCTGCCTGTATGCAATCCCAATTCCTTTACAAGAGTTTCCATGTTGCTGTGGTCATGGTGTCTCATCACAGAAATGGAAACTTAACTAAGACAGAAGTAGAACAGCTACACACAACAGTATAAGGACTGTGCGCTGACAGAAGTATGCTGTCTTGACAATTGGTGTCAACATTCTATTTACAATACTGTGGTGACATAGCATGCATGGTAACACTGGGGGTCATTGGGTAAAGGGCACAGAGACTTCTGAATCAATATTTTTTAAAATGGCATATGAATCTACATTTATTTCACAATCAATATGTGGCTTTAACCCCAGCATTTGGGAGGCAGAGGCAGGGGGATCTCTGTGTGTTTGAGACCAGCCTGGACTACAGAGCAAGTACCAGGATAGGCTCCAAAGCCACACAGAGAAATCCTGTCTCAATAAACCAAAAAGAAGGAGGAGGAGTTGGAGGAGGAGGAGAAAAGAAAGATAGAAAGAAAGGAAGGAAGGAAGGAAGGAAGGAAGGAAGGAAGGAAAGAAGGAAGAAGCCACATATGTTATCATTTCAGCTACATGATGTCCCAGTTAAGATGTTTGTCACAGCCTGGAATAATATGAGAAGGAAGCTTCCAGGGAGGAATGAGCTAGTTCTTGCTGGTCTCTGAGCATGTTTTCAAGAGATTCCGTTAGTAGCTGATGTAGAGGGGTCCAGCCCACTGTGAGCTCCACCATTCCTTCAGCAGGTATCCTGAGCTATATATAAAATCTAGAAATAGGAACCAGCAAGCTGAATTCCTCCATGGTTCCTGCCCCCCATTTCTGCCTTGAGGTCCCCCCGACTTCCATCAGTGATGGGCTGTGAACAGGGAGCTGTCAGATGATATAAATTCTTTCCTCCCTAAGTTGCTTTTAGTCAGAGTGTTTTGTCACAGCAACAGAAATGAACCTAGAATACATTGAACATACTGGAAAAGGCAAAACCTTAGGGATAAACAGATCTGGTCCTATTTGCCTGAAATATACAAAGTCCTACTCTTCTTGCTGAGTCCCGAGAAAAACTATGACAAGGCATGGTGCTGCTATTCATCCTACTTTACAGAAGTTTTAAAAAATGTAATTTTACTCATGAAGAACTACAAAAGTATCTTTAATGACAGATGCTTGTTGATGTAAGCAGTTCACTTACTTTCATAACAATTATGAACAATTGGCAATATCCCAGCATACCTGTTCTTTGGTGCTCTTCAGTGTTCTTCAGAAGTCACACTTCTGGAAATGCATGCCACAAAAATTCCCAGGCAAGTTCATTAAGGTATATGTACAGGATTTTTCTTCCTGAAATAATTTTTAAAAGATAACCCAAAAGTAATCAAAAAGTCAACCAACAAATGTTGGGAAAGTGAGTGGCTTCCAGACTGACATTGGAAAATGACCAAGATGTATTACTAAGTTTAAAAAGAAGCAAATCACAGAAGAGTGTGTGTAATGTGCTCTTACTTTGTTTATATAAAATGATAGCTCTTTAAGGTAATAGATACAGAGAAGTAATTTTCAAAGAGTATTTCCATAATTATCTTGGAAGAACTTGTGATGGGCTGTCATATCCTGTGTAATTCATCTTTGTGTGTTCACGATATCTTGAAGCCAGAATTACAGTTGTAATCAGAAATAAGGATGAGCAAGTGACTGATCATGATACAGGACCAATAACCTCCCACAGGGGCCTCAACACAATGCCTGGTAGACAAGGGTTTCCTTCTTGAAAATGGGAGATTTTTTTCCCTTGAGGAATTGTTGGGAACACCACAAAGGAATAATAACAAACCAACTGGTTTTCAGGTCTCAGTCAAGCTTTTCTCCCATCAGGCTAGTCCTGTCACTTAGACTGGACAATCCAGTTGACCTGCAAAGGGATGAAGATGAACTTGATATTCAAGACAGGGCTTAGAGCACAGGGATGATTGTGGGGTTTCAAAAAACCAGCCCCAAAAGAATAAAGTACAATGGTTATGAGATCCCCCCCCCCCATGGCAGTGCCAGCCAGGAACAAATGAGTGGAGGAAGTACTAAAGCCCCTTCCAGCCCTTCACTTTCTCAGTGGCCAGGTGAGAAGGGCAAGGCTAAGGAAGGAGACTGAAGAGCGCTGTCAGAGGTCTGGTGTGCTGTGCTGTGATCCAACACCACCTGCTGGCCTTGCCTCCTGAAGGTCCAGGAGAGCTGCCTAAGTGAGTCACTTGGAGAACTCACTATGTCCCCTACAGGAAATGGCTTCCAGAGGACTGCAGGAGGCAAGCAGGTGTTTGAGGACAGGAGCCCCCCAAAACTGTTCAGGGCAAATGACATGACATTTGAGGGCTATGGGGCAAGCGCTGCCAGGCATTATCAGATTCTGTCTGATAGGCAGCCCAGAGACCAGAACTGGAAGAGGAGAGGCTGAAGGATCCTCAGGGGTGGGTGAACAGCAGCAACCAGGAAGTCAGAGGACAGAAAGGATCTCAAGAATCCAGGAAAGAGCTTTGTGCTGTAGGTGATTGAGCATTATCTAGCACCATATATGGAAGGAAAGACAGAGTCACTGTAAACAGTAACTAAGGACAGAAAACAGGAAACCAATTTATAGCATCCCTGCCCCTCCCCTCTCCTCCAGAGCTCTACCCCTGGAGGGTTCAGAATGAAGGCAGCTGGATATAAAGCTAAGCCCCACTATTTCATGCATGAGATTGTTTTTAGGCCTGAGAGGAGAAATCAGAAGTCTCGATGTTGAAAGAACCCAGGACTATAATATCATATGGAAGTGAACATTTTTGAACATTGAGCCAATGCAGAACATAACAAGCTGTGACATAAGCTAAAATCACTTGGGAAGAGGGAACTGCAACTAAGAAAAATGCCTCCATCAGATTGGCCTGTAAGCAGGTCTGTGGGCATTTTCTTGATTAATGATTGATGTGGGAGGGCCCAGCCCACTGTGGGTGGTGCCCTGGGCAGGTGGTCCTGGGTTGTTAAAGAAAGCAAGCTGAGCAAGCCATGGAGAGCAGGCTAGTAAATAAACAACATTCTTCCATAGCCTCTGCTTCAGTTCCTGCCTCCAGAATCCTACCCTGGGTTCTTGTCCCAATTTCCCTTTCTGATGGGCTGTAAGCTATATGATAAAATAAGCCCATCCTCCCTAAGTTACTATTGGTCAAAGATTTATCATAGAGCAACAGAGAAGCAAACCAGGATATAACTTACTGCCAGACAGTAGGCTATCACTGTGACTTATCCAACTGTATTGCTTTGGGAAGAACTGTGGAAGTATCTGGAATTTGGGGCTGGAAAAGCCATTGCATTTCCAGAGACTAATATGCTGTTATAGGATCCTAGAAGATAAGGATGCAGAAAGAGTGGAGATGAAGCTCCGACTTTGGAAGTTTCAGAGGAAGGCAGACTCTGTCAAGTCATTTGTGTTATATATTTGAGGGAAAATGTCTGTGGTTTCTGGCCAGCTGGATTTGAGAAATCAGCAGTGATTACAAAGTAAATTACTACTAAAGTAAAATTTGGTTTTACTGGGGCAATTGATGATTCCTAGCTCGGGTTGAGAGACCAGTGGAGTTAGTATGAGACCAGTATCATTGAGGTGAAATCTTTTGTGAGTACCCCCTCAGGATCAGCACACAGAAGCTGTGGTCCAGGGGTTATCAAAACTGTATCTCAAGCTATCAGCTAAATTTTATGTAACATTCTCCCAAGTGGTACTGGCTTTGAAGGTAATAAAGGGGTCATGGAGAGAAGCTGAGGTTTGGCACCATGTGAGGTCATGAGAAGCCACTGGTGAAGGTACACCTTCACTTGCAATGGAGACCCCAGCATATTGGGGATGCCAGGACTATGGAACAACCAGCGAGGACAGCAGCAGGTATGAAATGGGGTTGGTCTGAGCAACAGAGAAGCAAACCAGAATTGGCACGGAGCATGAAATTAAATCTAAGTATTCTGGGGCCAGGGAACCAGCTCAGCAAGTGAAAGCACTTCCCTCCCTATTCCAGTGACCTGACTTTGATCCCTGGGGCCTGCAGGTAAAGCCTGATTCAATGGCTCACTTATGCAAACCCAGCATCCCCACTGGGAGATGGGAGGCAGAGGTGTGACAACCTCTGGAAGCTCACAAATCATCTAGCTTGGAGGACATAGCAGAACCAGAGAGAGAGAGAGAGAGAGAGAGAGAGAGAGAGAGAGAGAGAGAGAGAGAGAGAGAGAGCCTGCTCTTGAAAGTTGTTCTCCCTCACCCAGGCAGAGTAAGGTAATGCATACTCACACACTGAAGGAAAAAAAAAAAAGTGGATCACACTTTCCAGGCCTGAACAGAGAGAGGACAGAGATGGCTCCCTCCCAGACCTCTTGGTCTGGTGGGAAATGGAGGGCACCATCAACCATGAGCCTCTGGTACTGAACAGCCAGCATGTGTGAAAGAAAAGCAACAGCTCTAGTGCCATGCCTTGAGACTGGGGTGGACAGGACTCAACCAAACTCCACCTGTGAGTCAGCCAGGAGCCCTGGTGCCAGAGGGCCGGGGACCATTATGGCAAGCGAGTTCAGGATGGGAAAATGGAAGAGAACGAGCAGCAGAGTGATTCATGGGTTATGGAGAGAGGCAGATCTGAAGGAACAGCATGATGTGGATGGCCTGCTAGCTATGGGAGTCCAAGATGATGTCCTTGGCTAGGGCTATTGCCAAGAGCCAAGTCTTGGCCCAAGGCCCTGAAGCCTCCAAGGGGGACTGTGTTGATGTCTTTGGGGTTTTTTTGTTTGTTTGTTTTGGTTTTGTTTTGTTTTTGCCACTGAGGACCTATAGAGGCCTGTGGTCTGGGCTGCCACCTGGGACCATGTTGGTATCTGAGGACCACTCTACCATGGAGCCTAGGCTGATGCTGAGGACCATGTCTGGGTCAGTGGTCCTACCCACAGCCCAGGTCTGTATTGATGTCCATGGCCCATGTTGCCAGCAAAGACTACATGGATGCCCAGGGTCGAGGCTGAAAACTGTGGCCATGAGGGTGTCTGAGGGCTGTGGAACTACTGGAGCCATGATGATGTGGTACCCTGCCCTGTCACCTGGGGCCAGAGTGTCATCTGGGTCAGGGCTGCTGCTGAGCGCCATGTCTGGATCTGTGACCCTATAATAGTCTCAGTTGAGGTCCATGGCTCCTGTTACCACCGAGGGCTGTGCAGGGGCAGGGGTCTGGCCAACCACCTGAGACCATGTCAGTGTTTGAAGACCATGCCACTGCTGGGGCCAAACTGATCAAGGTAGCCTGTGGTGCCACCTGGGGCTCTGGAGGCATCTGGGGTCTGGTAGCTGCCTGGGTCCATGTCTGGGTCATGGCTCTGCCACAGATGAGGTTTGGGGTAATGTTCATTGTTCCTGTTACCACTGAGGGCTCTGCAAATGCCCAGGGTCTGGTCACCATCTGAGGAAGCTGCCACCAAGGCCAGACTGATCTGGGTGGCCTGTACAGCCACCAGGTCTGTCCTGAGCTGCTGTCCAAGGCCATATCTGGGTCTGTAGTCCTACTACAGCTGAGATCTGTGAAGCTGTCCATCACCCACATTAAGACAGGGGGTCATTGGAACCATGCTGTGCTGAGTCAGCCCTGTCTTTCACTGTCCCTGGGATAGTTGACCCTGGCCCTCACTGGATACTGCAGCAGGAGAGCTGGCCTGGCCACTCAGGGGAGAGGTAGCACCCTTCACTTGGGAAAGATGGGCCCACCCCTCCCCACAGGTGTGCACCTCATCTTGGCAGCACACTAGAGCCGACCCCATGGTCAAGGATGAAGGTGAGCTGACCCTGTGTGTGTAAGAACAGGAGAGCTGACACTGCCCCCACACACCATCTGCCATGTGGTGGCATGGGTGAGGGAAAGATGCCTCCCCCTTCCACTCTTTGCTACCTGCAGTCGGTGAGAGAGCTAGCCCCAGGGTCATGAGAGATGAGACAACCAGCCCTGCCCCTCACCAGCTACAGCACACAGGCGAGCAGGCCTGCACGCTACCTGGGCAAAACAGTAGAGCTGGCCCTGGTGGTGTGAGTGTGAGTGAACCGGATCTGAGGACCTGAAAACAGCACACTCCTTGCTGCATGCTGCTTGGGTGGGCTAGGTGAATCGGTGCTGGAAATCTTGCCAGTAAAGATGAGGGAGAGCGGTCAGGTTAACCAACCCAGCTACCACCCAGGCTCAGAACCAGGACTATGAGTTGGCCCAGCCCCACCACCACTGTATCTATGAATTGGAGTGTGTGAAGGGGAAGGACCTACAGATCTAAACCAGCAGGATCCACGACACAGGACAACAACAGGATATCCAAGAGGAGCCCCAGTGACAGCCTGTTACTGGTGGTATAGCAGAAGTTAGAGGCCTCCAGCCAGAACAGTAACTGGTGACAATGAACACTTGCAAGTAAAGATGAATGACTAAAGGGTACACTGACTCAATAGGTCGCACTACGGATTCTACAGGAGATTCTTCTCTCTCTCTCCCTCCCTCCCTCTCTCTCTCTCTCTCTCTCTTGTTTTTGTTTTGTTTGTTTATTTTGTTTTGTTTTGTATTGTTTGTTGGTTTGGTTTATGGGGTTTTCTTTTAAATTTTGTTTTGTTTGGGGGGAGGTTGCAAAGTTAGAGGGCAGATGCAAAGGGATGGGGAGATGAATGGGATGATAATGCATGATGTGAAATCTGCAAAGTATCGATAAAAGTTAAACAAAAAAAGCCAGATAAGAACTCTAAGTACCCACAAGTCATAGTTCACTCAGGCACCACGAAAAGTAGAACAGTGGGAGCTAACAAACCCTTGAGCTATGCTGTTGATTAAGCTGTGGGAAAGCTCACAGATCCAAGGCTTTCAGGATAGATCTGGGCACTGACATGCAGAAAGCAATCCATGCTGTGTTCATCCAGAAGGAGAAAAGGAAACATAGTGAAGAGGGCTCCTGCTGCCTGGGGGATAAATTAGACCTCTGAAGAAAGGCTGGCTTCCATGGACTTTTCTAGGTGGAACCAAAGCTTGCTAGTGAAGAATGGGGCAAACCATGTATCAGGAAAAGATGGGATGTGCACAGAGGCGTGAGGGAATTCATTTAGTTCTAAGTTCAATGTGTCCATAGTCCAGGGTACCGTGTACCACAACAGAGAACAGGCTGGAGATGAGGCAGATAGTGAACATGCAGGTGTGTGTGTGTGTGTGTGTGTGTGTGTGTGTGTGTGTGTAAAATCCTCTTTGTGAGTGTGTTTGTGTCAGAGTGTGTGTGTGTGATCCTCTTTGTATATGTATTTGTGTGATAGTATGTATGCTGTGTGCGGATGTGTCTGTGTGTGCTGTGTGAAAGTGTGTGTGCATGTGTCCTTGTGAGGTACCTAAATGGGGGTAGACAAATGAGCTTGGAACAAATGAGTTTCAGAGATTCTGCCAGCTAACAGGAGAATCACAGCCTGGAAGAGAAGACCTGGAAAAGCTAGTTATGAAGCTGGCAGTTCCCAAGCCCAACACAATGGCTTGCGACTGCTGTAGGGTGAATCCAGGCTGCTCACAAAATCCAGGGCTGAAAGCTTGGTTCCTTCCCTGTCATATTGGGATGTTGTAAGCCCTCTAAAAATGTGGACATACTAGAACATCTTCACTGGGAACGTGTCCTTGAAGATGACTGTTAGAGCCCAGTTGTTTTTCTCTGTCTTTCATTCCCTAGCCTTGAGCTCAGTAGCTCTGATCTACCTCAGATTTCCACCTGGATGAGCTGCTCCATCGCAGCAATGGAAGGTCATTCTGTCATGGGATGACACCAGCAAAACAAGAGCCACAGTGAAACTTTTTGCTTTACATGTTGATTACCTTAAATATTTGTCACAGCGACAAAATGCTGGCTATGCTTACCAGCTCTATGCAGTGAGGTAAATGTGTGTATATGGATTCTACCTCAGCTAAAGAAACAGTGAAGGGCCAGGTAACAGGTAAAGGCAGACCTATCAGAATTACACCTGACTTCTCCATGGAAACTCTGAAAGCCAGAAACTACTGAAAAGATATTGTACAAACACTAAGAGACCACAGATGCCAGTCCAGACTGTTATACCCAGCAAAACGTTCAATCATTATACATGGAGAAAACAAGATATTCCATGACAAAACCAGATTTATATGATACATATCCACAAATCCAGCCCTACAGAAATTTCTGGAAAGAAAATTCCAACCCAAGGAAGTTAACTACACTCACAAAAAACATAGACAATAGGTAATCCCACTTTATCAGAACCCAAAAGAAAAATTGGGGCAAATCTACTCACAATAACACCACCAGCAACAAATCGAAAACAAACAAGAATTAACAATCAATGATCCTTAACTTCCCTCAATATTAATGGTCTTAATTCACCTATAAAAAGATACAGGTTAACAGAATGGATATGAAGGCAGAACCCATCCTTCTGCTGCATTCAAGAAATACACCTCAGCTTTAAAGACAGACACTACCTCAGACTAAAAGGTTGGGAAAAAATTTTCCAATCAAATGGACCCAAGAAACAAGCAGGTGTAGGTATCCTAATATCTAACAAATTAGACTACAAACTAAAATCAATCAAAAGAGATAAAGAAGGTCATTTTATATTCTTCATAGGAAAAATCCATCAGTACAAAGTCTCAATCCTGAACATCTATGCCCCAAATAAAAAGGCACTCACATTTGTAAAAGAAATATTACTAAAACACAAATCTCACATAAAACCTCACACACTTATCGTGGAAGACTTCAACACCCCACTCTCAGCACTAGGCAGGACCACCAGACAGAAATTTAACAAAGAAACAAAAGAACTAACAAAAGTTATGTCCAAGTTGGGTTTAACAGACATCTATAGAACATTCCATCCAAACACAAAAGAATATACTTTCTTCTCAGTTCCACATGGAACCTTCTCTAAAATCAACCACATACTTGGCAGGATAGCAAACCTCAACAGATATATATATATGTATGTATGTATGTATGTATGTATGTATGTATGTGTGTATGTATGTATATATATACACACACATACACACACACATATATATATTTAAATATATATATTTTAAAAATTGGAATAAACCCCTGTATCTTATCAGACCACCATGCTTTAAAGTTGGAATTCAACAACAACACAAATTGCAGAAGCCCAACAAACTCATGGATATTGAACAATGTAAAATTTTACCACACCTGGGTCAAGGAAGAAATAAAGAAAGAAATCAAAGACTTCCTAAAATTCAACGAGAATAAAGATACAACATACCTAAACTTATGGGACACTTTTAAAGCAGTGTTAAGAGTAAAGTTCATTGCACTAAGTGCCCATATGAAAAAAATGGAGGATAGTCACATTAGAGAATTAACAACACAACTGAAAGCTCTAGAATAAAAAGAAGCAAACTCACCCCAGAGGAGTAGATGCCAGGAAATAATCAATTTGAGGACTGAAATCAATAAAGTAGAAAATAGGAAAACAATACAAACAATCAATGTAACAAAGAGTTGGTTCTTTGAGAAAATCAACAAGATAAACAAACCTTTATCCAAACTAACCAAAAAGCAGAGAGAGAACATGCAAATAGGCAAAATCAGAAATGAAAAGAGGCACCGAGGAAATCAAGAGACTCTTCAGCTCATACTGTGAAAACCTGTACTACACAAAATTCCAAAATTCAAAGGAAATAGACAAATTTCTGGATAGGTATCACCAAAATTAAACAGATAAGCAACTTAAATAGACCTAAAAAAAAAAAAAAAAAATCCAGCCCAGGTCCAGATGGCTTCAGTGCAGAATTCTACAAGAAATTCAAAGAAGAGGGCTGAGAAATAAATCAGAGAAATATCACCCTTTACAATAGCCACAAACAACATAAAATATTTTGGGATAACACTAACCAAACAAGTGAAAGACCTGTATAGCAAGAACTGTGAGTCTCTCAAGAAAGAAATTAAAGAAGATAGCAGAAAATGGAAAGATCTCCCATGCTCATGGATAGGTAGGATCAATATAGTAAAAAAGGCAATCTTGCTAAAAGCAATCTACAGATTCAGTGCAATTCCCATCAAAATCCCAGCACATTTCATCATAGACCTTGAAAGCACAATACTCAACTTTATAGGGAAAAACAAAAGACCCAGGATAGCCAAAACAACTCTGTACAATAAAGGCACTTCCAGAGGCTTCACCAACCCTGACTTCAAGCTCTATTATAGAGCTATAGTTCTGAAAACAGCCTGGTATTGGCACAAAAATAGACAGGGAGACCAATGTGAAAGCCCTGATATTAACCAGCACCCTACAGATATCTGATTTTTGACAAAGCAGCTAAAAATATACAATGCTAAAAGGAAAACATCTTCAACAAATGGTGCTGCCACAACTGGATGCTGGTGTGTAGAAAACTATAGATAGATCCATAAATATCACCATACACAAAACTCAAGTCCAAATGGATCAAAGACCTCAATACAAATCCAACCACACTGAATCTCTTAGAAGAGAAAGTGAGAGATACCCTTGAATGAATTGGTACAGGAGACTGCTTCCTGAATATAACATCAGTTGCACAGACACTGGGATCAACAATTAATAAATGGGACCTCCTGAAACTGAGAAGCTTCTGTAAGGCAAAGGACACAGTCAACAAAACAAAATGGCTGCCCACAGAATGGGAAAAGATCTTCACCAACCCCATATCTGACAGAGAACTGATCTCCAAAATATACAAAGAACTCAAGAAGCTAGTCACCAAAACACCAAATAATCCATTTAAAAAGTGGGATATAGAACTAAATAGAGAATTCTCAATAGAGGTAACTAAAATGGCTGAAAGTCATTTAAGAAAGTGCTCAACTCCTTAGCCATCAGGGAATGCAAATGAAAACAACTCTGAGATACCATCTTACTCCTGCCAGAATGGCTAAAATTAGAAACACCAATGACAATTTACACTGGAGAGGATGTGAAGAAAGGGGAACACTCCTCCAGTGCTGGTGGGAGTGCAAACTTGTACAGCCACTTTGGAAATCAGTATGGTGGCTCCTCAGGAAAATGGGTAATCAGTCTACCACAAGATTCAGCAATTCCACTCTTAGACATATACCCAAAAGATGCATATTCATGCAACAAGGACATCTGTTCAACTATGTTCAAAGCACATTATTTGTAATAACCAGAACCTGGAAGCAGCCTAGATGTCCCTCAACTGAAGACTGGATAAAGAAAATGTGGTACATTTACACAATGGTGTACTACTCATCAAAAAGAAAAAAGAAAGAAAAAAAGAAAGAAAGAAAGGAATCTTGAAATTCGCTGGATGGAACTATAAGAAACCATCCTGAATGAGGTAACCCAGTCACAAAAAGACAAACATGGTATGTACTCACTCATATATGGATTTTAGACATAGAGCAAAGGCTCACCAGCCTACAATCCACACCACCAGGAAACAAGGAGGACACTAAGAGAGACATACATGGTCCCTCACAAAAGGGGAAAGGGACAAGATTTCCTGAACAAATAGGGAGTGAGGAGAAAGAGAAGGGGAGAAGAGCAGGGGAAAAGAGAAAGTGAGGGAGCAGTAAAATTGAGTCAGGGAAGAATAGAAAAGAACAAGAAAAGAGATACCACAAAAGAGGGAGCCATTATAGGTTTAAAGAGAAATCTCACACTAGGGAAATGTCCAGAGACCTACAAGGATGACCCCAACTAACAATCTAAGCAATAGTGGAGAGGCTACCTTAAATGTCCTTCCCTGGGATAAAGACATTGATGATTACCTTATATGCCATCATAGAGCCTTCATCTAGTAGTTAACAGAAGCAGAAACAGACACCCACAGCTAAACACTGAGCCTAACTCCTAGAATCCAGTTACAGAGAGGGAGGAGTGATGAGCAAAGGGGTCAAGACCAGGCTGGAGAAACCCACAGAAACAGCTGACCTGAACAAGGGGGAGCTCATGAACTCCAGACTGTTAGCTGAGAAACCAGCATGAGACCCACCTATACCCCCTGAACATGGATCTCAGTTAGGAGGCCTGAGGTGTATATAGTGCCTCTGACAATGGAACCAGGATGTATCCCTAGTGCAGGAAAGGACTTCCCCATGGATGGATACTCCCTTAACCTACAGACATGGGGTAGGCCCTACCCCAAATGATTTGACAGAGTTTGATGATCACTCCTGGAAGGCCTCACCCTCCATGGGGAGTGAATGAGGGGGGGTCTGTGGGTGGCATGAGAGGATAAGAGGGACAGGGAACTGGGATTGATATGTAAAATAAGAAAAAATATTTTAAAAAATAATGAAAAAGAAAAAAAAAGAAAAAGAAACAATGAAGGGCCTACCCTAAGGTGACTGAAGAGGGTGAAAAGAAGGAAATAGGCAGCAAGGACATTTTAAACAATGCAATGGTCTTACAAGATCAAGCTCAGGAAGTTAAAGATGCTCCAAGAACTGCCATTCAGGGTTACTTTTTTAGCTGTTATAGAATGGGCAGATCTTGGCGAACTCTCTATAGGCCTGACACTTCCTCACACAGTATTTTAGTGACTATTTTTTCCCTTTCTCTTGAAATCCAATGAAGTTAACAGACTTCTTTGTTGGCTGCAGAAATGAGGGGAAGTAAGTAATGTTTTACTTGTTTGTGATAGGTCAGAAAACTACACAAGCCTATTGATTTATGTTGAGGTTTTTGAGACAGGGTCTCATGCTATTGACCAGGCTTTCCTGGAGCTAGTCTGAGTGAGAGAGAAACATTGAGAGTATATTGCTTCCTTCTGTAGCCACCACCACATGGTCAGGTCTTCCCTGTTCCAAGCCATGAGATAAAACTTGACAGAATCAGCGGGTCAGAGATGAGACAGTGCTCACATGGATGGCAGGAGCTTCTTGGTGCAGCGGCTTGGGTCTTTACAGAGCTTACAGTGGCAAAGTGGACACATAGGGGTGATTGTGTTCCGCTCTGTAGTTTGATCCCCTGTGTCCTCCCTGTGAGGTCATCAGAACTGGTGCTTTGATCTCGTTTTACAGAGCTGGCTACAGTGAATAGTTCAAGCCAACAGCCACAGTTCAGAACCAGGCTTCAAATCCCTGTCTTCTTGCTGCTGCAGGGTGAGTGCTGCTTCTGTGTCCCTCTTCATCAACTTGGGCCTCTGCTAGGTTGTCCCCCATTTGCTAACCTGAAACTACAGCCCTTTTAATCTATAAATCCCCTTCTGAGCCTCCTTCTCCAATAGAAAACACATATCCCATCTACATCTACCCTCTACTGTCTTAAATACTTCAAGTGTGCAGCTCTGTGACTCAAATTACCTCACATAGCTGCAGCCCTGCACATCCCACCTTGATTATTTAATGGATTTAAAGGGAAAAAAAAACATTCAAAATGTGGCCTTCAGAAGTTGTCATTTTTTCTTTTTCACAAAACCAAAGGAAATAGTTGTTTTGTAATATTCATAAGGCAAAACTCCCCAGGCCCATTTGTCTTGTCTGTCCCCTCTTTGGCCCCATTGGGCCAGTGCATGCTTTGTCCCTTCTGGACATTTGTCAGGCTTTTTGTACTGTGAGAAGCACTGTAAGTGGCAGACGTGTTTGTTTATTAAGGTCTCCAGTTCGTGGTCTGTGTGCCTGAGTCAGGACTGAAGTAAACACCAGAAAGTTTTGTGGAGGATGACTACTTGCCTCACAGTGGACAGAAAGTGGATACAAGGACGGGCCAGGACTACTGTGACGTGTCTTCCTGTGCTTCTCCCAATGGCCGGCTCCCTTCTTCAAGGATCTGCCTCCCCACTTCCCAACAATGCCATGGTACAAGTTCATCAAGGAATAACACCTGTTTGGGATATGTTGACCCCTAGACCAAAACCTTTGATGTTTCCCCATTTTCCACAGAAGAAACAGAAAAAAGCCTGTGTCTTATAGGTTAATGAGCTTAACACTTTACTCAGTGGTTCCAGTGTGTGACAGATCCAACATCTACCCCCAAGTGCCATCTCTTTCCTTTCTTTATGAACACTGGAAAATCCACAAACTCACTTTCATAGTCTTTCTTGAGACTATAAATGATTTCAGCAAATGTCTTAACAACCCTTATATAAAGAGCAGAAGCAACTGGACATATCTCTATCTTAACCAAATATATAATTCCAGGAACTATGCAATAATTTTGTGCCTGCCTGTGAAGCAAAAAATATGAAAACAGGGCACCATTTTAATAACTTTTCCAAACCATAAATAACCTTTCCAGACATTTCCACCAATTGGGGACCAAGTATTTAAACTTATGAGCTTATGGGCCATTCTTGTTCACATCACCACACTCAACACCAGAATTTTATAGCAGAGGAGCAAGCTGATTGATTATACATGCATGCTCTGCTTAAATTTAATATAAAGTATAACAATTAAATAATTACGTATCCCTGGTGTGAGCAATTATAAGTACTTAGCTGATAGGGTATGCCCTTCTGTATGCTATGAATATATGTTTCTCTTATTGGTTGATGAATAAATGCTGATTGGCTACCAGACTAGGAGAATGCTGGGAAGAGGAAAGGCGGGGAGCAGTCATCAGAGAGAGATGCCATGTAGCTGCCAAGGAAGCAAGAGGGCTGGGCATTCTTTGGTAAGCCAAGACCACAGGGAGATACATAGATTAATAGAAATGGGTTAATAATTAAGTGAGAGCTAGCCAATAAGAAGCCTGGGCCATAGGTCAAACAGTTTATAATTAATATAAACCTCTGTATGTTTATTTGGGACTAAAGGGCTGTGGGACCTGGCAGGATAGAAAACTCTGCCCACACTTAACACTATGAAGCATGTTCACTAAGAACTTAACTAGAATCCAGTGAAATTCCTAGAGGCAATTGTCGGGTCATAAGATGTACTACATACACTATCAGAAACAAGTTAAACATAACATATGATGCCAACAGGAAAATCCAGAAATTTGAAGTTCTATAGGATGGAAAATGATTCTTCAGTGAATAAAAGAAAACAAAATAGGAACCAAGAGCTATATCAACAAATGAAATTTTACCTGTTCAGTATCTGCTTTAAAGTGAATCTACAATTTGATAATCTTGTCAGCACTGATGGTGTAACTTAAACAAGGCCTCAAGTCTGGTCCTCTGTACTTCAAATAAGAAATGAAACAACACATCAAATACAAAGCATGAACAAAGTAAATAGGAACAAATCTTGGGGTTAATGGTTAATGAACTAGCTCACTGGGTAAAGGCACTTGCCACCAAGCACCACAGTCTAACTTTGATCCCTGTGACTTATGTGTGATCTACATGTGATCTGTGTGGCAGAACCAGAGAACTAACTCCCCCAGCTGGCTCCTCTGACTTCCACATTCACTACATTGCATGGGTACACCCACACACCCACCTACCACACACACACACACACACACACACACACACACACACACACACACACTAATTGATAAATATAAATTAAAAATTCCTAAAATCTTACTAGAACAATTCAGAGAATTTGAACATTATGTGTTGTTGAAGAGTGTTGTATGGAAATTTCCTCTGAGGTTAAAACCTCCCATCTTGGAGGGTACCCTGGCCCGTGGGGTCAGTCGACAGGGACCCTGAGGGAAGGAGTGAGAATGAGGGGACAAGAGACTCGAGAGATGGAGATAAGACAGTGTTCTGATCAAGTCTCGTTTATTGAATATAACCACAGGGTTTAAGTAGTGAAGAAATGAGGGAATGGGCCAGAGGGAGGACGTGAGGGAGACAGAATGTCTTTCCAAGCAGAATACGGATGTTCTTCTATAAGTTGCTATACGAAAAGTCTGCAGCTGGGATTCTTTCAGGGTCAGGCTGCATCATATGTTTAACAAGAGAACAGTCAGAGGAGAATGGAAAATTAGGACAGGATGTTTAAAAAGAGGTAAAACAAGATATACTAAAGAGGGGTGAAACAGTCCATTCTGCTGGGAAACTAGTTAAGGCAGGAAACAAACACCTCAAAATAGTTCCAGGAAGTCCCTAAAATTGACCAGATTCATTAGGTCCCTCCTTCCTTAAGAGAATACAGTAAAGACCACGGAGAGTCATTCTCAGATAAGCCAAGCCACAAAGAAGGCTGGCTCTCAGACAAGCCTGGCCTCCTGGAAGAAACAGAGGGCAGCTGAGGTACCTGTGGAGCCGCCTACAGGCTGTGCAGTGTGTGCTTCAGGTTTCCAGGTTTTGTGGGCTGTCACATGCCTGGGTGGATCTTTTGGGCTAATATGGCTGACTTTGAATAATTTCTGGCCCTGTAAGTAACTTCATCCATATTACCATAAGTATCCTTAATAAAATTCATCAGTTCATCCCCAGTGACCTAGGCGGCTCTGTGGAACACAGACATCTATACAGAGAAGAGTGAGAGGTGAGTAATCCACTTCCCACCTAGAACACGCATCCATCAGGCCCTCAGTCCTGGGTTCAAACCCCAGGCCCTTCCCCACCCACCTCAGCCATACTAGCAGGTCAGTAGGAAAGACGCCTGCAGGCAGGCTACACTCACACTCTCCAAAGGACCCTGAAACCTACAAATCCTACTCTACCTCCAAACCCATCCATCCCCAGCAATGTCAGTGGCTCCCTGGGACACAGACATCTACCACACAGACAGGGCTGAGAGAGAGGACTGAGAGGGTTGGATCAAGAAGCAAAGACACTGCCTACACCAAGTGGAAGAAGAGATGGGTAGACATCAATACAAAAATGCATTCAATGACCAAACAGCAATATGGAAACACCAGAACCTATGGCCGTACATCAGGAAGACCTGAACATCCCAATGCAGAAGAAGAAAAAGAAAATGACCTTAGAAAGAACTTGATCAAGATGATGGAGTCCCTTAAAGAAGAAATGAAGAATTCGCTTAAAGAAATGGAGAAAAAGACAAAGAAATCAGTAAATCCCTTAAAGAGAGCCAGGAAAACCAAGAAAAAATTCATCGGTTCACCAAGTTGCATTTTGTGCTATCTGTTCTTTGGTCTGTCATCAGTTTTGTATCTAGGATGAGTAGACATTTGTTCACATCTCTGAAGGAATAGTGTCACATGACAAGGGTTGCTGTTTGTAGGGCTTTGAGTAAGAATGGCCCCAGGGCTCATATGTTTGCATGCTTGGTCTCTAATTCATGAACAGTTTGGACAGATTAGGAGGTGTGGCCTTGCTAGAGTAGGTATGTCTTTGTTGGAGGAGGTGTGTTGGTGAGGGTGGGCTTAGAGGTTTCAAAAGCCCTGTGGATCAGAATATAAAGCTCTCCTCATGCATCCTGCCATGATGATACTGGAGTAACCCTCTGAAACTGTAAGCAAGACCAATTAAATGCTTTCTTTTGTAAGAGTTGCCATGGTCATGGTGCCTCTTCACAGCAAGAGAACAGTGACCAAGACAATGTCAGTTTTTCAGAGACAACAAAGATATCATGATGGCCTTTTTAAAACTTGGTGTCCATGAGATTCACTTAATTTAACAAACCCAGGAGCAATGGAAGCATAATTCTCATGATAGACTTTGGCTACCATTGTTAGCGGATGTGTAGTTTGGTGAGTAAAAGTGAGAAAAGAAATCTGAAATGTGCACAGCCTCAAAGTGTCTTCCCAAACCACCCCAGGGGGAATGGACCTTAGAGAGACCTGCAGCTGTTACTGGATTATGATGTCATTGCTCCTGCAATTACTACAGAGACTCAGTGGCACACAACACATGACATGTGTGTCAATTTTCAAATTTGGAGGTCCAAAGTGGAGAAGTAGAGGAAGAAGAAAATAGATTTTCTTCTCTTTCTAGTTTTTCTACTTTTAAAAAATCAAAGGGTTTTCATGAAAGTAAGGGCATTTAGTAAGCCTGCCATATACAAAACGGGGTGGGGGTGGTTACTTTTATTCATTTGCCAAACAATGTTTAAACTGCAGCATTTATAATAGCATCGGAATATTTTCCAATGCCCAGAAATAAACTTAATGAGTAATGTGAGCCACCTAACTGGCAATTAGATGAAACTTTCCTGAAACTACTAATAGTCTAAGTGGGCTGAGGAATATGTCATATTTGTGTGATTCTTAAACATTTGGCCTCAGAATCCATCTGTGTCCTAAAAATTGAAGGACCCCACAGAGATTTTGTGTGTTAAGTCATTTGTTCACTATGCCAAGTTAAAATGGAGATTTATATTTTAAAAAGATACCAACTCATTGAAAATAATAGTAAACTTGTTTCATATTATCCTAGATATTTTATAAATGGACATCTTTGCAGACCCCTAAGAAGGATGGGTCCTCTCAACCCAAACACACCAGGTAAGCCTCCCCGACCCTCCTCTTGGAACAGGCCTGTTTCCCGAATGTTGGGTCCACTTCAGGTAGTTAGCTACATTCAAAAGGGTCAAGCCCTATCTGAATACATCTGGCTGCTCCTGGATTTAGACCCACTCAGCCAGGAGCAGTCCCATGAGCAGGTTTGGCCACGTTTCATTTGATCAGCCTGCTTTCTGATAGAAAAGGGTAAATCTGTGATATTTTGGAGTCTCCCACATTAGTTAGCAGAAGTGAGTAAAAAATGAATACATCTAGTCTTGTCCAGACTACCTGAAGGGGCAGCCATCCCACTGACACCATTTGTCTCTGGAGAGCTGACCCGGGGAAGGGGAAGCCACAGGGGTGTGGATGCACTTCTCAGTTCTCACTGCTATCCAACACCAGTTGTACTAAGCCTATTGCCTATATGAGCCCTTACTCCGGATGTCAATAATCATTTCACAGGTTAAGAAATCCAGACACAGAGACACCAGCCCCTTACCCAAAACTTCATACTGAAGTGCACTGCAGAACATCTTGCTTGAAGCCTCTGGGGACATACCCCCCACCCGGTGTCATAAAATGGGTAGTCAAAGTCTATAAGAGCCTTACCCTCATGGGAGAATCTATCTCCAACTACAATCACATCCAAAAAGAAAAAATAAATAATTCCTTAAAAAATAATGTAAGGGCTCAGGAGATGGCTCAGTGAGTAGGTATGATGGCTCTACAAGCTCCCATGTCTGTGTTCAAATCTCTAGCACCCACATAGAAAAGTCAGGCATGGCTTCTGTGCATGGAATCCCAGCTTTGCAGGGGAAAGAAAGGTGGACACTGGGACCTCCCTGGCCAGCCAGCCTACCTGAAATAATGAACTTCCCTTTCAGTGAGAGACCTCACCACAAGTCAGTAGCATAGAGAGTAATAAAGGAAGACCAACATCTACTACATGGATGCAAGTGAGAATGCACACACTTATGACACACAAGTAGATGAAGATACATAGGAACTTGCACTGATTATGACTCCAAACACAATGCCTGAAACTCAGCTATTCTACCTCTAGGACTATATCTTGGAAAAATTAGGGACATGTACACATTTGTTCACAAGGTACACACTGGGGCATACTTACCCTAGTAAAAGGTACCTTTGTGTCCAATGGTAAAAGGCAGATATATTACAAATGCAGTTGTTATATACATACTCACTGTGGAGGTGCCTGGAATGCTCACCCATGCTACTCCACATCTGTTATGTATATGTGAAAGACTGCTGTGAGATCTTGGGGGAAAAAAGGCTGCAACATGCTTGAGTGACTTGAGAGCAGATGATCTATTGTGGTCAGAAAAAAAATACATGTTACAAAACTAGCTATAACTGAGTGGAATTAAAACATGGAATTAATGTTTGTGATCTGAAGAATTTTCCAAATTCTTTCCATAACAATTCTCTATTATTTTTTTACAAGCCTGCCTAAAAATAATAGTCAGGGTGTCAGCTCATGTCTGCAGACTATGTGATCCCACAGCGTTGGGCCTCCTCAGAAGGAGGGGCCACTAGTAAACAAATAGGAGAGTGAGGAGAGCTGGTGCCATGGCCAGCAGCGAGCCAATGATCCCTGCAGCTGACCAGGAAAACTCTGGGCAAGTGAGGAGATCGGAGCCCCACCCACTGCTCTGGGTCAACAGGGAAGGCTCCGGTCATGCTGGCCAGCACTGAAAACAGTTACAAAGGCACACTCAGAGTAAGACCAAAGGTCTTCATCCAGCAGCCACTGTCTGGATCTTGTGGACTACTTTGACTATTTTCCATGGCTCCGCAGCCCTTCCCTGGAGAAAGGCCATTTTCCCTGAGCTTTTCCTGGCACTGATGAATTTTTCCATTCTGCTGAGCACATTGTAGTTTTTCTTCTACTCCCAAAATATCTATTCACCTTTCTAAGCCAAAAGATGTTAGTGAGCCTGCTAGTGAGGGGTTAGTACACCTGCTCTGAGCTCAGTTAACTGCCAGGAAGAGCAGCCATGATATGTGCCACTTATTTAGCAGGTTTGTGCTGTTTGTAGACATTGCATCCCATTTAATCCTGATAGGTTGTCATAGGAAGATAAGAGACCCAAGATTTGATTAAGTTAAGCAACTCTTCCAAAGTCAATAAACACTAGCAAGCTAGTTCAAACCCTGGCTGGTCTGTGTCACTCACAGAGCACTTTGACACCCATGACTTCCCACGTCAGGAGGGTGGCCAGGCAGTTGGGATCATCTATGTTTAACAGTGGGGAAGCTGAGTCTGGTTTCTGAGAAGTGGGGGCAGTGATTGAGAGTCCAGGGCCCCTGGATTCTCCTAGTTGTAGCTTGTCACAGTTATGAGAGTCTGCATTCAGGCCAGCTCAATGGTCTGGGCTCTTAAGCACCTTTCTGAACTCTGTGTCAGGGAGAGACCCTGATGAGAGAGTCACTCAGTGGATGGAGCTTCAGTCACCAGTAGATAGCATGTGAGCTGATCTTCATGGACTCAGAGAGTTCTTGTGAAAAGCAAAGCACCAGGAGTCAGGTCTGAGCATATCAGAAGGCTAATTGCAAGGAGAAATAAGCAATGTTGTTCATCTCCCTCCCACCCACTCATCCTGCACTTCTGACCAGTACCTGTGTTGTGGACTCCAGGGCAGACAGTACTGGGCTTCATCTCCTCCCTCCTCCACTCCATACAAATGTGTTGGCTTCAGTGCTTACCCTTGTTAAATTGCAGCTAATGTCTTGGGAGAGGTGTAAAGTGAAATGTTTGTTCAGAAGAGCTTCAAGTTATTTGCCTGGTTCCCCTTGTTCCCAGGCTGAGGTCTCTGTTGTCATTCAGTTCAGTCCCTGAACTCATCGAGACCCTGTGTCCTGCCCAAGGCATGGCAGGAGCTTCCTTTACCAAAAGCAAAGTTCCTGCTGGTAGAGCTGCATTGAGAAGCTCACTATAGGTTTACTTTCACACTGTGGGTCTACTTTTATATATACTTGATAGTTGTTTCCTTTTACCTGTGACATCTTAGAAGATGGCCTTTGGGAAGTAATTTTTGATCCCCCTTTGTACATGGGGGAGTGACTGAATTAAAGAATTAACTTATTTTTTTCTACAGGTGGTCTAGACAAATTAAGTAAAATTGGTTCACACTTTCTGCAGTAATTAATGCTTTAAATACATGGTAATTGACCCATATTTTTTCTATTAAGTTTTTTCTGGTGAAAGGAATGACACTGCAAATGAGTTTAAACTAAGGCATCTGTGTTCACATGAATATAGTCATACATGTGCACACAGGTGGTCATGCATATGTGCACATGCACATAAAGGCCAGAAGTGGGTGGCAATGCCTTCCTCTGATACTCTCCACCAGATTTTGAGAAAGGATCTCTCACTGAACCTCAAGCTTGTGATTCAGCTAAACTGACTGGCTAGCAAGTTCCAGGAACACCTTATCTCTGTATCTTTAGTGCTGGGATTTCAGGCACTTGCCAAGCACTGGCATTTTGGTGTGAGCTCTGACTGGTCTGATTTAGATCCCCGTGAATGTACTACAAATTCAGTACTAGCAGCCATCCCCCCAGCCTGTGTAACAACTCTTTTTTTCCCTCTTTCACATATCAATCCCAGTTCCCTTCCCCTCCCATCCTCCCATGTCCCCTGACCCCCCCCCCGCCCCCCCCCCCCCCCCCCCCGCCATCACATTCCCCACCCACTTCACAGGGAGGATGATCCAGGAGGGATCATCAAAATATGCCACGACTTTTGGAGTGGGGCCTAGGCTCTCCCTCCTGTCTCTAGGCTAAGTATCCCTCATGGGGAATGTGTTCCCAAAGTCCTTTCGTGCACCAGGGACACATCCTGGTTCCACTGTCAGAGGTCCCTTAGACTGCCCAGGCCCTCTAACTGAGACTCACATTCAGGGGATTTGGGTCAGTCAAATACTGGTTTCCCAGCTATCAGTCTGGGGTCCATGAGCTCCACCCTGTTCAGGTCAGCTGTCTCTGTGGTTTTCTCCAGCCGGGTCTTGACCCCTTTGCTCATCACTCCTCCTTCTCTGCAACTGGACTCCAGGAGAGGAGTTTGGCTCAGTGTTTAGCTGTGGGTGTATACTTCTGTCTCCATCAGCTACTAGATGAGGGCTCTATGATAAGTTAGGTATCAATCCCATTATCAGGGAAGGGCATTTAAGGTAGCCTTTCCACTATTGCTCCGACTGTTAGTTGGGGTCATCCTTGTAGGTCTCTGCACATTTCTCTAGTGTCAGTTTTCTCTTCAAACCTATAATGGTTCCCTCTATTATGGTATCTCTTTTCTTGCTCTCATCTATTCATCCCCAGATTCAACCTTCCCGGTCCCTCATGTCCTCTTCTCCCCTTCTCTTTCTCCTATCTCCCTCTCCACTCACTGCTCCCCCCCCCCACAATATGCTTAGGAGATCTTGTCCCTTTCCCCTCCTGTGGGGGACCTTGTATGACTCTCTTAGGATCCTCCTTGTATCCTAGCTTCTCTGGCATTGTGAATTGTAGGCTGGTGATCTAAAATCCATACCATGTTTGTCTTTTTGTGACTGGGTTACCTCACTCAGGATGGCTTCTTCAAGAACTCTTTAAAAGTAATTATCACTAAATATTTGTAACAATTTTACTGACACGCTCTCATATTTACCCATCTAAAGCATGTAAAGTCACCAATATCAGTATATTTAAAGTTGTGTGACCACTTTAGAACATTTTCTTTTTCCCTCTTTCCCACAGTTCTTGGAATTGACCCCACAGGCTCGGGCACATGTGAAACAAATGCTCTGTTACTTAGCTACATCCTCAGTCCAATATTAGGACATTTTTCATTACCTGTGTCTTCTTCAAGTGCTTCTTTGGTGTCGTGTAACATTCATTGTGTGGTAGCATGGACCAGCACCTGTTCCTTTTTATAGTAAGCAGCACCCACTGGTGGCTGTACTATATCTCAGTTGACAGATGAGCCTCTTCTGCTCTTTGGCTGACTTTGTTCTCTCTTACAAGCACATTTGTTGTGGACATGTCTCCAGTACATCCCAAGCAATGTGATTCAAACAAGTGACTACAGAGATGGCTCAACAATTAAGAACACTTCCTTCTCTTGCAGAGGACTAGAGTTCACAAGTGCCTGTAACCCCAGTTCCAGTAAATCCAACACCCTCTTCTGGCCTCCATGGACACTAGCACTCAGAAGCACATGCCCACAGAATTTACCAGCCTGCAGTTTCTAACTTCCCCCTCTCTAAGTAGTGAGTTTCTACTTTGGCAGTCAATTATTTTCCTTGTCTCTCATCCATTAACACCTGATAAACTTCCCCTCTGCTTACATGCAGTTTAATGTTAGCAACTCATGAATCATCCTTGGTGAAAATTGGTTATAAATGTGAGAGCCAATGTCTGAATTCCCATTTCTGTTCTGTTAATGTGCCCATAGGCCAGTACCACACTGTCTTGATTTACCGATTTGTAGGTCTTACTTTGTTCTTCCTTTTCATTACTGTTTTAACTACTTTGGTATCATAGTTAACTCCAGTTGTCACTGTGAAATGTCTGAGGATAGAGAACTTCAGCTGAGGAGTTGCCTCCTTTGGATTGGCCTGTGTGGCATTTTCTTGATTGCTAATTGATGTAAGAGGGTTCAGCCTGCTGTGGGTGGTACAACCCTAGGCAGGTGATCCTGGGAGGTATAAGAAAGGTAGTTGAGGGACATCTGGGTTGCTTCCAGATTCTGGGATTACAAATAATGCTACTACAAATATTGTTGAACAGATGTCCTTGTTGTATGAATGTGCATCTTTTGGGTATATGTTTAAGAGTGGAATTACTGGATCTTGAGGTAGACTGATTCCCATTTTTCTGAGAAGCTGCCATACTGATTTCCAAGGTAGCTGTACAAGTTTGCACCCTCATCAGCAGTAGAGGGGTGTTCCCCTTTCTCCACATCCTCTCCAGCATAAATAGTCTTTGGTGCTTTTGATTTTAGCCATTCTGACAGGAATAAGAATGGATGGAGAAAATGTGTTACATTTACACGATTGAGTACTCTCATTGGAAAAACACAATGGAATACTGAAATTCGCAGGGAAATGGATGGAACTAGAGGAAACCATCCTGAGTGAGGTAACCCAGTCACAAAAAGATAAACATGGTATGCACTCACTCATATATGGATTCTAGAAATAGAGCAAAAGAGTACCAGCCTACAATTTACATTACCAGAAAAGCTGGGGAACAAGGAGGACCCTAAGAGAGACATACATGGTCCCCTGAGAAGGAAAAAGGGACAAGTTCTCCCTAAGAAATTAGGAGCATGGAGGGAGGGGAGAGGGAGTTAGGAGAAAGAGAAGGGGAGAAGAGGAGGGGAGGGGAGAGGTGGGCATGAGGGAACAGGAAGACTGAGACAGGGAAAGAATAGATGAGAATAAGAAAAGAGATACCACAACAGAGGGACCCATTATAGATTTAAGGAGAAATCTGGTACTAAGGAAATGCCCAGAGATCTACAAGGATGAACCCAACTAACAATCTAAGCAATAGTGGAGAGGCTACCTTTAATGCCCTTCCCCTATAATGAGATTGACGACTATCTTATATGCCATCCTAGAGCCTTCATCCAGTAGCTGATGGAAACAGAAACAGACACCCACAGCTAAACACTTTTCAAACCCCTGGAATCCAGTTAAAGAGAGAGGAATGATGAGCAAAGGGGTCAAGACCTGTAAAGAGTAAGGTTTTTCTGCCCGCCACCTGGTTTATCCCGCCGCGCCAGCCCCAAATAATGCACAGACTCTGTATTTGATACAATGCTATCGGCCAGGTGCTAGTTTCTTATCGGCTAGCTCTGTCTTAATTATTAACCCATTTCTATGTATTCCCACGTGGTCTTACCGAGAGCGGAGGAATGGCGGTTCTGCACTCTCCAGGCTCTCCATGCTGACTACTTCCTCTTTCCTCCTTGTCTCCTAGTCTCTCCTATCTCCTTTCCTACTGGCCAACAATGCTTTATTTATTAACCAGCATGAGAAACATTTACAGAATGACATCTCCCATCAAAGACCAGGCTGGAAAAACCCATAGAACAGACCTGAACAAGGGGAAGCTCACACACCTCAGTCTGATAGCTGGGAAACCAGCATAGAACTGACCCAGACCCCTTGAATGTGGGTGTTAGTAGGCCTGAGCAGTCCATGGGGCCTCTAGTAATGTGTCAGTGGATGAATGGACTTTGGGAGTCCATCCTACATAGAGGGACACTCCCTCAGCCTAGACACATGGGGGGAGAGCCTAGGCCTTGCCCCAAATGCTATGACAGACTTTGAAGACTCACCATGGAAGGCCTCACCCTCCCTGGAGAGCAGAAAGGGGATGGACTGGGGTTTGGTGGGGGTGATAGAGGAGGAGGAGGGTTACAGCATTCCTCCATGGTTTCTTCTTCAAGCTCCTGCTTCTACCTTGACTTCCCTTAATGATGTATTGTAACCTGTAAGCCACATAAACACTCTCCTTCCTTTTTCACACTGTTTTTGGTCAGTGTTTCAGTGCAGAAACAGAGAAGCAAAATAGAAAGGATACCTTGCATTCCTTTTAATGAGTCATAAGTCTGTCTGACCCACCCCCACAGGCATGAACAGAACTACTTGGGACAGCCCCCAAACCAAGCAAACATGGTTTCCCTTGTTTGTGCTGGCACTGAGCACATCACACATTCTAGGTGCTCTACAAATCAGGGAGCAAGATAGAAGTGAACATTATTTACACAAAAACACTGTGGGGTAGAGGTAAGTCTTCATTCTCTCAATGAGAATCGTGAGACTTAGCAACAAAGTTGAGAAACTTGCAGCAGTTCCGAGCACTCCAAGGACTGGAGCTGCTGCTCTTTAAGGTGACTGGAGTTCCATTTCCAGTGCCCACATCAGCAGCTCACACTCTAGCTCCCTCGGATCACCTGTCCTCTTCTAACCTCCTCAGACACTGAGTTGCATACACACAAATATAAACACACATGCACAGAAATAAATGATAAATACATCTTGAATAAACAAGAAATAGAACTTGCCTTGGGTCCAGCAACAGAGGCAGGCCAGGTTTGCCTCTGATTCCACGTGGATGTGCTGAGTGGAGGAGTAGAACTTTAACCTCCTGCCTTCTAAAAAGTTGCATTAAACTTGCAAAGCCTTCCAGTAAGATGGAAGGATGACCCTATGTTCATGTGAACTTGGCTTCAACGATTATTTCAACATCCCCTGTGTCCTGTTTCCTTCATCCCCAACCCCTCTGGACCCCATGTCTTCAAAACCTGATTCCACCAAAGTTGTAAGTGTTGGCCCTGGGGTTGTTCCTACCCTGCACTGGCTACCTTCCTTCTGGGATTGCACAGGGCCCAGAAAGGGTTGACAAGGAGCTAGGTACTGTTCAGTGGTGGAATGCTTCCTGGCAACATTTAAGATGTCGGGAGTCTTTCTCCCTTCTCTCTCTCTCTCTCTCTCTCTCTCTCTCTCTCTCTCACACACACACACACACACACACACACACACAGACACACACACACACACACAGACACACACACACACACACATACACACACACACACACAGCCTACACACAAGTTGCTAAGTCCCTCTTCCCAGAAATCAATCCTCTCCTCCCTATGAAGGAAATAATTCTCTTTGGATATAAAAGTTCCTAGTAAATGGAAGCCCTGGAATTGGACACCTAGCAGGTGCTATGACCTGTCTTCACACCTGCAAGACAGAGTCCTGGGCTGTGGCCAGGCTTCACATCCGAGTGGATGTGTGCTTGTTCTGAAGCCGAACTAATCCGTTATTGTGACTTATCCACAGAGCTTGGTGAGTTAGTTGGCCAAAGTGGGGTAAAGCATACATGTGCTGTACCTGTCTGTCTATGTAGACAGGTCTCCTTTGTTCTCTGTGAACTGCATGCAGCTAGCACATTTCTTCTCTGTCGAGAGACAGCAGCAGAGCCAACACACATGGGGGGGCAGTGTTTGGTAGCAGTTGCTGGTTTTTACACAAGTGCTTCTGTTTGGCAGACAGAAAAACAGACCAAAGGAGAAAAACTTCCCTCTCAGAGAGCTGGAGTACAGAATCATGGCAGGGCTTTCCACGAACCAAGTTCATGGTTCTCAGAAGGGACTTTTACTTCCAGAAGCATTACTTTAGCTGCAAGCCCTCAGGGACTAAAGCCAGAAGGCTGGCACCAAGGCAGCACTGCCACCTAGTGGCTATTGGCTGCTTGCTCCAGCTCTCTCCAACCCTCTTCGGGGAACACTAGCCAACTTAAACACCCAGTTTATGTCAATAGATATTTGAACCCAAAATGAGGACAGTGGGTGCCCAGATTCTGTATTCCCTATGCCAGCCTGCCAATTAGTGCTTATCTAGCTCAAGCTGAGATCACCTCATTGAAGAAGCTTTCATCCTTCAGGCGTCAGGACTCTTAACTCTGATGCTCCACTTCCCAGATAGGTGATTTTCTACTGTGGGCATTAGCCTCTTCAAAGTCACTAAGGAACTGGTGCCCATGCCCCATTGTCCTTGACTACAGCTTTAAATGAAACACGCATAGTAATCGATCTGCTGCCATTATGTCTAGCACTCCAGTGTCTCCCTGGCTCAGTGTTCTCTCCTGATCGTTTCCACTGGGCAATCTAGTCCTTGTCCTCCTCTCCACAGCAAATGCCTGGCAGGCTGCTGGCCCTTTCCCTGCATTGTCTCATGAGGGTGTGAAGCTAGAGGGAAACTGATAGCCAGACAGTCAAGATGTTTGAGACCACACACACACACACACACACACACACACACACACACACACACACACGAGAGAGAGAGAGAGAGAGGGAGAGACAGAGACAGAGAGACAGAGAGACAGACAGAGACAGACAGTCATACAGTATTTCTCTTTTTGTGTCTACTTTCTTTCACTTTTGGCATCATAATTTCAAGATTCATCCATGTTGTAACCTCAGTCTTTTTAAAGTCTCAATGTATTTTCCTGCTCTGTAGTTTTGAGGTGTGCCTGTACTAGCTCATCCCATCAGCAGTTTTGACTAGTGCTGTGTCAACTGCGCACTGTATCTGCTCCATCATCTAAGGTTGCCACTCTAGGGCATGCTCATAGAGTAGAAAGGTTGGCTCATAGGGAATTCTATTCAACCTCTCCAGGACAACAGAAGGTTACTCTTCTTTATGCTTGTTCATGATGCTGTTTCCAGTCTGTTTCTTTGGCAACATTTTAACATTTTTCTTCTTCCTCTCTCTTCCTCTCTCTCTCTCTCTCTCTCTCTCTCTCTCTCTCTCTCTCTCTCTCTCTCTCTCTCTCTCTCTCTCTCTCTCTGTGTGTGTGTGTGTGTGTGTGTTGAGATGGGTTTTCTGTTTAATAGCCCTGGCTGCCCTGGAACTCACTCTGTAGACCATGCTGGCCTAAGAACTCAGAGATCTGCCTGCCTCTGCCTCCTGAGTACTAGAATTAAAGGTGTGAGCCACCACCCACCCAGCTCTTTAATTTTCTTTCTTAAACAAAATAATTGGTTCTGAAGTATGGAAACCAGAGGACAGGACCAGACCCCTTTCTAGCCCTCATGTTACTCTGCCGTCTGTGCCCTGGGAAACACCTCCATCTGCTCCAACATCATTCCTCCTGTCTGTCTGGAAAAGACAGGTGTCCATTGTAGCAGCATCCATACCAGGGAAACTATTAACAAGCTAATAGACAGGACATTGAGGCAGCAGCCCGCCAGTGCTCAGCTCTCACACAGTTCCTCCCATAAGGAAGAGTTGAGGTGAATAACCAATAGCACACTGGGAAATTCTGTTTCATGACTTCCCAAGCTGTGTCAAGAGACATGGTAGCCTCGGTCTTGCTCTTTCTTAGATCACTTGCCTGGGAGGAAACATACACTTGTGTCCAAAAGACATTCAAAGCAATCCTATGGAGAGGTTCATGTGGCAAAGGACTGAGTACTTCCGACACCAGCTTGCCAATAACAGGTGGTCCTGCAGCCTCTTTCAAGTTCTCAGCTGAGCAGCGCCTCAGTGGACATCCTCACCATGGTCCCTAGCTAGAAAAAGCTGGCCAGTCTCTGAGGCACTACCCTGCACATTGGCATAGCAGGTGTTGCTGCAGCAAATGCTGCTGTTCCAGTTCTGTCTCTAGGGAACCTATCACCAGTGACACTGAGTATGGCCACACAACACTCTAGTAGGCTTTATTCACAGAAGAGTTAAATGGCCATGCTGAAGTTCTGGTGGATTCTGGGAATGTGTACGGACGTGGTATTTGGCAAGTATAGGCACTCCACTCTTGTTGATGTATTATTGACTTCGTCCCTCACATTTTAAGCTCCCTTCCCCTTGGTAAATAGATGTTCTCCCAATGTTGTCTAAAGTGGCACAGGGGGGGGGAGGGATGGGTCTGATAGTTCTTTTAGTACAACTGGAGAGAAAGACCATGCCCCACCCAGGACATGAACTGGATGATCCGGCCCATCTTAAGAACACAGATAGGGAGAATTTTCAATTGTCTTCATGCCATGTTCCAGGAGCCTGGCCATGTGGGGTGGTCTCATCAGCATGAATGATGTGAGGGGTTCAGGTGTGGAGATGTATATTCAAATTCCTGTCTAGCAACTCCAAAGTAAAGAAATTTTTCTGGTGTCAAGAGGGAAATCACCGTGCTACTGGGGTGTTCCTGAGGCTAAGCTATCAACTCATATGAAATGAAGTTCCCTGGAAAAGCCACACTTCCATTAGTCTACCGACTGGTTAAAATGGTGTTGTAGAGAGTTTAAATGTTACAGATCAGGAGCCAAAATTACCTAAGTCTATCTTTAATATCCTTACTGGCCATTCATCATCCCTCTCTCTGGCCTGTCTTTTTTTTTTTTTTTTTTTTTTTTAAACTAGCAGGTAAAACCTTCGGGATGTATTCTTAGCAGACAAAAAGCTAAAATGTCATCAGATACCAGTGGAGCCTGTAAAACCTACCTGTCTAATGTCCTTACCAATGTAGTTGACATACGCATTACTTTAAAAACTCCATTATTTATCTGTGTGGGGAGGGGATGCATAGGTCACAGCACTCATGTGGAGGTCAGAGGACAAGCCTTAGGGAGTCAGTTCTTCCTGAAGTAAGGCCTCTGTTCTGTTGCTGCCTACCCTACCCAAGCTAGCTGGTCCAGGAGTTTCAGAGGATTCTCATGTCTGCCTTCCATATCACCACAGAAGGGTTGGCTGGAGTTACAGATGCATGCCACCACATCCAGTTCTTTAGGGCACTCAAGTGGACAAGTTTGCACAGCTAGTGCAGCACTCACTGAGCACCTCCCCAGCTCTTGCACTGATGCATAACATTCTGTTCAATGGCTGTAAGCTCATGCAACTACATCAAGGGTAGAACTTGTCACTAAGAGCAACTCAGATCCATTTACATTTGTCTCACAGTACTCTCTGGAACAAGCGTGTAAGCTGACAGTACTAGTACTAACACGGGCCTTGTTAAGATGGTCAACTGGAGACTTGCTGGGACACCATAGCCTCTGCACACATATGTGGACACTTTGGGCTGATGACCACCCCCCCATACTGCCATTCTGGCTTCATAACAGTAACAAGAACCTTTCCTAACTTTGGATTTGGCTGATAAGTACTTTCTCCTGTAGAAGCCCTGGAATACATAGCTTTTCAGGCACGTCCAGCTGGAGGCTGTACCTTCTTGGCTTCTTAACTGAGGTGCACATCACACCATCCACAACTACCCTCACCAGTGGAGAAGCAGCCCTTTCCCAGAACTCCAGCAGACTTCATAGGCCCAGACACAGTCTGCACTAATTGGAAGAGCAGAAGCCATAGGCCTATATACAGTCCACACCATTCGAAAGAACATGCCCAGCAGCTCTACTAGAGGCCATCCCAGTCCTACTTACCGAAGAAGACAACTCAGGCTTTACTGGAGGCCAGGCTGGATCTAGAGACCCAAGAAAAGTTAGGCTTTACTGGAGGCCAGGCAGGATCAAGGGACCCCAGACCCCCAAAACCCCAGCTGAGATACCCTACTAAACCTGAAGACTCATCAGCTACCAGAACCCTTGGCCACTTAGGCCATTAGACCAGAGTGGAAACAAAAACCAAGGAACAAAACATCCATCCAACAAAGACAAACACAGGAGTCAACACCTACACCTATATAATCACCCAAAATCCAGATGCTAGCGTTCAAACACCAGTGTAAGGACACAGTCAATAACAGAAAGGGCAATATGGCACCACCAGAACCAAGCTGTCCTATGACATCAAGACTTGAACATTCCAATGCAGCTGAAATACAAGAAAACAACCTTAAAAATAACTTTATGAAAATGATAGAGGTTCTAAAAGAGGAAACGGAAAGATCCTTTAAAGAAATGGAGGAAAAACAACCACAAAATTAGAGGAAAACAACTCTTAAAGAATGTCAAGAAAAACAACAATTGACAGAAACAAATTGTTCACGACCTGAAACTAGAAACAGAAGCAATAAAGAAAACACAAATTGAGGAAATTCTGGAAATGAAAACAAACAGGAACCACAGATGCAAGCACCAACAACAGAATACAAGAGATGAAAGAATCTCGGGTGTTGAAGATACAATTGAGGAAATAGATTAACTTGTCAAAGAAAATGTTAAATCTAAAGGATTCCTAACATAAAACATCCAGGAAATATGGGACAGTATGAAAAGACCAAAACTAAGAGTAATAGGGATATAAGAAGAATTCCTCTTCTTCTGGGCTCAAAGGCCCAGAAAATATATTTTAAGAAATCATAGAAGAAAATGTTTCCAACCTAAAGAAGGATACACCTAAAGGCACAAAAAGCTTACATTACATCAAATAGACTGGACCCCTCACCACATAACAATTAAAGTAATAAACATACAGACTAAAGAAAGAAAATTAAAATCTGCAAAAGAAATGGGCCAAGTAACATATAAAGGCAGACCTATCTGAATTACACCCAACTTCTCAATACAGACTCTAAAAGACAGAAGAGCCTAGACAGACCTCTTGCAGATTCTAAGAGACCGTGGATGTCAACCCAGAGTACTACAGCCAGAAAAACTTTCAATCAGCATTGATGAAGAAAACAAGGTTTTTCATGACAAAATTAAATGTAATCAGTATCTATCCACAAACCCAGCTCTACAGAAAGCACTAGAAGGAAATTCCAACTCAAGGTTAGCTACACCTACCACCAACCAGCTATCATATCATGATATAGAGACTTATTAGTTTTTGAATGCTTGACCTAGCTTAGGCACATTTCTTACTAGTTCTTTTAACTTAAATTAACCTGTTTCTCTTTATCTACTTTTTTGCTTCAGAGCTTTTTACCTTTATTTTTTACTTTTTTGCTGTCTCCATGATTGGCTGGCTGGCTGGTTTTTGGTCCCAGTTGTGTCCCTCATTCCCTCCTCTCATCTTCTTGTTCTTCTCATTCCTCTCTCTCTTCTTTTGGGGCATAGATATCTCCTATTATTCTCTCTGCCTGCTAGGCCCACCTATTCATTCTATGACTAGCTATTGGCCATTCAGCTCTTTATTAGACCAATCAGGTGCCTTAGGTAGGCAAAGTGAAACAGATGTAACATATCTTTATATAATTAAGCACACATCCTTATATCATTAAACAAATGCAGCATAAACAAGTAACACACCTATATAGTTAAATTAATATTCTACAGCACAAACAAATCTAACACATCTTTGCCTAGTTAAAATAATATTCTACAACATTCCCCCTTTTTGTCTAAATAAAAAGGATTTTAACTTTAACATAGTAAAGCTACATATAACAAGAATGATTATCAAGTAAGGATTACATTCATAATGTCCATTCTATTTGTATCTGGCAAATTCAGAGAAAATAGCATTATTTGTCCTATCTTGGTGAGTCCACAGTTTGATCCCTAATAAACTTTCTATCACTGTCATAACTAAGGAAATGTATAACTATCTAGTCTTCAACTCCATCAAAGAGTCCAGATGGATATACATCCAGATGGATATAATTATTACTTGAGTAAACAAGAAATGCAGTGCAAACCATTTCCAAAACTGTAACAACAGCAGAAATCTGGGTACCTGGACAGTCAAAGTGGCTCTACAATAGTAAGGCATCCAATCTTTGGCTTACTGGACTATAATATCTGGCAGACTTTTCTATGAAGAACAAATTTTGAAGCACTGTCCTGCCTTATCTTGGCAAAGTTCAGCAGTCTTTTTCCTTTGTGTCCTGCTTGTCCAGTTTGAACAACATACTGTCAGCAGTCAAGACAAGATCAGTTTCTTGCTGAAATGGCCAACTTTGCCACAGTGAAAGCAAACTCCATAAGGAGGTTCTTTGATATCAGTCATCTTCTCTGAAGTAAATTGGTGCTGCCAGGAGTAGAGTGTCCCACTGTCACAAAAAGCCTTATGTTATTAAACATCATACATGACATATTCTGTAGATCTTTGAAGTGTTTAAAGACCATCTACCTAAATATATTTGTTTAACCTTGAAAGCATGCCTAATGTGACTACAAGTTTGATTATAGATGACAAACTAAAAGCCTGCATTACTTAATTATACACATTTTAAAATGAGCTGCATAAGCACAATGCCCCAAACAAGAGTAGAAACATACATTCAGTATAACAAAAATAACTTTAAATTTGTATCAATACACCAAAATCCATACCAATGTAAAATATTTAAGGTTAATGTCCCCCCCCCCCATATTCTTATATCTCCCTTAACAATGACAAACATCCATAACCAAAAACTACCCATTTCCACCTCCTGGGAATATGGGCATTGTGTTCTCCAGACTGCTTCCTGTTGTCTGAGGACATTGGCATCTTTAGGGAAGCTGAGAAAATTGAGATAATGGTCAAGTCCTGGGGAGCTATCTGTTGTCCAGTCTCAGTGGTAAGTGCAAGGCTTATCTGCAGTCCTGGCTAGAAGAGTGAGGCTAGATTACCTCAGTCAGCAGCATCCTTGAAGCTATGGATGCAGAACTCCAAGGGAACTATAACAAAGACACTCTGACAGGTTGAATTACTTGGGCCACCTGTTTTCATTGGTGTCCGGTCCCCTTGTTCTGAAAACAAACTTTCAAAGTAACATACATATCTGCATGACAGGTTGAATTACTTGGGCCACCTGTTTTCATTGGTGTCCGGTCCCCTTGTTCTGAAAACAAACTTTCAAAGTAACATACATATCTGCATGAGCACATGTATGCACTGTGAGTTGTGCACAAGCCAGCCAGCCAAAGATGATATTTTTTTGTTGTTGTTTTATGTTTGAGCATTTAAAATATACATCATCTGACTTGTAGTTTTTCTGTTTATTTCTTTAATTCTGTAGCCAGAATTTTCAGGGAGTCTTCCCCCATCAAACCTGATCACTATTAACCTTGAATGAATCCACAGTCATTCATTTCCCATGGGAACACAGGCAAAACCTCTTCGCCAAAACAATACATTCTTTGCCTTTCATTTTAAGACATCCCTAAAATATCTAGCCTGGTTTATTTCAGTAGTCCTGGTTACAATCCCCTATCTCTCAGCAGCTGCTTTTGCTCATTAGCATTTAAAAATTTCAAGAACAACACAAGACCATATATGGATCTAGAATCCCATCTCCACATGGCTTTTTTTTTTTAAAAATGTACTATGTTACCTCTCTCTTTAAAGATTTTATTATTTTTAACTTTTTTTTCTATGACTGACTATACCCTTTTCTTTCTTAAGCCCACGCACATTTTTAAACACATTGAAATCTGTTCAGAGTTGTGTCTCCCTGCCCCCAATCTGTATCTGTCTTTACTGCATATCTCTAGCCTTTTCTGCATGAGCAAAACAAACTGTAAGCTGTGTCCTCTGATGCAGCTTTGGCGGCTGACTCCATCCTGCTCTCCTCAGATCTGTGAGAGTTGAGAGCCAAACCTAAAGTTCAAGGGCTACCTGGAACTGCATTCAACCCCCAAGCTCTAGGAAGTGGGTGCCCTGCACTGCGGAGGGTGCTTTTACTTAGTTTATTGTTTCTACTTAGGTACTGAATTCAAGTTTTCAATATAAAGCAGGCATCTTGAAGACATATCCTTTTTTTTCTTTTTTCTTTTTTTCTTCCCTTTCTCTTTTAGCTTTCTCAGGCCCTACATGGAAATACAGGTCTCACAGTGGAACACCAAAATGTACTAGCCTATTTTAGGGGGTCACCAACCAGCTCCCAAGTCATGACAGAAACTTAATTACTTCTTTTGAATGTTCCACCTAGCTTAGGTATGCTTCTGGCTAGCTCTTTTAACTTAAATTAACCTGTTTTTCTTTTGCCTGGCAGCGGGGGTGGGGGGTGGGGGGTGGGGGTGAAGGGGTAGGGGATGGTAGCAGTGGTGTTACCTTTTCTTACTTTCTTGGGGTCTCTATGACTGGATTGGTTGCCTAGTTCCTGCCCCTGGGCATTTCCCTCACTGTCTCCTCTCATTCCCCTCTCTCTTCATTTGGAGCTTAGATTTCTCCCACTTATTCTCTATGCCTGCTAGGCCCGCATATCCTTTCTCTGCCACTCAGTTCTGCCACTATTAGCCACTCAGTTCTTTATTACACCAATCAGATGCCTTAGGCAGGCAAGGTCAAACAGATGTAACATATCTTTACATAATTAAACATATATCCTTACATCATTAAACAAATGCAGCATAAACAAAAGTAACATACCTTTACACAGTTAAAGTAATATTCTGCAGCATAAACAAATATAACACATCTTTGACTAGTTCAAATATTGTCCAACTACAAAAGGAGAAAAAAAGCATCTTCAATAAATGGGGTTGGCATAACTGGATGGCAGCACTTAGAAGAATGAAAATAGATCCGTATCTATCACCTTACATAAAATTCAAATCTATGTGGGTCAAAGACTTCAACATAAATCCAGATACACTGAACCTGATAGAAGAGAAAGTGGGGAATAGCCTTGAACATATTGGCATAGGAGACAACTTCCTCAATAAAAAACACACACTCCATAGTGGCACAGACACAATGATGGACAATTAGTAAATGGGACCTCATGAAACTGAAAAGGTTCTGTAAGGCAAAGGACGCTGTCAATAGAACAAAACAGCAGCCTACAGAATGGGAAATGCTCTCTAAAATATATAAAGAACTCAAGAAACTAGACATAAAAAAACAAACAACAAAAACAACAACAAAAAAACAAATAACCCAATTAAAAAATGAGGTACAGACCTAAGTAAAGAATCCTCAACAGAAGAATCTCAAATGGCAGAGAAACACTTAAAGAAATGCTCATCATCCTTAGCCATCAGAGATATGCAAATCAAAATGACTCTGAGATTCCAACTCACACCTGTCAGAATGGCTAGGATGAAAAACACAAATGGCAGCTTATGCTGGAGAGGATGTAGAACAAGGGAAACACTCCTCCATTGCTGGTGGGAATTGAAAATTGTACAGCAACATCAGAAATCAACATGGCAGTTTCACAGCAAATTGGGAATCAATCTATACCAGTCTTGGGCATATACACTAAGTATGCTCAATCATACCACAAGGACACTTGCTCAACTATGTTTACAGCAGCTTTATTTATAATAGCTAGAACCTATAATAGCTAGAACTTAGATATCCCTTAACTAAAGAATGGATAAAGAATATGAGGTACATTCATGCAATGGAACATTACTCAGCTGTTAAAAACAATGACATCAGGAAATTTGGAGGCAAATGGATGAAACTAGAAAAAAACATCCTGAGTGAGGTAACACAGACCTGGAAAGATAAAAATAGTATGTACTCACTCGTAAGTGTATATTAGTTGTAAAGTAAAGGATAACCATGCTACAATCCACAGAACCAAAGAGGATAAGTAACAAGAAAGGCCCAAGGGAGTACACATGGATCTTCCTGGGAGGGGAGATTTCCTGGGTGAAGTGGGGGCAGGTGGGCATGGGAACTTGAGGGTTGGGGTGGGAGATAACTGGAAAGGGGGTCTTTACAGGATCAGGTAAAGCCTTAATCAAAGGACATTCCCAGGAGTCTACAAGGATGGCCCCAGCTAAGACTCCTGGCAGCATGATGGCCTGAACCGACCATCTCCTGTGATCTGATTGGTGACTACCCTGTTGTCATTGGAGAGCTTTCATCCAGGTTCAGAGACCCATGGCCAAACACTGGGCCATGCTTGTGCTCAGGGAATCCTACTGAGGAGAGGGAGGAGAGATTGTAGGAGCCAGCAGGGTCAGGAATATTACAGGAACAGCTAGCTTGGCTCATGGAAATAGACTCTGAACCAACAACCAGATAGTGTAAATGGAGTCCTTAATTGGTCTAAAAAATAAAAACCCAGAGCCAGATATAGAGGAAAATACTGAGAAATCAGAAAGAAGGAGCGAACCCACAGCCACACCTTACCTCCTTAGCATCTCAAGGGTCAAGAGAGCAAGTTCCTGTTCCTTTTTACTTATATCCTCTCTGTCCAGCCTCTCACTTCCTGTCTGTGCCCAGCCATCTCACTTTGTCTGTCTGTACAGACCTCCAGATCTCTATGGTTAGTTAGTGGCAACTTCCATCCTCTGATCTTCAGACAGGCTTTATTTGTACAACCAAGATATCACCACAAGGGACCCTGCATGGGACCGACCTAGTCTCTGGTACTTTGGCTGGTGCTTCGTAATCCATTCCTCATGCTGGATTGCCTTGTTCACCCTGAATATAGGCTAAGTGCTTGGTCATGTGGCCACTTTATATGCCATGTTTTGCTGATGCCCATGAGAACCTACCCCTTTCTGAGCAAAATTGGAGGAAAGGTGGATGTGGGAGGGAGGAAAAGAGAAAAGCAGGGGATGGGAGGGGAGGCTGTGGTCAGGATATAAAATAATTATATTTTGAAAAGAATTTAAAAGACTTTCTAAAAACATCTTGTGCTTATAAATAGGGCATTGAAGAAAAATTTAAAAAGTACACAATGGCATTATAAACTGTGATGTTTATAAACTGATATTATAAACGGAGATGGTAAGCCACTTCTTACACAGTAGGACATTCTCTGACTCCCAATCTTCACACCTTTCCTCTCTGGGACAGTTACTTGATTTCTAGAATGCCCTACTGTCATAAGTCAATAGTTCCAAAAATCTCAGTCAAGAGTGCTTGTTCACAAAGGCCTAACTTCAGTTCCTAGCATCCACATCAAGTGGCTCACAACTCCCAGTGGCTCCTGAATGCAAACTGAGGGATAGCGGTAGGGGGTGCTGATGCCTTATTCTGTCCTCCAAAGGGCACTCCAAATACAAGAGGTGTACGCGGTTGTGTGTGTGCGCGCACACATGCGCACACCCCCCCAAACAAACAAAAGCCTACATTCTGTGTGCAAAGAAACAGGTATAGATAATTTCAGCCGCAAAAACACCAAAAATGAACCATCTCATGGAACGGAGAAACTTTTTAGTCACTCAAACATCAAGGCCTGAGTGTCTCAAGTCACTAAGTAAAACCCCAAGAAGCAAAGGCATGAGCTCAATTTTATAGCTGAGGAAATATTGACTAATGGTGTCCAGTTCAGAGTTGAGACTTGAAGCCACAGAGCATTAGTGTGCATCACTTTGTGCTAATAACTGGAGAATAGCAAGTCTCAGAGATGAAACCAAGTGATATCCTGAAACTGATGCGCTGTTAAACAAGCATGTTCACTCATCCCCATTAAGTATTACCTATTAGGTGAGTAAAAGCCTCCCAACCCCAGTTTTTTACTTCTGCAAATGGTTTTGACATCTATGAAAGATTAAACATGATGTAAAACAAACCAAAACAAAAAACTGGGGCTTACTTTCTGGAACAGTTCATAGGTAAACAGGGGAAGAAATCTTGGGTGAAGTAAAGGAACTTCTGTTTACTTAGCAAGGCTTTAATTTAAATGCCAATTTAAGTATCAAACAGGAAGACAACATCCTCCACTCTGCTTGCTTAGAGTAATAACCGAGTCTCTATATATCTACATACTATTATCAACAAACAACCTACATAAATGGCTCCCAAGTAGTATATTGATACTAAACTTGCATTTCACTACTTCAGTGTTCACAATAATTGGCAGTACATTTTATAGCTTTATATATGATACCTATAACTGTGGGTGTATCCTCCAAAACACTTTACCAAGGAAGGAGGATTGGGTTCAGGGACAGAGACCTAGGCAACTTTCTAAGTCAACAGTGTTCTTGCAGCAGGAATAGTGTTTTTCCTTTCTCCAACCTGCCATGCCTAGATCCGAGTACACAGGTGAGAAGGTGCACCCGGACAATGAACCTAAGAGGCAGAGCCAAGGCCCTCTTCAGCTTTCAGGACTGAAATCTGAGCATAAGTTTGATGTCCAATCTGTTAATTGTGAAACTGGAAAAGAAACAATTACATCCACCTCCACTAGGTGGCAATAAAATTCTACTACCAGGTATTTAGGCACTTCAATGGGATCAGCACTTGCCTGGTCAACCCCACTTGATAGCAAAATGAAAATCAGAAACCAGACTTACACAGATCACTCAGTAAAACAGTTATTACTGTGTTTAAAACCCAAGAGTTTTGATCAAAAGACCCAGTAAATCTCCACAGACTCCTTTATATGATTTGGTAAAAACCTGGGCTTTTACCCATGGATAAGACTTTGGGGTGCTTTCATTAAGGGTGGTAAATTGAAGAAAGTTTTATCAATATTTTCACAACACACAGACAACTGCTTGCAGGCAACAGTACTTGGCTAGGCAGGAGAACTAAATATTTTTCATTTCGTACTCTTCAAATTTATTAAGTCCTTAAATAAATCAAACCTTTTCAAAGAGAAGTTAGTCTCTCAACACAGCACTAGGAAAAAACCAACCAATAAAATAAGAAAAATTCTACTTAAGCATACATATGCAATACATTTTTTTAAATTTACTTACTTATTTTGGATACAAAGTTTCACTACTAGTCCAGGCTGACTGAGAACTCACCAGGTAGCTAAGGCTCACACTTGGGGCAGTCATCCCTCATCTGCTTCCTCAAAGCTGGGTCTGTATCACCATGGCCAGATAGCACCATATATTTTCAAAAAGCCACGCACAGCATGTCAAGCAGATGGTATTTTAGTATTAAAGAACACATAAGATAATTTCAAATTAACAAAGGCAGTCTCTTAAGGGGAAATGACTATTGGGTTTTCCTAAATGGTGTTTGAATGCCTTGGAAGTTCTACTTTTAAAATAGTCACCTGGGGGTGTATTTTTATATGATTCTTTAATAGGCTAGTATGTCTAATTAATGTTTTAAAATCTAGAACTAAGTATTTCTGAAAAGCAGTAAGTATCAAGCATTCTGATTTAAGTCTTTCAGGCTCTGAATGAAACAAAAACTACTAGCTCATTAGAACAATCATTTAACTTTGGCTTTGGTCATTAATTAAAAAGGCTAAGCACAGTTAAATATTTTGACTTCAGTAAAAAAAAAATGCAATACACTCTTTTAAAAAGGGAGATAAATGGGGGGGGGGGGGGAGAAAGAGATCCAACAGTTTCAGGAAGTTTCCAGAGTACACATGATCCAAATATGAGGGAAAGAAACATTTTTTAGAAGTAACTTATTAATGAGCATTAGTAACTGCTCAGGGTGCTGGCCCTATGAGCACTGGCATACGCACAACCTTACCAAGATGGTCATGCAGCACACCGTCGGAGGGGGAATTCAAGTTTATTCCTAACCTGTCATTACTACTACAGAATATGCAAGACACCACACTTTGTTACATCACAACATTGTTTATTATGTGAATTTTTTTACAATACAAACAAAAAAATACAGGTATGCAATATATGGATACAGCTAAATGCAGAATGGTGACTTTTTTTCTCTTCAAGAGGCCATGATTCCCATTTCTAGTAAAACAAAAGACTGAGTATAGGTAGAAACGAGTTGGTCGTTAGCTTCACAATTTGCCTAGAAATGATCTACAACTGCATTTCTCTTCCTGCTACTTACCAGAAAGTGTAAAAAGGGGGTTAAAGGAAAGTTTCCTTGTTGTTTCCTACCATATGAAAGATGCTATATTCTATTTTAGCAGGGCCAATATATGGAAAATATCTAAATTAAATGTTATTACAAAAATGAAGCAGTAATGAAATTCTGGCTAAAGGGGCACTAAATGAGAATAATATATATATATTTAAAGAATCCAAAACAACAACAAAAAAAGGTTGTTATAAAAAGCTCTAGGTGCACTGTAAGCATATACTTTTTTTTTCCATGTGTACTTTTAAACAATGGAAGTGTCAAAAATAGGGTCCACTGTGTTAGACTAAATACATTATTGTATAGGCTGCATTGAATGGAACCTCTGTATTATAATTATCATAGAGAAGCATAGTTTGCATCATATTATGGCAATTTATCCTCAATGAAAACCTTCCAGAGTCCTTTTATTTTAGAATATTCTGTAAACAATCAACCCACCAGAACATGATTGTACAACAGTAAAATGTTTTCTTGCATTAAACTGAAGACATCTTTTTAATTTAAAAAAACAAAAGAAAATGTAGAAAGGTACTTAGAGCTGTTAATTTCTAAGTACACAATATCCTAGACAATTCAAGGCATCTTAATCTCCGTCGAGAACAACAACAAAAAAATAATTTTTGTCATGCTGTTAATCCATCATTATGGATAAAATTGGTGCAAATTGGTCAAACGGATCCAACAAACACTGATGTCCAAGCTGGCATATTGGCAACTAATACATAACTGGTGGTCAATAGAGTTTAAAAGATCTTGCCTTTCTTCTTGTTCTTTTCCAAGGTTCTAAATGATTAAAAGAAAAAAAATGAAGATGAGTCACACTATAAAAGCCAAAAGCAAAAAAATGAAAGAAACAGCTAGGCCAAATAAACTATGTTGGAATTTCAAACAATACATTTTCATTGGTTTAAAAAACAAAATCTAAAATATTTAGAAATAAACCAATGTTTATCCATAAAATTATTTTCTTAGACAATCAAATGCTTGACAAAATTCTAAAATAAACTGTAAAAATAGAGTTAAGCTCCATTTTATTCACCTTAATTTGTATTAAATTTTTTAAATTGTAGAAAATTTAAAAGATAACTCTGGTTATCTTTTTTTTTTTTTTTTCTGCCAGTTGTGGTCTTACATATATCTGCTTTGACAAACATATTTTCTTCTTTGGACAGAAGCTCATAGGAAGACACTACAATAATGGCTGAGTGTGAAAGTGCCTCGCTAGGAGAGTATATTACAGACTCCTCAAAGGGTATCACATTTCAATTTTAAATGTCACTACCAGCAAAAGAAAACTAATGTATAAACACTGTTGAGTTTTACACATATTAAGAGGAAATGATCAGCTGTATTACAAATTAGATTATCTCATATTTACCTTAAAGAATTTATCCTAAAGATGTAATTGAACCCTCTCCTAAGGACTGGAAAGCAGAGGTCCTGCCTAATATGTGTAAGGCCTCAGATTCAATCCCAACACCCCAAGACCACCATATCTAACACCTGAGTTGAGGAGATAGGAAATCAATTATGATATGCTAACTGTAGAGACTATTAACCATGTGAAACATCTAGACTGAAGAAAATACTAGAACAGTATATCAAATATAAAAACATCTATCCATGAAAGCAGCTGTGCTTGGGGGCTGTAATGGTTTTAATGAGAATACTCTCAGAGGTTCACATTTTTATGTGAATATTTGGCACCTAGTTGGTGGAACTACTTGGGAAGGATTAGGAAATGTGGCCTTGTTAAAAAGAGGTGTGTCACTGGGAGCAGGTTGCCATGCCATTCCCAGTTAGCTCTATCTCCTGCTTGTGAATCATAATGTAAACGTTCAGCTACCGCTCCAGTGCCATGCCTGACTGCTGCCATGCATGCTCCTGCCCTCATCATGGGCATGGGCTCAAACCAGCACTTTAAAAACTGTGAGCCTCAAATAAATTCTTTCTTTCAGAAGTTGGTCATGATGTTTTATTTCAGTAATAGAAAAGTAACTAAGACAGAGATGTATAACAGACTATGTATTTTTAATTTTTAAAAATAAATAGGTAAAAAGTTCTTTAAAATACCAATACATCTATTTCTTGGGCATCCTGATTATTAGTTACCTTGAAGAGTTCTGTTGCTCTAAAATGCGTTGTTGAGCTTCCCAGTTTGCTTTCTCTTCTTCAAACTGGCGACGTTTTTCCTCTAATTCTTTGTGTTGTGCTTCTAAATTCTTTTTCATTTGCTCATGGCGCCGCTGAAGCTAAATCAGAATCATAGATGAAATTAAGAAATTTAGGACTGATAGATAATCTAGTACCAAGAATGTACCCTGTGTCACAATGCCAGAGGACCCTCCTATTGCAGAATCTGCCACCCAAGCCAGTGACTCCAGTTACCGCAGAAAACAGAAAGTAACAACTTTTTAAAATAAATTCAACAAACTTATGATTTGCGTGTATTTTATAACAGGTAACTATTATCATTTTCTTAATTCACAAGTACAATGAGGTTGAACAGGAAATTATTATTCCTGCTACTTTACAAAGAAACAGTTATGGACTACATACCAGAAGGCAACAATATGAAAGACTTGATCCCTAATTAATCTCCTAATTCCAGGTTCAGATATCTAAGACAGAAGCTGGTTAGTAAAGGACCTTTAAATCCAAATAGATCCTGGTGGTGGATAATATTTCCTAATTCTTGTAAAGGAGTGGTTCCCAAATATTCTTCCTCTAAATTTTACCTGGTTGCTGCTAGAAATACAGAATCCTAAAGCTTAACCTAGTTGCTATAGCTTAGAACCTTCAGGTGTTCTATGCAGAGATCTAGATTTTCAACAGGTAGGTCCCAATGACTCTAATGCTGGTGTTCCTTGCAAGGCTAAGAACTAATACTTAAGAACTACTACTGTCTGACTGGTGTTGACTACAGAAGCAAAAAGCTTACATCTAAAGGATCATCAGAAAAATAACTTCATTGCACCACTAGCCAATCTGTTTCTGAAGAAAACAGTCATCAATTACAAAGAAAAACAAAGTAGATTAAGACATAGTATATCAGATGCTCAATGACTGCTAAGATTATTCAGTTGCCCAGGAATTATATGCACTAAAGATTTATTGTAAATCAATACATTAGGTTTGAATTTTAATATAATTTTGCATACAATTTGTTTTATTTCTGTAAACCCACAAACTCCAACTTCTTATTTATTACTACTGCAAAGATTTCATCTAATTCTTATAAAAGGAAATCACATTTATTCCAAGATTTGTCAAATCTGAGATAAAACTTTCTTCATGACAGCAATTTACAAAGAAAAATGGAACACGAGAGAATGTAAATTTTGTACCAAAGACCTGGTGCAAATGAATACAAAGCAATCACATATACACAATTCAGAATAGTACTTTAAAGGAGAGGACATATCACACTGAAATTAATTCCGAGAGTTGTACTTTTTTAAGCTGAGAAGTAGGCTCACAGCTGTTTACTCTTTATAAGTAAATAAGCTTATAATTAGTTTACAAATGAATAATTTTCTAAGTAAAAGCATAGGTCACAATCAATTATTTTCAAGAAATCAGGTGTATTAAGAAGTAGAAACTTTTCCAAGTATTAAAAAAAGCAATAGGTCTCAAAGATAAATGCTCAGTTGGTAAAGGTGGCTCCCCACAAGTCCTGATCACCTGAATTTGTTTAATACCTAGATTCTACATGGTAGCAGAAGAGAACTGGCTCCCACAAGTTGTCTTCTAACCTCCACTCCCATGCCATGATATGCATTTAGCCATACACAAATAATAACTAAATTTTACAAAAGGATATAAGTATGTTTAAAATATACCTCCTGAAGTTATGTAGAGCAGCAACCATAATGGAAACACATACACATATTGTCCTTATGCTGCCTTATGCAGCTGTAGTACTGACTAATATATTTTATCCTTCTGTTCATGTGTGAGGATGGTAGAAATACCTATGTTAAAATGTCCATAGCATGGACTACATGACAAAATACATCAGAAATTTGGTATATATTATGTTGCTAAGTATTAGCAGTTATGTCTCAAATATTTGCAGCAGAAGGGATTCAAGAATAAATTATATTAAGCGAGGCTAAAAAGGTTTCTATAATTTATTTGCATATACTAAATATTCACATACGTAAGTATAATATTTTACAAACTTTATCTCAGGAATATTGGTAAGCATACTGGAGTGGGGTTCTATGAAATAAGAAGAATGGACACACATTAACAGACAGGAATTTAGATAAAGGAAACTTGGCCCAGCTTTCTTCACAAGTCCCTCCCTCAGAAGGGCACTATTATTTACATTTACTGACAGGTGACATAAATGCTATTATGTTTAGGAATGACTTATAATTTTGGTTCTTACTGTTCATTATAACTAGCAATTCATTGTTAAGTATTTTGACTATTTTGTCCTCCAATTTAGTATACTGTATCTAATCCCTTACATACCTTTATTCCTCTATTAGTACATAAAATTATTTTTGAAAATGTATAAAGATATAATTTACATTTTAATAAACATACTATTTAAAAGAAATGCTGTCAGGCTGTTAATTAAACTGCTTACCTCAGCTTCAGAGTCCTTCAGTTTTTGAACTTTTTCTTTGACCTTCATTTCAAACACCTGCTCCATCTCCATCTCCATCTTCTTCATCTTGGCTACATGTTCCCTTCTTTCTTCTTCCATCTGTGCCAGAGGGCTCCTGCCACCGATATTTAAGAAAAACCATTAAGGTACATAAATAAAAACTGCAATACTAAATTCTGAAAGAGCTGATAAAAACAGTGAGATGCTATAGATGCCATTAGCATTTGGAGGCAAAAAATATTTACATCACTTTAGACACAAATTTTAAGTAATTTCCTTCAGAAAATGTAAGATATGTAGATGTGCTCTAGAGGTTAACAGGAGTTTATCTAAATCCCAATATCTACAAAGCCTAAAATAAAACTGTCAGGAAGGTGTTTTCTCTAAATCTTGTGTACCTTAGTTCTAAAGATGATTGCCCTGGCTAGTTTTTATGTAACTTGACACAAGCTAGCGTCATCTGAGAGGAAGAAACCTCAATTGAGAATATGCCTCCATAAGATCAGGCTGTAGGCAAGCCTAAATGTTATTTTCTAGTTAGTGATTGATGGAGGGAAGCCCAGCTCACCAATCAGGCAGTGCCACCCCTGGACTGGTGGTCTTAGGTATTCTTAAAATGGCAAGATGAACAATTATTAAGGCGCAAGATAGCAAGCAGCATCTTCCCTGGCCTCTGCATCAACTCTTTACTCAAGGTTCCTATCCTGTTTAAGTGCCTGCCCTGACTTCCTTCAATGATGAACTGTGATATGGTAGTTAATTAAGTAAAACAAACCTGTTCCTCCTGCCCAAGTTGTTTTTGGCCATGGTGTTTTATCACAGCAATAGTAACCTTGACTAAGACAATGATATATTTGAAATAAACTGTAGAAGGAAAATGAAAAAGAAACAATCCCAAAGTACAGAAAACTACAGAAAGTCATGTGATTTGTTTTCCTTAAAAATTGTTTTCAGTGTGAGGACAACAAAAACTTTATAGATAATAAAGTTGGCATATAGAGAACATATTTAATTTTATTAAAATTTCAAGTATTACAATCTCCTCTAACTACTGATGTCAAAACTATATTTATTTATAATTTATTTAGGTAACTTAATTGAAATGCTGAAGGTAACAACCATCCAATGACTAAAACACCATTTAGGTTATGCAGACTTATTCTAGGCTCTTTATAAGTTTAATGTTGACAAAAATCCATTCACTTAAATATTTTAGTGTCTTAAAAGTATCAAACATGTTCAGTCAGTTAAAATTGTTAAGAGCGAAGTTAAAAAAAAAAAAAAAAAAAAACCAAACCAAAGCTAGTTCACTTTATGAACATTAAAGTTCACAGATTCAAATCTCTTTGCTCCAAAAATGTGTTTACATTTTTCATGTTGATACAGCCTACTGCTCTTGCTCTTGGTTGCCTTCCAGAGGTGGAAGGTTAGTTTTTACTGTTTAAGACAAAACTCACACAACTCACTTAAGACACAGGGACCAGAAGCTTCTGAGCTAGAATTGATATGAATGCCTCCTCCCTAAAGACAAGCTTTCACAATACCAGGTGCTTTGTAAGCTTTCAAAAGAGGCGACCTACAGTCCTACCTAGCTGCAATGCCCATGAATCAAACAATGGCCAGCATATCATGATAACTCTTAAGAGTGCAGCAGTAGTACGCATGCCTTGATTGTAATCTACAGCTTTCTAATTAAACTTAAGACCTGTTTAACAAGAGGGAAACCAGGCCTGGTGCTGGAAACCTATCCAACAACCCAGGAAAAACCTATCCAGCAACAACCAAGTGAAGACACAAAACTTTCAAGAGAACCACTTTACTAAAACAGCACAATCTTAACTACATTCTAAATATTTATTCTTATACCCACAGGTAGATATAATTCTCACCCCTCATCTAGGAAACTTCTCTTTGGAACCAAGAGAGACCAACCATCAGAGAAAACTATAACTAATCAAAATGCAGAGTAGTAGAGCCCACTCCTGTGCCAAAAGAATCAGGAAACATTGTACAAAGGGTGGAGAGACAGACTGTAAGAGCCAGAGGATCAGAGTTTGTTGTGAAACAGTGTCTCTAAGTAGTATCAGAACTATACTCATAGTCTCACCAACATAACTGCTTAAACATGTGAACAAGAAAAGATATGCCAAAGTGATGGGGAAAAGCCCACAAAGGCTCCACCCTACTCAAAGAACTATAGGAACTAAGAAATGCTCAGAGTGGGAACAGCACATCAACAGATTATCCAACACCAATGGTCAGCTCTGCAAACACATATAGGGTTAACATTATACAGCATGTGTTGTGGAATGTTATTTTAATTAGGCAAAGATGTGTTATGTTTGTTTATACTACAGTATATTACTATAACTGTGTAAAGGTGTGCTACTTTGGATTATGCTGCATTTGTTTAACTATGTAAGGATGTGTGTTTAAATCTAGGCAAGAGAAGAGAGAAGAACAAGACAACAAGAGAACAAAGGACATGCTTGGGTCTAGAAAATAGGAAGCCAACAGCCAGCCAGATATAGAGACAGCAAGGAAAAGGCTTTAAAACAAACAAACAAACAAACAAACAAAAAACCTGAGGCAACTCGTAGATAAAGAAAAACAGGTTAACAGAAGTGAAAAGAGCTAGCCAGAAATGTGCCTAAGTTATGCAGAGCATTCAAAACTAATAATAAGTCCCCGTGTCATGATTTGGGAGTTGATTGATGGCCCAAAAGAAAAAGCCTGGTATATGCATTTAACAATGAATTTGAAAGAAACCAAGGCTGCTGGTAAATGGGAGGGTCTAGAGCAGTGGTTCTCAGCCTTCCTAATGCTGTGACCCTTTAATACAGTTCCTCTTGTTATAGTGACTGCCTACTAGAAAATTATTTTCATTAACTACTTTGCTACTATTATGAACTGCTATATAAATATCTGAGTTCCCTGATAATCTTTAGGTGGTGATTTGGAAGAAGGTTGATATGCATGCTACCAGGAAAAAAGTTAATCAAACTCTCTGAACTACAACTATAAATCTACCACATATCAAAAGGCACCCCAAGGTGCCCTTACCAGCTGAGCTATCTTGCCAGCCCAAGAAATTGCTTTTATTTATTTATTTATATGTGTGTGTGTGTGTGTGTGTGTATATATATATATATATATGTATATATGTGTATATATATATATATATATATATATATATATTCTATCTGTTTTGTTTTGTGCTGCATGAGTTATAGAGATGACTGGCAAAAGACAAGAAAACATAGTTTTTTACTTAAAGAACAGAAAAATAACTATTCTAACAATTAAAGGTAAGACATAAAACTACCAAGACAAAACTTAACAGCATAATTTTCTGCTATTATAAGAAGAGAATATCACCCAAATTTTCTAAAGAATAGCAAGAATTTCAAGATAGGAAATGAAACATTTACCATGTAAACATTTTTTTCCAGAGAAAAATACATACGTACTTAGTAAGTTGTCCTTTATTCTTGTTGTTATCCACTCCATTGTAAGTCACTGCTGCTAGTTTTCTGCTTCTGTAGTTCTCATAGTGTACGTTGTTAGTAACATCTTTCAAATCCTGCATGTGTGTTCTGTCATAAACAGCAAGAATTTTCTCATTAAAGAATTTGATATAATTAAAGATTTCACCACGACAAAATTTCAGACAAAAATATTAAGAAAGACGACATTCTCATGTCTTCATTTACAGACAAAGCAGATCGAGACAAATAGGTTTGGGTTCTAAGTGAGCTTTCAAGAGTCATGAATCACTCAAACTACTACTGAAGAATAAAGTTGTTGTGTGTCTACCCTCCCCCACCCCAATAGTCATCTCCAACAGTTTAATTAGGATGGGAAAGTGGATTTCAACTGAAGCTCATAATCTAGTAGAAATCGTTTTCCTTTATACAATAACAAATAATGTGTTTTCACAGGTTAATTTACATAAGGACTTTATAATAACAGATCGAGTTGTTTTCCAAATAGGGAATCTTTTGTTTGCTTTTTCTTTCCAAGACAGGGTTTCTCTGTGTAGATCTGGCTGTCCTGGAACTCACTCTGTAGACCAGGCTGGGCTTGAACTCAGAGATCCTCCTGGCTCAGCCAACCCAGTGCTGGGATTAAAGACTATCACCACCAGGCTCCAACTAGGGAACCTTAATTTAAAGTAACTTTCTGTTTATCAAACCTGTCCAGTGAATGTGCTCTTTTGAGTAACTTTTCAATCACATATAAAATCAAGACATGGGATAACATTTACAATTTATAGGATATGAAGAAACAATTCTTCAGTGATTAGAGATGATAAAGACTGAGGAATAATCCTCCCTTTTCTCATTCCCCACTATACTCTGAACTTCCTGTATACACCATCTTTACCATTTTACCAAACTTCCTTTGGGAGACCCCCCCACAAAAAAAAAAAAAAAGTGTCTTATCCTCCCTTACATCCAAATCCCATCCATTATGAAGTACCTTACCCCACATCATGAACAGAAAGTAACTTAATTATCTGGTTTATTTTCTACTATCTGACATTTCCATGCAGTTCTCTAAAAGTTTCCTTGTCTTAGTACTGTTTGGCATTTCCAGTCTCCTCTCCTTTTAACCGTTTACCAATGTGCTCCTTTTCACTTCCAGCCTCGTCAGTTATACCTAAGCTTCTATAGCTTCTACTTTAATCAAGTTGGACAGTTCCCAATTCCTAGAACACCTGGCAGGTGAAATGAACCTGCTCATGTTAATTTGTTAAATCTTTTGAAAAGGAATTTGTATTAAGTCCTAAGTGATAACTTAATTTGTCTTTAACTATATTGTGAGCTAGTCTTTAACATAAGCATGTATTTCTTTTGTACTCAATACAGATAAATACCAATGTAATAACTACATACAGGAGATAACATAAAAAGTATTTAAGAATGTATCACTGTGTGAGTTTATCAGAATGGAGAAATTACACCTGTAATTCAAACATTTGGGAAATGGAGACAGCATGATCAGATCAGCAGGCTAGCCTTAGCTACACAAAAATTTCAAGGCCAGGCTGGGTGCATGAGACATTACCTAAAACTACACTAAAATTAAAAACAAAAGAAAAAAATCCAGCTATTATCTATAATTAAACATTCATTTATATAATAAAGTAAAATTACAAATAAAACTAAGATATTGTTGAACTTCTTGTATTAGTGTCATTTAGCATAGTGATTATCTACTGCTCTGTGTCTTATTCTGACATTCAAAGGCTGGATATAAAACTGCATTTACTTCTATTCATGTTTTATTTTATTTTTTTAATCCACTCCTCCATCAGGAAAATCAGCAGTTTTCTCTAGTTTCAGAATTTGTTTTTTCTAAGTTTCCATTGAATTTACCTCTTAGAAGCAAGTATAATTCCTAACTTTAGCCTGTAAGATAATTACTTGAAATTTAGACTGATACTGACATTTCCTTCCTCCTAATATTTATTAAAGAACCAGTAGGTGCCTTCATCTTAAAGACAGTAGCTACAACAGTGGAGAGGCTACCTTAAATGCCTTTCCCTGACAATGAGATCGATAACTTACAGCCCTCATCTAGTAGCAGATGGAAATAGAAGCAGACGCCCACAGCTAAACACTGAGCTGAATTCATGGAATCCAGCTGCAGAGAGGGAGGAGTGATGAGCAAAGGGGTTCAGAACCCACAGAGACAGATGACCTGAACAAGGCGGAGCTCATGGACCCGAGATTGATAGCTGAGAAACCAGCATTGGGCAGACCCAGAACCCCTGAATGTGGGTCTCAGTTAAAAGGCCTGGGAAGTCTATGGGACAGTGGAATCAGGATGTATCCCTGATGCACAAAAGGACTGTGCTCCCTACAGACAGGAAGGGAGGGCCTAGGCCTTACTCCAAATGACTTGACAGATTTTGATGATCCCTCCTGGAAGGCCTCAACTTCCCTGTGGAGTGGATGGGGAATGTGATGGGAGGGGAAATTGGGGCATGGGAGGATGGGAGGGAGAAGGAACTGAGATTGATATGTAAAATAAGAAAAAATTTAAAAAAATAAAAAAGATGGTAGCTACATGAAACATTCATCTTTAGAGCAAGCAATACTAGAAATTTATGTATATATGGGTGTTTTGTTCACATTTATGTCTGTATAAATTGTGTACCCATTACCTGTGGCAGCCACAACAGTGTTCTGGGCTTCCTGGAATTGGAGTTAGAGACTTTTGAACTATCATGTGGGTGCTAGGAATTGAACACAAGTCCTTAGGAAGATCATCTGAGCCTTATCTTAAGCTGATACTAGAATTTATATTTTCATACATGCATAAGATGTCTTCCTGATACGATTCTTAAATCCTCTTGAAAGCTGGTCAGTTTCCTCTGCAATACTTATACTAGGAAGTCTTCCATATCAACTCTGAGACTGATTCAAAGTAGCCTCTGGGCCCCTTCTATAGTGTTTAAGAAATTTAGGTAATTACTGATTATATATTTTAAAATACACTAGAAAAAGTGATGTAATACAACAGTGTCAAGCATAACAGATTTAAAATACAGATGGAACACATGATGTATTTAAACAGTCTTTACATGCTGTCATGAGACATTGTATTTGTTTTGAGACAGGATCTCAGAATGTAGCCTTGGGTGGTTTGGAATTCATTATGTGGAATATGCAGGCCTCCAACACTCAGG